>NC_089259.1:12728642-13353642 GCF_963930625.1 Muntiacus reevesi
GGGGTTGTCAACATGAATGTAAGTTTTAGCACTGGAATAGGAATTTTTAATTCCTTGTAGTCTTTTTACATTGGTTGAAACTGAAAGTGTTAGTTGCTCAGCTGCGTCCAACTCTTTGTGACTCCATAGACTATCATGTCCATGCAATTCTCCAGGCAAGAATACTGGAGTGGGCAGCCATTTCCTTCTCCAGGGGATCTTCCCAACCCAGGGATCAAAAATGGGTCTCCCACATGGCAGGCAGATTCCTTGCCATCTGAGCCATCTGGGGAGCTTGCTGACACTAAATGTTCCCAGATTTTGACCTTGTGACCATGGTTTTCATTTCTTCCTGTGGTCAGGGGCTTCATCCCCTGGAAGGCATGAGACACTGGGGAATTAAGAAAAAGCCCTCGGCATCTTCAAAGAGTTTAGCAGACCTCATTCTCAGAGATTTCTCATCTGTTTCTGCTTCATGACACTTACGTTTGCTGAGAACTTGAAGGAGAGCCCATAGCTTTCCTAGACCAAGGAGTACTGCTCTATCCCTAATGCCTTTCACAGAGAAGGCACTCAACAAACACCTATAAAGTGAATTAACGGAGTAAATAGTATGCAACCTTTATCATCACCATTTTCTATTTGAAGACTTTATTCTAATCCATAACTAGGCCCCTTACTTGTTTGAGGTTGTACGTTCTCATCTGGAAAACTAGGCAGTTGGGTTAAGGGATCTCTAAGATCACTTTCAACATTCATCTTCCATGATCCTATACTCCCGTGCACCTGCTATGTTTCAGATTATAGAGCTGTTGGAAAACCGATCACCAGGTAACTGAGATCTTAGAGACATAATGAATAAACAATGCATGCTTCATCCTCTAATCCAGATGTCCTCACAAGGAGATATTATCCTTGTATCTTGGCAACAAATACAGAAAGAATGAGCTCTCTTATTTCTTTCTCTCATCCTGAACATCATACATAATAGTAGAAAGATTGACCTTGGGATGTAAACACATTGATCCATTTTTCACCCTGTGCCAAGTGCTCATAAGTGAAAAACTAGTCTGTCTCCAAAGGAGTCAACTGCATTCAGGCCAATAAAACTTTAAAGGAAAATTTTTTTTTCTAACAGCTAAATCTAGTGCTTTCACTGACCCTATGTGCCCAGCTATTTCTCGGTTCATATATTAACTTCTCAGCTACGTTTGTTTAAATGATAACTGCAGTTACACTGTTTGTACAGAAGTATAATTCAACTCCTTGAAACCAGTCTTTCTTAAAGCGGAAACTTCTAAATTAAAAGGGTTTATACCGACAGGAAGTAGACATTTATACAGACTGGAAGTAGACACTTTTAAACACCAGGTCAAAGGTCTGTCACCCCAATTCTCTGCACAGCTGGGAGACCACTTGTGGGCACAGTTTCTCCCCTGGAGATGGTGGATGCCTCTCATAGCTGTCTCTAGGTAGGATGGGGCCCCTTTAATTCCATCCTGCACAAATTCGATGTATACCTTCCTCAAGTACTGTACCAAACTCTCAAGGGGATGTGGAAAATGAATAAAACATCATCTCTGCCTCAGAGGAGACACAGCAAGGCCAAGAGGATAAAAGCAGTGACACTGGAAAACAACTGCCTGAGGACGCAAGCTGGCTTAGCCATAATCAGCCAGAGACCTTGGGCAAGTTACTTAACCTTTCTGATCCAGCATCTTCATCAGCATAGTGGTGCTAATGACAGGACCTAGTTAGTGCTGCTATGGGGATTAGCTAAGTAACTTCTCCGATGGCATTAAGAGCTGGTTCCTGACATATAGCACTTAGTCTTAGTACCTGCATCGTGATCATCATCTATACGAACACACAACCTATGATTTTAAATTTTTCATTGTCCTATTTAGAAAAATTAAAGTTATAACAGATTCTAGGAAATAGAAGGAATAAAAAAAACCAGACAACCTAGAAAACTATTCCATTCAGTTCAGTTGCTCAGCTGTATCCAACTCTTTGTAACCCCATGGACACCAGGCCTCCCTGTCCATCACCAACTCCCGGAGTTTACCCAAGCTCATGTCCATCAAGTCAGTGATGTCATACGATCATCTCATCCTCTGTTGTCCCCTTCTCCTCCCACCTTCAATCTTTCCCAGCATCAGGGTCTTTTCAAATAAGTCAACTTTTTGCATCAGGTGGCCAAATTATTGGGAGCTTCAGCTTCAACATCAGTCCTTTCAGTGAATATTCAGGGCTGATTTCCTTTAGGATGGACTGATTGGAAAACTACTGGTTGGCCAAAAAAATTGTTTGGACTTTTCCATAAGATAGGAATAACTGGAACAAACTTTTTGGCCAACCTAATACTTTCCCAACAAGTTTGATTATTCTTCTGTCTTCCTGATGAATCTTAACAACATCTATCCTCAGAGTGCTGTAAAGATGGTGGTGGGTAGGAGTGTAGAGAAAAATGTAAAGAATTATGGGACAGAGAGAAAAGCAGAGGAAAAGGAGGGAGAGCAGGCAGGAGGAGCATTTCCAAGTTACCTGAACCAGCAGGTAGACAGGAGGTGACCTACGCTGGAGAGAACCCTTGTGGCAGTCCTCCCCTGGTTTGTTTGCTTCTCTGCCCAGAAAATCCTTCCTCAAGCACTAGGCTACCACACTTCTCCTTAAAACTCTGTGTTTTTCTTTCCACTGTTCACACCTCTGTTTTACAGAATATGAGATGCAGAAAGAGCCTTATTGTTGCTGCTTAGTCATTCAGTCGTGTCTGACTCTTTGTGGCCCCATGGACTGCAGATGGCCAAGCTCCTTTGTCCATGGGATTTTCCAGGCAAGAATGCTGGAGTGGGTAGCCATTCCCTTCTCCAGGGGATCTTTCCAACCCAAGTATCAAACCCAGGTCTCCTGCACTGGCAGGTGGATTCTTTACCACTGAGCCACCAGGGAAACCAATAAAGAGTCTTAGAGGTCACCCAATCCAGCTCCCTATTTCACAGATGGGAAAAATTTGAAGGCCAACGAGACTGAAAACTGAGAGCCAAAGAGACGGAAAACTGAAGGCCAACATGACTAAAAACTGAGGGCCCACGCGACCGAACACTGAGGACCCACATGACCCGACACCGAGGGCCCACATGACTGAACACTGAGGGCCCACATGACCCGACACTGAGGGCCCACATGACCCGACACCGAGGGCCCACGTGACCGAACACTGAGGGCCCACGTGACCCGACACTGAGGGCCCACATGACCCGACACCGAGGGCCCACGTGACCGGACACTGAGGGCCCACGTGACCCGACACTGAGGGCCCACATGACCCGACACCGAGGGCCCACATGACCGGACACTGAGGGCCCACGTGACTGAACACTGAGGGCCCACATGATCCGACACTGAGGGCCCACATGACTGAACATTGAGGGCCCACATGACCCGACACTGAGGGCCCACATGACCGAACACTGAGGGCCCACATGACCGGACACTGAGGGCCCACATGACCCGACACTGAGGGCCCACGAGACCCGACACTGAGGGCCCACGTGACCGGACACTGAGGGTCCACGTGACCGAACACTGAGGGCCCACGTGACCGGACACTGAGGGCCCACGTGACCGGACACTGAGGGCCCACGTGACCCGACACTGAGGGCCCACGTGACCGGACACTGAGGCCCCACGTGACCCGACACTGAGGGCCCACGTGACCCGACACTGAGGGCCCACGTGACCGAACACTGAGGGCCCACGTGACCCGACACTGAGGGCCCACGTGACCGAACACTGAGGGCCCACGTGACCCGACACTGAGGGCCCACGTGACCGAACACTGAGGGCCCACGTGACCCGACACTGAGGGCCCACGTGACCGAACACTGAGGGCCCACGTGACCGAACACTGAGGGCCCACGTGACCGGACACTGAGGGCCCACGTGACCCGACACTGAGGGCCCACGTGACCGAACACTGAGGGCCCACGTGACCCGACACTGAGGGCCCACATGACTGAACACTGAGGGCCCACATGACCCGACACTGAGGGCCCACATGACCCGACACCGAGGGCCCACGTGACCGAACACTGAGGGCCCACGTGACCCGACACTGAGGGCCCACGTGACCGGACACTGAGGGCCCACGTGACCCGACACTGAGGGCCCACGTGACCCGACACTGAGGGCCCACGTGACCGGACACTGAGGGCCCACGTGACCCGACACTGAGGGCCCACATGACCGGACACTGAGGGCCCACATGACTGAACACTGAGGGCCCACAAGACCCAACACTTCCAGTGCCCTGGATCTGTGCTGTCTCCTTTATGACAATAAAATGGGTGAAAGTGAAAGTCACTCAGTGTCTGACTCTGTGATCCCATGGACTATATAGTCCATGGAATTCTCCAGGCCAGAATACTGGTGTGGGTACCCTTTCCCATGGGATCCTCCCAACCCAGGGATAGAACCCTGATTTCCTGCATTGCAGGTGGATGTTTCACCAGCTAAGCCACAAAGGAAGACCAAGAATACTGGAGTGGATAGCCTATCCCTTTTCCAGTGGATCTTCCTGACCCAGGAATTGAACTGGGGTCTTCTGTAGTGCAGGCAGATTCTTTACCAACTGAGCTATGGAGGGAAGCCATTTACCCAAACGGAGTCTGTACTGGCCCTTATACAGTCAGGTATGTAAGTTTTTATCTTGGGAAGAAAATCTTGAGAAATATTTTTAAATGAACTAAAAAGAAGCTTACTGTCTTTAATTCAATAAACATGTTTTATTATTAACTTCATTGCCTGCTAAGCCTGAAATTAGGTTTTCCTATGCTTGGATAGGTCCTGCCTAACCAATAACACAACAATCAGATTTCAATTAAACAGATACTCACACTTGGGCTATACACACACACACACCCACACCTCAAAGAGGCACTTAATCAAAACACAATTTAAGCCCATTCTTGCTGTCATTCTTCTGGCCTGTATTTAAGAAGTAGGTATCAAATATAATAAGATAAGGCTCTCTGAATAAGGCTCTCTCCAAGTTACTCATTCTCCAAAGTAGGAACGTTTCTTGCTATTGCTTCCTATTTCGAACCCAACAACAAAATGCAGCCTCCCCAATGGACTCCACAAGCTTTTTACTCTGTCTTCTCTGTGAGTCCTTGGTATCTTGGGCAAAACCAGGTCAGTAGTCTCCTGAAGACTTTTAACTTTCCTTCTTCCTAGCTTTCAATTCTGCAGTGAAAGAGGGAGGCTCTGAAAACAGAGCTTTTGATACGTTTTAACAATATATTTAGAAACAAGGAATTCCGTGGTGGTCCAGTGGTTCAGACTGCACCTTCCAGTGCAGAGGGTATGGGTTTGATCCCCATTTGGGGAGCTCAGATCCCACAAGCCTCACGGCCAAATAACCCAAAATTAAACAGAAATAATATGGTGACAAATTCAGCAATGACTTTAAAAAAATCCTATACTAATAAACACTCTAAGTATGTTTTTCCATTGTGATTTCAGCTCAGATCCTTACGGGTAGGTATCTGGCTAAAACAAACATTTTAAAGTGAGAAAAAGCCACTCATTTGCTGATACCCTCCCCCTTTCCCTTCCCTGCTCTCAGGGTAGTTGTGTGTGTACTCAGTTGCCCAGTCCTGTGCGATGCTTTGAGACCCCATGGACTCTGTCCATGGAATTTTCCAGGCAAGAATACTGGAGTGGGTTGCCATTTCCTCCTCCAGGAGATCTTCTCCACCCAGGGGTTGAACCCCCGTCTCCTGTGTCTCCTACATTGGCAGGCAAATTCTTTACCACTGAGCCACCTAGGAAGCCCTGTGGATGTGCTCTCCCTGTGATTAAAATTTGGGCTCTCTTCTCACATTGCTTAGACTAGAGGAACATGTGAATCTGGGCCACTAAAAATAACTCAGCTCTGTTGCCTAAATAGGTGTTTACTTTCAGTAGACCAGAGCCACATAGAGCCTGTTTATTAGAACTGCGCTCGGCTAAGTGTTATTTACATGGATTACACTCTATGACAACGATGTATTTTGTTTTTCTTATTCTCTTTCTTTTTCTTGCACAGTTGAGATAGGCTGGTGGCAGCCGTGGCTGCTGTTCTCATTCAGATGAAATTCAATTACAGGAGAAGCAGAAGAATGCGGCATTGCCAAAACAACTGCAAAAATCAAACACTGAAACTCAGGAAGAGCTGAGCCAAAATCTGAAAGTTTCTATGGAAAAAGAAAAAAAAAAAAGCTGCTGCACCCCCCTACCCTGCCTGCCAACTAGCAGAGGTAGATCACTCTCTCCAGATGCCTCTCAGAAAAAAAAACACCTCACATGTAACAGGAGCTGAGATCCTTAGGGAGCCAATTAGATTTAAGCCATTTTCTAAATTCTGTAAAAAGAAAAAAAAAAAAAAAAGAAAAGAAAAAACACACAAAAAACCCAACCTGGCACTTGAAATGACATTTTACATATTCTGCTTAGGGCCTGTGGAATAATATTCAGATAATGACTAGTTGTCACGTTTATAAAATAAACCTCGAGTTTTTCATGTAACAGAACAGAATCACTGGTGAGGAAAACAAACCGCTTCAGAGCTAGAAGAAGGTGGCACAGCAAACCTAATAGGTACCTCATCTTTTGTCTTTGGAATATCAGCCAAAACATGACCAATTAGGCCAAGGTCGGTGGCAGATAATTGCAGAAAAGTTCTCCATCAAGAGCTGCCTGGGTAATGCTCTGCACTTCCTGCAACTGTCCAACAAAGGCAAGATGGGACAGTGCTATCAGGCAAGAGGACTTTTAGATCTCACACCCCCAATACAAGTTCCTCAGCTATCCTCTGACAAATGATGATGGCAGAAGGTGAGACAGGGGAAGAAAAGCAGCTTCATAAAGGTCAGTGAGGGTCTCCCCAGGTGCAGAAGCAGGTCTGGGTTTCAGCTGCTGGTGGGACCCGGGGACCTGGTGGCCTGTGCCTCCTGCATCTCTGCAGAGCTCACTATACTAATTTGATAGCTAGTTGTATTTCCTCATTAGAGGTACGGCAGATGTGTCAAAGACAACAGAATCAGGCGAAAAGCCAGTAAAGCTTGTACATAACCAACTTCAGTTGGGTTTCTGAGATGGTTTCTCTTCACTCCAGGATGAAGTGGCCACAGATCCATCTCCAAAGATGGTTTTGTAAAAAGCAACCAGACTCCATCAGACCCTCATTCACTCCGTCACCCTGTCTTTAGTATGGCATCAAAGTAACTGGGTCCAAGACGTGAACAAAGAGGTAAAAAGGTAACATACCCTCAAGAAAAATATTGTAGGGCTCCTGGGCAAGGACATGCTTTTGTCCTATCATGTGGTTGAACAGGTGTGTGTGTGTGTGTATGTGTATGCTCAGTCATGTCCAACTCTGTGCAACCCCATGGAATGTAGCCCACCAGGGCCCTCTGTCCATGGAATTTTCCAGGCAAGAATACTGGAGCCAGTTGCCATTTCCTCCTCCAAGGAATCTTCCCGACTCAGGGATAGAACTCGCATCCCCTGTGTCTCCTGCATTGAAGACAGATTCCTTACCACTAAGTTACTGGGAAGCCCACGTGACTGAACGTGAACATCCAAAGATGAAGATGCCAGTGTCTATGCAAGAAGCAACTCACGAGTCATCACCTCATCTTTCTCAAGTTCTACCTTAAATATAACCTATTCCATAAGGTTGTTCTAATGTCCTAACTGGAAATAACATCTTCCTCACTTGAGCTGCCAAGTCCTTTTCTATTTTGTATTTTAGCCATGTATGTAATTGTCTTATTTGCCCCTTAAGCTCTTTGAACAAGGATATTTTACTGAGTGGAAAGAATGGAATATAATGAACATCAGATTCTTGACTATGTGGTAGAGACAGTGATTGAGGGACCCAAGTGGTCAGGGAGGACTTTACCGAGTTATACTTAATAGGACATCAGAGTTAAACTGTCAAAGGAAGAAAGGAGCAGATCTAAAATTAAGGAAGCAGATAAGCAAAAGTCTGAGGTCCCAGGATGTCACCTAACACATTCATTTAAAGTCTGTGTGCTCTGCTCTGCTTAGGCACTCAGTCGTGTCCGACTCTTTGTGACCCCGTGGACTGCAGCCCACCAGGCTCCTCTGCCCATGAGATTCTCCAGGCAAGAACACTGGACTCGGTTGCCATGCCCTCCTCCTGGGGATCTTCCTGACCCAGGGATTGAACCCAGGTCTCCCACATGGCAGGAGGATTCTTTACCGGTGAGCCACCAGGGAAGACCATTTAAAGTCTAGTAGCTTCTAATAGTATGTCAAAAGGTTTTCCAGGTGGGTTGGTTGGTAAAGAATCTGCCTGTAATGCGGGAGACCACAGGCAATGCAAAAGATGTGGGTTCGACCCCTGAGTGGGGAGGATCCTCTGGAGAAGGCCAAGAACGACACTGAAAGGTCCTTTTAAGACGGGAACATCATTTGCATGATGGTGCCCCTAATCCATACCAGTGACAGGAATCACTAGAGGATAATAACATCTTTGTTTTTGAGGCCCTGGAATGCCTCTGAGGACCATCCGCCTGCAGAGCATTTTCAGAAACAATTGAATTCCCAGGCTTGCATTAACCATGTTGAAAAATATGACCTCTATGGTAACAAGAAAGGATTAAGAGCTTAATTAAGCCAATGCTCCCTTATGCCCAGCACGCCTGCCAATCACGATCCATGACAAGTTATGTCTCTTCATGGACTTTTTGGAGCAATATTTTCTCTGGATAATTACAATATGAGACTACATACATTGTCTCCGTTCAGTTCAGTTCATTCGCTCAGTTATGTCCAACTCTTTGCGACCCCATGGACTGCAGCACACCAGGCCTCCCTTTCCATCACCAACTCCTGGAGTTTACACAAACTCACGTCCATTGAGTCGGTGATGCCATCCAACCAACTCATCCTCTGTCGTCCCCTTCTCCACATGCCTTCAATCTTTCCTAGCATCAAGGTCTTTTCAAATGAGTAGCTAAATAGCATCAATATAAATATTTGAGCCTTGCAATGACTTTCAAAGAAATTTAGAATCTCTCTTTAGAGCTAATACCTTTCAGAAATAAGTGTTCCTTCGGCATTTGCTTTCTTTCTGGCCTCATTGTACAAATCATTCTGCTTTTCCTCACTTTTCCAAGATACCCAGGGTCATTCTCTATGGCTGTCTGCTTTAAAGACGATTTGGTGCCAAAGATCCCACCCCAGCTTTGAAGTTCACTCGGATGACACTTTCACACACTGGGTCTCTTTCTATTTACCTCCATCCAGATCTAGTCATTTTCAGCAAAAAAGTTTCACTTCCCAGGAGCTGCAACCTGCCTCTTACACATTTTCCATCTATTTCCCTGGGTAGGCAGCTGCCCGGAAGGCAGCAGGGAGGAGGAGCTTTTTGATCTAATGAAGCTTCTCTGCAGGACTCACAGCTAATGGCTAGGAGCTGGGCTGGTAGCTCTCTGGGGAGCGCAGGTGAGCACAAGTGTAAAGGCTCAGATGAGAGTCATCACCGTGCCTCGCTGGTAGCCTAGAGCACGTACTCCCACTTCGGAGCGGTAACCTGTTAATGGCTTACATAATGGAGAAATGAGTCAGTGTATTTGGCAATTCAGACCTGAGCTATGGGAGGCCTAAATTCAAAAGGGAATTCTGAAAGACAAGTACCAAATGGTGACTTTTTTTTTTTCTTTAAGGTGCTGCTAGTGGGGAAGAAAGCCTAATAAGTGATAGACATTTGTATTCTTCTGCTGTTTCCATCTTTCTGGACTTTTGGATGACTGCTGGCTCCAGGTTGAGCTCAGCTTGGGTCAGCCCCGGGCATCCTGGGGAATGAGAGTACCTTGGGTTGCTGAGCCCAGACCTGTTATGGAGCAGATTCAACCTCCTCGGGAACTGAAGATGCCTCACAGCCTTTTAGAAGACCCAAGGCAAAACTCACCATGGGATTTCTTTAATTGAAGTCTAGTTGAATTGCAATGTTGTGTTACTGACTGCTATTCAGCAAAATGACCCAGTTATACATGTATATACATATACATATATATATATATATATATATATTCTTTTTCTAGTCTTTTCCATTATGGTTTATACAGGTTATTGAATACAGTTCCCTGTGTGATTACAGTAGGACCATGAATGAAATAATGCCACTTGCAGCAACACGGATGCAACTCGAGACAATCATACTAAATGAAGGGAGAAAGACAAATCCCACATGGCATCACGTGTATGTGAAATCAAAAACATGACAGAAATGAACCTCCCCAGGAAACAGAAATAGAACCAGGGACTTAGAGAACAGACTGGCAGTTGTCAAGGGTGGAGGAGACAGGAGAGGGTTGAACTGGGAGTTTCGGATCCATGGGTGCAAACTGGTAATGTATAGAATGGATACACAACTACACAGTTTAAAACAATGAGGTGTCTCATAATATAAAGTCTTGGCTGACATAAACCAACCAAGGAGTCAAAAGTTATGGATGAGACGTTAGGATAGATAACCTTTTGGCAAGCTCTTGCCATGGTCATGGTTAAGACGGCAAAGGAAAGTCTCTTGACCTTCTAAACAGAGAAGAGGCAATAGGCAAGGCTTAGAGTTTGGGGCTTATAACAAAAGATAACCTTAATGAGCTCTTAGGATATGCCAGGATTTTATTTATGTTATCTCACTGAATCCTCATAACAATCTTTGAGGCAGATGGTAGTATATGGAGCTAGCCAAAAAGTTCATCTGGATTTTAATCTCTCGTGGGAAAACCCAAATAAACCTTATGGCCAACCCAACAGTATTACTTATAGTATTAAATCTCCATTTTTAAGATGAAGAAACTTAGGCTTAATGAGCTTAAATTAAGTAAATCATCCATATTTCCCCAATCTGATGGGATTTAAATGAAAGTGAAAGTGTTACTCAGTCAGGTCCGACTCTGTGACCCCATGAACTGTCTCCCGCCAGGCTCCTCTGTCCATAGGATTCTCTAGGCAAGAATACTGGTTGCCACGCCCTCCTCCAGGGGATGTTCCCCCCCCAGGGATCAAGCCTGGGTCTCCTGAATGGCAGGCAGATTCTTTACCATCTGAGCCACCAGGGAAGCCCCCACATGATATCAGTTACTTACACTGTCAGTGGCCAAGGAGATTTTTAAAATCAGAATTAGCCTGTTTCCAAGAAATTTTGGAGGATGAAGGAAAGGGGTGAGCAAGAAAAACAAGAATTCTTGAAAAAAAAAAAAAGGCTGAATAAAGAATAAAAAGAAAGAACCTGAATAAAACAGAATGTCTCTGCCACACTGTCAGTTCATTTCTGTTATCTGGCTTCATGAGGCAAGAGGAAATTCTAAAGTCGGACAATGTGAACATTTGCCCACAAAAGACTGGGGCTTGTTCATAGCCAAGCGAGTTGTCTGTTAAACCCAGTTTCCGGTGTAGACTCAGACCTCACTCACATGGGGTTGCTCTTATTCACCAGCGATCTGTCCCCACCAGTGATCTGTGGCTATTTCAAGAGGTCAACGCCCAGGAGCTGAGTTTTCTGAGTCTCCTCCTTGGAGAGGCTGGGGAGGGGTGGTGACATCATGGGAACAGTGTCTGTCTTCTCTGCTATGACTCAACCGAATATGTCAAAGAAATGCTACTCCTGCTGTTCCCAGAGCAATGCATGAATTATTCGATCTGCCTAGCAAAGTCACATGGAAGACAGCAGGCTATCTCTATCTCAGTCACACGAAAAAGTGGGCAAGGCAGCCATAAGAACTTACTCAGGCAAACCCAAATCACCAGAGAGAGGGGACCTTGACCCACTTCCTTCACTCCTCCCATAAAAACGTGTACACAAATCTTCATGTTCCTCTTGCCACAAACAGGAGAAGACAATTGGCTTCCTTCCTTCCTCCTCTGTGCTCTCATACTACCTTAGACCAAGTTATGGACCTTACCAGACTGTCCTGCCATCTATTTCACATGTCTGGCTTCCCAAGTGGCTCAGTGGGAAAGAATCCACTGGCCTATGCAGGAGATGTGGGTCTGATCCCTGAGTGGGGAAGATCCCCAAGAGGAGGAAATGGCAACCCACTCCAGTATTCTTGCCTGGGAAATCCCATGGCCAGAGAAGCTTGCTGGGCTCCATGGGTCACAAAGACTTGGACACGACTGATCAACTAAGCAACAACTTTCCACTTAGGTAACAGTTCCTCTTATCCCCTGAATATTTGAGTCCCATTCACCTGATATCATGTGTAACAAATACTGTTAACAAACCAATGTAAGATTGAATGTAATGATGAGTGAAGGACAAATTGCTCCCAGCGCAGCTCAGCTCAGCTCAGCCACTCAGTCGGAGCCACACTGACTCTTTGCAACCCCATGGACTGCAGCACACCAGGCCTCCCTGTCCATCACCAACTCCTGGAGTTTACTCAAACTCATGTCCATTGAGTTGGTTTTGCCATCCAGCCATCTCATCCTCTGTCATCCCCTTTCTCCTCCTGCCCTCAATCCTTCCCAGCATCAGGGTCTTTTCAAATGAGTCGGCTCTTTGCATCAGGTAGCCAAAGTATTGGAGTTTCAGCTTCAACATCAGTCCTTCCAATGAACACCCAGGACAGATCTCCTTTAGGATGGACTGGTTGGAGCTCCTTGCAGCCCAAGGGACTCTCAAGAGTCTTCTCCAATACCAGAGTTCAAAAGCATCAATTCTTTGGCACTCAGCTTTCTTTATAGTCCAACTCTCACATCCATACATGACCACTAGAAAAACCACAGCCTTGACTAGATGTACCTTTGTTGGCAAAGTAATGTCCCTGCTTTTTAATATGCTGTCTATGTTGGTCAAAACTTTTCTCACAAGGAGTAAGCGTCTTTTTATTTCACGGCTGCAGTCACCATCTGCAATGACTTTGGAACCCAAAAACTAAAGTCTGTCACTGTTTTCACTGTTTCTCCATCTATTTGCCATGAAGTGATGGGATCAGATGCCATGATCTGTGCCCTCCAAAAGTCTATTTCCCAGTCCCATGTAAGTTCTGGCAGCTCTGTAGTGGGGTTAATGGTGACTTCCTCCAAGAGGACATGTGCCATACCCACACCCAGAGCCCCTGTCCCTGTGGCAGACCACTGCTGACCCATACCTCCACAGGAGACCCTGAAACACAGTTCTCTGTGTCTCTGTGGAGTCCCTGGGTCCTGGTGCACACAAGGTTTGTTTGCAACTTGCTCCCAGGCTCGGGCTAACTGGAGCAACAAGAACTGCGCCTTCCTTTATTGTTTATGACTGAAGATGGCTGACACTGTCACACTTAGAGGGGGCTGGGAGGGGTAGATCACGCCCATTTGTAGTGTTAGATGTCTAGGATGTTTGGGCGCTTAATGAATGAGTTTCATGTGTGGTTACACGTGCATGTATAACCATGCAACTTTTTGGTTGGCCAAAAAGTCCACTTGGGTTTTTCGAAAGATCCTACAGAAAAACTAGAATAAACTTTTTGGCCAACCAAATATTCTGCATTTTCCTCTGCTCCCATCTCTATAGAATTCATTACTTTCACCTTGTATCCACCAAGCCTGCCTATCTCATAATTTGATCCCTTAATCACATATTTCTTTGGATTTAATTCAAGTAGAATCCTTAATCTAAAAAAGGTATTCTCTTTACTATAAGATCCCAGAGGGAGGAAAGGGTAGGAAATGTGACTTGGAACCACCTCACAGAGCTGAGCTCCAAGTATTATGGATCCTAGAGTTTCAGCAAGACTCAATACAGACGTGGCCACTCCTTGTGCAGAATTTACAACCAGTGGTAGAAAGAGATACTAAGGTGAGTAAAGCATAGTAACAATGACAGTGGAAACATAGGGTGTTTTAAGAGCACAGAGGAAAGAGACCAAAGCTAATCTGGAAATCAGGAAGGGCCCCCAGACAAAGTCCTTTCAAGTTTTGACCTGAGAAATAAGTAAGGCTTATCCAAGTGCAACAGGACTGTGGGAAAGAGGAGGGGGAGACCCAGACAAGGGAGAACATAGCGTATGAAAGAACTTACAGAATGTTGTTCTTTTGTTTATTCGCTCAGTCATGTCAGGCCCTGTGACCCCATGAACTGTAGAGTGGGTTGCCATTTCTTTCTCCAGGGGATCTTCCCGAGCCAGGGATGAGACCTGCGTCTCCTGCTTTGGCAGGCGGATTCTTACCGCTGAGCCACCAGGGAAGCCCGCTGAAAGAAAGGCTGGGTTTAAGTCAGGAAACGGCTCGAGCCCCAGCTATTCTACTCTGGGCAATCAAGAACACTGAAGGATTTTAACCAAGATGGTGACATTTGGGTTTGAGTTTCAGCAGAGAGACTGGGGTTGTAGAAAAAGACGTCTAGATTTGCAGTTGTACCATTAGAGTAGGCTAAGTGTAGCAATAAATAGATCTTCAACATTTTCCTTTTAGCACGATTACTTGGTTGCCATATGGAGAATGGATTATAAAACTGCGAGACTAGATACACAGAAACCACTTAGGATGCTGTTTCAGTCGTCCAGATGAGGGTGGTAATGGCCATGATGAAGATGGAGAGAAGTGGATGGGTTCAAGAGAAGATTAAGAAGACAGAATTAACAGACTGTGACAATCTTAGGTCAGGGGAGGGCACAGGTTTCCTTAAAGGGCCAGAGAGGAAGAAATTAGGCTTTGCCAACCATATAATTTCAGTCATGATGACTCAACTCTGGTTGAGAGAGTAGACACAAACAATATCCAACATCCACACTGTACCTGTGTTCCAGTAAAATTTCCTTTATAAAAAAAACACATGTCAACAGGCCAAATTTAGCCCAGGGCTGATGCCTGCAGACCCCTAGACTAAGTGAGGGATGAAGCAGGAAGAATTTTAAAAAATGGTCCCAAGCATGAGTGGCCAGCTTACTATTTTCAAAATTCTTTATTTATTGGCCGTGCTGGATCTTCACTGTTGCACATGGGCTTTCTCTAGGTGCAGTGAGCAGGGGTTGCTCCTTGCTGGGGTATACAGACAGCTCACTGCAGCGGCTTCCCGCGCTGCGGCTCGTGGACTCTAGGCACTCGGGCTTCGGTAGTCGGGGCGCACAGGCTTAGCTGCCTCGTGTCATGTGGAATCTCCCTGAAACCTGTGTCCTCTGCACTGGGTTATGGAGTCTTAACCACTGGACCACCAGGAAAGCATTCCAACCTGGCTTGCTATTCACAGACAAAGGGATGCTGCAGACGGAGCAGGGTCAGAGAAAGGGAGGTGTGGTCAGTTTTTAGACAAGCTGAGTTCAACAGACCTGACACTCATCACTTAGATCCTAGATATAGGACACAGGGGGATTTGGAAGCTGTCTTGGGGAGGGCAGACTAAATGTTATAAGCAGATAACCACAATTCTGCAACTTCAGTAATAATAAGGTTCTCAGATGGTGATGGCAGACACTCCGAGGGGGAAGCGGGGACAGTCACTCCAGGAGCCTGTCCGGTAGCCTAGTTACCGCCCACAAGGAGGACAGTTCAGGGCGGAGCACGGCAGGAGCCCTCTGGGGGTCAGGTCAGAAGATGGCATCATATCTGCCCACCACCCACTGGAAAGACGTCACCCACACGGCCACGTAACTGCAAGAAAGGTTGGGGACGCGGTGGAGCTGCATTCCAGAATGTCTAGGATCAAGGGTAGAGTGGATTTGGGGAGAAAGTCACCAGGATGGACCATCAGAGTCAGAGCTACCTACAGGCTAAAGGCTTGAGGGTGAACAAGAGAGATTCAGGTAACTGTGATGAGTGAGACCAAGTCCATGGCCCAGAAGGACACTGATGTGAAGAGATGACTGGAGAAGATTCATCCCCGGAAGATCCAGCCAAGAAGAGGAATGACAGGGGGAAAATAAAACCGGGAGAGTGTGTGAGAGATTTAATGAACATATGCAGGCATGAGCACAAATTTAGTCTTTAAGCATCAAGCCCATCTTTGACAAGCTGACACACATTTGGTATCTCTGGTATTTAGGTGAGTGTCTGCTCAGTCTCCCAGCCATGTCCAGCTCTTTGCAGTCCCTTGGACTGTGGCCCACCAGGCTCCTCTGCCCATAGGATTTTCCAGGCCAAGAATACTGGAATAGGTTACCATTCCCTTCTCCAAGGGATCTTCCTGACCCAGAGATTGAACCCCCATCTCTTGCGTCTCCTGCAGTGACAGGCGGGTTCTTTACCACTAGCACCACCTGGGAAGCCTCTATTTAGATGGGAAAGGAGCCAAATTGCCTTTAAGAGAAAAAGGCAAATCAGCTCTAGGTTTTCCTTACCATTTAGATGGACTGCTTTAGGGCTATGTAGGGCAATCATTTTGTTTCCATTCGCTTTTGTGTCCATAAATCATTGTATACAGGTAAAATGTGGTTTCTGTATCAAAAATGTTATGTGCTCTTATACACATTGTGAATATACTAATATAAATATGAATATCTGCCTGTCTGTATACACACATTGACTCAGCACTCCCCGAGTTCATTACTAGAATGCATTTCTTTTCCACTTCTGGTTTTTGGCAATTTTCCATACTCTGCTTTGTTCAAGGCCCTTCCACCTCCCACCCAACCCATGTTTAGTCCTTGCTCCCAATGAGAAGACCAAGAAAAAGAAGCTGTATTCTACCCTGATAACAGTTGAAGCACTGCTTCATTATGACAAAATACAACAGAGCCTGTTGCTGAAACAAGAAAATCAAGGCCAGAACACCTAAGCTTCTGTCTGCAGCTATTCTGAGCCCAGGAGACCTCAGCTGAGACAAGAAAAAATCTGAGATCTAGCAGAGTTGTGTCTACCAACCTTCCCACTTTTAGAATGTGAAATCTTTAGGGCACAGAAGGGGCTTCCAAGGGTTTTGAATCTGGAACACTCTTCAGCAGAAAATCAGCCAGCCTTGCTTATAAATATGTTTAAAAAAGACAAGTAGCTTTTTAAAAAATGATCTGCCCAGGAGGTACACAGATGGTAAAGAAAGTAAAATTAGTAACCTCTTCTACTTGCCCAGCATAAATTATTATGTACTCAATCCGACCAAGTGACTATTTATAAGCCTGACCTCGAACACTGTGGAGTTCAATAAATATAAATTGCAGATGGTGACAATGTTACCCATATTTCCTTACTTAATGACACACAGGTGGCAGTTCAGTGGCACAAATCATATGCATTTTATTTTCCCTTCACTGTTCTTCATCTTGTAACTCATATCAGGTCTAACTACTGGAAAAAGCCCCCCCAATTAGCAAAATTAATTCTTCCTTTGATCTGAGAGACCAGCCCCTGTTTACAAGCAAGGAAAAACTTTGCAAGAAGCATTTCTGTCCTGACTTCTGTGATGAGATGTTCTGCCAGTTCCAACAAGGCTTTCTTATTGCTACTTTTATAGGGGCATCATTATTCAAAGTCAGCTCACTTCAAATATCATCTGCAGAGCACACATCAAGAAATTTGGCTGCTGATGCACATAATGTATGAAACTGAGAAACTGCAGCTTGCTTCCCACCGGCCAGATTAAATATGCAAGTTTCAAAAAAAAAAAAAAATTCTAGACTCTGTCGGCTGTTTCGGGGGGAGTTGTAAGAGATGGGCAGGTAGGAGTTCACCAACATGATGTATACAAATGTCACAGACAGTTGTTCAAAACGATTATGCAAATGCAAAATTCACAGTTTGAACCTCTATTATCTGATGCTTCAAATGGCTCCTGGTCTGGAAAGCCCATTGATTTTCTTTGGTCAGATTCTCCTCTCATCTCTGTCATTCTCCTAAAACCGCCAAGTCAACTCAGCTGCCTCCTCCTCTTCACTAGATGGTCTTATCTTCTCCCAGTCTAGAAAGTGAAGGCCATTCAGCCACGCTGGGAAGCCTGGGCCACCCTGTGCATCAATTATCCTGCATGAGCTGTCACCAGAGAGCTGCTCACCACCCCCGTCTCTCCCTCCACCACCTTAGTTTAGGTCTCCGTCACCCTTCATGTGGACCAGTGCAGAAATGACTGGTGATCTCCTTACCAGGCTCATTTTTGTACAATGGATTCAACCCATGGAAAGCAAACAAAACCTACCTAAAACAGAATTCAAAACATAAATGGTCTCTGCTTACAACACTTTCGTGAAAACACCCTCTGAAAATAAATCTAAACTTCTTACAAGGCAAGAAGAGCCCCAAACATCAGGCACCAGACCACAGCTACAACTTCATTTCTCATGTGACCTGCCTCCTATTTCTCTTTCACACACACACACACATATCCTCCCTTCTAGTCCCCACCTCATGAACCACTCACACTAAAGTCGCTGAACAGAATGCATTCCTAGTTCCTGACCCTCACCTGGCCCCTCCCAGTATGCGTTTGCAGCAGGGACCACCTCTGCTCTTGGCCGACTCAGGATGCCTTTTCAACACCCTCCAAGTACTCTCTATCCAACTCTGCGAGTGAAAGCTAATATTGCCATTCAATGATACATTTTTGTATCTCTGAGATAACAGCACAGTCATTTATGGAGTAGAATAACAGAATTATATCCAAACCCATGGGAATTTTGTGTGTGATGAAAGTGCAAAAGCTATGGACTCTCAAATAATGGTGCCCGGATAATGGGTTAAAAATGTAGAAATGACCATTTTGGATACTCAGCCAGCTATCTTACCCCTAAATTAATTCCAGATAGATTAAGTATTCAAATGTCCAAAAAAAAAATCACAGAAGAATTAGAAGAAAATTCATGAGACAATATCTGTAACACAAGGGAAAGACTTCTCCAAGCATGATGTTAAAAACCAGAAACTATAAAGATTGATATATTTAACTAAATACACAAATAACTAGCTTTTTAATTGGAGAAAAGTACTGTAGTCCAAGAGAAAAGACAATCAACAAATTGAGAAAAATGCCTAGCGGGTATATTGCCTAGTTTGAACAAATTGATTCAAATGGAAGAAAGTTAATCTCCGTAGTATGTAAAGAATTCTTGAGAACCAATACAAAAAGATAAACCTTCTATTAAAAAAGCAAAACAAATGACATAAACAGGTACACAAATTGCTTCTCAATTTATGTAAAGTTTTCAAACTCCTAAGTCAGAAAAATTCAATTTTTCAGTGATATTTTGCATATAAGAATAGCAAAGATTAAAAAAAAATACTCCAAATTATTGAAGGTGTGAGAAAGGGGCACTATTAAATACTGCGGAGAAGAAAGATCTGGGAAGCAGTTTGACAGTGAGTCTCAAAAACGCTGACCCTGAATT
Source organism: Muntiacus reevesi (assembly GCF_963930625.1). Lineage (NCBI taxonomy): Eukaryota > Metazoa > Chordata > Mammalia > Artiodactyla > Cervidae > Muntiacus > Muntiacus reevesi. The sequence goes on from NC_089259.1 coordinate 12,747,932, forward strand.
TTTCCCAGAATTTATCCTCAAGAACAATCTAAACATCTAGCACCGTGGGGGAGGGGGGTTCTTAATAAAATAGAATATCTCCTTCTATGGCACTATTATCATATACCCATCAAAATTCAAGATATATGCACACTTATTTACACAAAAAGATATGCTTGATATGTCAAATTTTTTTGAAAATTGATTTAAAAACAACAATAAACATCCTATTTTAAGATATGTCTGTTTATCTGCACAGGAAAAAAAAAAATTTGGAAGGACATTTACCAAAACATAAATAATCATTATCTCTGAAAGACAGGAATATGAATTTCTTCTTTATATCTTCTTTCCTTCTTCTTCATACCTTTTCATATTATCTGATTTTTTTTAACCAAGGGCATGTATACTTTATCATTCAAATAATTACCAACAATAAAACTATTTATTTACACTATTTTAAAAGGATGAATAAAATGGAGAAAGAAGACAAAAACAGTCTTCATACAAATAGATTGAGAGAGCCCAGAGTTATGTGTCTAAAAGAGCTGTCGTTTTAACTAAATTATACCAACCACAAACGGGATCGTCTTGGAAGTTCATCTTCTACAGGGGTGCCAAACCCAACCGACACAGTACAGCAGGACTGTCGGGGAGGCACATTGACTGAAACCGCCCGCCCTGGCCAGGCACCACAGTAACCATTTGCATGAGTTATTTTGACAGGAGGTCCTGGTGAGGAACACAGAACTAACAGACCACCACCAACAGGGAGAGTTCAGGAAAGGTCAAAAGGTGACACCACGTGTCCAGCCACCTCCCAGAAGCCTTCTCGCTAGCATCCATCTTGGCTGAACAAGGCACGCCCCACCAGGAAAGACTCAGTCAGAATGACTGGCTAAAGACAACCTGGAAACTGATCCATCACCATAAACCCGAGACGTCGAGCCACGTGGCAGAGCGGTCCTCCTGGGTTCCCTTACCCTCCTGCTCTCTGCACGGCGCCCCTTCCCAGTGAAATCTCCTGCTTCGTCAGCACCTGTGTCTCCTCAGACAATTCATTTCCGAGTGTTAGACAAGAGCCCACTCTCGGGCCCTGGAAGGGGTCCCCCTTCCTGCAACAGGACCACTCGAATTACTACTTGAACAATTTACACCATAAATCTACTTTTCAGAATCTCTCTCCTACATAAGACCATCAACGGATACTCTGGTCTCACTGAGCACAAAACAATGATTAACTGTTCTTTTCCATAACAGAGTAAATAGAGCTAATATCCTCCTTCCCTCATTATGACAGTTTGGCTAGTTTTAGACAGAAAAAAACAAAGTTGGAAGACTTTTCAGTTCTACGGATAAATCCTTAAATAGGTTATCAGGACATTTTTTTTTTTAAATTCGTATGATTAGCTAATACTTATCACAAAAGCAGATGGGTATCAGAATATGGTTAGAAAAACAACAAACCAGATATCAACTAACTAAACTTTAAATTCTATGTATTTTATTACCCAATATAATTTTAAGTCCCTTGTTTTAAAATGGGGCATTTCAACCATGGGGAGTAGGGGAAAGCTAGGAGTCAGTGATTGGTCTTTCTGAAGACAAAAGAAGTAAAAGCTATTTATAATGACCTCTGAATATTTACCTTTGAGCTGGCTAATCAGATGTAAATTGTCACTTCATGGATATGCATAATCAACTTTATTCCCTTTGCTAATTGAGAAATAGAGCTGTTCATGTCAGGAAACATTTGAAAAATACACTGAGCTTGCTTAGTGGAGCAAGTTCTTTAAAAAAGTCACAGTTTCCATATGGTAAAATCATGGAAATTAGATTTACAGGAAAAAAACAAACACTAAGAAAGGCTAATTTGTTATTGAGCTGGTCTGGGTTGGAACAAAATCAGTCTTAACAATTTCAAATCTTCTTCATTCATTGATGTGTTGTTGGACATTGCAGTTGCTTCTCTGTCCTGGCTATTGTAAATAGCGCTGCAATGAACACTGGAGTGCATGTGTCCTTTTGAATTATGATATATTCTCAGGGTATATGCCCAGTAGTGGGATTGCTGGGTCATAGGGTAATTCTATGTTTAGCTTTTTCAGGAGCCTCCAGACTGTTATCCATGGTGGCTGTATCAATTTACATTCCCACCGACAGTGCAAGAGGGTTCCCTTTTCTCCACACACTCTACAGCATTTATTGTTTGTAGATAATTTTGATGATGGCCATTCTGACCTGGGTGAGGTGATACCTCATGGTAGTTTAACACACACATGTGCAATCTAGAGAAATGGTCCAGATGAACCTATTCCCAAGGCAGGCAGATGTAAAGAGCAGACATGTGGACATGGTGGAGTGGGGCTGGGGGGTTGGAGGGGTGGAGAGGTGGAGGGTGGGATGACTTGGGAGATGGGGACCAACATCGATATACTACCATGGTAAAACAACTAGTGGGAAGAAGACGCCATAAAGCACAGGAAACCTGGCTCTGTGCTCTGCAATGACCTAGAGCGGTGGGAGGGAGCCCCAGGAGGGACAGGATATATGTAAGCACACGCTGATTCACTTCATCCTACAGCAGAAACTAACACAACATTGTAAAGAAATTATATTCCAGTTAAAAAAAAAAAACCCAAACCTGGGATTTTTTTTCAAACACTTATGTTCAAAAATAACTCCATCAGCTTTATGGAAAAGCATTCCCTCACTTTCCTACGCTGAGCTCCTCTCCTGCCGAGCGCACGCTCTCCCCAGCCGGCATCGGCTGTGGCTGGGAGGGCACTTGGCCAGGACACTTATTTTCCTACTGAACTTGGTTCACATAAGTCAGTCCTTCCGTTTCTTTGACTCGCCTTAAGCCTCTTTAGTTTTCTTTAAAATGAACCCCCTGTAGGTAAGCAGGTCTCATCTCAACTGTGTAAAAATGGGACGATACATTCTCTTGACAGAGACTTCAAGCTTGTTTCCATCTTTATAATCCTAGTGGGACTGTCCATTATTTCAATTCTGTTGGTGTTCCAGAACATGTGACTGATGCCGCAGCCACCTGCAAAGACCACCTCGCTTCTCTGATTCCGAGATAAGACCCACTTCCACCTAAGTCAATGACTTCCTTGTTTATGAAGCCCAATTTTTCTGCCTCTTCCTTGAGATTGGTCCTCATTAATGAACATTCTCTCCCTTTTAACAAAGGGAATAAAAGCCCTTCCTTAACTGATAGGTGCATTTCGTTTCCCACAGGGTGCATGTAAGAAATGAAAAGCCACCACTCAGCATAAGCCCCAAGCATTCTCCTCGCAGGAGGATGACCAACAACCGCTCTGCTTCTAATGAGGCTGGGAACCCAAGGAACAGCGTAACAGGAGGCATGGCATGGAGAACCCAGTCCACAGCCCCCATCAGTCCAGGCACCAGGCACGTGGTGGGGGGGCTTTATCCTGGGGGCAGGGTCCTGACTTCACACTCACTCAGCTGTCGGGCATCACAGAGCAACATGTTCACCAGACACACCTGACACGAGCGCCAAGGCCCTCTGAGAAGGAAACATAATTGGAGGAATAAGTGTGTGTTTCCAAGAACGGTGCCTTGCTCCACCCCCACGACGCACTGCAGGGTTCCACGAGGGCTACTTAACCTCTCTGAGCCCTGACTTTCTCCTCTGTAAAAGTGCTTCAACCAGCCTCCCAGAGTCAGAGGGCCCACTTTGGTTCAATGAAGCATTCAAAGCCTTTCCCGTTACCTTTACATTCTCTAATCATTTCTTTGCTTTTTTTAAATTAACAGTTCTATGGAGATGTAATTCACATGCCATAAAAATTCACCCTTTCAAAGCTGATGTGCTGTGATGCGCTTAGCTGCTCAGTCGTGTCCAACTCTCTGCAACCCCGCGGTCTGTAAACCACCAGGCTCCTCGTCGATGGGGACTCTCCAGGCCAGAATACTGGAGTGGGCTGCCATTCCTTTCTCCAGAGGATCTTCCCGACCCAGGTTTCCCGCCTTGCAGGTGGATTCTCTACCACCTGAGCCACCAGAGAAGCCCTTTAAAGTGGATAGTCCAGTGGTGTTTAGGGTATTCAGAGCTATGCAACTACTACCACCATGTAATCCCATAACATGCTCGTTATCCTGAAAAGGAAACCCCATACCCATTAGGAGTCACTTCCCATCTCCCCATCACAACCACTAATCTACTTTCTGTTATTATGGATTGGCCTACATGCCTTCTAGACTCATCCATATTGCAGCATGCATCAGTACTTCATTCCTTTTTATAGCTGAAGCACATTCATTGTCGGGATATAAGATATTTCCTTTATCCATTCATCGGTTGAGGGACATGTTTAGCTACCATGAATAATGCTGTCATGAACATTTGTATACAGGTAACACTATGGATGTAACATGTTCTCCTGGGTACACATCCACGAGAATTCCTGGGTCATAAGGTCCCTCTTGTCTAACCTTTGGAGGAAATGCCAAACTGTTTTCCAAAGTGGTCAAACCATCTTGCTTTCGACCTCTTTGGGTTCCTTCTGTGTTGGCTTTCTGGTTGTTCTGCCTCAGTTGGGAAGTAACTAGGGTTTATGTAAAGGTATTTTCTACAGAAAGAGTAACTTTCAGCCACTATAGGTAGAGAAAGGGCTTCCCAGGTGGCTCAGTGGTAAAGAATCCACCAGCCAATGCAGGAGACGCCAGAGATGCAGGTTCGACCTCTGGGTCAGAAAGATCCCCTGGAGGAGGAAATGGCAACTCACTCCAGCATCCTTGACTGAAAAACTCCATGGACAGAGGAGCCTAGTGGGCTACAGTCCATAGGGTCGCACAGAGTCAAACACGACTGAGCGACTGTGCATGAACGCGTGGGTGGAGGAAACACACAGGGCGGCTGACGCGTGCTGGGCCCCATCAAGTGGTGCCGTGTGGGGCCACAGACAGCTCATCCATGGGAGGACAGCAGCGGCACCTGGAGTTCAGGGACCAATGGAGGAAGTTCTGAGCGGGTTTCAGTATGGCTTCAATTTCTAGGCCCTAGACTTAGAACAATACACCGCACAGATACAAGGACACCCGTATCTTTACTTCAAGGACTTACGATATAACTGGAACAATACAACAGGAACATGCATAATGACAAAATATGGTTTTAAAGAAACCTAACACGTGAGAGAATAATTCCTGCTGTGCACATCCGGGAAGATTATTTTGCAGCAGAGACCATCTTTACTGGCTCTTAAAGGCTTAAATTTTATGAGGAGGAACAACATCTCAGACAGAAGGAATTCTATAAGTAAAGGTACCTAGTGAAGGAATGAGAGGGAGGATTAGGAAAACAGAAAAGAAACAAGGAAGAACTGACATTCTGGCACCTGACTGAATGTGCCAAGTGAGGCACAAAGTGGGATAAAGATGCCTCCCAGATTTGGGGCTGAGACAGTAGATGCCAGTAACAAAAATAATGGCAAAGGCTAGAAGAAGACTTTGCATGAGAGGGAAGCAATGAGTCAGTTCCTTTCCAGAAACCTATACAATTTAAAGTCCAGAGGAGGGAATTTCCCTGGTGGTCCAGTGGTTAAGATTTAGCCTTCCAGTGCAGGGGGTGCAGGTCTGATCTCTGGTCAGGAAGATGAGATCCCACAGACCTCTTGACCATAAAACCAAAACTTAAAACAGAAACAAAATTGTAACAAATTCAATAAAGACTTTAAAAAATGGTTCACATAAAAAAATCTTTAGGAAAAAAAAAAAGTCCAGGAGAACACATGTAGGTGGGGTCTACCAGGCAACGGAAAACACAGAAATGGGGCTTAGGAAATATTTCCTCATTGAAGTCATTGCTGAAGCCCTCAGAGGACGTAATAAGAGAAGAAAAAACGGCCTGTCTCAACATCTACCCAAACAGGAAATCAGTTCTCTGGGAAAGCCAAAGAAGTAAGGGCTAGGCTGGGTCGGGATTTGGGAAACAGACTCAACTTTAGGACGGAGCCTCAAGGCAGGCGGCCAGCTCTTCAAGAACGAGGGTCTACAGGCCACAGCAGACTCAGGCTTAACCAGACCAGGGCTGACATCTGGGGGGTTTAATCCGCTAAGTCAGGCCCAGCAGCAGGAATTCCCCACCAGAGAAGTAAGAGATTTCTGAGCTATCTCCTGCGCTGACTGAAGAGGTGAAGGGCAGTGTCTGGCCTCCCAGGACAAGCAAGAGCTGAGCAGAATGTCCAGGTTCCATCTAAAAGGATGGGCTCCACAAGGTCTCTACTTCACACAGGATGGACAGATGCTGCAGAGGCGGGTACCAAGCCTCAGCCTGTCTCCTCACTCTCAACACCCGGCCTGGTGGAGGGGAGCGGGAGGCCCGACCGACTGGGACCCCACATGCTACTGTCGATGCATCTTCCATGGTACTTTCTGACCTGCTCAGGATACGTCCAGAAGCCCAGTGAAGCCAGACCTTTGGATGCTTATAGCTACTCCGGAACCAGGGCTGAGGAAGAAAGGGGCAGGGCCATACAGAACATCTGTATTTGTCGGGGCAAAGAAGGAAGAGGGAGAAAAATGATGAGGCAGAGAAGACATTCAAAGGATGCTCTGCACCTCAGTGACAGTGACGCAGGAGAGAAGTCAGGAAAGTCAGAGGCAGAGGAGAAGACTCAGCGGAAATGAGTGACTCACCAGGGAACCCTCTGGATCCCCCGTTTTCACCAAAATGTTCACTGCACTGTATCCATTAGTGATGCGCTACCACAAATAATGCTGTGCCGGGCCATTTTAGTAAAGCTCTCTTTTTGGTTTTTGGCAACTGATATGTAAGAGTAGCAACTCCTGTATAAATAAATACCTTTTAGTGAACATATCCAATCTTGATCTAGAAACTGTCCTAAAAGCAGAAGGAAAGATCAATAATATAAATTGCAACAATGGGCCTCCAAAAGCTCTCAACCCTAGAGGACCAGAAAAATATAAGAAATGCTGCAGAATGCCAAGTCATGGCAGAAATGACATAATGTAAAATTCAGTGGTTAGAAAATAGATGGTGAACTAAAATGTAAACAATTAAATTATATTCTAAAAAGGATCTTGGGAAATTTAAAAGATGGTAATTCTAATACAAACAAAAACTCACAAAAATTGAAGAGTTGTTTTTTCCCCTCCTCTTTTATGGAGGCAAAAAGTAAAACAAAAATCATCTTAACACCAAGTTCAAAAATAGAGAATTTCAATCAACACTGCTGCACTTTTCACAAAATTACAACAGGCTGAAAACTGCCAGCAGCACATATCAGATCTTTTGTACACTTCACTAAAGATATACTTATTCAAAACAAAATGTCTCCCAGTGATCCCGCTGTAGAAGAAACATGAGTCATATATGCTGAGAAACTCTCGTCACAGTTTTAACCTTTTGGGGGAGAAAAAAAAAATGCAGAGCTTCCAGCCCATCCACTGGAAACTGAAGAGGCCTGTGAAGAACAATTTCACAGTTTTAAGAAGCAGGAACTGCTTTGGCAGTTTGAGGCCTGATACCCAACATTGCAGATACAGAAGCGAAGAACTCATTCCAGTTCATGACTGCCTTACAACCTGAGAAACAGTTATACAACGACTCATTCTGAAACATGTATGGACACTGGGACCAACACCACAAAGCTTGTAAAGGATTAAAAAAAAAAGAAAAAAGCTCAGTGGATAATAAACCAGCATGGCAACTCAGGCTCTCCATGAAGCAGCTCCAGGAAAAGCTTGTGAAGTGAAAGTCACTCAGTCGTGTCTGACTCTTTGCAACCCCATGGACTGTATAGTCCATGAAATTCTCCAGGCCAGAATACTGGAGTGGGTAGCCTTTCCCTTCTCCAGGGGATATTCCCAACCCAGGGACTGAACTCAGGTCTCCTGCATTTCAGGCAGATTCTTTACCAGCTGAGCCACAAGGGAAGCCCAAGAATGCTGGAGTGGGTAGCCTATCCCTTCTCCAGTGGATCTTCCTGACCTAGGAATCGAACCAGGGTCTCCTGCATTGCAGGTTGATTCTTTACCAACTGAGCTATGAGGGAAAAGCTTGGGGACCCCTAATATCATGCTGCACCTGCAGTGTAGAATGACTTGATGGAGGCATGCCACCTATGAAATGATCAACAAGCCATACAGACCACTTCTTGTTTACATGCCATGGCTTCCCATTCAGGGTTCTGATCCCAGGCCCTACAGAGGAACATATCCACTCCCCTGTTAGGGAAAAGCAACAAAGAGATTCGTTCTCATTCTCAGATGGAAAAAGTGCTCTGGTCCAATAGCAACTGCTTGAGGGGTGACAGTTTCCAGAGCTTTCTTAAAGTGACTCCTTTTCTGAATACTAAAGAACTTTTCCCATGCTTTTTGAGTGAGCTGAAAAACCAGTTTTGGAAGATAAGACATTAAACCATTTCTATAGGGAATAAGAACACTGGAGATTATTTACTTTGCTGTAATTACCCCAGCACATAGGGAGATTAGCTTTCAAATACTACCAGGTTTGCATACAGAAATTTCAATAATGAAGAAAAATTAGTTCATGTTTTGAATATTTAGGGGCTTGAAATATATATTACTGCTAAAGAGTGAACACTGGTTAATACCTGTGCAGTGAATAATAATTACCCAAACCATTCATTGCTCCCAAGTTTCTTTCCCCCCAAATAATCATTTGTTTTTTAAAAGCATCTTGATTTTTATTAGAGCCAACAGTACATTAGTAAATGAAATGTATTTGCACATCCACAAATGAGTTTGAGCTTCACAAGTCTTGGATTTTAAATTAAGTAGCAAGGCAGTCAACACGCTCATTCAGTAATAAAGGCAGGAAAAAATCTGCTTTTGACTTAAACAATTTTCAGGAAGAGATAAATGGCCTCTAAAATTTGATTATTTACTAGGATATTTGGAGGGGATTTTCAAGATTATCGGTACCATGACTTTAGCTGGCATAAAATGTATTACTGCAAAAGTTCTCATAGCATTCCCAGCTTTATAAGCTCTATGCAGCTGCTTGTTATCTTTCAGGAGAGAAGTTGCTAAGATTAAATGAAAATGTTTACATAACTTTTTTTTAAACTGTTTACTTTGAAATAGTTATGGATTCACAGAAAATTTAAAAAAATATTACAGAGTTCTGTGTACTTTTAGCCCAGGTTCCCCCAAATGGTAACATGCTACATTATAATACAACATCAAATCAGCCTCCCTGGTGGGCCAGTGGTTGAGATTCCGCCTGACAATGAAGGACCAGGGTTCAATTCCTGGTCCAGGAAGATTCCACATGTCCAGGGGCAACTAAAAAGCCCGTGGACCATACTTACTGAGCCCATGTGCCATAACTACTGAAGCCCAAATGCCTCAGAGCTTGTGCTCTGCAACAAGAAAAGCCACCACAATGAGAAGCCCACGTAACACAAATAGAAAGTAGCCCCTATTCATTGCAACTAGAGAAAACCCCCTTGCAGCAACTAAGACCCAGCACAGACAAAAAAGAAACAATAAGCAAATAAATAAAATTTTAAAAAATATACATCAATCCAGGAAACTATATGGGTACAATACTCATAAAAATTACAGGCTTTATTCAGATTTTACCACTTTTACATGCATTCATGTGTGTGTGCGTGTGTGTGTCCACACACGTGTATGCACGTCTATGTAATTTTACCCCCTATATGGATTCAAGTAATAACCATTTCAAACGAGAAACAGAATTCTATCCTCTCTTACCAAGGAATTCTTTCATGCTACTCCCTCCATCCCATCCCTGTCCGTGGTTACCACTAATGTGTACTTCATCTCTAGAACTCTGTCATTTCAAGAATGTTATACATTATGGAATCACATATTATGAAACCTCTAGAGACTGCCTTTTTTCTGACTCCGCATAATGCTCTTTATATCTATCCAAGATGTTGCATGTATTAACAGCTTGCTTGCACCCTTTTTGGTGCTCTGAAATATTGCTAGCATTTTCATCATCATACAAATTGACTTGGCTCAAAAGTATAATGGTGGATTTTACTGGATCAATAAATAATACTCCTCTCATGTTCCCAACAAAATAAGAAAGCAAATGAAGCAGTCATCCAGGGTCAGAGATATCAGTGCTTTACTGTTCAATCCGATTGGAGAATGTGGCTTTATATCTGCAGCCAAAAGCACTGGCCAACATTCTACTGCAGGATTAAACTTCTTCACTGGAATAAGCTGGAAAACCACTGGCAGACAGATGAGAAAGTTGGGGGCAAGCTCACTTCCTACACCCCAACTCATCACTCAAGAAAGTTCAGACACTCCAGAGGCTGAGGAGACACAGTGAAATAGAAAGTGTTCCTTCCATATGCTTCCTTCCTCGGGTGTAGCGTTCACATTTTCTCTCCCCCACAGAAACACAAAGACTATGGAACAATTTAGCTTTCTTCTCTTGTCCCATTCACCATCTTCTTTGCTCATCCCCTTCATTTATAGGTAACCAGAAATGTGACCATCACCCTAAGCAGGAACCAGTTTTCAAGACTATAAATCTAGGCAGCTTCAGGAGGCATTCTCAGCTACCTCTTTTAGGACCTCTGGGAATGTCACACATCCATCCTCCTCCTGTGATCCAAAGGCCCAGTGATGAGACTATTCCTAAATTAGTTCTATACCAGGGTCCCCAGCCTCTGCAATCTAATGCCTGATAATCTGAGGTGGAGCTGATATAATAATAATAGTAGTAAAGTGCATACTAAATGTATTGCATCTGAATCATCACAAAACCATCCCCTAATCCCTGGTCTGTGGAAACACTGTCTTCCGTGAAATCAGTTCCTGGTGCCAAAAAGGCTGGGGGCTGCAGCACTGCAGACTTTCTCAACACTCTTTCCCCACTGGATTTGCACTCAGGAGCCGAAACAGTCAAGGCAAAACATATAACCAAAAGGCAATACGCTAGGAGTTCAGAGAATTTAATGTAAATTCTGAGTGAAAACTGTATCTGTTTTCTTTTCCCCTAATGTTTGTTCACAAGAAATGGCTAACTATAAAAAATACACTATATTTACCAATTCTGTAGCAGTCTTCCTTAAGAAGCTATTTCCTTATTAGTGTCTCAAGTTTAACATTTTAAAGAAACAACCTTGTATATAATGGAACATATTTTAATTTTAAAAATTACATGCAATGGATGGCAAAACGGTAAACTAGAACAAGTGGTTGTATCTCTCGCTCGGGCAAAAATCTGGAGAAAATGTCCCTTTTAAAAAAATCAAGTATAGTTGATTTACAATGTTGTGTTAGTTTCTGGGGTACAGCAAAATGATTCCATTTATATATATATGTTATTTGAAGAAAATATCCTTGATAAAAAAGAACTAAAATTCTAACACATCCAAATGTCATGGATAAGGAATGACACCAAAGAGAGATGTTCTCCTGTACTTTTCTTAATAGTGAAGAGACTGTTAAGAGACTATTCATCCTAGGACTAAAGTCAAAACCAAAAGAGCCCTACATAAATGCAGTCTTACACCAAGCCTCCACAAGTTTCATGTGATTACTGCATAGCACAACTAGCTGCTACAACACAACACAAATATATTCAGAGCAAAATAAGATAATCTAAAGCATCTACAACATATTATCCACAATATCAGTATGTAATAAAAGTTCACTAGATATAAAAATAGGAAAATGGGACACATAAACAAGAGAAAATTCAGGCAATAGAAACAACTCTGATGTTGGCATTAGCAAACAAAACCTAAAATAATTATGGTAAAGACATTATAAAATCTGTATGAGCAATTTGGTCTAAAGAATGATTAGCTAGGGGGTTTTAGGAAAGGTATAGAAACTGAAAAATTGGACACATGTAAATCCTAAACTGAAAAATACATTATTTGAAATTGAAAATTTTAATGACTGGAATGATCAGCATATTGGCTACAAAAAAGAATCAGTAAACTTGAAGTGAGGTCAACAGAAAGCATGCAAACTAAAGCATAAAAATCAGAGAAATAGTCAAATTTACTATCATTATAGAGTCTCAATAAACTGAAGGATGTTACCAGGTAGTCTAACATACTTATAATTGGAATCCTCAGAGGAGAGAAAAAGAAAACACACCCACATTTACACACCTATGGTTACATATGCTTCACTGACTCACCATGCACCTGAAACTAACACAACACTGTAAATCAACTATACTTCAATTTTTTAATTGAATTAAAAATGTCATTAAACATTAAGAAGAAAGTTCTAATAAATTTAAGAAGGTTGATATATATCAAACACCTTTTCCAACCACTATAGTATAAAACTAGAAATCAGTTATAAGAACGGAACATTCACAAATCTGTGAAGATGAAACAAAATGCGACTGAACAATCAATGAGTTAAAGAAGAAATCAAACAGGAAATCAAAAAAAATCCTCAAACAAAAATGGAAACAATAGACCAAAATTTATGGAACATAACAGAACTAGGTTTATGGAGGAAGTTTATAAAAACCTCAAATAAACAACATAATTTTACACCTCAAGGAACTAGAAAAAAAGAACAAATGAAGCCCAAAGTTAATAAAAGAAAGGTCATAACAAAGATCAGAGAGGAAATAAATGAAATAGAGAGTAAAAAATCAATAGAAAAGATCAATGAAACTAAAAGCTGGTTTTTGAAAAAAATTAAACAAAATAGACAAAGCTTTAGCTAGACTCATCAAAAAGAGAGAGAAAGGACTCAAATACATGAAGGAGGAGATATTATAACCAATACCACACAAATACAAAGGATTGTAAGAGACTACTATGTAAAATTATATGTGATAAATTGAAAAACCTGGAAGAAATGGATAAATTCCTAGAAACATACAATCTACCAAGACTGAATAAAGAAGATACAGAAAATCTAAATTACTAGGAAGCAGACTGAATCTGTAAACAAAGCTTGCCCCAAAACTAAAGTTCAAGACCAAACAATTTCACTGTGAATTCTACCAAATATATAAAGAAAAATTAATATCAATTCTCCAAACGTTTCCAAAAAATAGAAAAGGAAGAAATACTGCCAAACTGACTTCACAAGGCAAACATTATCCTGATACCAAACCAGACAACGACACTACAGGGAAAAACTGAAGGTCAGTATGCCTGATGCACAGGCTTCCCTGGTGGCCCAGATGGGAAAGAATTTGCCTGCAAAGCAGGAGAACCTGGTTCAATCCCTGGGTCAAGAAGATCCCCTGGAGAAGGACATGGCAACCCACTCCAGTATTCTTGCCTGCAGAATTCCATGGACAGAGGGGCCTGAAGGGCTACAGTCCACAGGGTCACAAAGAGCCAGACACAACTGAGCAACTAATACCACTAACCCTGATGCACACAGAGGCAAAGATCTTCAATGATATATTAGCAAACTGATTTGCTCAGCGTTCAAATGTTCTTTCGATGAATTTGTAGGGGAGAAAGTGGTCTCCCCATCCTATTCCTCCGCCACCTTAGCTCCTCCCCCATATTAGCAAACTAAATTCAACACTGCATTAGAAAGATTCTATACAAACTGATCAAGAGGGATTCATTTCAGGTTAAAATGGTGGTTCAACAGCTGCAAAACAATGTCATACATCACAAACATTGACAAAATGAAGGATAAAAATCATATGATCATCTCAGTAGATGCAGAAAAACCTGTTGACAAAATTTAATATCCTTTCATGATTAAAAAAAAAAAAAAGCAAACTTTAAACAAACTGAGTGTATCTCAATATGTACGTGCATGCTAAATAGCTTCAGTTGTGTCTGACTCTTTGTGACCCCATGGACTGTAGCCCGCCAGGCTCCTCTGTCCATGGGATTCTCTGGGCAAGAATAGGAGATGTTCCTGACCCAGGGATCAAACCTGCATCTCATATCTCAATATAATAAAAGCCACATACAATGAGCCCAAAGCTAACATTATAGTCAACAGTGAAGAGCTTCAAGCTTTTCCTATAAGATCAGGTACAAGACAAGGATGCTTACTCTTGCCACTTCTATTGAAGATTTTACTGGAAGTCCTAGAGAACAATTAGGGAAGAAGAAAAATGAAAGGCATTCAAATTGAAAAGGAAGAAGTAAAAATGCCTCTATATGCAGGTGATGTAATATTATATATTAAAAAACTAAATTATTAATAAAAATAAATGAAAAAAAAATAAAAAACTAAGGATTCTACCACAAAACTGTTACAGTTAAAAAGCAAATTCAGCAAATTTGCAGGATACAAAATCAACACATAAAATCAGTGGCCTTTCTATACATTAACAACAAAATACCAGAAAGAGAAATTAAGAAAACAAACTCATTTATAAAACAAATAAAATACTTAGAAATAAACTTTACCAAGGAGATGAAAGATACCTACACTGAAAAGCACAAGATATTGATTAAAGAAACTGAAGAGGATACAAATACATGGTTAAGATATTCCAAGCTCATGGATGGAAGAAATAATATTGTTAAAATATCCATATACCCAAAGCATTCTATAGATTCAGGTCAACCCCTATCAAAATTCCAGTGGCATTTTTCAAGGAATTTCTTTTTAAGAGTCAAAGTTTATATGGTACATTAAAAGGTTTTCAGCATCATGAATCATCAGGGAAATGTAAATCAAAACCACACTGAGATATCACCAAATAATCTCTAAAAATAAGAACAAAATGGAAAGACTTACAAAAGCGGGTTATAAATTTTACAAAAATGCAGTAATCAAGAAAATGAAGTACTGATATAAAAGATGAATAAATCAAGGGACTAGAAAAAAGAATTGGGAAATATGTATGGACATAAATGACCAACTGATTTCCAAAAAAGGCACAAAAATAATCCAGTAGAGAAAGTATAATGTTTTAAACAAATGATGCTGAAACAACTGTAAATCTGTAATGATAAAATGTGTGCCTCAAAGTATACAGAAAAAGTAATCCAAGATGGTTCACAGGCCTGAATGTAAAAACTGAAATTGTAAGGCAGCTAGATGAAAACATAGAAAGAAAGAAAGAAAACATCTTTCTGTCCTAAAGATGGCAAAGATCTTTCTGCACACAAACCCACTAAGGTCTAGGCCAAAAAAAAAACAAAAAACCTGATATCATTTGCCAAAATTAAAACTTCTGTTCTTCAAAGACATCGTTTAGAAAATGAAAAGACAAGACATAAATAGGAAGAAGATATTCAAAAGATACATACCTGACCAAAGGCTTATATTCAAAATACTTTTATTCTATAATCTAATAATAAATAGAAAATAAAATAAAAAATAAATTGGGTTAAATAGAACCTTTACACAAGAAGATACAAATGGTCAATAGCACATGCAAAGATGTTCAATTAGACATCACTAGTTATCTAGGAAACAGAAATTAAAACCAGAATGACACCTACCTATCAGAATGGTAACTAGAAAGATGAGAACGTGGAGCATCAAGAGCTCTCAGACGTCACTGACGGGAACATAAAATGATGGCTGCTTTAGAAAGGCATTGGCAGGTTTTCATGCATCTATCCAGTGATGCAATAATTCCATTCCCAGGTATTTCTACTTTCTGTTCCCTCTTCCACCAAGAAAAGTACTGGACACAAATATTTATAGCAACTGTATCTATACTAGTCAATTAATCAAAACAACTAAAAATTCCATTAGTTGCTTGATGGATAAACAAAGTGCGGGGTATCCACACAACAAAATTAGGCATGGCGATAAAAGAAAGAAACTGCTGATATTGACAGCAATCTGAAGGAAATTTTAAAATATCATGCTATACTGAAGACACCAGACATGAGTATATAATGTATAATTTAATTTACATAAATTCCTACAACAGGTCAAATCAAGATACATTGAGAAACATCAGAAAAGTGACGGTATTTGTGTTTCAGAGCAGGATATGGAAAGTGACTAGAAAAAGGTAAGAGAGTTCAATCTGTATGATCAAAATTCACATCCTTTGAATGGAGTGGTACATACCAGGTATATACATACCAGGTATAAACATTTGGTAACTTCATCAAACCATACACTTAAAATCAGTGCAATTTATATGTGTCAGTTATACTGTCCCCACCCAAAAGATACATATTCCCTAAATGATTCTAAAATGCAAGCAATATCTTGTTAACAAAAATCACATTTTAAAAGGGATATAAAATTATAGAAACAAGAGGATAAGAATATTTATATATCAAATATGAATGAACCAGAGGCGACCTCGCACGGCATTCTTAACAAGTGACAAAAAATAGAATCCAAGGAAAAATCACAAGGGACAAAGAAATTACACGTTAACAAACAGAAGAGGAATTTGAGAATATAAATCTATCATGTACATGAATGCAACTAACAATCTTGTCTCAGAATATGGAGACAAGTGGATATAACTAAAATTGTAATTATGATATTAACTTACACTCTTGGAAACTGATGGATCACACAGATAATAAAGTAGCAAAACAATAGAATATGATAACCCAGAATAAATTGAAACTAGTAGCTTTAGAAAAGACTTTGCATGAAGGAGGGAAATGTGCTTAGAACAGTCCTGAAAAATGATGATGTAACAGGCCAGAAGAAACAATAAATTCCTAAGGATGAACATCATATGGAGGGACTTCCTAGTGTTCCAGTGGTTAGGACTCCACACTTCCACTGCAGGGGGCATGGGATCAATCTGGTCGGAGAACTAAGATCCCACGGGCTGCAATGGGGTCCAAAAAAAAACCTGATATATAAAATGTCCAGTGAAAAAAAAAGTTCTATGACCATAATACGTAATAAACTCAGAAACTGATCACGACAGGGAGGCTAATAAACAACAAAAAGGACCTATGTCTGGAAAATACATTGTTCAGTTACTCAATCATGTACGACTCTGCAACCCCGTGGACTGCAGCACACCAGGCTTCCCTGTCCTTCACCATCTCCCAGAGCTTGCTCAAACTCATGTCCATTGAGTCAGCGATGCCACCCAACCATCTCATCCTCTATCATCCCCTTCTCCTGCCTTCAATCTTTCCCAGCATCAGGGTCTTTTCCAATGAGTCAGTTCTTCCCATCAGGTGGCCAAAGTATTGGAGCTTCAGCTACAGCATCAGTCCCTCCAATGAATATTCAGGGTTGATTTCCTTTAGGATGGACTGTTGGATCTCCTTGTAGTCCAAAGGACTCTCAAGAATCTTCTCGAACATCACATTTCGAAAACATCATACCATAGCACAAGAAAAAAAAGGCTAGGGGTGGATGTGGGCCATGTGTGTAAGGAGATTCAAAATTACAAATTTATAACTGAAAAGTTGTGAAATAAATAACTCATGGGGAGGTAATGTGCAACATGTTTACCATAAATAATAATACTATTATCTATAGCAAAATCATATAGTATTTATTATGTTGAAATTTGCTATGAGACTAAAACTTAAAAGTTCTCATTACAAGAAAAATATTTTGTAATTATGTGTGGTGGCAAGTGTTAACCAAACTAATGGGTGATCATTTCATAATATATAGAAATATCACGACATTACATTGTACATCTGAAGCTAGCATAATGTTATATGTCAATTACACATCAATAAATAAATATTATTTAAAAAAATAAAAACAGATACAACTACAAACAGAAAATTTTAAATGAGAAAAGAATAACCATTAAACATTCCTAAAAACTTTAAATACCAAAATTAAGATGTAGAAACCTTCAATAAACACAAAAAATTAGAAATTGTATAATGTATAGAAAATAGAAACTGTAATAATGATTATTTTATTTTGGGTGCACAGCATGTGGGATCTTTGTTCCCCGACCAGGCACTGAACCCACACCCCTTACCCTGGAAGCTTAGAATCTTAACCACTGGAGGGCCAAGGAAGTCCCACAGTAATTTACAAAATCTCTTCCACAACAAAAAAGATCAGTCTCAGATCATGTTGCCATCGAGCTGTACTTTCAAGGAATAGAAAATCTCTATCTCATACTCTAACTTGTTAAAGTACACAGGAAAAGAGGAACGGCTGCCTAATATACTGGATGAGACCAGTGGTATCTTAATTATAAAACTTGATAAGGACAATGCAGGAAAATCCCATTAATCAACATAGATGCAAATACCCTAAAGTAAACATTAGCTGAAACTCCAATACTTTGGACACCTGATACAAAGAAGTGACTCATTTGAAAAGACCCTGATGCTGGGAAAGATTGAAGGTGGGAGGATGACAGAGGATAAGATGATTGGATGGCATCACTGTCTCAATGGACATGAGTCTGAGCAAGCTCCAGGAGTTGGTGATGGACAGGGAAGCCTGGCATGCTGAAGTCCATAGGGTTGCAAAGAGTCAGACACAACTGAGCGACTTCTCCACTACCACAGTTCAAAAGCCTCTTATACTGCCTATTATAAGAGTCAGAGGTCTTTCAGCAATTGAGAACTGTGTTTTTATACTTCCCACTGAATTGCAGCCCTCTACGCTAGTGCACACAGGTGCACACACTCATTCACATACACATGCACACATGTGCATACATGTTCACATGTTCAGAGTTAGGTGTGAGCACTGGTTTCCATGGCTTTGTCCACTCTAGGCTGCCTCTCTGTCTGGAGCTGAATTGTTCATGCAGTGACTGAGCATCCTGCCTCGCCCTGAATCCTCCCCAAACCGATGGAAACAACCAGTGGCTGGGAAACTGTGAGGTAAGGAGATGACAGGTGAAAGGAATGGAAACTGGAAAGGCACCAAGGCGTAAGGCATTCCATAGGCAAAACACCCGATTTAAAACTTCATCTCAACATAAAGAATCAAAAGCAGCAAACACCAGAGAACCCAAATGCAGCTCACCAAGTACAGACAACCTTGGAACACGCCGCGGAGCAGCCGGAACTCTGAGAGACCAGCCAGAAACCTAAAAGGGTTTGCCACACCCTATCGCCAGGCTTCCCAGGTGGCGCTAGGGGTAAAGAATCTGCCTGCTGATGCAGGAGATAAAAGAGATGCGGGTTTGATTTCTGGGTCAGGAAGACCCCCTGGAGGAGGGCATGGCAATCCACTTCAGTATTCTTGCCTGGAGAAACCAATGGACAGAGAGGAGCCTGGTGGGCCACAGTCCAAAGGGTCACAAAGAGTCGGACACAACTGAAGCGACTTAGGAGCAGCAGCAAACCCTCTGACCATGGACCAAATGAACCACATCACCTCCTAACCCCTAGCCTGTCCAAGTGAATGGGTATCTTGCCCAATTCTGGCCTCTTTTCTCAGGTTACCAGAGAAAATATCAGAACTCACATGCTATCTCTGAGACATGATCAGAGCAATGTCTTTAAAGTCACTGGGATTTTCACATATAAGGAAAAGAACTTACAGCCTGTTCACCTAATCTTTTCTTCAAGTAGATATATTTGAGAAAAAAAAAATCAAGATTTATATCTCTAACTGTAGTCATTTTAAAAGACAGAGAATTAATAGTGTTGCATTTTGAGGGGAAATTGTCTAAAGCTAATATAAATTACTTATATTATTATTAAAAAATCACATATATAAATCTGATGTTTCTCTCAGGATGATATTTGCAGATTTATAGATCCTATGCAATATAAATGAGAATAAGGACACCAAGATCTTATTCAATTTTTCTCATGCCACACAGAGTAATAAACCTACCACGTTGTCCTTGCCCAGGCCAGCCTGGACCATAGCTGTTCCTACACCTAACGGGTCCCTTACTCCCATCCTCCATGCCTTGGCACAAGTTTTCCCTCATGCAGAAATCCTTTCAATGACTCTCTTTTTTTAAATTGAGATATAACTGACATGTCACATTGCATTATATTCAGGGATACAACATAGGGGTTCGGTATTACAGTTTTTTTCTTGCGATGAGAACTTTTTAGATCTACTACTGTCTACTTCCCTGGTGGCTCAGATGGTAACAAACTCACCTGCCAATGCAGGAGACGGGGCTTCAACCCCTAGACTGGGAAGATCCCCTGGAGAAGGAACTGGCAACCCACTCCAGTGTTCTTGCCAGGAGAATTCCATGGACAGAGGAGCCTGGTGGGCTACAGTCCATGGGGTCTTAAAGAGTCAGACATGACTGAGTGACTAACACTTTCACTTTCACTATCTTAGCAACTTTCAAAGATGCAATACAGCATCATAAATTACAGTCACTGGTTATCTTTATCACCCGCTTCCACCAACGGCTACTCAACTTTATCTTCCCCTTGAAACTTTCCTGCCAGGTGCCCAAGCCCATAGGGCTGTCCTAATTACCGCTCAGCCTTGCCATCAACTTACCTGTTTCTTTGCTGGGCAGGGCTGGCCTCCTGGGTATGTGACCTGTGAAATCACACAGAACCCTACTCTCACACCCTAACTTGGCTCCATGCCCTTCTGTCGCCATCTTGAAAGTCTTCATAGTTTTATCTTTGACCACGTGCTCTGTAACTGCATGGAGTGTGAGCAGCGGAGTACGCACCACACAGGGCACAGTGCTTCTCCAGCTCACTGCACACGGCTTTCCTGATGGCCAGGAGAACAGAGTTCCAGGGGCTAGAGTCCAAGATAAGTATATTACACTCATCATTGAGTAGCAAGTAGGTAGAGGCACTGAATGTCCCCAAAGGCCATGCTTTTCATTGGAACCAGAACCTGATCTGACTGCAGAAAGAAGGCAACGGGTCTAAACATTCGTCAACCATTTATGCTGAAAATAATGCCATAGAGGGAAGAAGAAGGAGGGGGCAATCCTTAGTCTGTTTCCTTTCAGGACTTCCTTATTTATCAGTAAGAAAATGTAGAAAGAGTGTTAGGTAGAATATGCACAGGAGAAGTGAGATAAACAACTGAGGTAGTTCTGAGCAGTGTTTCCATGTTCTGGTAATAAGGAGACACATAGGAATTATGTAATTTCAGGGATTCCACACAAGTTTAGTGCCCTGACATTTATATTTAAAACCTGCATTGCATCACAAAGAAATGAATGGTAAAGTTCATGCTAATAATTTACATTTTCAATTGTTCCTTATGTAGAATGACATTAAATAGCAAGTAAAAAAAAAAGAAAGAAACCACAAAAGACAGTCAAAAAAAATTATACTTCATACTTGTAATGGCTTCTTTTTCCCCTGTTTTTGAACAAGGGGCCCCTCATTTTCAGTTGTTCTGGACCCCGCAACAAGCCCTGCCTCTAAAACTTAAGTTCCCAGAGGGCAATGACTTTGTTTTATCCATGGCTGTATGATTCAGCATGGCCCCTACTTTTGAGTTCAGAAAGTATCTGTTCAATCCGGAATATGTTAGGTATAATAAAGAAAAAAAGACCACAGGGTCCCAAACTAGGATAACAATAATCTGGCTCTCTGCTCTGAGCAGGACAGAACACACCTGGGATATTAAGCTTAGTTCCAGGGGTCACATGTGAAGGAATCTGCCTGTGATGCAGGAGAGCAGCGTTCGGTCCCTGGGTTGGGAAGATCCCCTGGAGAAGGAAACAGCAACCCACTCCAGCATTCTGGCCTGGAGAATTCCATGGACAGAGGAGCCTGGCGGGCTACAGTTCACAGGGTCGCTAAGAGTCAGATACCACTGAGCAACTAACTTTCATAAAATATTACCTGTATTAACCAAAGGAAAATTAATTAGCCTTTGACAGCATCAGTTTTCCCTTTTGCAAAATAAGGATAATAAGGTGTTTTTAAAAAGACAGAGGGGGACACAACTGCTGACTCCTAACCACTGAACATCTGCTACTAAGAAAACAGAAGGTTTAAGAGTGACATGTAAGAGCCCAGCAGAAACCAATGGAAAGAAGCTTCTAAGAAGGCATAAAACATAAGAATTTCTGAAGGCAAACATGAGCCTGCCTGGGGATACAGTAAGTTTCTTGTCCTTTGACAGAGAAGAGGAGTATTTGACAAAGTTTTAAGAAGCATGCGATATCAGATAAAGACTAGAACAGAAAATAGTAACAATGATTACAGTAGATGTGGTTTTCCAGCATATTCTAAGTGCCAGATGCTACAAGAGGTGGTTTACATACATTACCTTAGTGAATCGTAACAAGTAATCCACGAGGTAGACAATATTCCTCTTATTACTGTTATTCTTACTTTGAGGATAAATAATAAAATTTAATTAATTTATTCAAGTTCACCAAGCTAGTATATTATGAAGATAGCTACTTACCACTGAATTCTAATTCCACGACTCCAAAACACTGGACAACATTCACCCACATGCTAAATGAAATAAGAACGATTACAAATCCTGTGTCTGAACGTGAAAGACTCCCCAGATGGTACCTTCAATGTCACACCAATATGACAGCACCCATCTGAATCATTATGAGGGAACCTAAAAGATGCAAGAAACCGTCAAGGAGAATTACATCATTACCAAGCAGAGCTTCAAAAACATCAAGGAGCCAGAAGGCGTTTTCTTCCCTGGAACATCCACATAGTTGCTGAGTTTCCAGCCTGCCCCAAACTGTTGCTCCATCTACCAAAACAGCTGAGTTTCTGGAGCTCTATCACTACACATACGACTCCCGACGTTGTCCTCAGCCTCCATCTGCGGAGCAAGTGAGAGCGCAGGTCTGCCAGAAAGCAGCTTTGTCCCATTTTAAGATACGTGCTGCAGTTTTTTACATTCACACATCTTGAAAATCACCCTCGGAAAGCCATATTTGGGTGTTTGGGTACATGGTAGTCTAGCAGGTGTGAAATTACCACTTTGTGGGACATAATTCACTTTCTCTGCCTTGTTTGCTACCACGTAAGCGCAGGACGTGATTGAAATCAACATCTGTCGAAAGCAAAGCAGGGATGCTCATTTAAATGTTTCTCTTTCCAAAAAGTTACTCAGGAGCCATGAAAGTGTTCTGGGTTCTACCTGTTAGGATTGTTTTGAAATGACATCACCCCAAATTTCAGCTGAAAATTCAGAAGTGGAAAACAGCCGACTCTATCTGCTATTCCTAAAAGGACTTTGAACTCTTAATCTTCTTATATTCATTTTTGGTAGTTAACAAAGCCCTCCATGGGCTTCCCTGGTGGCTCAGCTGGCAAAGAATCCACCTGCAATGCGGGAGACCTGGGTTCCATCCCTGGGTTGGGAAGATCCCCTGGAGGAGGGAAAGGCTACCCACTCCAGTATTCTGGTCTGGAGAATTTCATGGACTGTATAGTCACTGGGGTCACAAAGGGATGGACACAACTGAGCAACTTTTACTTCACTTCACTATGAGTACAAGTGCGTTTTTGGCACACTTCTGCAAAAAGGGAAAGGCCACGAAGAGACAGTCACTGAAAACACTCAGGTTTAGAAGTCAGTTGACAACATAGCTGAAATGGGATCCAAGATTCTTTCTATCCAGGTGTTGCTCTCCATCAAATCGGTAGTAGCATTTTAAAAACCTATACAAATGCCTGAAAGAAAAGATAAGAAGGCAAAAAAAGAAAGACAAATGTATAGGAAAGAAAGAAGCATTGGACCATACCCTCAAGTTACAAGTAGGAAAAAGGGAAACGAGACACCCGAATGTGTCATTAGGATAAAAACGCCCACACACGCGCTCTGCCACTGAAAAGCTCGTCTGTGCTATCTGATCAGCAGTACAACACCTTATCTCTTCACATCACTAGGCTGTTTTTTATATCTGAAATTACGCAATATATTACACTGTAATACCTATCTGCTTCAGACCACAGCAGAAAAGTACCTACACAGCATAAATCACACATGACATCACATTAGGTCTTTTAAATAATGCTGTGAACACCATGAAAAAGATGCTAGGGGTCCATTTTTCATGTTCTTTTTGCTACTGCCCAAATGGAGGTGCTTACTTTGCCTCTCTACCAGATCCTTTAAAATTCAAGAAATCAAATGTGTACAAAGAACTTTTCATGTGTGAAAGGTACCAAATGTTGCCGTACAAATAGGAATGCCACATCCATCCTCCTCAAGACCCAGAATGCTGAGTTCAAACACACCTGGTCTATCTTCTTCATACCCCCTCCTGATATGTCTGATTCCTGTTTCTCCTTCTCTGCTCCCTCTGACACCTCTAATTTACCCAGATGTCCAACTCACAGAAGGAAAGGATAGGAGAGGGAATCCCCACGGCATCCACGCCTCCCTCTCTCCTCGGCGGCACAGATGTACCCCATGGAGGAGACAATCTACTGTCTGAACCTGGGCACAAGGACGATTTTATTCACTTGTGGACCTTCCCGGACTAGCACAAGAGTGCAAACTCAGTCAACACCAAATGCATACGTAAAGACTGAACAAAGACCAGTCAGGTCTGCCTTTGGATTATAAACCTGGTAACAGGTTTTGGAGGAAATTCAACTAAAAAGTAAAATGAACTTCAAGATTCTGGATGGTTTCCAATTCATATTTGACTAACTCATCCTTCCTCAAAATAACACATTTTCTCTTTCTCTCCACCCCCTCCTGTTCTATCCTTCCCCTTTCCCATCTCTCTGTTTCACACACCCAGCTTCTATTCAAACCTATGCAAGAAACATACATTTACATTATTCAGTTACCCTGCCTCATCTTGCTGTGAAAGCAGCACAGATGAGATAATGACAAAAGAAAAATTATCTGACTCTGTTATTCTCATCATGAGAGCACAGGGCCATTGAGAGAAGGGGAAGGCTGGAGCAGGACTGGCAGCACTGAATGCTCTGCTATTTAGCAAGACAAAGCGAAGGTAACATTTCTTGCACATCAGGAATTCAAGCATTATTACATGGCATGTACGTTCCAACTTCCTTGATTATTAGGTTGCAATTCTAAAGTATCTGACCTTGGCAGCAGAGGATAAGCGAAGATTTTCCTGACTGCTATTTAGAAGAAGTGATGAATGCACTTTCTTTTTAATTTTGTTTTTCTGAGGAAACCAAACAGGAGCTCCTTTCCCACTGATTAAGCAATCATCAGCCAATCACTCTGAGCCTGAAAAGTTGACTGTAATGCCATTACTTCCCTAAAATACTTGAATGTTAAGAGATGAGGATATGATTAATTGGGCCTATATAATTACCACCAGTCTAAAGAGTAAGGAGAAAATGGTGATGTAGGAAGATCCTGAACTTACCTCCTCCAATGGACACAATAAATCTACAACTACATATAGAATAATCCCCATTGAAATGGACCTGAAGACTGAATGAAAACAAAGTGAAAAGTGTTAGTCACTCAGTTTTGTCCACCTGTTTGACAATACATGGACTGTAGCTCACCAGACTCCTCTGTTGGAATTCTCCAGGCAAGAATATTGGAGTGGGTTGCCATTTCCTACTCCAGGGAATCTTCCCCCTACTTCAGAGAATCAAACCCAGGTCCTCTGCTTTACAGGCAGATTCTTTACGACCTGAGCGACAGCATCTACTTCCAGTAAAAACAACCTCCAAATCAAGAGTAGAAGGACATTGAGATGGGGAGCAGAGGAAGAGATATAGTCTTATCAGAGGGAAAAACACATACTAGCCCTGATGATTCACAACTGGGAGGGATCACAAAGACATTTTTTTACTCCTTTCCCCCATGTTTTATACTTTTGATGACATGTTTTGCATTTTTAAGTTTTGCACATACCTTAACAAATTGCTGTAATTTTAGTTAATTATGGTACATTTATCTTTTAAACTTCATACTTGCTTTATAAGTGGCTGATCCACTACATTTATTACATATTTTCCTTTTCCAGAGAAATTTTTAATTTTTTATGTTTTCTTATTATTAGTTAGTGGCAATTTTTCAGTTTCAGTTCAGTCACTCACTCATGTCCAGCTCCTTGCGACCTCATGGACTGTAGCACGCCAGGCTTTCCTGTCCATCACCAACTCCCAGAGCTTACTCAAACTCATGTCCATCGAGTTAGGGATGCCATCCAACCATCTCATCCTCTGTCGTCCCCTTCTCTTCTCGCCTTCAATCTTTTTCAGCATCAGGATCTTTTCCAATGAGTCCCTTCTTAGCATCAGGTAGCCAAAATATTGGAATATCAACTTCAGCATCAGTCCTTCCAATGAAGATTCAGAACTGATTTCCTTTAGGATGGACTGATTGGATCTCCTTGCAGTCCAAGGGACTCTCAAGAGTCTTCTCCAACACCACAGTTCAAAAGCATCAATTCTTCAGCGCTCAGCTTTCTTTATGGTCCAACTCTCACATCCACACACAACCACTGGAAAAACGACAGCTTTGACTAGACGGACTTTTGCTGGCAAAGTAATGTCTTTGGTTTTTACCATGCTGTCTAGCTTGGTCATAGATTTTCTTCCAAGGAGCAAGTGTCTTTTAACTTCATGGCTGCAGCCATCATCTGCAGTGATTTTGGAGCCCCACAAATAATCTTTCACTGTTTCCATTGTTTTTCCATCTATTTACCAGGAAGTGATGGAACAAGATGCCATTGAATATTGAGTTCTAAGCCAACTTTTTCACTCTCCTCTTTCACTTTCATCAAGAGCCTTTTTAGTTCTTCTTCTCTTTTGGACATAAGGGTGGTGTTATTTGCATATCTGAGGTTATTGATATTTTCCCCAGCAATCTTGACTCCAGCTTATGCTTCATCCAGCCCGGCATTTCACATGATGTACTCTGCATATAAGTTAAATAAGCAGGGTGACAATTTAGATAAGTCCAATTAACATTTCTTGTAGAGAAGGTTTAGTGATGATGAACCCCTCTTCCTTTTGCTTATTTGAGCAAATCTTGATCTCTCCTGTATTCTGAGTGGTTATCCTTGCTGGGTAGAGAATTCTTAGTTGGAAGACTTTTTTCTTTCTTTTAGCACTTTGAATATTTAATGCCAGTGCCTTCTGGCCCACAAAGTTTTGCTGAGAGCAATGGCAAAGGTAGTAAGATAAAGTTTTGGAATGTATTCAAATTTAAGTTGCTACCAACTTAAAACACCCTGCTATTTACATAGGACACTATATTTGAACCTCACACTAACCACAAGAGAAAAACTTATAGTAAATCACAAAAGAAAATGAGAAAGGAATCTAAAGATGACACTAAATAAAATCATTAGAAAACAAGGGAGGAGAGAAAGAAAAGAAAAAAAGAAACTACAAAATTGCCTAGAAAATAATTAACATACTAGCAATAAGTATATACCTATCAATAATTAATATAAATGAACCATATTCACCAATCATAAGACACAGAGTGGCTCAGTGGATGCAAAAACAAGATCCATATATATCTGCCTATAGGAAGCTTATTTCAGGAGAAAGAACCAACACAGACTGAAAGTGAAGGGATTAAAACAGACACTCCATTCAAATGGACATGAAAAGAAAGCTGGGGTATCTATGTCCAACTCTTCACAACCCCATGGACTGTAGCTCACCAGGCTCCTCTGGCCATGGGGATTCTCCAGGCAAGAATACTGGAGTGGGTCTCCATGCCCTCCTCCAGGGGATCTTCCCAATGCAGGGATCAAGCCCAAGTTTGATGACAGGCAGATTCTTTGCTGCCTGATACCCCAGGGAAGCCCATAAGAAACTTACTTCAGGATAACAGACATGAACAGACTGAAAGTGAAGGGCTTAAAGATACTCCATTCAAATGGAAATGAAAAGAAAGCTGGAGTATCGATATTCATATCAGAGAAAAAAGATTTTAAAGCAAGGACTGAGTAGAAGACAAAGAAGGGCATTACATAAATGATCACAAGATGAATCCAGCAAGAAGACAGAACATTTATAAATGTACATGCACCCAACATAGGAGTGCCAAGACATATAAAGCAATTATTGATGAATTGAAAGGGAGAAGTTGAAAGCAATACCTTAATGGTAAGGGATTTCAACATCCCATTTACATAAATGGATAGATCATCCAGAAATAAATCAATAAGGAAATGCTGGCCCTAAATGACACATTAGGTTGGATAGATTTAATAGATACATGCAGAACAGTCCATGCAAAATCAAGAGAAAAGACATTGTTCTCAAGTGCACATGAAATAGTCTCCTAGATAAGATTGCAAGCTGGTACATAAAACAAGTCTCAGTAAATTCAAGAAAACTGAAACAATATCATCATCTCCAACAACAAAGGTATGAAAACTAAAAATCATCCACAAGGAAAAAGCACAAAAGTATGAAGATTAAACAATACGCTCCTGAACAACCAGTGAACCATATAAGAAAGAGAAATTTTTAAAATACCTAATGAGAAATGAAAACAGAAATACAATATACAAAAAATTATAGAATGTAGCAAAGTCTTTTTTAAGAGCGAAACTCACAGCAACACAGGCCTACCTCAAAAAATTAAACAAAAAATCCCAAATAAACAATCTAACTTCATACCTAAAAAAATAAGAAATAGAAGAACAAAAGCAGTGTAAAACTAGTAAAGAGAAAGTAAATAATAAATACGAGAGAGGAAATAAATAAGAGGCAACAGAAAAGACTGATGAAACTAAGAGCTGGTTCTTTGAAAAGAAACTAAATCAACAAAACTTTGGCTAGAGAAACCCAGAAAAAGAATGAAAGAGGACTCAAAATCAGAAATCAAAGAGAAAAATTTATAACCAATAACCAAAAATACAAAGGATCATAAGAGACTACTACAAACAATTATACACCAACAAACAGACAACTTATGAGAAATGGTTAAAGTTCTACAAATGTACAATCTTCCAAGAATGATCAGGAAGAAATAAAAAATCTGAATAGACTGAATACTAGCAAGGAGTTTAAGACAACAACCAAAAATCTCCCAACAAACAAATGTCAGGACTAGATGGATTCATTTTTGAATTCTACAGATCATTCAAAGATCATTTATAGATCATTTTCAAACTCTTGAAAAAATTGATGAGGAAGGAAGCCTTCCAAACATTTCATGAACCAGTATTATCCTGATACCAAAACCAGACAAGGATGATATAAGAAAAGAAAATTACAGGCAATATTCCTGATGAAAACAGACACAAAAATTTTCAACAAAATACCAGTAAACTGACTGGTATACCAACAATACTTTAAAAGGATCATATATCATGATCATGTGGTATTTATTAGAGGGAAATGAGGATGGTTCAATATACACAAATGAATCATTATGATATTATCACGTTAACAAAAGGAAAGATAAAAATCCTAAGATTATCTCAAGAGGTGCATAAAAGGCTTTAAACAAAATTCAACATCCATTTATGATAAGAATTCTCAACATGCAGGTATGGAGGGGAATGTGCCTCAATATAATAAAGGCCATATATGATAAGCCCACGGTTAACATCATACTCAACAGTGAAGAGCTGAAAGCTTTTCCTCTAAGACCAGGAAGAAGACAAGGATGCCCATTATCACAGGTTTTAGTCAATATTGTACTGGAATTCCTAACTGCAACAATTAGACAAGAAAAAAATAGTAGGCATTCAAATTGGAAAGGAAGAAGTAAAACTGCCACTAATTGCAAATGACCTGATACTATATATATAAAACCATGAAGACTTCATCAAAAAATGTTAGAAATAATAAATGAATTCAGTAAAGTAACAGGATAAAAAATTAATATAGAGTAAACTGTGATGCTTCTACACAGGATACAAAATTAATACAGAGTAATCTGTGATGTTTCTATACACCAGTAACAAACTAGCAAAAAGAGAAATTAAGAAAACAATCTCATTTTCAATTACATCAAAAAGAATAAAATATCTGAGAATAAATTTAACCAAGGAGATGAAGGACATATACTTTGAAAACTGTAAGACACTGATGAAAGAAACTGAAGAAGATACAAATAAATGGAAAGATATTCTATGTACGTGGACTGAAAGAATATTACTAAAAATGTCCTTACTACCCAAAACAAAGCAATCTACAGATCCAACACAATCTGTATCAAAAGTCTAATGGCATATTCCACAAAACTAAAACATATAATTCTAAAATTTGTGTGGAAATGCCAATAACCCCAAAGAGTCAAAACTATTTAAGAAAGAACAAATCTTGAGGTATCACATTTCCTGATTTCAAACAATAGTACAAAACTATGATAATGAAAATAGTTTAGTACTAGCACAAAAATAGACATACAGATCAGTGGAACAGAATTTAGAGGCCAGAAAAAAACTCACACATACACGGACAAATAATTTAGGATAAAAGAGAGAAGAATATATAATGAAGAATGGATCAGTTCAGTTCAGTCGCTTAGTCATGTCTGGCTCTTTGCGACCCCATGAATCATATCACGCCAAGCCTCCCTGTCCATCACCAACTCCCGGAGTTTACTCAAACTCATGTCCTTTGAGTCAGTGATGCCATCCAGCCATCTCATCTTCTGTCGTCCCCTGCTCCTCCTGCCCCCAATCCCTCCAAGCATCGGGGTCTTTTCCAATGAGTCAACTCTTTGCATCAGGTGGCCAAAGTATTGGAGTTTCAGCTTCAGCATCAGTCCTTCTAATGAACACCCACAACTGATCTCCTTTAGGATGGACTGGTTGGATCTCCTTGCAATCCAAGGGACTCTCAAGAGTCTCCTCCAACACCACAGTTCAAAAGCATCAATTTTTCAGCGCTCAGCTTTCTTTATAGTCCAACTCTCACATCCATACATGACCACTGGAAAAACCATAGCCTTGACTAGACAGACCTTTGTTGGCAAGGTAATGTCTCTGCTTTTTAATATGCTATCTAGGTTAGTCATAACTTTCCTTCCAAGGAGTAAGCATCTTTTAATTTCAAGGCTGCAATCACTGGAATATTACTTAGCCATAAAAAGAACACAACCCTGCTATTTGCAATAACATAGACAAAGGTATGCTATATGAAATTAATCAAACAGAGAAAGATAAAAACCATGTGATTTCATTCACATGTGAAATCTAACAACAACAACAACAAAACACATTAACAAACAAAAGAAAAGGAGAACAAACTCACAAGTACAGAGATCAGGTTACTGGTTACCAGAGGGGAAGGGGTTGGGTGTGGGTAAAAATTGGGTGGGAAAATTGTATGGTGATGAATGGTAACTAGACCCGTGATGGTGATCACGTGGCACTACATACACGTGTCAAATTAAAATCCTGTATGTGCAAAAAAAGAAAACTACAGGCCAATATCACTGATGAACATAGATGCAAAAATCCTTAACAAAATTCTAGCAAACAGAATCCAACAACATATTAAAAAAATCATACACCATGACCAAGTGGGCTTTATCCCAGGAATGCAAGGATTCTTTAATATCTGCAAATCAATCAATGTAATACACCACATTAACAAATTGAAAGATAAAAACCATTTGATTATCTCAATAGATGCAGAAAAGTCTTTGACAAAATTCAACACTCATTTATGATTAAAATGCTCCAGAAAGCAGGCACAGAAGGAACAAAGCTCAACATAATAAAACACCCCATAGCAAGCATCACCCTCAATGGTGAAAAATTGAAAGCATTCCCCCTGAAATCAGGAACAAGACAAGGGTGCCCACTCTCACCACTACTATTCAACATAGTTTTGGAAGTGTTGGCCACAGCAATCAGAGCAGAAAAAGACGTAAAAGGAATCCAGGTAGGAAAAGAAGAAGTGAAACTCTCGCTGTTTGCAGATGACATGATCCTCTACATAGAAAACCCTAAAGACTCTTCCAGAAAATTACTAGAGCTAATCAATGAATATAGTAAAGTTGCAGGATATAAAATTAACATACAGAAATCCCTTGTATTCCTATATACTAACAATGAAAAAACAGAAAGAGAAATTAAAGAAACAATACCATTCACCATTGCAACAAAAAGAATAAAATACTTAGGAGTATATCTACCTAAAGAAATGAAAGACCTATACATAGAAAACTATAAAACACTGATGAAAGAAATCAAAGAGGACACAAACAGATGGAGAAACACACCGTGTTCATGGATTGGAAGAATCAATATTGTCAAAGTGGCTATTCTACCCAAAGCAATCTATAGATTCAATGCAATCCCTATCAAGCTACCAACGGTATATTTCACAGAACTAGAACAAATAATTTCACAATTTGTAGGGAAATACAAAAAACCTCGAATAGCCAAAGTAATCTTGAGAAAGAAGAATGGAACTGGAGGAATCAACCTGCCTGACTTCAGACTATACTATAAAGCCACAGTCATCTAGACAGTATGGCACTGGCACAAAGACAGAAATATAGATCAATGGAACAGAATAGAAAGCCCAGAGATAAATCCACACACCTATGGGCACCTTATCTTCAACAAAGGAGGCAAGAATATACAATGGAGAAAAGACAATCTCTTTAACAAGTGGTGCTGGGAAAACTGGTCAACCACTTGTAAAAGAATGAAACTAGAACACTTTCTAACACCATACACAAAAATAAACTCAAAATGGATTAAAGATCTAAATGTAAGACCAGAAACTATAAAACTCCTAGAGGAGAACATAGGCAAAACACTCTCTGACATAAATCACAGCAAGATCCTCTATGACCCACCTTCCAGAATATTGGAAATAAAAGCAAAAATAAACAAATGGGACCTAATGAAACTTAAAAGCTTTTGCACAACAAAGGAAACTATAAGTAAGGTGAAAAGACAGCCCTCAGATTGGGAGAAAATAATAGCAAATGAAGCAACAGACAAAGGATTAATCTCAAAAATATACAAACAACTCCTGAAGCTCAATTCCAGAAAAATAAATAATCCAATCAAAAAATGGGCAAAGAACGAAACAGACATTTCTCTCAAGAAGACATACAGATGGCTGACAAACACATGAAAAGATGCTCAACATCACTCATTATCAGAGAAATGTAAATCAAAACCACAGTGAGGTACCATTACATGCCAGTCAGGATGGCTGCTATCCAAAAGTCTACAAACAATAAATGCTGGAGAGGGTGTGGAGAAAAGGGAACCCTCTTACACTGTTGGTGGGAATGCAAACTAGTACAGCCACTATGGAAAACAGTGTGGAGATTCCTTAAAAAACTGGAAATAGAACTGCCATATGACCCAGCAATACCACTTCTGGGCATACACACTGAGGAAACCAGATCTGAGAGAGACACGTGCACCCCAATGTTCATCGCAGCACTGTTTATAATAGCCAGGACATGGAAGCAACCAAGATGCCCATCAGCAGACGAATGGATAAGGAAGCTGTGGTACATATACACCATGGACTATTACTCAGCCGTTAAAAATAATTCATTTGAATCAGTTCTAATGAGATGGATGAAACTGGAGCCCATTATACAGAGTGAAGTAAGCCAGAAAGATAAAGAACATTACAGCATACTAACACATATATATGGAATTT
This sequence comes from Muntiacus reevesi, assembly GCF_963930625.1. Lineage (NCBI taxonomy): Eukaryota > Metazoa > Chordata > Mammalia > Artiodactyla > Cervidae > Muntiacus > Muntiacus reevesi. Next base: position 12,781,255 of record NC_089259.1, read on the forward strand.
AGAAAGATGGTAACGATAACCCTATATGCAAAACAGAAGAAGAGACGCAGAAGTACAGAACAGACTTTTGAACTCTGTGGGAGAAGGTGAGGGTGGGATGTTTCGAAAGAACAGCATGTATATTATCTATGGTGAAACAGACCACCAGCCCAGGTGAGATGCATGAGTCAAGTGCTCGGGCCTTGTGGGCTGGGAAGACCGAGAGGAATCGGGTGGAGAGGGAGGTGAGAGGGGGGATCAGGATGGGGAATACATGAAACTCCATGGCTGATTCATGTCAATGTATGACAAAACCCACTGAAATGTTGTGAAGTAATTAGCCTCCAGCTAATAAAAAATAAAATAAAATAAAATCCTGTATGTGCTGTGCTGTGACTAAGCTGTGCCCAACACTTTGTGACCCTTTGGACTGTAGCCCACCAGGCTCCTCTGTCCATGGGGTTTTCCAGGCAAGAATACTGGAGAAGGTTGCCATTTCCTCCTCCAGGGGACCTTCCTGACCCAGGGCTCAAACCTGGGTCTCTCTCGTCTCCTGCACCACAGGTGAATCCTTTGCCACTGAGCCATCAGGAAAGCCTCATGATGCTGTATATCTAAAACATATAAATGATGAGAGTAATAATAAGTGAAGAATGTGGAGGCTCACCAACTAGAGATGCTATTCTCTTGCCGTGAAGTGTCCCAGGCAGAAGAGCTAACACATCGGCAAAGTCACACTTCTCTCCCTGGGACCAGGACAGGAATTGGACACAATAGTTTTACAGATAAGAGCATACACTTTGTCTCCAAGGTCAGGTTTACTTTCCACCACTAAGAAATGTCTGCAGGAGCAGTAACTGCTGGTCACTGTTGTTGCATTTTTTTTACAGCCACCTTCTGCTCCTGGCCACCTATGAGCCACTTAAAGATAGTTTTGATGCTCCTAACTTTTTTGGTAACCAGACATGATCCAAAGAGGGCATGATGACCTATTAGTTTTCAAAGCAAGCCATGTATTTACATAACAAGGGAATGGAAAAAAATGGTCACGCAACTGAAAAAAATGTAAAACCACAGAAAGGCACACATGAAAGGACAAAGAAGATCTCAAGCTTTTAAACTCTAACTTTTGTTATGCAACTTACAGTTTCAACTTGATTCATCCAGTGTCCATCCCATCATCTGCATGAGATTAAAAAATGAACTACTAGCAACACCTGAATCACCCCCAAAATATACATATGCTTTAAACAATCAAGGACAAGGAGAAGACCAGGCTTAATGGAGGAAGTAGACATTCTCCTTTGGTCAGAATTCAGCCCCAAAGAGACTAAAGAAAACATATTGCTTCTTTTAGGCAAAAGCATTGGAACTTTGGCCTCAAGGGCAAAGTCTTACACCAAGAACATCCTGAATATTGTCTCAGTCCTTTCTTTCCTCTGCGCAAATGTTCGTTGTTGCTGCTGTTTAGTCACTAAGTCATGTCTGACTCTTTGCAGCCCCATGAACTGCAGCACACCAGGCTTCCCTGTTCTTCACTGTCTCCCAGAGTTTGCTCAAACTCATGTCCATTTAGCTGGCAATGCCATCCAATTATCTCATCCTCTGTCGCCCCCTTCTCCTATTGCCCTCAATCTTTCCCAGCATCAGGGTATTTTCCAGTGAGCTGGCTCTTCACATCAGATGGGCAAAGGACTGGTGCTTCAGCTTCAGCATCAGTCCTTCCAATGAATATTCACACTTGACTTCCTTTAGAATTGACAGGTTTGATCTCCTCGCTATCCAAGGGACCCTCCAGAGTCTCCTCCAGTACCACAGTTCTAAAGCATGAATTTTTTTGTTCTCAGCCTTCTTTATGGTCCAATTCCTACAACCATCCATGACTACTGATACTGACACCCTATCTCTTTCCTGGGGTCCTTCTTGCCATCTCAGACTCCAGAGTACAGGCTGACGTCCCCCAGAGCGCTTTCTGTTGTTGCTGTCATTAATCTTTACGATGTTGTGTTGGTTTCTGCCATACAACAAAGCGAATCAGCCACAGTTACACACGTATCCCCTCCCTCCAGTCATCACAGAGCATCACCCCGGGCCCTGTGTGCTCCATAGTACATGCTCACCAGCTACTTTAAGGAACTCAAGTTACTTCCTTTTTTATGATCATATGTGGCTAATTTCCCACTACACGTGTTCAACTGGATGGAAGTAAAACAGCAACACCCACCTTCAGATCCAGCAGTTATCCCCTCCACACACACAACCAGCTGAGGGCCTGTCTTGCAAGTGTGTTCGCCATTCAGTCGTGTCCGACTCTTTGTGACCCCTTGGACTGTGGTCCAGCAGTCTCCTCTGTCCAAGGAAATCTCCAGGCAAGAATCCTGGAGCGGGCTGCTATTTCCTTCTTGAGGGGCTCTTCCCAACCCAGGGATTGAACCCGGGTCTCGTGCATTGCAGGAGGATTCTGTACCGTCTGGGCCCCCAGGGAAGCCCCAGAATTGTGCTTCCCTCACTCTTGGTAGACAATGCAGACGTAGATTGAAATGAGTTCAATCCACATCCTTTTCTATCCTTAGCTGGCAGACAACCTCAGTACACTGTCATTAAACAGTGGTTCCAGAAAGTCTGTGTTTGGCATGGGGATCCCTGAGGTCAGGGGGCTCACCACAGGACAACAGGGACAGTGAAAGTTGGTGGTGGAGTCCATGTGCGGCTGCTGTGGAGAAGAAGGGCGGGAGAAGAGACCAGGCAGGAGTGTGCAGATGCGCTGATCTGAATTAAACCCTGTTCGGCATAGCCAAGGGAACGGCAGGATTCAACAGCCTCCCTCCACCTCCTCCCCACCCCACCCTCCCCACTGTCCCCACTTTTAAGCAAATGTACGGAGCCATCTGAAAAAGAGTATCAACTTTGAAGGTTTGTTTAATGCTAAAATCATTACCCTTACTATTAGGCATTTGATTACTGATTCTTTCACTTTAAAGAAATCAAATTTTCAGGTAAGCTGTAGGTACAAAATAGGCATTTTCACACATATGGTATAGACACTAATATCACCAATCCACAGCAAGAAATCATTCCAGATTTAAAACAAAAGCCCCCGCTTAGCCTCCTTTCTATCACAGGAAATGTACAATAGTCTAAAATACTCCAGGCCTTACAACCAGCTGTGGGAATTTAGTACCCCTTGGGCTTTCATAAAACCAATTTCCCCTCCTTTTTTCCTTTACTTTTTTCTTTTGATCTTTTTTTTTCTTCTTCCTTGAAGAGGTATGAAGAGAAAAAAATGAGGTGGGGATGGGGCAAGAGACCTAAGAATCAAACGAGACTTGATTTCACGAGTCAAGAGCACATTCTTTTCCTCAGATAGTCCTCAGAATAAAAGAAAAAAGTGAAAATCTCAAATTCATAAGTTTTAGTTCAATGCTATTGCTCAATGTGGAGTTAAATACAATCCTAAGGGAAATTAACCCAGAACACTCATTGGAAGGACTAATACTGAGGTTGGAAGCTCCAATACTTTGGCCACCTGATGCGAACGAACGGTGACTCACTGGGAAAGACCCTGACGCTGGGCAAGACTGAGGGTAGGAGGAGAAGGGGGCGACAGAGGATGGGATGGTTGGATGGCATCACCGAGGCAACGGACATGAACTTGGGCAAACTCCAGGAGCTAGTGAAGGACACGGAGGCCTGGTGTGCTGCAGTTCATGGGATTGCAAAGAGTCGGACACGACTTAGCGACTGAAGCAACAATGACAAAATACAGTCTGAATAAAACAGCATCACTTGTCAAATTAAAGGCTTTGAGAGGGTCAAAAGCATTTTGCTTATTTCTTTCCGTAGCTATTTGCCAGGCCATCTTAGATCGCAAGGCTTCATGAGGTGGCGACATCCATCTGAGTCTAGCATAGTGCTCATCTCTCTGGCATTTAATGCTCTGTCCCTTCAGTGAACATCTGGAGAGCTTGGGCAAATGCATCATTTTTTTCCAAAAAAGTGCACTGAGGTCAAGGGCTCTCTGGGATGGTAACAGAGGCTGAGTAAAATAAGAATTTAATACATTCATTTGAGAACATGAGTGCTGGGTTAAGAAAAAAAAAAAAAAAACTTCAACACATTTGTTCACAGCAGAACTTGTTGCAGAATGTGAGATGCAGTGGGAATTTCTAAATGAGAGATACGATGAGACATATTTCCCAAGACTTATCTGACCACTAAAACTCCTCAGGGTTGCATGCATGCTAAGTCGCTTAGTCTTGTCCGACTCTTTGCAACCTTATGAACCATAGCTTGCCAGGCTCCTCTGTCCATGGGATTCTCCAGGCAGGAATACTGGAGCGGGTTGCCATGCTCTCCTCCAGGGGATCTTCCCAACCCAGGGATCGAACCCATGTCCTTTACAACTCCTGCATTGGCAAGCGGGTTCTTTATGACTAGTGCCACCTGGGGTTACATGTCACTAGTCAATGTTCTATAAAACATAAGTAGGAGGTGAAAAATGGGCTACATATTTGCAACCCAATCATACATATTTATAAAATGGTTTGCCTAAGTTCTTAAATAGCAGCTGGAGGTGTGTGGATACCAAGAAACTGAGTGTCTGGGAGAGGAAGGTGTAGAGCAAGTTTCAGCCCTTTCTTTGGTCAGGTAAGCTGCTATCGAGCTCCTGGGCACCCAGTTACCTTCCAACACAAACCTGAGTCCCTCTCTCAGCTTTATTCATTCTTAGTTGTGGCATGGGGGATCCTTTTTTATTTTTCTCTTTAGCTGTAGGAAGTGGGATCCAGTTCCCCAAAAGGGGACTGAACCTGGGCCCCCTGCATTGCGAGTGCAGGATCTCAGCCACTAGACCACCAGGGAAGTCCCTCCCCTACCCTGAATTTGCAGTCCCCTCCACCCACAGGAGTAGGGAATAACTCTCACAATTTTACCTACCGTCCAAATGCTGTGGGCTTAGTCACTCAGTCATGCCCAATTCTTTACAACCCTTTGGACTGTAGCCCACCAGGTTCCTCTGTCCATAGAGTTTTCCCAGCAAGAATACTGGAGTGGGTTGCCATTCTCCTTTTACAGGGGATCTTCCTGACCCAGGGATTGAACCCGTGTCTCTTGTGTCTCCTGCATTGCAGGCAGATTCTTTACCTGCTGATCTATCAGGTAAGAGCCGTATGCTAATGGATCCCAAATTAATAACTATAGTTAGCCACCTTAAACACTTCTGAAGCAAAGAGAAGAAAAGAGAGGAAAGAAACAAGGAGAGAAAAAGGGGAAGAGTGGACTCTCCAGGGCTGGCCGTGCAGCAGAGAAACTGTCCCTATCCCATGGAGCATGAGGTCAGGCCTGGCCTCCTCCTTCTCCATAAACCTGATCCTCCACTTCTGCCCCGTTTCCCCTGTAGGCGCCAGCACTCCTCTAGCTGCCCAAAGAAGAAATCTCAGACTCATTCTATTTTCCACCGTTGCCCTTAGAACCTCCATCCAGTTAAACTCCAAGATTGGCTGCTTTTACCAAAAAGATCCCAATTCTCCCTTTTAGCCTGGATAACTCAAGAAGGTCTCCCTTTAAATAGTGTGCATGCCTCTGGTCACGTTCCACCCTCAAAACCATCCCCAGAGAACCATTCCCCAGAGAAGCTGGTGAAACACAAAACTGGCTCCATCAAGGGTGTGTGTGCTCAGCTGCTTCAATCTTGTCCAGCTCTTCGTGACCCCGTGGACTGAAGCCCGCCAGGCTCCTCTGTCCACGGGGTTCTCCAGGTGAGAATTCTGGAGTGGCTTGCCAGTTCCTTCTCCACGGGATCGTCCCGATCCAGGGATTGAACCTGAGTCTCTTACGTCTCCTGCATTGGCAGGCAGGTTCTTTACCACTAGCACCACCTGGGAAGCCCTGTCTCCATCACATCTGTAATCAAAACCCTTCATCAGCACCGTATCATCTAGAGGCCAAAGCCCCAACTCCCTAATTCAGGCTCCCATGTAGCCTCTGCCCAACGCCCAGCCTCACCATCAGGGTCCCGTACTTCAAGTGGTCCGGAAACTGCTCCTGACTTCCTGCTGTGCCTGAATTATTTCTGACCTTGGTTCTTCTGTCCATGCTATTCCCTCATTCTCAGCCTTATCCTGAAGTATTCAGCTCAGCCACCCTCTCCTCCAGGAGGCCTTCCCTGGCCCCGGCTAGTCTAGTGATCCATTCCCAGTACTTCTGTGATACTCTGTGACCTGCTACCCTCATATGGCTGCCTCACTCTTACTTATATATTTATTTTAAACTGAAGTACAGTTGATATATTTCTTTTTAAGTGTTTTTAAATCTGGACGATTTCTAAAGTCTTCACTGAATCGGTTACTGTGGAAAAAGTAATTCTCTCATAATTAAAATAAATAATTTTTTTAGAAGTGAAAGTAAAAATGTTAGTTTCTCAGTCATGTCTGACTGACTCTTTGTGACCCCATGGACTATAGCTCGCCAGGCTCCTCTATCCAAGGGATTTGCCAGGCAAGAATACTAGAGTGGGAAAATGAGTATACTACCCAAAGCAATCTACAGATTCAATGGCATTCCTATCAAGATACCAATGGTATTTTTCACAGAACTAGAACAAACAAGTTTACAATCTGTATGGAAATACAAAAAACCTCGAATAGCCAAAGTAATCTTGAGAAAGAAGAATGGAACTGGAGGAATCAACCTGCCTGACTTCAGACTATACTATAAAGCCACAGTCATCAAGACAGTATGGCACTGGCACAAAGACAGAAATATAGATCAATGGAACAGAACAGAAAGCCCAGAGATAAATCCACACACCTATGGGCACCTTATCTTCAACAAAGGAGGCAAGAATATACAATGGAGAAAAGACAATCTCTTTAACAAGTGGTGCTGGGAAAACTGGTCAACCACTTGTAAAAGAATGAAACTAGAACACTTTCTAACACCATACACAAAAATAAACTCAAAATGGATTAAAGATCTAAATGTAAGACCAGAAACTATAAAACTCCTAGAGGAGAACATAGGCAAAACACTCTCTGACATAAATCACAGCAGGATCCTCTATGACCCACCTCCCAGAATATTGGAAATAAAAGCAAAAATAAACAAATGGGATCTAATTAAACTTAAAAGCTTTTGTACAACGAAGGAAACTATAAGCCAGGTGAAAAGACAGCTTTCAGAATGGGAGAAAATAATAGCAAACAAAGCAACTGACAAAGAATTAATCTCAAAAATACACAAGCAGATCATGCAACTCAATACCAGAAAAATAAACGACCCAATCGAAAAATGAGCCAAAGAACTAAACAGACATTTCTCCAGAGAAGACATACAGATGGCTAACAAACACATGAAAAGATGCTCAACATCACTCATTATTAGAGAAATGCAAATCAAAACCACAATGAGGTACCATCTCACACAGGTCAGAATGGCTGCTATCAAAACATCTACAAACAATAAATGCTGGAGAGGGTGTGGAGAAAAGGGAACCCTCTTACACTGTTGGTGGGAATGCAAACTAGTACAGCCACTATGGAGAACAGTGTGGAGATTCCTTAAAAAACTGGAAATAGAACTGCCTTAGGACCCAGCAATCCCACTGCTGGGCATACACACCGAGGAAACCAGAATTGAAAGAGACACGTGCACCCCAATGTTCATCGCAGCACTGTTTACAATAGCTAGGACATGGAAGCACCTAGATGTCCATCGGCAGACAAATGGATAAGAAAGTTGTGGTACATATACACAATGGAATATTACTCAGCCATTAAAAAGGATACATTTGAATCAGTTCTAATGAGGTGGATGAAACTGGAGCCCATTATACGGAGTGAAGTAAGTCATAAAGAGAAACACAAGTATATTAACAGTATATATATTATAGTATATTAGCGCATACATATGGAATTTAGAAAGATGGTGATGACGACCCTATACACAAGACAGCAAAAGAGACACTTATGTAAAGAACAGACTTTTGGACTCTGTGGGAAAAGGCGAGGGTGGGATGATTTGAGAGAATAGCATTGAAACATGTATATTACCATATGTAAAATAGGAAAAAAAAAATAAAGAATACTAGAGTGGGTTGCCATTTCCTCCTCCAGGGGATCTTCCTGACCCAGAGATCAAACCTGGGTCTCCTGCATTGGCAGACAGATTCTTTACCACTGAGCCACCAGGGAAGCCCTAGTTACTATACTGCTCCTATTTTGTGTTTTGGTTTGTTGGCTAAGAGTTATATAGGCTCTTAGCTCACTGACCAGGAATCAAACCTGCACCCCAAGCATTGGAAGGTGAAGTCTTAACCACAGGACCACCAGGGAAGTCCCCTCACTCTTCCTTGAGGGTGTCTCTCATCCTTGAGAAGCAATGTATTATCTCTGTATATTGTCACCCTGCTTATTTAACTTATGCAGAGTACATCATGCGAAATGCTGAGCTGAATAAATTTCAAGCTGGAATCAAGTCTGCAGGGAGAAATATCAACAACCTCAGATATGTGGATGATGCCACTTTAATGGCAGAAAGTGAAGAGGAACTAAAGAGCCTCTTAATGAGGGTGAAACAGGAGAGTGAAAAAGCTGGCTTAAAACTCAACATTCAAAACACTATGATCATGGCATCTGGTCCCATCACTTTATGGCAAATAGAAGGGGGAAAAGTGGACACAATGACAGATTTTATTTTCCTGGGCTCTAACATCACTGGGAATGATGACTGCAGCCATGAAATTAAAAGAAACTTGCTTCTTGAAAGGAACACTATGACCAACCTAGACAGCATATTAAAAAGTAGAGATATTACTTTGGTGATAAAGGTCTGTATAGTCAAAGCTATGGTTTTTCCAGTAGTCACATACAGATGTGAGAATTGGACCATAAAGAAGGCTGAGTGCCAAATAATTGATGCTTTTGAATTGTGGTGTTAGAGAAGACTCTTGAGAGTCCCTTGGATGGTAAGGAGATCAAACCAGTCAATCCTAAAGGAAAACAACCCTAATATTCATTGCAAGGACTGATCCTGAAGCTGAAGCTCCAATACTTTGGCCACTTGATATGAAGAGCTGACTCACTGGGAAAAAAAAACCCTGATGCTGGGAAAGACTGAAGGTGAAAGCAAAACAGGGCAGCTGAAGATGAGATGGGTGGAGAGCACCGACTCAATGGGTATGAATCTGAGCAAACTCCAGCAGACAGCGAAGGAAGGGGAGCCAGCTGTGCTGCAGCCCATGAGGTCGCAGAGAGCTGGACGTGACTTAGCAAATGAACAACAGCAACAACCAAGTTCCAAGCACCGTGCCAGTTACAAAAGAGGCGACCAGTGAAATGTGTACACCGTAACCAGCTATGACAAGCACAGACCCACTAACCCGACCTTGTCTCTGAGTGCCTGCCCACTTCTAAGAACCATGGCCAAGTTCTAGGTAATGGCCATGGGGAAATCATATCAATTTGCCATATACAAGAGATTACTCCAATATAAACCACTAATTTGGCTGGCCTTTCCAAGCTAGTCTTAATTAATGAGGTTTTATCTGTTGAGATCCTTCACAAAGAGTTTTTTTGGACTGAATTATTCTGATGTGTGCCACAGTTCTCTGTCACTTTCCATGGATGTAGCCTTCCACAAGAAATGACAGAGTGTACAATTTTTTCAAAGTTCCTGTTGAGGATATTTCTAGGCAGAATATTAGAGCCACCTGTTTTCACTCAATCATAACTCCCTTCCTCAGCCAAACTTATTTAAGCTTGGTCCCAGTCCTAATTTTTTTTTTCTTTCTTTGGGAATAATTTGAGGGGAAAAAAATCCATTTAGCCATTCTGGAGTGAGAGGAGATTTAAAATGATTAAAACATACTTCACATTGAAGGTGTAACTGCTTTTGGCTCAGAATAACCAACATAATTCAAAAATGCATTCAAACTACATTTCAATTTAGTATCTAGCTTACTCTTCCTGATGAAATCACTGTCTAACCAGCTTAAACCAAAATAAAATATTTTTCAGTTAAAAAGGACTAAAGCTATCACTTCTGAGTGAAGGCAATCAACATAGTATTTTAGCAGAACATCATGATTATTATAATACATAATAAAAATAAACATTTCTGCCATTGGGGTCCTTGGCTCTAAAGAGCAAAGAAAGGAACTTGCCCCATGGGCTTGTAATGTAAATTAAACACACAATATGAGCCACACAAGTGTCACAGGTTAGAGTTAATTAACATTTTATCCCAAGCAGAGAAGGAAAAGGGAAAGAAAAATAAAATCAATATTAAGAGAATCAAAATTCTCTTCGAACCTTATAGGAGGCATCTGTAATGTGAGCATAACTGAAAAGACATCACCAAGCCCAATCTGATACCCCTTCCTCCTGCCCTGACTCAGCCAACCCTTAAAAACAGCATATGTGTGGTTGATTCTTACACAGCCTCACGAAGCCAGTGGCAGACCTGCCAAGAGACACCAGACGGATCAGATGAATTCCAGGGTCTCATTCCTGTTTTATGACTGACTCTTCTCTCCTTTGTCTTCCCTTTATGACTAGGCTTCCCAGGTGGGACAGTGGTAAAGAATCCACCTGCCAAATCAGGAGATCAAAGATTTTATCCCTGAATCTGGAAGATCTCCTGCAGGAGGAAATGGAAACCCACTCCAGTATTTTTACCTGGAAAATTCCATGGATAGAGGAGCCTGGCAGGCTACCGTGCATAGAGTCACAAAGACTCAGATACAACTGAATGACTAAGTACACATGCACTCCTTATGACAAAGTATCTGATGACAGAAAATACACTGAACCTAGATTTATCACACACCACATTTATCCTCTTTTTTAAAAAATTGAAGTATAGTTGATTTATAGTATATTAGCTATAGATATATGACATATGATTCAATATTTTTATAGATTAATTATACCCCATTTAAAGTTGTTAAAAGTAAAGTCTATATTTCCTTGTTCTATGCAACAGATCCTTGCTGCTCATCTATTCCACGCATGCATCTCAATGTTCACAGTAGCACTGATTACAACAGACAAGAGATGGATGTAACCTGAGTCTACCAACAGATGAATGTGGCATGTATGCATATATATGCATATGCATATATGCACATGGGATATTACTTAACATAAAAAATCAAATTTTGTCATTTGCAACAATATGGAAGAACCTAGAGGATATTACACCCAGGGAAATAAGTCAGAGAAAAACAAATACTCCATATTATCACTCACATATGGAACCTAAAAATGAATGTATATAACAACACAGAACACACAGACTCACAGACATAGAAAACAGACTAGTGGTTACTAACAGGTAGAGAGAAGCAGGGATTAAGAGATACACCATAGTTATTTTTATGTATGCATTCTCAATTCCTTTTAACCAAAGACCATTTGAAATTGATGTATAAACAATTTGGGGCTTCCCAGGTGGTGCTAGTGGTAAAGAACCCACCTGCAGGAGACATAAGAGACTTGGGTCAAGAAGATCCCCTGGAGGAGGGCATGGCAACCCACTCCAGTCTTCCTGCCTGGAGAATCCCATGGACAGAAGAGCCTGGAGGGCTACAGTCCGTGGGGTTGCAGAGAGTCAAGCATGACTGAAGAAACTTAGCAAGCACACATAAACAATCTAGGCTTCTAGAATACACTTTTGGTCTCATAAAAATTAGCTTTATTTTCTACCAAGTCACTGAAATACACATGCCAAATCAAGAATAAGGCCCTGTCAGCCTCCTACTATAAAAAAAAATGCTTGTAAGTGAATTATCAGCTCCATAGTGAAGAACCGATACCAAAACCAGTACACTTGAAAAAAAGAGAAAGTGCTAGTAACTGAAAGTAATAAGATATGTCTCTTAAACCTTGCTCCAAGATTTTCCTAAATGAGAATCACCATGAGTATTAAGTTGGCAGATTCTAAAAGTTCAGACAGCAGAGCATGATTCAGGCATCACTACCTATTAACGTGTTGGGTTCACTCACCGGGTTCTCTCTGGCCTTTTGGTCCACCCCAGGGAAGCAAGACAAAGCAAGCTCTCCACCTGCCCATCAGACTGCTCCGGGTGTAACAGAGGCCAGGCTGTACACGGTGACAGCTCACACCACTGACACAAATTACAACTAATTGCACCGGGGCACATGTACAACATAAAAGACAGCCCGCATCTGAGAGACCAGGCCAGTCCTAAGAAGCAGCTCGGCATTGACCAGTCCCTTTCCTGGAACCTTCCCTCCATCCCTGGTGTGGAGGGTAAAACTCCATCCACGATATGCCTTCATACCTGTGTGTTCAGACCCCATTTCTCACAAAAAGTGTATGTATCAGGGGTAATGGGGAATAAAAATATAAGGATTTGATGCATCCTAAGTCAACCCTAAAGGAAATCAACCCTGAATATTCATGGGGAGGACTGATGGCAAAGCTGAAGCTCCAATACTTTGACCACCTGATGCGAAAAGCCGACTCACTGGAAAAGACCCTGATGCTGGGAAAGACTGAGAGCAAGAGAAGGGGGCGACAGAGGATGAGATGGTTGGATGGCATTATCAATTAAATGAACATGAGTTTGAGCAGACTCAGGGAGATAGTGAAGGACAGGGAAATCGGTGTACTGCAGTCCCGATGGCAAAGAATCGGACTCGACTTAGCGATTAAGCAACAAGTAATCTTATACCATTCTTATTGGGGAACAGTAACAAATACACACACATACACGTGTGTGTGTATCACAACACTGTATTTTATATAAATGGTGCATAAAATACCTTCTACAGCAAGGGAAAAGACAAAGTAGTAATTGCTATGTGAAAGGTCCCATAACCATTTGTAAAGAACAGCATCGGCTCAGTTATTTCCCACACAAAGAACTGAAAGATAATAACCTCTACGCACAAACGAATCCGGGGCTTTACAAACATGTCAAAAGCATCAAAAGGCATTAACGTAAGCCACATCCAACGTGGCAATTTATCCTTAGACTTTGTCTCAATGCTCCCAAGTAAAACAGAGACCCAGTTTTTCAATATACCAAAAGCACTGTCCTTCAAAAAGCTTTTTCATTTCTCTTTGTACCAGAGACTTGTTTTCTAAACACATCGCTCAGATTGCTGACCTGCAGGTTCAACCCCTCAAGTGGCTCCCTGCATCTTAGACATGGAAGGAATAAAAGAGCTTTCAGGTTATGTTAGGGTGAACTGTGCCCCCCAAAATGGGACGCCAAGGCCTCAAATCCAGTATTTGTGGATCCAACCTTATTTGGAAATAGATTCTTTGAAGATGTAATCAAGTGAAGATGAGACCATTACGGTGAGTCCTAATCCAATCTGACTGGTACCTTTATAGGAAGAAGGGAACAGATATTGACACACAAGTGTCAGGACCAAGGCAGAGACTGAAGTGCCACAACACAGGCTAAGGGGGGCCAAGGTCTGCCTTCCACAGCTGTCAGCAAACTGCCGGAAACTAAGAAGAGACTAGGAAGGACCGCACCCCCACAGCCCCGGCCCCCTGAGATGTCGGGGGACCACGGCCCTGCCAACACTTTAATTTCAGACTTCCGGACGTCAGAACTATGAGCCAACAAATCTGTGTTGCTTTAAGCTATACTGTTTGTAGCACTTTCTTATGGCAATCCTCAGAAGCTAATACAAGGCGCATCTTTCTTTTACCTCCCAAGCAGGAGTTCATGAAAATTCACCCTGATAGGGGTCTAAGTCGAGCCCACAGAACCTCCCTCCATAACCTACGGAAGCGTTAGTCGCTCAGTCGTGTCTGACCAACTCTTTGCGAGTCACCAGGCTCCACTGTCCATGGAATTCTCCAGACAAGGATCCTGGAGTGGGTAGCCAATCCCTTCTCCAGGAGATCTTCCCAACCCAGGGATCAAACCCAGGTCTCCCACATTGCAGGCAGATTCTTTAGCACCTGAGCCACCAGAAAAGCTCCATAACCTATACCAATGGATAAGATCCCATGACTCCAGAAATTTGTATCTGTAACTAACAGAGAAACTTGCTGCAGACCTTCAAGCCTGAAAGTATCTTCGGAAACTGCTGCGGTCACCCTGCCTTCCTACCCCCAGGGGACTCATCCTGGAGGAGACTGTGAAGCAGATCCCGCAATCAACTTCTCACCTGTCATTCGCTTCTTCAGAACACCCAGCTCTAAAGAGCCCCTAGCAACCTGATGTTTTAACATCCACAGGTATGGGCGCATAGAGGATGACAGCCCTGGATTATTTAATGAGATCACAGCATGTCACACTAGCAAACGGGAAGACTGAACCCTCCTGTTGAAGAGACGGTAATACGGCGTGATATGAAGGGGATGCCAGTTTGCTCTGTTCGGAACAATGGCCTGTGGGATGTATTCATTAGGACAGAGGACAGCTCTGGAGACACAGAAGCAGAGAACTCACTACAAGAGCCAGTTATGCTTTTAGAGGCTGCATCCCATAATTTTACAGATGAGAAAAACCACGCTCAAGACACATCTTGAGGACTCCACTGCCAACCCTGACCTAGGCAGGCCTGCCAGACTACTGTCTGTCTGCTTCTCAATCTCCAAAGAGTGGGCTGATGATGTCTTTTGGGGGGGGGGCGGTGCAGTGATGATATCTTTTCATAATGTGCTTTTTTTCCCCTCCTTTAGAATTTTTCAAAGCCTCGAATATATGACAATTGGAATATGCTCTGATTTTTTTCCTTTTTAAATTGGAAGATAACTGCTTTACAATGATATGCTGTTTCTGCTAGACAACAATGCAAATCAGCCATAAGTATATATATATATACACATACACACACATATATATTTACATATGCACATGTGTGTGCATGTGTGTGTGCATATGTGCATGTGTGTGCACTCGTGTGTGTGCATGTATGTGCACGTGTGTGCATGCTTGTGAGTGCATGTGTGTGCGCATGTGTGCCTGTGTGTGCATGTGCGTGTGTATATGTGTGTGTGCGTGTGTGCGTGTGTGCATGTGTGTGCGTGTATCCCCTCTCTGTCTCCCCCTCCCACCGGGTCATTACAGAGCACCAGGCTGGTGGCCCTCTGTTACATAACAGCTTCCCACTGGCTACCTCTTCTATGCAGGGCAGTGTATGTATGTCAAAGCTACTCTCTCATTTCACCCCCCCTCTCCTTTCCCTGCTGTGTCCACAAGTCTGTCCTCGACGTCTGTGTCTCTATTCCTGCCCTGCAAATAGGTTCATCAGTACCATTTTAGATGCCCCAGTTAAAGCCAATTCTGTGCCCACCCCCCAAAAAGAAGGCAAAAACTCTAATATTTTAAGTGGAAAGTGGATTTGAGAAAATGGGAAAGATATTCCTGTACCATAAAATGTTAATCAAAATGCTCAGTGTTTAAATGTATCAGAAAGCATGACATTTAAGGTAATAATCTAGTAGCTGGGGCTTTAAAGATCACAATTACAACTTGGTTTTTCTGAACAGACATTAAAAAAAAAAACTTCCTCTCTGTCACATGTTAAAAAAAAATAATAATGTAATCAATAAAACACATTACAGTATTTACCAAACTGAAACAAGCGATATTTATGACCACTCTTTTTCAATCACACAAAGTACCTGGAGAATTAGGAAGCTGAATGAAAAAGGCAAATGTGGAGCAAAAAAAATCAAATGTGAAAGATGAAAGGCCACGGAGAAAAATAAGTCAAAAGCTAAGGACGGTTAACACACACAGATCGCATCAGACCAGAAGGCTGGTCAAGGTGAAGGCTTAAAATAGCCCGGGTCTCCCATTCAGCACTGACCACAACACAATGATGGGAAGTCTCGACTCTTCCTCAGACTTCCCATAAAAGGGCAGCGTTACAGAAGGTAAAGTGACAAAACCCATCTTCAGGACTAACTCCTTCCATTTTCCTCCTTTTATTGATTTTTTCTAAGCCCACTTTGCACTCTCCCAGGCAGCTTGGTTGCAGGGAACACCATTTAATGCACCTTATTGATTCGATCGTACACATTTATACGTGTGTAGAAACTTTTGCTACAGTGCCTTTATTGATCTTTTAATTGGTAATGGAGGCCAGACAACCTGAAGAGTCTTATTGCAAATATTTTTTATTTTCTCAAGTGAGGGCAAGAAAATCATCAAAAATGTTCAGCAAATGAAGTACTGTGCTTTGCTTACCTTGGGTTATGTTTTAGAGATGCTGTCAGTAAGAAGCTTTTTTTTCTAAAGTCAAAATTACGCAAGACTGACTGAACAACTCATTTGGATGGAAATGTTTTTTTTTTCCTCCAGTTTCTAGAAATATTCCTAATGGGCCCTTTATTTACTGGCCCTGGGCATGACAAGCCAGTGTTCCCTTTCAGGGCAGCCGTTTTCAGATTACACTGTGCTCACAGGGCGAGCAAGCTTTCTGGCAAAGCTGCCCCAAGGTTAAGCGCTTATGTTAACAGTAGTTGTGAGCACACTGTGAAGGCGCCCTGGTGAATGATTCTGTCACACCGAGTTAGTTCTGAATACTCTCTCATCTACAGCATGGCCCTCCTGTCCTAGGGAAAGACACGTTCTCACACAGATACTTAGTACCCTTTAAGTCCCCTACATACAAACCTTCAGGTTATGAGCTTTCAAAGGTGCAAACATGCTTTTGCAAGCCCAATCATGTAAATGAGTTCACATGTCTGGAGTTACCTGGCTGGGTTCCAAGGCTAACTTTGCTGGACTTACGAACAAACTGGACATAGGAAGTCATTCTCAGAATGGAACTCGTTCACATACAGGGGCTGAAAAATGAGAGTTAAGGGGACCGTTTGGGTGGCAAACTCTACAGAAGCAGTCACAAGGCTGTAATGAAAAGTGGGTCACAGGGTCTTTGGCAGAAGTGGAAGGAGTGGAGCCCAGCCCTTACTGAAGACATGGGAGGCAGCAGGGATACCAGGTTCAAGGTGGAAAAGAGATGAAACCTTGACTTGTCATCCACGCCCCTCAATCCTCCCTCGTCTCTCCCGCAATCCCAGCGTCATGTAGCAAGGTTCTTGTTCAGTCACTCAGTCATGTCCGATTCTTTTCAACCCCATGGAATGCGGCACACCAGGCTTCCCTGTCCTTCACTATCTCCTGGAGTTTGCTTAAACTCAAGTCCATTGAGTCGGTGATGTCATCCAACCACCTCATCCTCTGATGCCCTCTTCTCCTTTTGTCTTCAATCTTTCCTAGCATCAGGGTCTTTTCCAATGAGAAGGCCCATTGCATCAGGTGGTTACAAAGTATTGGTGCTTCAGCTTCAGTATCAGTTCTTCCAATGAATATTCAGGTTCGATTTCCTTTCGGACTGACCAGTGTGATCTCCGTCCAAAGGACTCTCAAGAGTCTTCTCCAGCACCACAATTTAAAAACATCAGTTCTTCAGTGCTTGTCTTCTTTATGGTCCAATGCTCACATCTGTATACAACTACTAGAAATACCATAGCTTTGACTCTGTAAGCTTACATATAGTTAACTTAAACTTGGATGAATCACAAGAACCAGAAGTTCCAGTCCTAATACAGTGTGTGAAAGTCGCTCAGTCGTGTCTGACTCTTTGCGACCCCATGGACTACACAGTCCAAGGAATTCTCCAGACCAGAATACTGGACTGAGTAGCCTTTCCCTTCTCCAGGGGATTATCCCAACCCAGGGATCGAACCCAGGTCTCCCGCACTATGGGAGTCCTAATGCAAGTTAGGTCTAATCTCACTCCACCATAGAAGATTTCTAGTGGAAGACAGATTTAAATTTTGATTTTTTTTTTATTTAGTAATATTGACAAGCAAATATTTTTTCCATTGCATTTTGTACTTTCCAATATCAAGGCAATAATGTGTGTAATAAAATCAAGTGTATAAAAAGATAGAAATGAAAGGAAAAAAAACCACATATAACCTCTAAAAGGCATCCCCAGAATCATGGATCAGATTTGAAAAAAATAGTTTAAATCTGTATTGCTATATCCCATTCACTGACCTTTAGGTTTTCCCATGCCTAGATAACAGCTAGGTGGATCTGCCACTTTCTGGCCTGACTGGTCATTAATATTAACAGAGGGTCTACATATCTTGAGGTTTCCAGGCTGGCTCAGTGGTAAAGAATCCTCCTGCTAATGCAGGGGCTATGGGTTCAATCCCTGGCTCGAGAAGATCCTCTGGAGGAGGAAATGGCAATCCATTCCAGTATTCTTGCCTGGGAAGTCCCATAGGCAGAGGAGCCTGGAGGGCTACAGTTCATGGGGTTGCAAAAGAGTCGGACAGAACTACTAAACTACAAGGACACGTATCCCGAAGTTCTTACAGTAACTAGCAGACAGCCTGGGCATGGGTCTGGTGACTGATGCAGATTTCCTGCAGCAAACGACCTCCGGGAAACCTCTGCCTGTCTCAGCAGCAGCAGTGAGCTGAATACGAGGCTGACAAGCTCCACTGTCTTCCACGCCCCGCTGTTCCCGAGCAAGGCATGCTTCTTCCCCAAGGTTCAGATCTTCACTGAGCTCTTCTGGAGCTCTTCCCCAGCACTGATCTCACTGACCAAGGATACCACCCAAACCCGTGCAAGTTATACACATTGCCCAGAATGCCTAGTTAATGCACTTATATATCATGAGTGCACAGCAGAATAACATAGTCAAACAAGGAAGATAAGGCCTGACCTTCCAGAGAGGACCACCTGACTTAGGGCCTGGTATTCACAAATACAAGTGCTATTGAGCAAGGCGTAATTTGTGAGCATCATGACTATACCTCGACTTTTATTATTTAAAATTCATGTATAGCTAATTTGCCAATCACACTGAACACACAATGGGCCCTAACACGGCAAACAGAACTAATAATGTGGGATCTAATTCTTATGCTGCCCCACATCCCACACGGGGGATCAGCCTCACTTGAATCAATTCTGATAGGAGAATTGTGATTTTAAGCCATTTTCCTCTTTTACTTTCTGCAGAATTCTTACTTTAAATTAAACCTCATCCATAACTGTAACTAGTTTCCTTGAAAACCTTCAGGATTTTTGAATTAAAATGTGTCAGAAAATATTATTATTCATAATATGGTATTTCCCAAATATTACAAAGCATTGGAAATGCCATATTCTTTATTTTATAATATGAAAACTTTCAAAAGTCCTTTTAATCCGGGCTCAAAGAGCACAAAGTATATGATACAACCTAGAGGAAAAGAATTTTATAAACTAGACCATAGTTTTTTAAATATAAAAATCTCTAATCAGTTTTTCAACATAACAAAATGTAGTTATACAGTCAAACGATCTAGTAATTTAAGGAAAAGCTCTGTGACATTAAGTGAAAAAATAAAAAGATCTTACACCAAAAACATTCATTTTATGGTTAACTGTCTTTCTCTAATGCAATGTATAGGACTACAATGGAATTAGTTCTTAAGTTATCAATTAAAAAGATTAATTGGTAAAGATAATACTAACCCATTCTATTTAAATGGTCCATCTCTCATCCACATTTAAATAGAAACAGTGCTTTCATTTGCTGCTTTTCAAAAAGAAGTGCCTTCCAAATAATAATCCTTTAACAGCATATTATTAGAGATGTTTAAAAATAATAATAAAGACAGTTAATGCCTGATAGGCATACCAAGATGGCAACTGACTCATCTTGGGTTATATTTGCTCAGTTCCTTTTCCTGATACCTGACCCTAACAAGCATCCTAAGCATAGATTAATGATTTTTACCTAAAAAACTCTGAAACCGTCTCATTTATTCACACTAGCTCTTTGTTGTTGTTCAGTCGCTCAGTCGTGTCTGACTCTTTGCAACCCCACAGACTAGCCCGCCGTGCTCCTCTATGGGGAGCTTTCAGGCAAGAATAGAGGAGTGCGTTGCCATTTCCTTCTCCAAGGGATCTTCCTGACCCAGGAGTCAAACCTACACCCCCTGTGTCTCCTACATCGCAGGCGGATTCTTCACCTCTGAGCTACTGGGGAAGACTTTGCTAATCAGCAATTCATTCTTAAGAAGGCCCAACACCACCCTAACTAAAGCTGTAGAAGAAGCACTGTCTCTAACCCAGTCCTTTTCTGCTTTGGAGGTCATCCCATACCATTTACTCACTGAATCTTCTCAACTGGCACCCGAGACCCTCACCCTCAACTATTCATGACTTCACAGGGTAGCCTCTTTATGGACAATATGCCCAACTTTGACCAATCTGCAAAGGCACAGTTTTTAAAAATCTATCCTTTCTCTCCTTTCTTTTGTCCGCTACTATTTCCTAGATTCCAACCATCTATTCAGACTGGTACCAATTGTTCACTAAGAATCTTATACTGATCCATTCATTCAACAAGTATCCACTGAGCACTAACTATGTGTCTGCGTTCTTCTAGGTGCTAGGGGTATACTGATGGGTGGGATCAGATCAGTACGTTCACCTTGATGAAAGGCTAACACAATACATAAGCAAATTAACTGATAATAAAGGTATATGTATGTATATATATTCTGTTAGATGTTTCTCAGAGAAATAAAGGAAAAGAACATAAAAGAAGAGCTGCGGTTGTGGGACTGCATTTTAAATAAGATGGTTACACAGACGATTAGCTACATAAAGGCCTAAAGAGGGGGAGAAAGTCCTGTGGAGGGACATGGGGAAAGCGTTCCAGGCAGAGGACAGCAGACTCCTAAGAATCAAGTCTAATATTTTCTGGGCAACAGAAAAGAGGCCAATGCGTCTAGACTGGGGTAAATGAGGCAAAGTGTAGTCAGGGTGGGTACCAAGGACCACCGTAAAGACTCTGCTTTTACTCTGAATGAGAAGGGAAGCTACTGGAGGGTTCTCAACAAAGGAATACCATCACTTATTATTTTCAAAACATCTATATAGGAAGCCACCTACATACGAACCTTCAAGTTACGAACTTTCAAAGATGCGAACCTGTGTTCCATCAACGTCCAGCAGGGAGAGACTGCCACTTGCCCTGTGTCTATCACTGATGACCCTTCAGCTGTATCATCTCCCACCACCTGACTCACCTCCACTCAGAATCTCTTCTTGCCTGTTCACTCAGGGCCAGCCCCTGGATGCCGGCTGCTTTCCTGCACTACTGTACTTTTCAAGGCACCATGCTGTCAGATTAAACACATTTTCTTTATTTCTGTGTTTGTTTTTATGTATTATTTGTATGAGATGGAGAAGGAAATGGCAACCTACTCCAGTATTCTTGCCTGGAAAATCCCAGGGACGGAGGAGCCTGGTGGGCTACAGTCCACGGGGTCGCAAAGAGTCGGACACGACTGAGCAACTTCACTTCACTCACTTCACACTTTATCATTGGAGAAGGAAATGGCAACCCACTCCAGTTTTCTTGCCTGGAGAATCCCATGGACAGAGGAGCCTGGCGGGCCATGGTCCATGGGGTCGCAGAGAGTCGGACACAACTGAAGTGACTGAGCACATTATCTGTATGAGAAGTATTATAAACCTATTATAGAACAGAATGATATGGTTGAGTGCATTAGTTGGGAACCCAGGCTAACATTGCTGGACTTATAAACAATCTGGACTTAACAAACATGCTCTCGGAATGGAACTCGTTTGTATGCGGGGAACTTACTGTATTGAGGTATAATTGACGTACCATACATTCTTCCCTTTATAAAGTATACAATTCACTGGTCTTCAGTATATTCATAGAATTATGAAGCCATCACCACAATCAACCCTAGAACACTTGCATCACTCCAAAAAGAAACCCCATACCCCTCAGCAGCACTCCCCCAAGCCTCAAGCTCCTAGCCTAGGCAATTCCTCCATAGACTTGCCTATTCTGGATATATCATATAAATGGCATCATGCAATACGTGGTCTTTGTCACTGGCTTCTTTCACTTAGCATAATGTTTTTAAGGTTCATTCTTGTTGTCGCATATACCAGTACTTCATTCCTTTTCACTGCTAAATAGCATTCCATTAAATGGATATACCACACTTGGTGTATCCAGTCATAAGTTGATGGACATTTGGGTTGCTTCCATTGGGTAACTGTTACAAATAATGCTTTTAAGAACATTTGTATTGTAGTTTTTACACAGATGTGCATGTGTGCTAAGTCACAGGCTCCTCTGTCCATGGTATCTCCTAGCAAGAATACTGGAGTGGGTTGCTATGCCCTCTGCCAGTTTTATACAGACATGTATTGTCAGCTATCTTGGGTAAATATAATGCCTAAAAGTACACTTGCTGGGTCATATGCTTACCCGTTTGAGGAACTGCAAAGCTGTTTTCCAAAGTGGTTGAAATATTTTTACTTTCTACTAGTAGGGTGTTCCAAGTTTTCCACATCCTCAACACTTGTAATTTTACCTGTCTTTTTGATCACAGCCACCTAAGCTGGTATAAAGTAGCATCTCACTGTGGTTGTGACTTGCATTTCACAGATGGCCAATAATATTGAGCATTTTTTGTTCTTATAGGTCATTTGTACATCCTCTTTGGAAAAAGCATATTCAGATCCTCCACTGTTTTTTTTTAATAGGGAATGTCTTTTTATTACTGAGTTGTGAGAGTTCACTACATATTCTAGAACACAAGTCCCTCATCAAATATACGGTTTGCAAATATTTCCTATCATTTTTGTAAGCTGTCATTTCATTTTTTAATGATTTTCCATAAAACATTAAAGTTTTTAATTTTGATGAAACTCAAATTATCTATTTTTTATTTTCTTGTGCTTTGGGGGTCATATCTCAGATGACCCCATTGCTCAATCCAAGACTGTGAATATTTACACTTTTGTCTCTTTCTCAGAGATTTATCATTTTAGCTCTTATTTTTACATCTTTAATTAATTCTTGTATACTGTGTGAGAGAAGGGTGTCTAACTTTATTCTTTTGTATGTAGAAACCAAGTTTGTTTCAGCATCTTTTGAAAAGACTGTTGGTTCTCCACTGAATTATTGGCTCCCATGTCAAACTAAATTACACTTTAACAGGATTTGTCTGTTGCCCTTAAATTGGCCAGGTAAGAGATGACTGTGGCTCAACAAGGAGGGTGACGTGGAAATGCTGAGAAGTGGTCAAATTCTGGATATTCTTTGAAAATTGAGCTGATGAGACGAGATTGAATGTGGATGCAAAAGGAAGAGAGGACTTCAAAGTTAGCTCCAATATGTTTGCCTTGATGTCACACAGACTGTAATTCTGGTTTGGAAAAGAGTCACATGATCATCTGGGCTCCTCTGTCGATGGGATTCTCCAGGCAAGAATGCTGGAGTGGGTTGCCATTCCCTTCTCCAGGGGGATCTTCCAGACCACGGATCAAACCCGGGTGTCCTGCCTCTTCTGCATCACAGGTGGATTCTTTACCACTGAGCCCCAGGAGAAGCCCCTTTACGAGGAAAGAGGTGGCTTAAATGCCACTGTTCTGGATGAGAGCAGACGGACAATTCAGAAGGCTACCGTGATAATCCCTCTTTGAGGATTTATCTGAATTGTCCTTTGTCCTTCCTAGAGACACGATGACTGACCTCTGACAAATAATTAGTTATGAGAACTACAACTCTCAGCGCAGGACAATGCAGAAGACAGTACAGGCTAGAGGGGATTTTTAGGCATCCTTCAAGTCACACACTCCTGCAGAAGGTATTCACTGGAAGACAGGAGAGTTTCATTTCCTATTAACTCAAGCAGTTCTTGTAGCAGACTTGCTGACAGGCCCAGCCCAGCGGGTTCTCAGGCATTAATCTTCAAGTTCTATGAGAGCCCCTTGAGAAGATGGTCCAGGCACAACTCACACAGCTCACGTCTCCGCATTGGTTAAAAAAAAAGCAGCACATCTCTAGCGTTCCTTAAGGAGACTTATCTCCCTCCCCTGGCCTCTGGAGCGGCAGGTCAAGCAGGACAAGGACTGCGACACGCAGGGAGGGAATGGGGCATTTAAGCCACCTCTTTCCTCATAAAGGGGCTTCTCCGGGGTCTCGGCGGTAAAGGATCCACCTGCGATGCGGAAGATGCAGGAGACCCGGGCTCAACCCCTGGTCGGGAAGATTCCCTGAAGAAGGGAACGGGAACCCGTGTCAGCATTCTTGCCTGGACAATCCCATGGACAGAGGAGCCTGTCAGGCTACAGTCCATGGGGTCACAGAGTCGGACACGACTAAAGTGACTTAGCACGCATGCATGTTCTTCATTAAAAAAGGTGATTTTCTTCTGGATATAGCAGCCCTTCTCTCCCCTCTAGCCTAGCCAAGATTTCCATTTCAGTGGAGTTTCCATTTCTATGGAGTCCGGAGGGCACGGGGAAGAGCCAGTGCTCCTTTCAAGGGAAGGCTGGGAGGCATCTCTGAAAACCGGCTCTGGACAACCTTGAACTAGATCTGAGAACCTGCTCTATAGCCAGACAAAGAGCCTCTGTTGAGGACCCTAATAAGTCCCTCAAGTCATTCCTTGTCCGCGAAGCAGCAGCTAATGAGGAAGCAGTGCCCTCAGCACTAGATGCACTCAGAGGGAAAGAGGCCAGGCGAGCACCTCGAGGATTTCCAAGGCACACAAAGGAAAATGTAAATCTGTCCCCGGGCCTGGAGACAAGACAAAGACCAAATGGAATCTGAGAGGAGGTTTTTAGGCAGTTCGTTATAGATGCATGGGAGGCTTTTGACGGACCCTTCCAAGAGGGGTGTTAAAACAAACAACCCAAATGTAAATATGAAGACTGTTTGCTTCAATTAAGTCTAAGCTACAGGAGTGTGAACTTTCCTATTGCCTCCGTGTGCCGCTCTGCCAGTGCCTTCACCATTATTAAAGTGTGTTTATACAGGGTTTGGCTTTTCATCTATTATGGAAAAATTACATCGTGCCCACAGCACTACAGAGGCCTGAGCACAGTAAATCCCCCACTGACCTTGAACCCAAGCGAAAGCAAACAGTCACTCTCCTTGGTGCTGAACTGCCTAAATAATGCAGTGCATACACGCCGACGAATATAAATTACAACTACAAGGCGTCTTACCAACAGGGTTTTCCAGAAGGCAGTGTTTGCAGAGGCACTTGGATGTAGACAAAATCCTTGGGGAGATAACTGGGAAGATGCTCCCTGGCAGATGATCATGTATGTACTGAACACTAAGACTCTTGAGAGTTCCTTGAACTGCAAAGAGATCAAACCAGTCCATCCTAAAGGAGATCAGTCCTGAATATACATTGGAAGGACTGACGCTGAAGCTGAAGCTCCAATACTTTGGTCACCTGATGCAAAGAACTGACTCATTGGAAAAGACCCTGATGCTGGGAAAGATTGAAGGCAGGAGGAGAAGGGGATGACAGAGGATGAGATGGTTGGATGGCATCACCGACTGGATGGTCATGAGTTTGAGCAAGCTCTGGGAGTTGGTGATGGACAGGGAAGTCTGGTGTGCTGCAGTCCATGGGGTTGCAAAGAATCGGACACAACTGCGCAACGGAACTGAACTGAACTGAAGAGTGTTCAGTCATATCCAACACATTCAGACGTGTCCTACTCTTTGCAACCCCAGGGACTGTAGCCCACCAGGCTCCTCTGTCCGTGGACTTCTCCGGGCAAGAATACTGGAGTGGGTCGCCGTTCCTGTCTCCAGGAGATCTTCCCAACCCAGGGATCGAACCAGGGTCTCCTGGATTGCAGGCAGATTCTTTACCATCTGAGCCACCAGGGAAACCCAAATACACACAAGTGTGCTGGGGTTGGAGCCCCACCAAGGAGGTGGCAAGACAGAAGCAGCCTCTGGTCAGAAGGTTTCACAACGGTGGAGGGAGAAGAAGTCGCAAGAGCAGAGGTAACTGCAACGAAACGCTCAAACTGGCAAAGCATCGGGAGATGGGCAACAGGAAGCAAGACTGAAAGAAGAGAAAAACATCAACCAGAATGTCAGTCTCCTGGAAAATGGCATTTCCATTAGAACCACCAAGAACACACATCCACACGGAAAAGTGTTTCTAAAATAACGGTACAAGAAAAAAGCGAGATATAAAACAGTGAATGCACTATGGTTGCAATCACGTATACAAAAGGTTGAAATGTGGAAGGGAATCTATCAATAGAAAATTCAAAGCCACCAAATGATGGTGGTAGAATTACAGACAGATCAGTTTTCTTTTAAAATGACTTTTAATCTTATGGTAAAGACACGTGTGTATACACTCACCATATTTTTATAGGCAATTAGAGTGTATGTAAACATTCACTGCAGCCCTGTAATGGTTTAAAAAATGGGAAGCAATTCAAATATCTGTCTATCAGGGACAGATCAAATAAATTCTGGCATATATAGAAAATGACTTCCTATGCCACTTTAAACACTGAGGTATATCTGCCTGTACTGATGCGCAGCTAAGTCTATGAGATACAGCCAAGTAAAATTTTTAAAAGGCAAGATGCAGAAAAACATGCATGATATAGTAATATTTTTATGAAAATAAATAACTGCATTAGTATATGCTGGTATATATACAGGAAAGAAAGAGTTTAGCGTAACAGATACAAATGCAGGGGAAAATTATGGGACTGCATGTTTTCATTTCCTACATTAATGTATGTCTCTGATGCTTGAATTTTGTACAATATAAACTTAAATGGGTCACAATTTTAAAGAGTGAAAATTGAACCAAAATTTTTGAAAGCAACTAGCATATGTGGGCTTCCCCTGGTGGCTTAGCGTTAAAGAATCCATCTGCAATTCAGGAGACACAGGAGATGCAGGTTCAATCCCTGGGTCGGGAAGATCCCCTGGAGAAGGAAATGGCAACCCACCCCAGTATTCTTGCCTGGAGAACCCCCATGGACACAGGAGCCTGGTGGGCTACAGCCTGTGGGGTCACGAAGAGTCGGACACAACTGAGCGACTAACACTTTTCACTACAACTGGAGAATCCACGTGCTGAGATCTCAAGTTACGCAGCAAAGATCCCACGTGCTGCAACCAAGCCCCGATGCAGCCAAATAAATGAATGAATCACAAAGATACAGATTTCTCAAAATAAGGGGAAAAAAAGAAGTGCATCCCAGGGTAAAAAGCAGTAAAATCTAAGTGCAGCTTAGGATGGGTAGGGCTGCAGTGGGTCAGGGTACAGACAGGCAGTGTAACTAAGGGAATGAAATGAGTGGTCACTCTGAGCTCTAAACTGGGCAGGGAGCTAACCAGTTGTCCTGAGTCGTCCTGAGTTGAAGGGTAGGAGGAACGAGAAAACCACCAGAACCAAAGGAGAAGGTGCTCCACAGGGTACGAAGAAACACTGTCCACCCACAGAGTCCCGAGGGGGAAAAAAATGACAGGGGATTTCTGAAAAGCAGGAGAGAGGAGATGGCAAAAACAGGGGAAAAGCAAGGCTGAAAATGACTGGGTAACAGTGACTAAAACAGCACAAAAGTATATCAAGAGGCGAGGAAACAGAATTTATGCGGGGACTCATAACATATGGCTGATTTACCAAAAGCTGGTCAGGTACCCAGTAAGCTGGCTGCAAACCCATGAACCTGAAATCTACTTTCCTGCTTTCAAAAAGCAATCGGAACTTCAAAATGCAGTTTGTCTGCCCTTAACAAGTTCAGCAAATTTCAGCTGAAAATCACTGTTCCTTATAGATCCTGTTAGTCTGTGTCACCATGTCCCAGATGTTCCTAGGAATCAGAACAGCTAATTTGTTCAGTTACCAAGCCCTCCCATCCAGTAGGCGAGGAGAGCTGACAAGAGGAAGCGGTATCCCTCAGTATAAAAAGTAAAATGACGGGCTTGGCTCTACCACTCACAGGCACATCTAAACCACCAAGTGCCTCAGGCTCCCAGTCTGAAAAATGGGTACACAGAATTGTGAGATTCAAATGATGGAAAAATGATAACTCAGGGTCCTCGACATAGCACAACACTCAAATGTTACTGAATGTTGAACAAATGAACCAAGGTAGCTTGGTGCTACAGGTACTATTATTGTGCATAAACAAAGGTGTGGGAAAGGGTAACACTCTAGTGAATTCTATCTTACTGAAGTAAGGGTAAGCCATTTCCTTTTAACATCCAAGTCTCCCAACTACTGTTTCTACTACTGCTATTGCCCTTCCTGAGCATTTATAACACATCCTCAACATTGGAAAGTATTATTTCTGTGCTTTTTGCCTTTTCTCTTTAGAACTGTAAGATCTAAAATGGCAAGGGATGTGACTTCAGGATTCATGAGCAAGCAAATAACCAATGAACGTTATAAAGCCACGTAGAGAAGAAAGCATTTCCAAGCCTTCCTCAGGCCCAGGGAGAACCTTACGGTGCCAAGGTTTATGGGGTGGCAGTGAAGGGGACCCCAGATCCTTTGGCAACGCTGAGGTAAGGCAGTCTTCAGAGCACATCAAACAGGATACCTTTCACTTGAAAGGCATTAAGATTAAGCAATACTCTCTAGGTTAGGGGTTGTTAATTCTAGGTCCTTGGATTCCAAAGGGACTCACGGATGGAATTCACAGAGGTGTTTATACTCAACTGGGGGAAAAAGTCAGATTTTTATTTTTACCAAAATAAACAACATATAATTGTTGTTTAGTCACTAAGCTGCATCCGACTCTTTTGCAACCCCATGGACTATATAGTCCGCCAGGCTCCTCCATCCATGGGATTCTCCAGGCAAGAATACTGGAGTGGGTTGCCATTTCCTTCTCCAGGGGATCTTCCCGACCCAGGGACTGATTACACGTCTCCTGCATCGGCAGGCGGATTCTTTACCACTGAGCCACCTGGGAAGCATTTTTTATTTTTTCTTACCATTATCCAATTGAAATTTAGCATTTGCTTCAATTATGAATCTAGGCAACAAATCACGGTAGCATTAATGGGACTTGTATATTTGTCACCAACGGAAGCTATCGATGTTCTCAGATCTCATTGTAACTGACACTGATATCTGAAAACATCATGTACGTTTATAATCAGCTTGAAATTACAGCAGTTACTATTCCCTCTGCCAGATCTAATATAATATAAGCAAAGAGCACATGTGATACTACTACAAAACAGATTTGACTTAATACTTGATAACTATAATTAATATAATTGGTTCCTTATTATTCTATATATTTCATCTTACGTATTTACATACTTTGCTCAGAGAAGCAAAAATAAACTCTGCCGGACTACCAAAGATGTCCAGGACACTGAAAAAGTATAAGAATCCCTGGACTGCACTGCCCAACAACTGAAAATGCCGTGAAGGCTTGAAACGATGCAAATGCAAAGGTGGAAACGTCTAAGAGCTGCAATTATTCTGAGATGCGTGAGTTGCTTATATTGACAAGAAAGTTCAAAATTAACAAGACTTACATAATAGAGCAGCCCATGCACGAGACAGTCCGATTTGAGTTCTTTTTATAACCTTTTTCCCTTTGGGTTAAAAAAAGAAAACAAGCATCTGAGTCAAGCACTTGGCTTTGAATCCTATCTCAAATTTACTGTCTGGCCTTGGGCAAGCCAGTAAACCTCTCTAAGCCTCATTTTTTCTCATCTATAAAATGTGAATGATAATACCTGTCTCAAAGCATTATTAAGAGGATTAAATAATACATGCAACACACTAAATAATACATGCAAAGTACTGAGCACAGTACCTCACATAGTAAGTACTCAATAAATCAGAGCAATATCACTGCTTTTAGTCATTAATGGCATTTGAATCATAACTTATATTGAGACTTAAGATGATTTCTTTATAAGATTATACAATCAAGAGGCAATATAATACATGGCCTCAGAACACAGACTCTAAAGATAGGCTAAAGATAGGCTGCTCGGGTTTGAATTTTCCTCCACCACATACAAGCTGTGTAACTCTGAGTAAGCGCCTCAGTTTTTTTGAGATTGAGTTTCCAGATCTGTAAAATAGGAAAAATGGTCATATCCGCTTCGTAGGATTGTTACAAAGGCCAGGTTTTAGCCACAGGTGAAGCCCACTCCACAGTGCCAGCCAAACAGTAAATACTGGGTAATCATCAGCTATTGCTAATCATCAATAGTCACTATATAATGGTTTCACAACAGGCTACACAGAACTCTTTCTTCTTCCTCTCACCTTAATCTCAGTGATGACTGCTCACAAATGAAGTGGAGTAGTCCCATTTCAACAAAACTATTTACCGGAGAAGGGAACAGCAGCCCACTCCAGTATTCTTGCCTGGAGCACTGCATGGACAGAGGGACTCAACCGTGAACCTGGTGGGCTGCAGTCCAGGGGTCGCAAAGAGTCGGGTGTGACTTGGAAGCTAACCAGAACAAGGCAGGGAGGGAATTCAGCTACAGTTATTTCCTAGGAGGGATCAGGAAGGCCCCACTTCTCAGGGCTTTGTAACCAAGGCAAAGCTCACATAGAAAGACACTTAAAAGTTTGAAAGGTGATGCTTCTTCCGTGACCACAGATCTGTGTCAGGGAGGGACAAGCACAGCTCTGCTTCTGTTCCTTTAGACAGGCGCCGAGGGGGCCTCTGTGGCCCAGGCTCCCAGGCTCCCGCGCGGGGCAGAGGCGCCCTGGGCTCAGCAAGGCGCCGGCCGCGCTCCTGGCCCCGCAGTTAGCAGGCTCGGCATATTTAAAACCTACACCTACCACTGATCTCCGAGAATGTGACTGATGCTATTTTCTGAACTGAGGGCCACAGTAAAGACAATCATCATGATGATAACACATTCACTTCTCCCCATCTTTTAAGGGGGCTGAGTAATCAGTAACCCAGCAATTCACCATTACAGCAAATCAGGAAACAAAACTATTCTCACCATCACTTTATTTTCTTGATTTTTACTCATAAAAATAAAAAAACTTTTACTCATAAGCTTTAGGAATTCAGGGTTCTCTGCTGACTGTACTATTGACACTCCCAGCATATATGGGAGTAAATATTAAAATCAAATGATGATACGTAAGCTCCATAATTCTGACAGATGATAAAATGAATGCTTATCACTCCCCCCAGTATGCCACAAAAATGCAAGGGTTGGATCTGCTTTTTTTTTTTTTTTAAATAAAAAGCTTTATTGGAGAAAAATAGAACCACCACGTACACAGGGGAAAAGAGAACAAAAGTTCAGCTGATACAGAACTGAAAGTCACAACTACCCAATGTTATTTGCGATTACTTTTCAATTTCTTAAATGGCTTTCCTCAATTTTTTAAATAGCCTTGCCAATTTTTTTCAGCTGAAATAGCATCAAGTTTTCAAAAAATTAAGAGCCTCAGCGAAGGGACCAGCTTTTAAGACAACAAAGGTGACACCAAGAGTCTCCTAATAGGACCAATTCTACCGAAAAATTCCTGAAGCACATAACTACAGAGTCTGGTAGAACAGTAGCTCAGAGACCATCGGGGATCAGTTAGAACACTGACTCAGACGGTCCAGTATGCAGAGAGGGCAAACAAAAAGGCTGCATTTCCCTGTCAGATGAGTTCACGTAAGAAAACCAAGGAGGTGCTAAGAAAATACAGGCAATGGCTGCTCAAAATAATTAAGAAGGCATTCTAAATACCACATATTATTACACAACAGTGTGTAAAGTGATGCAATTAGAAAACAGGCAACTTAAAAAAAATATGGTCACAGGTCTTTGAGAACTCAAGAAAACAATCAATAGCAAACACAAGAGTTGAAGGTCTTCTCAGCTGAGGGTTGAAAGTGAAAGTGAAGTCGCTCAGTCATATCTGACTCTTTGCGACCCCAGGGACTGTAGCCCACCAGGCTCCTCCATCCATGGGATTCTCCAGGCAAGAATACTGGAGTGGGTTGCCATTTCCTTCTCCAGAGATCTGCTTTTTATTACAAAATAACAATTGAAAGATTACTAAGTCACCAGTTTGAAAGTCAGAAGCACTAAATCTTTCCTTTTCCCCAGCTGCACACAGTGGTATTCCCTGGAGATTGAGTTTTCCAACACATATAGCTAAAGATCCATGCCAAGGAGGAAGGAAAACAGGAAGCTTTTCGTACCAGGAAAGCAAAATCTGGCATGCCCTGGGCTCAGTGGCCAAAGGTTATCGGGAAGTAGAAATATTTAGTGGAACTGGGGTCAGTTGGTAATGAGAGGGCTCTCCTCTCGGGCTCCAGTCATGCCAGCGTTATTATTTCCAGCATCCCTTAACAGGAGCCACAGTGAAACACTCCCACTGAGGGAAACAGTGCCCTTCCCACGCTGGATTCCGCACTGCAGGGGCGCCCAGGCTCCAGCGCTTGGACCACCGGAGCTCAACCACATGGAGATGCCTTCCAAATCTCCAGGCTGCCGAGTTTGGTTCTCAGCTCCAGGCTGATGCGATTCTGCGGCAGAGCAGGTTCACAATTTGGATTAAGGCAACATCTCGGATCTGGAATCTTCTGACAAAGCAGCCTTGGACCAAGATTGGCACATGTGCACTGTCAACAGATGGGGTGAGGGGAAGACAGGAGAGAAATCCAGGAATGGACGTCCATGGGTATGTGTCTGCAGAGTTGGCATTAAGTGCCAAATTTTCCACAGGACCCCGTTTTGGGGTGGGAGTCATTCAAAATACAATAACTATCCCAGGAAGTGATCATATGGGACCTTTATCAATGGAAATTTTTCTCATTTAGCTAAAATCCTGCATATCCTTAATTATCAGAGTTAAGCATTCATTCTAGGGTGAAAATAACCTTCCTTAAACACAGCCTCCTCCTCCCTCCCGTCCTAAGTGGGAAGGAAATCTAAAAACAAGGGGATATATGTATTCATATAACTGATTCACATTGCTATAGCAAGAAAACTAACATAACATTGTAAAGCAACCACACTTCAATAAAAATTCATTAAAAAAAGATGTGGCCTATTACTGCCCAGATTAAACCCCTTCGGTGGCTTTCCTGTACCTATGAACTAAAAATCCTAATACTTCAGAATGATGAGCAAGACCTCTATGGTCTGGTCACTATCTACTTCTCTGCGCTGCCTTTACCTCCAGGTTGCCAGGATGTTAAACCTCTCTGTGAGTCCTCAGAACTTCTGCCGCCCTCCTTCACACCTCTCAGCCCTCACTGAGCCTCTGTACTCTGTTCTGTCTTTGTAGCATTTCTGACAAATGCGTATCCACCATTCCCAGCTCAGCGAAGATCACCTCCCAGGAAAGACTGACCACCCCTTTTCTTCCTGCCCACGTCAAGCTCTGTAACCTCCTGCCCACCACAGCCCTTCACTGCACTGGTTCTTACTAGTTTTACGGAGGACTAACTCAAATTCACTGCACATTTTAAGTGTACAGTTTCGTAAGGTTTAGCATAGGCTGTACCTGTGAAAATACGGCCACAATCAAGATCATGGACACAGCCCACTAGCTTCAAAAGCTTTTCACGCCCTGCTGCGGTCTCTCCCGGTCACCCCCTTCTGGCCTTTTCTCATCCTCAGGAAAAACGCATTTGCTTTCAGACATTATAAGTTCACTCTCATTTTTAACAGTTTTAAATATATGGAACTATACGGTATGTATTCCTTCCTGAGGATAGAGGGTTTGTTCCTTTCATTCAGCATAACTGTACCGAGATTCATCCATGCTGTTGCATGAATCAATGGTTCATTATCTTTTATCCCTGCGTCATTTCAGCACAGAGAGGGAGACCCAGGTTCGATCCCTGGGACAGAAAGATTCCCTGGCGAAGGAAACGGTAACCCACTACTCCAGTCTTCTTGCCTGGGAAATCCCGTGACCGAGGAGCCTGGAGGGCTAGAGTCCCTGGGGTCACAAAAGAGTCAGCCACAACTTACCGACCAGACAGCAGCAGCAACAAAGGGCTGTGCCACAGTGAGCTTGCTCGCTCACCTACTGATGGCCATTTGAGCTGTTGCAACATTCTGGCTGTTACAAAGTCCACTGCTATGAACCATTCATACGTAAGTCTCTGAGCAGACACATGTTGTTATTTTTTTCCTCTTGGGTAAACATTTAGAAGTGGGAATGAATGAATCATGCGCAAGATGTTTAATTTTTTTAAGGAACTATTTTAAGGAACCGCCAAACTATTTTCCCTACTGGCTGTGCCATTTTATATTCCCAGGAACAAAGTATGAAAGTTCATTTCCTCCATAGTCTCATGGACATTTGATATGGTTAGCTGTTTTAATTATAGCCATTCTAATATGTCTTTGTGTTATTTCACTGGAGTTTTAATTTGCATTTTCCTCATGATTCATGACGTTGAGCATCTTTCCATGTATTTATTTATATTTCTTCCTTGGTGAAATATCTGTTCATGTCACATGTCCATTATTTCAGTCGGTTGCTTATTTTATTATTAAGCTTTGAGAATAATTCATATATTCTGGATGCAAGTCCATTATCATATGTACTTGGAAATATTTTCTCCCAATCTGTGGTCTATCTTTACATTTTCTTAACAGTATCTTTTGAAGAGCAGAATTTTTAATTTTAGGTGAAGTCTAATTTATCAATTTATTCTTTCATGGACTGTGGTTTCTGATCTAAGATCTAAGAAATCTTTTTGTTTTTTTCATCACCGTATTAAGTTTAATGTGTATAACACAATGGTTTGATTTACATGTGTTATGAAATGATGACCACAATAGGTTTAACTAACATCCATAAAATCTAAGAAATCTTTGTCCAACCCAATGTCACAAAGATTTTTCCCTATGCTTTCTTCTATAAGATTTATAGTTTTATGTTCTCCTTATATGTCTATCGGAGAAGGCAATGGCACCCCACTCCAGTACTCTTGCCTGGAAAATCCCATGGACGGAGGAGCCTGGTAGGCTGCAGTCCATGGGGTCGCTAAGAGTCGGACACGACTGAAGTGACTTGGCAGTATATGTCTATAATCTATTCTGTGTTCATTTTAATACATACTACAAGGCATGCTTCAATGTTCATTTTTTCACTTTTGGATGTTGAATGGTTTCAGAGTCGTTTGTTGAAGAAACAATCCTAGAGTCAGTGAATGAATCGAGGATTCATTTGTATATATACATGTGTATCTCCTTCTGCTGGTCTAGTATTCTATACGTTTACTGAGGTAACAGCACCAGACTCTTGGTCACTAAGCTTTGTAAGTCATTAAATCAGGTAGTTCTTGCCTTTCAGTTTTGCTCATCTCTTCCAGAGTTGTTTTGGCTAGCCAGGCTAGTATCTCTGCATTTCTATGTGACTTTTTAAGTTCATCTTTGCAATTTCAAAAACTACCAGCATTTTGATTGTGGTTGAATCTACAGATCAGTTTGGGGATAATGGACATCGTAACAATATTGAGACTTCTGACCATGTACAAAATATACCTCTCCATTTATTTAGGTCTTCTTTAGTTTTTCTCAGTAACAACATGTGTTTTTTTAGCGTCTAGGTTTTGTTTATCCTCCTAAGTATTTCTGTCTTGGATGCTATTGTAAATGGCATTTATTTCAATTTCTGCTTGATCATTGTTAGTATAAAACAACTATTTTTACATATTGATATTGTATCCTGGAATCTTGGTCACTGGAATTAAGAATTAAGTTGTCATCTCAATGCCTCAGGGGAGAAAGAAAGTTGATCACAACCACATTCAGGAAACTGTATGCTGTGGAGATACATTTCCTAGGGGAAAATAAAGGAAGTCAAATATCTCAACACTCCTGTTTCTATATCTTTGACCTAGATGGTTCGAATGAGTCCTTGAGCTCATGAGCCAAGTGCTTTGGAAAAAGTTCTAAGATTAAATGCACATGGTCCTTCCTAAACTGTTTCTGAAAGGAGAAACAGTATAATCCCTCAGCACAGAAGAGGAACTCCAGAGAGCCCGTAATAGTAGAGCTTCACCAGCCTTTTGGCCTTGATTCCTTCAGGATGGTTTCTGCTCTTTTCCTCATCCTTTTATGACCAGGCTTTCTCAATGGGAATCTAGCCCTTCCATTTCAGAACTGGGCCATAAATTGGAGGGTTTCCTCTATGAATCTACTTGCATTTTGAATGATTAGTCTTGAGTTCCTGACTCTGAATTCTACACATGAATTCACGTTGACAGCCTGTATAACTGAATTCACTGAGGTTCTTGTTGACCCCGCATCCATAAACAGGATGCTTGCTTCACAGTGCAGCATATCCTCTTTGCTGCACTGATTCTCCACAAGAGAAAGTTCTGAGATCAAGTGTTCCACCATCCTTCACATCCCCAGAATTCTATCTGCTTGGGGCATAAAAGAAAGGACACCACTGTTACAAACCCCAGAACACAAAACCACTTCTCCATCCCGCACTGCACTGGAAACTTCAAAGCACGTTCCTAAATTGAAAGGATCTGAGGTAGAATGTGAGCATTTCCAGCTATAGCCACGTCTCCAGATGACGATCGCTGTCAGAAGAAGCTCCTCTGAGTATGAATGACACAAGCCATGAACAGCAGAGCCCAATGGAGACACCAGGGGAGAAACATACAGGATTAGCATCAAAGAATGAAATCTGGTCAAAACTCCCTAAACCTACTTCCTGTCTCTCTGTGTTAATGTAACAGTTATTCAGGAGGCCTCTGCTGCTGTCTTAATCAGGGTCTCGAACACCTGGGAAGCTCTAATGCCGTCCCTCCCACTCTCTCTCTCTCTGGTTACAAAGCATTACCTGTGGGTCATGAATTTCCCTCATATTAAAAAAAAGAAAAAAACTTTTTACAACCATCATACACTTTACAGTATAAATTACAAAACACAATGAAGCCAAAATAAGAAAACAAATCATCATTAAACTAGCCAGCAAGAAATCGCCACTCCTAACATCTGGTATATATTCTCTCAGACTTTTCTTCCCTATTACAACATTTTCAAAACAAATGAAATCAGAAAGCTATCCACAGTGATCTTCTAAGTTGTCGAGGAGGTAAGCATGGCAGGAACACAGGTCGATTATTTTTTGCTGCTATTTTACCGAGAGAAGTAAAACGTCACAGACAGTGTTAGAACCTTCAACAAAAGCCATAAAATAATTATGGCGTGACACCTGTACTCCCTCCGGCCGCCTGTGGCTTATTACTAAAATGAGCAGAATTAACCAGCAAATGGAGAAATCCCTCACTAATGAGAACACCGTGCTCGGAACACTGTCACTCAGCCAGGTGGCAGGGGACACCCCGTCCACAGACAGAGCTCTGAACAGCCCGTGGGTATGGAGGGCCACACACTCCGGGGTGGGAAGTGGGGAAAAGAGAAGGGCCATGTCACTGCTGGTGAGAAGGAAAAAAATTTAATAAATGCAAGAGACCCCAAAAAAGAAAAAGGTGTCTATGAAGTGGGAGATACAAGCAGCCACTTGGCATTGTTCTGTACCCCATCTCTCTCACTGGGCTGGAAATCCCCAGCAG
The DNA here is from genome assembly GCF_963930625.1 of Muntiacus reevesi. NCBI lineage: Eukaryota > Metazoa > Chordata > Mammalia > Artiodactyla > Cervidae > Muntiacus > Muntiacus reevesi. Next base: position 12,818,585 of record NC_089259.1, read on the forward strand.
GTGTGTGTGTACACACACACACACACACACACACACACACACACCCCTAAGTGTATATATATATTTGGCTACACCTCTTGGCATGCAGGAGCTTAGTTCCCTAACCAAGGATGGAATCCAAGTCCCTGGCAGTGGAAGCACAGAGTCTTAACCACTGGAATTCTGGGGAAGTCCCCTTAGCAGGTATATTAATCCTCTTTTTTGTATCCCTCATGCATGGCCCTTAGTTAAGATTTGCTAGATGAATTTAGGACTGCCCTAGAAGCAGCTGAGTTAAAATTGGACGGGAAGAAATTAGCCTACAAAACACACTACAAAAAAAGATGAGGAGGTGTCCATATGTTCGTGGATTTATCTCTGGGCTTTCTATTCTATTCCATTGATCTATATTTCTGTCTTTGTGCCAGTACCATACTGTCTTGATGACTGTGGCTTTGTAGTAGAGTCTGAAGTCAGGCAGGTTGATTCCTCCAGTTCCATTCTTCTTTCTCAAGATTACTTTGGCTATTCGAGGTTTTTTGTATTTCCATACAAATTGTGAAATTATTTGTTCTAGTTCTGTGAAAAATACCGTTGGTAACTTGATAGCAACCCAGATGCCCATCAGCAGATGAATGGATAAGGAAGCTGTGGTACATATACACCATGGAATATTACTCAGCCGTTAAAAAGAATTCATTTGAATCAGTTCTAATGAGATGGATGAAACTGGAGCCCATTATACAGAGTGAAGTAAGCCAGAAAGATAAAGAACATTACAGTATACTAACACATATATACGGAATTTAGATAGATGGTGGCGATAACCCTATATGCAAAACAGAAAAAGAGACACAGAAGTACAGAACAGACTTTTGAACTCTGGGGGAGAACGTGAGGGTGGGATGTTTTGAAAGAACAGCATGTATATTATCTATGGTGAAACGGACCACCAGCCCAGGTGGGATACATGAGTCAGGTGCTCGGGCCTGGTGGGCTGGGAGGACCCTGAGGAGTCGGGTGGGGAGGGAGGTGGGAGGGGGGATCGGGATGGGGAATACGTGTAACTATATGGCTGATTCATGTCAATGTATGACAAAACCCACTGAAATGTTGTAAAGTGATTGACCTCCAACTAATAAAATAATATTTAAAAAAAAAAAAAAAAAAAATGAGGATATAATCTTCTTTAATTATAACTGTCCCATTCTGATTTTGGCAGAAGTCAACCCTGCATGTGTTAAAGGTAAATGTTTATAAAAAAGCTGGATAAAATTAAGGCCCTAGGCATCTTTAATCCAATTTACACACACACACACACACACATTTTCCAACTCCTAGTCAAATATATAGGGCTTCCCAGGTGGCTCAGTGGTAAAGAATCCACCTGCCAAAGCAGGAGACTCGCATTTGATTCCTGGGTTGGGAAGATCCCCTGGAGAAGGAAATGGCAACACACTCCAGTATTCTTGCATGGAAAATCCCATGGACAGAAGAGCCTAGCAGGCAACAGTCCATGCGGTCACAAGGAATCAAACACAACAGAGCGACTTAGCATGACGACTAGTCAAATATACTTTCACAAGTACACTACTTGAGTATTATAAAAGAAAAATGACAGTTGGACCGTAAAGAAGGCTGAGAACTGAAGAACTGATGCTTTCAAACTGTGGTGCTGGAGAAGACTCTTAAGAGTCCCTTGGACAGCAAGGAGATCCAACCAGTCCATCCTAAAAGAAATCAGTCCTGAATAACCATTGGAAGGACTGAGGCTGAAGTTTAAGCTCCAATACTTTGGTCACCTGATGTGAAGAACTGAACCTTGGAAAAGATCCTGATGCTGTGAAAGACTGAAGGCAGGAGGAGAAGGGGACGACAGAGGATGAGGGGTTGGATGGCATCACCGACTTGATGGGCATGAGTTTGAGCAAGCTCCTGGCATTGTTGATGGACAGGGAAGCCTGGCGTGCTGCAGTCCATGGGGTCACAAAGAGTCAGACACGAATGAGCAACTGAACTGAACTGACCCGAAAAGAAAAATGGGTGGTAGATAATTATACAAGAGACCTGATGTGGTATGTTAATTGCAAAACAGCCCTCAATTCTCTGTTACTCTCTGTATCCATATTGTTGGATATCTGACTTTACAATTTCTCCCTTCAAGAGGTAGCTGATCTATTTTCTTGCTTCTTGAGTCATGGCTGGCCTTGTGACTTGCTGTGATTAACAGAATACAAGGGAAGTGAAGGTGTGCCAGGTCCAAGTTATTGTCTTGTTGTTCAGTAGCTAAGTCACGTCTGACTCTTTGTGACCCCATGGACTGCAGCACGCCAGGCTTCCCTGTCCATCGCCAACTCCCGGAGCTTGCTCACACTCATGTCCATTGAGTCGATGATGCCATCCAATCATCTCATCCTCTATCACCCTCTTCTCCTTCTGCCTTCAGTCCTTCCCAGCATCAGGGCCTTTCCCAATGAGTCGGCTGTTCCCATCCGGTGGTGAAGTATTGGAGCTTCGGCTTAGAACTCAAAAGACCTGGAGGACCTCCACTCTCACAGAACCCTGCCCGGTCACCAGACTGGCCTGATGGATGAAGGCAGACAAGAGGGATGTGGCCCCACTATCCTCAGCACTCCTGCCGACAGACAGCCGACCACCAGACCCGGGGCCGGCCAGTCCTGGGCCCTGCGGCAATGTGCACACGGAGGCAGATGAAACCCACCCTGAGGTAACACTGAAAACCCACCAAGGTGGCTAAATAACAAATAAGGATCACACCACGTGTAGGTAAGGAGGCAGAGAAGCCGGGTCACACAAACGTCATGGGTGAGGGTGTAAAACGGGATAGCCATTGTGGAAAACAGTTTGGCAGTTTCTCATAAACCAAGGGCTCAGATGGTAAATCATTTGCCTGCAATGTGGGAGACCAGGGTTCGATTCTTGGGTCAGGAAGATTCCCTGGAGAAGGAAATGGCAACCCACTCCAGTATTCTTGCCGGGAGAATTCTATGGACAGAGGAGCCTGGGGGGCTACAGTCCATGGGGTCACAAAGAGTCAGACACGACTGAGTGACTAATACTTTCATTTTCCACTATGAAAAGAAACATGAGGGAATTCCCTAGTGGTCTGGTGTTTGAGACACTGCCTTCTGTTTAAGAGGGTGAAGGTTCGATTCCTGGTGAGGAAATTAAGATCCCACATGCTGCAGGGTATGGCCAAAAATAAAATAAATACAATTTGAAAAAAATCCTTTAAAAAAAAAAATGAAACTATCCACCACTCTTACTCTTGGGCATTTATCCTAGAGAAGTAATATGTTCAAAACAAAAAACCTACACAAACGTCCACAGCAATTTTATTCTTAGTAATTGAAAGCCAGAAACAACCCAGAAGTTCTTCAACAGAGAAGATGGTTAAAAAACTGGACTACTCCTCAACAATGAGTGTGCTAAGTCACTTCAGTTGTGTCCAAGTTTGTGCGACCCCATGGACTGTAGCTGTAGCCCTGCCAGGCTGCTCTGTCCATGGGATTTTCCCAGGCAAGAATATTGGAGTGGGTTGCCATTTCCTTCTCCAACTATAAAATGTAACAAACTCTTGGCACACATCAATTCATGTGATCAAGTTGCTCACTAGTGAACAGACCCTACAGCAAGGGAAAGGAGACCTTATCTGCTCAAGGACCTGGAAACTTAGCTAACTCTATTTAGAAAAAGCTCTAGAATGAAACAAACAAAAAAAAATTGTGTCAAATAGCTGAGTAAATGAAAACCTAGGCTGGAAATGGATAAGTCTCTATAATACACCTAATATGTATTAAACACATACCCCAAGAGTCACAAGATCTTGCAGTTAAACTTATTTCCATTTAAACTTTTAGCCCCGCATGCTATGCTCCACAATGCCTAATGAGAAAGTATCTCCCTTTTAAAAAAAACATGATGGAGATGATGGACAGGCCACTATCTTTCAGAGTTGAACGTTAACTGTAACACTCTAAATCAGAGCTTGGCGTAGACATCCCAGGCTGCACATCAGAGTCATCGGGATAAGCATTTTGAAAATGAGAATTAATGGCCTCCATCTTCTATCACCTTGGAATGATAGAGAGTGATGTCACTTCTGGGTGTAGATAAAGGCAACATTTTAAGACACTTACATCTTTGATGGCATCTGAACCCAGTCGAGGTTCAGGTTCATCTAGCTGCACTGCATTTAAGGGCATCCATTCATCCATCCACTCATTCAACAGGTAATCACTGGGCATCTCATTTGTGTTAGGTACCACATCAGATGCTGCAGCTACAACGGTGAGCAAGGGTGACATGATCTCTGCCTTCATGAGACTTCTATTCCACGAGGAGAGGAACTTAATTTTTTTTCTTTCTTTTTAAACATTTTATTTTGTGTTGGAGTATAGCCAATTAACAATGTTGTGACAGTTTCAGGCGAACAGTGAAAGGGCTCAGCCGTACATCCGCATGTACCCCCTCTTCCCCAACACCCCCTCCCACGCAGGCTGCCACGTAATCCAGAGTCCCACCTGCTCTATACACAGCAGGTCCTTGTTGGTTATCCATTTTGGATACAGCAGTGTGAACACGGCCATCCCAAACTCCTTAACTATCCCTTCCCGAGGGGCAACCATAAGTTTGTTCTCTAAGTCTCTAAGTAGGAGAGGAGCTTAATTACTTGCTGATAACAAAATGTACAATAATGGGGATTATAGAGGGGCTTAAGACTTCACTGGATGCAGAAGAATCTACCCATCTGAAAAGTTATCATCAACAGTAAGTTGATCTCTTCCACACAATGTAAAAATAGCTCAATTTTTATTTATTTTTTTTTGCCGCTTAAGTAATGAAAATAAATACTTCATTTGCCTGCCATTATCAAAGAGTATTCTGGTCTGGCTAAGTGTATTTTTTAGAAAGCTGGAAAGTATCACCCTGTGCTAACATTTTATTTAAAATTTCAAAAAACTACCAGTGAACCAGTGAAGTCTGCTCAGTCATGTCCAACTCTTTTGTGATCCCATGGACTGTAGCCTACCAGGCTACTCCATCCATGGAATTTTCCAGGCAAGAGTACTGGAGTGGGTTGCCATTTCCTTCTCCAGGGGATTTTCCCGTCCCAGATATCGAATCCAGGTCTCCTACACTGCAGGTGGATGTTTTACCGTCTGAGCCACCAGGGAAGCCTAAAAACTACAATCCTTCTAAAATGCAACAAGTTGTTCACACTTTTGTATCAGTAGACTGCACAGGCAATTGGAATTTCCTCTCCTTTCAACGGTGACACTGGGAATGTCAGCACTACCTACTCACTTTGAACTCTGCCCAAGTTGGAAGAGGCCCAGGTCTCTGGCCTGCTGTCTGCCCAGGCCCACCCACCGCCTCTCTGGGAGGACATCAGCGTGTTGGCCCACATCACACAGCCCAGGGCAGTGTCGTGGTCTGTCTCCCATACGGCCCACTCACTCCCGGGGCATGAGCCCCTGCTACCTGCCTCCACCACCACGCCTCACTTCTTACCTGCCTTCTTCGGCTTTTATTTTCCTTATATTTTCTAAGCTAGATCAAAAATGACAATTTCCAAGGAACCCAAACAGCAGGCACTGTATTCAAATTTAAAGTAAAAAGACCCTTTGCCTACAACAGAATTCCAATGCATGGGATTTGTGAAAAGTCTTTTCTGGGTGTGCAGGGCAGAGGGCGGGGGAGGCGGGGGGATCGGTGCTGAGGGATGCTATGTTTTCCTGCCTTTACTTCAGAATCACAGCTATCCCAGAGCAGAAAAGTGGAAGAAAACAAAGAAAGAAACACCACCCGCCCGGCAGTGAGAACTATGTCAATTCATATTATTACAGCATTTTTCCCTCGGAGGAGCTTTGTACTATTATTTTGCTTATTTTCCCCAAATGTATGAGATACAGAAAATAAGCAAGGGCAGCTATTAATACTCTGAGAGGGAGATTGTGATGACCAAGATTATGAGTCGTCCAAAGTCACAGGAAGAGACGTGAGTGTCTTCCTACCTTGTGGCCCTCATTTTCATCCCAAGAAACAACTCTTCCCAAGCCTTCCAGAGACGAGCTGCCCACAAGACACCTGATTTTCCGCTCAGATATAGAGACACTGAAGTTAAGAAAAAAGCAAGTTCCTCAAAACTAAGATCAGTAAATTTTTCTAATAGATGTTTTCAGTCTGAAGAAAACCGCCATTATTTCACACGGAGATTTATGGATAGTACCTAAAACTTATAGGAAAGTACTCATTTTTCTACACCATCAGATGGACTTGTCACTTTGAAACTACCGAGATAAATGCAAAAACTCTCAAAGTACTTGTCATACAGTGGGGAAAGAAAAAAAGCAACAGCATGCCATGAGAGCATGTAAAACTACACACTTTCACAAGAGAAGACTGCATTTGAGAGTTACAAATATTAACTACCCGCCCACTCTCTTTGGCTGTCCTCTCAGGCTACGGCACTAGACCGGATTGTTTTCAGATGAATTTCACTGTGGGGACCCACCTCTACTGGCTATTCAACTAAAGGGACTCAGGCGCCTTTTCTTTCTCCTCATTAGTGTCTGCGGAATCTCCCAGGATGCTTGTTATATGATATAAGTGTTCACAATGGTCTCGTTGCTTTAAGCCAAATTTGCGTCACTTCCCAGCCTCAATGAGTAAAATACAACCAACTTCTACAGACAGGAGTTGGAAACAGCATTCCGGGCAGTCAGCAGCACATCGGGAAGAGAAACAAAAACAGTAAAATAAAAGCATGCGTCTGCGTCCTTCTTGAGGTCACTGCTGCCTCCTCCTGCAAATCTAATCACCGCCATCCTCCTCCCTCACTTTTTCTGCACCAGATGTCAAATAAAGCTGGACGTACCACTCCAGTGCCCTTGCCTGGGAAATCCTGTGGGCAGAGGAGCCTGGCACACTACATTAAGAGTTGGGCACGAGTTAGCGATTAAACAACAACTAGTGCGGGTAGAGGAACAACGTTTAAAGAGCCCAGGTGAGTGTGAGACGGCCAGGACCGCCAAGATGCATTTTGAGGGACAGCTCAGTGCTGGCGGAAGTAAGCAGAATTCCTCTGGCAATATCTCCATCAAGCGAGAAGCTTAAAAATTAAAGCCGCTCGGGGGCAATTTAAACTGTTACCAGTTTGGTCTCTCCTTCCACACTGCCCTTTCTGTTTGCAGCTCCCAGATAAAGGTGAGCTCAGGGTGTAACCACTTCCATTCCTTCTGTGCAGACCACCTTCCAATTTTCCCCTTACTCCCCAGCCTGACGTTGAGAAGAGAGAAGAAAAGGTGTGCAGGTAGGACGTCATTAATTACTCTATGGGGAAAGCCAGGTCTCAGTTCTCTATGATATTGGGGCTGAGAAGTTACCCTCCTTTTAACGCTCTGATTGGAGTTTCTTCCTTATCAACTTCCTCAGCTGTTTATTCAACCAGGGGATAAAATTTGAATTTAACTCCCTACCACTGCCACTGTATGTCTTTTAAGGCAGGTCCCCAACCTCAAGGATCTAGGGCCTGATGACCTGACGTGGAGCTGATGTAATAATAATAGAAACACAAAGTACACAGTAAATGTAGCCATCCCCTCCTTCCAGGTCTATAGAAAAATCTTCTTTCACAAAACTGGTCCCGTGGTGCCAAAAAGGTTGGGGACCACTGCTCTAAGTGGTAGTGCTACCAGATAAGTACTGAACCAGACAAAACAAAATATAGAAAGAAAAGAAGAAGCTGGATCTCTTGCTTCCAAGAAGAGTCACCTAGCGGTACCCATGTCCACCAGGAGGACATCAAGAAGCTGGGACACTCATTCACTTGGATCTTACAGTCCCAAGGAAAGGCACTTTGGATGGCCAACTGTGAAAGTTAGGCAGAATATTTTCCCTTACTATTCATCATGCAAAATGATACTTATTCTATCTAAAATCAGAAAGTATTTTAAGGAAAAAAAAACAGTCACGTTATATGAAGCTAGAAATATTTATGGACTATTTACATTTTCATTAATGTAATTAAGAGGATGTCTAAATGATTCCGTCAATTCTCAATTATTCCTACTAATGGAGTGGATCAATACAGCTGGAGAGCCTGAGATGACAGCCCACGTAGTTTAATGATAGCTCATAAATCCCCTCTTTTTATTATTGGTATATGGGTGTGTTGAATATTCTTCAGATTTAATAGAATTCATCAATTCAAAGTGCTTGGGACTCTTAGAGGGTCATTCTGTTCAACCTTCTTTTGCACACAAGGGAAATTTGGCTTAAAATGTTGAAGGGACCACCACTGTAAATGGAATGGGGTGGGGGGCCCTCAGGGTAACCATGGCAATTGACATCGTGAAGTAGAGCCCTGTGGCCTATATTTTAAAAGAAGTCTTCAAAACAACTAGTTGCTTCAGTTAGTGTCTTCTACCTCCAGCCCCATCCTTAGTAGACTTCCCAAAATACTAGTAACAGATACCATCTACTGAGAACCTCCTCAGTACAAGTTTCAGATGGATTCGACACTCCAGCACACACAGGACTTAATGTTCTTCCATCATGCCATGGCTATGGATTGACAGGTTCCTCGAGGAAATAAGCAATTAGCAATTTTGATTTTAAAAATGAATCATTGAAATTTTTGCTAGCCTGGAAGCAGCAAAAGGCTTCTGCAGATCAATTATGCAAGAGGGGTAACATAGCAACTTACTTAAAAATAAAATGTGAGCGCAGGCTGGAAATAGAGTTACATGCATCCGCATGGAGACTGAAGACTCACAGAGCATCTGTATCCTCCACACGTGAGGACGCATCCTGTCCCGGAAGAATTCCGAGGGAGACCGCAGACTTCCCACAGCCTTCCCTGGCAGCACATGTTCCTGTTTCCCCCTCTCACCACCATCAGGCATGAAACACCAGTTTCAAAGCTGCCTGCGTCCGTGAGTGGCTAAGCCGCTTTAGCCATGTCTGACTCTGTGACCCCATGGGCTGTAGCCCACCAGGCTCCTCTGTCCACGGGATTCTCCAGGAAAGAATACTGGAGTGGGCTGCCAAGCCTTTCTCCAGAGGATCTTCCTGACCCAGGGATCAAACCCAGGTCTCATGTCTCCTGCGCTGGCAGGCGGGTTCTTTAACACTAGTGCCACCTGAGAAGTCCCTAAAACCTGCCTACTGCAATCTAATGGGGCTTCCCTGGTGGCTCAGATGGTAAAGACTCCGCCTGCAATGCAGGAGACTCAGGTTTGATCCCTGGGTTGGGAAGATCCCCTGGAGAAGGAAACGGCAACCCACTCTAGTCTTGTTGACTGGGAAATCCCATGAACAGAGGAGCCTGGTGGGCTACAGTCCATGGGGTCACAAAAGAGTTGGACAGGACTTAGCAACTAAACAATTAATAGGGATTATGGAAAGTAAGTAGCAAAAATGAAAGGGAGAAAAAATGGAAGGGATTAATATAGGAGAATTTTGGATAGCTGAAAGACTAAACATTTCAGATTGGAACAGCCCACCAGTGATTATAAAAAAGCCTCTATTGATAACTTCTCCTGAAAGGAAAAAAGCAGAAAGAAAAAGCAGATCATCAAAGAATGAGAATCAAGCAGGCACGAAACAGGCCGTTTAACAGGCGTAGTGTTTTTTTCTAAATTTGCCAAAATGAGACCGCTGACAACATGGAAAGGGGATACGGTGCCTCTCACGTGTCAGTACTGCAGAGGACAGGCGCCTCAACCTACCTCTCCCCACGCCCACGCCCCAAAACATCTATGAAAACATCTTTAAATGTACAAAAAAGTGAACACGAGAGAGTAAGAGAAATCCTTGAGAGATCTATGAACGAGAACACTGCTGGAACAGAAGGTCTTATATTCCACAAGGAAACATCCTCATAAACCCAACTGAGAAATGAGCCCACTTGTAACCACACAACCAGCGCCGGGATAATTACAATAGAAACACTTTATTTCAAATCATGAAAAGAGTTACACTTGATCTTCTTGTTAGCAGGGGCTGTGCAGACAGCAACATTAACTGTGAAATGTAAGGGCAGATAACAGCTGATTTGAAAGGGGATTGTGTAAATCTAGTTAAGGAGCAACTTTAGAAGATTATTTTCAATTACTGAGATAGCATCATGGTTCTCAGGAAAAAAAAATGGAAAGGTTTGTTCTTTACACCACATACAGTGTACTGAATCTAACAAAACCACCTGCTTTCAGGCAATAATATCAGCCAGCAGCTAATATGCCTTGCTTCCACCTTACCCTCCCTTCTTCAAGTCATTTTCAATTATTGCTAGCACTCACTCAGCTCTGTGAACAAAAAGTCATTTCAGCAGGAGAAACAGCTTTAAAAAAAAATCCCCTTCAGAATAATTACTGAAAGCTTTTAGATTTCCAAGTGCCAAATATACATAGCCTGGGAGACCTCTAAACTAGGGCCGAGGTCAGGCAGGTAAAGAAATGGTGCCTGCATCGTTGATGGAGTGGCATCTGCTTCACCTGTTGGAACATTTAACCAAGAATGTCTGGGCCTTGGCCCCAGTCACCCCAGCTCATATACAGGAACACACTCAGATTCATAAGTTGCCCAAAAAGGAAGCTACATTGCTAGCTACATGAGACAACCTTGTCAAGTGAAATCCCCACTTGCCATTTGCTTTAAGGCGGCTTGTGTAGAGGGTGCTAATGCTACAAAGAATCTAGTGTAAGAGCTTCCCTGGTGGCTCAGAGGCAGAGAGCCCGCCTGCAGTGCAGGAGACACGGGTCCAAGCCCTGGGCTGGGAAGATATCCCGGAGGAGGAAATGGCAACCCACCCCAGTATTCCTGCCTGGAGCATCCCATGGACAGAGGAGCCTGGTGGCTACAGTCCGTGGGGCTGCAAAGAGTCGGACACGACTGAGGGACTGACACCCTCATGAGTTTGTTTCCTCACCTTGAAAACTGGGACAATTATCATTACCCAGTTCATTCAGAAGTCACGATGATCAAAAGAGGAGATGGTACTTTGCACATGGTTAGATGCTGTATAAATGTGAGTAATGATTAATATCTCAGTGTACAAACACAGTATGGCATCTCCACATGCAGCAAAAACGTCATTATTCCCCATAAGCACCACATGCCTATGCTCGACTTCCATATTCTTTTCTCAGAAGTGAAAATCGCTCAGTCGTGTCCAACTCTTTGCGACCCCATGGACTATATATATGTGTGTGTGTGTGTGTATATATATATATATATATATACACACACAGCCCATGGCATTCTCCAGGCCAGAATACTGGAGTGGGTAGCCTTTCCCTTCTCCAGGAGATCTTCCCAACCCAGGCATTGAACCCAGGTCTCCCGCGTTGCAGGCAGATACTTTACCAGCTGAGCCACAAGGGAAGTCCAAGAATACTGGAGTGGGTAGCCCTTCCCTTCTCCAGCATATCTTACTAACCCAGGAATCGAACTGGGGTCTCCTGCCTTGCAGGTGGATTCTTTACCAACTGAGCTTCGAGGGAAGCCTAATCAGAAAGAGAAATAAAAAATTTAGCAGAAGAGGACACGTCACTGTCTTTAAAAAAAAAATGTTCTTCTGACGCTGAAACTAAATATTTAAAAGTCAGAGAATCATTAAAGTCACTTTATATGCACTTCTCCTCCCATTAAAGGGCTTCCCTGGTGGCTCAGATGGTAAAGAATCCACCTGCCAATGCAGGAGACTCGGGTTGGATCCTTGAGTCAGGAAGGTTCCCTGGAGGAGGGCATGGCAGCCCACTCCAGTATTCCTGCCTGGAAAATCCCATGGACAGAAGAGACTGGCGGGCTGCAGCCCATGGAGTTGCAAAGAGCCGGACACCACTGTGGCTGAATAGCAACAACTCTTCCCTTTAATTAGCCACAATTTTCTGTGCAGACGTGTGACGACAGATTCCACCAAATCTGCAGATTCCGCCGCCAGGCTGTCACCTCAAAAGCAAAACAGCACCTCTCTAGAAGCACAGCTCCCCAACATCCTGGAAGACTGGGGCAGCTCTCTGAAGAGGCAAAGCGAACTGAGAGGTGATGTCACTCTTCAGCTGGTGGGAACTGAGGGCTGTGTGCTCAAGCCTTCTCTTCGAACACCTCTTCTCTTCCTGACAAAAACGCTCCCTCGTCACAAAACAGAAAGAATTCTCTCAGTTGATCAAGACCCCCCGCACAGCAGGAAATCCTAACGCAGTTCCCTGAGCTTGAGGAAGCACAGCGTCCTAGCCTCATCCAGGCCACACCATGCCCTCTCAGGCCTGGGACAACAGGGCATTGTCATTGCAATATCTCAGTGATAGAAGGACCAGCTTGATACACTGACTCCTCAAAGCCCGTATGCTCCCAACTGTCCCATTATGGATCTGTCATCATTATTTTAAGGTGACCAAAAAAAACTCTAAAATGATGTTCACAGTCCACCGCTCCCTTCCTACAGAAGAACTGAACAGGGACTCCCCTGGGGGCCGAGTTTGAGATGTCACCTTCCAACGCAGGGGCTGTGGGGTTGACTGATCCCTGGTCAGGGGAACCGGGGGCCTGCATGCCTCCTGACCAAACAGCCAGAAGAGAAACAACAGGGGCCATACTGCAACAAATTCAGTCAAGACTTTAAAAATGGTCCACATCAGGGCATCCCTGGTGGGCCAGTGGTTAAGAATCTGCCTTGCAATGCAGGGAACACCGGCTCGATCCCTGGTCTGGGAAGCTCCCTCAGGCCCAGGGGCAGCTAAGCCCCTGTGTCACAACTACTGAAGTCCGAGCCTGTCCTCGGCAGCAAGGGAAGCCGCTGCGATGGGAAGCCCACAGGCCACAACTAGAGAGTAGCCCCCAGTCGCCACAACTAGAGACAGCCCATGTGTAGCAAAGAGGGCCCAGTGCGGCCAAAAATAATCGGTAATAAATACACAATTTTTAAAAATGGGCCACACCAAAAGAAGAAGAAAAATGAAACAGACATAGTTTCTAAACATGCATATATATTCAAGGTCAAGCTACGGCTATTCAAAATCCTGCAGAAGAGCTAAACAAATCTCATCATTGGCTGGGAGGCTGGGAACGTTAGAGTCCTCACTAGAGGGATGAAAAGCCTGTCCCAGCTGCAAGTGATCATAAGCGACTTGATCATCAGCTGCCCGCTACAGCTGTATCCACCGCTCAGCTCACCCAGAGATTCACGCGCTCTGGTGCCAAAATAAATGTCTCTCGACAAAAAAAAAAAAAAAAAAAAAAAAAAAATCGCCCATTTGAAAATAACTCTCTAATCTGCATCCTTTCAATAGAGCTGAAGTGCACTTCACCGACACAGGGCAGGGGCATCTTGAATTAGAGAACTATTTTTAACACATGAAGGATAAGATATGAAATTAGTTTCACGGGGAATGAGAACCTTGGAGATTATTTACTTTGCCTTAATTACTTTGACTCACCATTAATTTAGCTTTCCTAGGGTACTCAATATTTCACACTAAGATTTGGAGACCAAAGAGACGGGAGCACAAGTCTGGAGCTCCGGGGTCTGGGGGTAGCATCTTCTCCGCGGAGGCGCGGATGGTCGAAGCTCAGTCACAGCGTCGGCTGCTCGAGGACACGTTCAGGGGCCCGTTTCTGTTGATTTTCCGCCCCGGGACCAGGAGCTGTGCCCTGAAGGATGCACAGAGCCAAACTTTATTCAGTTTCTGTTCAACTCCTCGGCCAATAACATCACTAGTGCTCACAGCTACTCAGGCGACTGCCAAATCGGGCAAGCCGCGACTGCCTGGAGCCGAGGGGAGGCGAGCTGGGGCTGCACGCTTCAAGAAGTCGTTAATGGTGGGTGCAGCTGGGCGATGCAGTGGATTCCCAGGAAAGCAGACAGAGGAGCCAGCCGAGCAGATACTCCACGACGGCGGCATGAGAGCGACCGTGGGTCAGGAGGCGCTCAGCTCCCAGCAAAGCACTCACGATGCGCGGGGGTTGCTGTGTGCAGCTGGGCATCGACTAAAGTCCTGCAACGCGCCCCCGGGGCGGAGTCAGCTGCCTGCCAGCAGACACCGCAGACAAGGGCCGCGCCTCTGCTGTCAGCAGACAGCAATGCACAGGTTCCCGGGTGCAAGAGCGGACTTGCTGGGGTCACTCAACCTGATGGTGCTTCCCCCACCCTCTGGCTCCACGTGGCCTTTGGCAGTGGGGGGCTTGGTGGGGGAGGAGCGGGCAGAGAGACCCTGAGAGCTGGAGCCCTCTTTCTGACTCACGATCAGAAGGGCTCTCAAGGTCAGAAGAACTGACCCTGTGTTACATAATCCCATTCCTGAGAGTTTAAGCCATTCTTTTTCTCCACGAGGCAGGCTACACCCTGACGTTCTCTTTTCCCCTATAAAGGTATTTTTCACTCCGACACAGTTGTCCTTTATTTGGAAGTTGCCCTTTTGCTTCTTTCTCTTGATGAGGACATTGTTTGACTTCACCGCACTGTAGCCCTTGAGCGTGCTGAACTCATATCAACAACGGAGCAGCGAGGTTCACACGTCTCCAGAACTCTGCTACTTCTCTATTGGTGATAAAATAGCTGTCATGGAAATATGCTTCCACGATAAACATTTCTAATTTAACAATAATAATTTATATTTCTGTAGCACATGCATGGCTTTTAAACATGCTCACATATATTATGAAAGAGAAAAGTGTGAAAGTGTTAAGTCGCTCAATGGTGTCCTGACTCTGTATCCCCACAGACTGTAGCCCAGCAGGCTCCTCCGTCCATGGGATTCTCCAGGCAACGATACTGGAGTGGGTTACCAGAGCCTTCCCTCCTGCCCCAGGGACTGAACCCGGGTCTCCTGCCCTGCGGGCAGATTCTTTACCATCTGAGCCACCAGGGAAGCCGATGCCTCATCTTAGCTACTTTTTCCCATCTGGCCCCTTTCCACGAGGCTCCTGCTCATGAACCTGCCACCGTGCAGTCACGTCCCACAGGGACGTCTGTCCTCTTTGTCGGTGCTGATGCAACAACGCTGCGGATGTCACGGCCGCTTCCTGGGTCACACACCTCATTTGTGCCAGTGGCACTTTCAGCCCCTTTTATCACTGACAATTCTCCGGTGACTCTCTTCGCTGCCGTATCTTAATTTTAATACTAGACATTACATTCATTCCTTGGCATCATCAGAGAAAACAAAGCACAGTGCTATTAATCATTTCTACTGGGCAGAAAAGGAGCCTCAAAACACAGTGTGGTGGAAGACAGGGTTCAAACTTCCTACCTCTTCCTCCTCCCGGCTATGACAGAGGACCAGTTACTCAATCTTCTGGAGCTTCGGTTTCCTCTGATTACTGACGTAAGAAAAGGTTGCCATGAGGATTAAAGAGGATGGCATGTGCAACTGTGCCTGAAAATACACAAAGGATGCTAACTGTAATTCTCCTGATGGGTTCCCACTCACACTAACGCCACTGTCATTCACACTAACAATGGCTATCCCGGCAAACAGCATCTCTGTGCCCTTGGGTCCCTGAGAGTGTGTCTTCGCAGGAGCCTCGCCACTCACTTCCTCCAAAGGATGACAAAGGCACATGAGATCCTATCATCCCAAAGATCACTGGTTTCCAAGCCTTTTTCTACAAAATTCAACTGCAAGACGTTCAGACGTACTACAGTTGAAATTGCAGGGTACGTGCATGAATGGCCATCCACTCCTGGCATTTCCAATCCCATCTGGCCTGTCTTCCTATCACCCTGAGATGTGAGTAGACAGTAACAGAGGGAATGCAGAGCACGTGCCGATGGCAATTTGCAGGTGGCCACTCAGGGCACCCAAAGAGCCATCCCTGAGCCACCGCCCACCAAGCTCGAGACTTGCAGCTGGTGGAATCCATCCTTTTTGCCTGCCTGGTGAAACATTTTTACACCACAGAAGCTTTGATTAATCTTAAATTCTGTCACATCAAATTTGTCTTGCTCGGAGAAATTGTGACATCTGAAATTCTGCTGTAAATCTGAAGTCTCCACTTAATGATTCAAAAGCTTAAAAAAAAAAAAAAAAAAAAGGCTCCCAACAGGCAGTTGAGGGATTTCAACATGTAACTGGCAAAAGGGTGGTTTTAGAGCTTGGATGGTGGGTGGCTTACAGCTATTAGATGGAAAGTGGACATACTTTTTGATCCAGCAACTCTTCTCATAAGAATTTACCCCAGTGAGTTCACTGCGCAAGTGTAAAATGGTGTACATACAAGCATGCTTAGAGTGGCAATGATTTTTCTTTATTTTTTTTATTTTTTATTTTTCAGTGGGTAGAGTGGCAATGATTTTTCAATTGAAAAATCGGAAACAACTTAAATGTCTATCAGTAAGCCTGGAGTAGGGGATTCCCAGGTGGCTTAGCAGTAAAAATCCACCTGCCAAGTAGGTGATGTGGGTTCAATCCCTGGGTCTGGAAGGTCCCCTGGAGAAGGAAATGGCAACCCACTCCAGTATTGTTGCCTGGAGAATCCCATGGACAGAAGCGCCTGGCGGGCTACAAAGGGTCACGAGTCAGACATGACTGAGTGACTAAACGACAACGAACTCTGGAGTAAAGCCCAAGAGACAGCATTAGCTGCCTCCTCAGCAAGCTGCTTCCATTATTTTCCAGCAGAACTCTAGCAGTATTTCTGCACTAAGATTGGGTTGGAGTAGCACGAACTTCTACCCAAATCTGAAGCAATCAGCGCATGCCACTTCCCTGGTAGCTTTACCTATGATGGTTCAAGCAGAAGGAAGTCAGGATTTCTTTTTTTTTTTTATGATGATGATAATTTATTTGATGATTAAGAGCAGCTATCTTTCACTGGACAGTGAATGGGTCCCTAGAACTTCAGCTGTTTTGCCACCATGAGGAGCAAGGAAAAAAGCAAGTTCTAAAGAAAGAAATCCTAAATCCTGATTAAATCATGCCTGAAGCCCCAGCCCACAGGATTTTTCAGTATGTTCTATTATTTAAACTAGTTTGCCCTGGGATTTGCATTACTCACAATGAAAAGCATCCAATACAACTGTTCAGTCATTAAAAAGATAAGATATATTTGTTGACATGGAAAGATGCCCAGCACACGTCAGAAGAACAACACAGTAGATTACAAAATAGCATGCATAGCAAAATCCCTTTTATTTAGAATTTCATCTGTATATCATGTGTACACACATATGTATATGTGCAGATATATAGATATATATAGAAAGAGAGACAGAGAGATATGCCTGGAAGAACTTTACTAAAATGTCAACAATGGTTAGCTCCAATATTTCTGAAGAATTTCACTTTCCTGTTTGTATTCTTCTATAGCGTTTGCTGTTACATAACAAAATGTATCTGGGGGGGGGTGCAGAAAAATCAAGCTTTAAGAAAATTTATTTACTGATTCTGTGTATCTTGAGTGTAAAATAAGTGGACAGTTCTGCCTCCTATCCCTCACAAAACTG
This sequence comes from Muntiacus reevesi, assembly GCF_963930625.1. NCBI lineage: Eukaryota > Metazoa > Chordata > Mammalia > Artiodactyla > Cervidae > Muntiacus > Muntiacus reevesi. The sequence goes on from NC_089259.1 coordinate 12,836,034, forward strand.
AAGTATTTCAAGATTTTTTTAAAAAATGAAGATGCCAGCCAGACACTCAAAATATTATTTCTTTATAAAATTCCATGATGAAGCAGTGAAACCACTTTAAGATCTGAGATAGTACATGCTGAAAAAGAAACACAGCCCGAGGTGCCTAAGCGTCTTTCTAGGAGAGCGGAAATAATATTAATAAAAATGAAACATCTTCTTAAAGAAGCTGAGCACCTCATTTCCCCAAAAGGGAAAGCAGGACGCGGGGAGGGCGGGAGGGGCAGAGAGAGGGTAACACAGAGCTGCTCCCAGAAAGAGCAGGTGCCAGTGAGCAGGCAAAGGGCACAAGGCTGGCTGCCGTGGGATGCTGCCGTGCTGGGGTGCAGAGAGCTTCACCCCTTGGCTGCTGATGGACATCCGCACCCTTTTCTCATGGGGACAGTCCCCCCAGCAAACCTAACCCCACTCGCCAGCAGCGAGGACTGACAGTCCCTTCAAGCTCTCCAAAGGTAATCGCTTCAAGCAGACTAGAAAACTAGATGCTCTCCATGAGCTATTTCGGTTCTAAAGGTATAATTCAACCAAACATATGATCTAAATTGTTGGGAGGATTATTTGAAAGATCCAAACACCATTAGGACAGAATCACCTGAGTGGCTTAGACTTCGTGGGAAGTGACTTGGCTTAGACGTGGCGGGATATTCTGTCTGTAAGAGGAAGCACTGGGTTAGAAAAATGTAGCAAAGGCAAGTGGATAACAGAAGTCAGAGACAAAAATCTCCATCTCTTTGTTGGTGGTTTTTCTACAGCTTTGTAGGATTTTCTGACTATGAAGTCTCAAAAACTCTAGATCTAAAGTCAGTTAATTAGAGGAAATATCTCTTTAAAGTTGTAAGAATCTTGTAGCTAGAAGGTAACTCCAAAAATACCAGGATGGTTTTCTTTACAAGTTAATTTCCAGCAGTTATTGGCTTTTTTTTAAACAATAAATTGGGCTTCCCAGGTGGCTCAGTGGTAAAGAATCTGCCTGCCAAGCAGGAGATGCTGGTTCAATCCCTGGGTTGGGAAGATCATCTGGAGAAGGAAATGGCAACTCACTTCAGTATTCTTGCCAGGAGAATCCCATAGACACAGGAGCCTGGCGGGTTACAGCCCATGGGGTCACAAAAGAGTCAGACACAATTTAGCGACTAAACAACAACACAATAAATGACTACACAGTACCTACACTGTATTGCATGATAACGCCATTGTTCACAAGTCAGTAACCATTAATTCTGGGAGAGGCACAATACTCCTCAAGAGAAAAGAATCAAAAACAAACACCACCCATAGAATTGTCTACATTACACAGCCCGATCTGCCTTCGGGATCAAGTCAAAGACACATCTCGGAAAAGCATCTCTCCCACTCAAAGTCACAAGCATGCACTAGGCAATCCATTTGTCCATCCTGTGTCTCCTTCTGATTCATCCCTCTTGGATGGACTGCTGGCGACCTTCAACCTGAAAGGGCATCAGAATGAGAAGGCAGTAAGTGGTTCTCAAACCGCAGTTCAGCTTATGTTGTATAAATTTCACCCTGATTAAAAAAGAAAAAAGAAAAACAAAACAAAACCTTTCCAGTGATGCCCCAGGGTATTTGGGCTAAAATCCAAAGTCCTCAGCTTGGCCTGGCAGGTCCTGCATCACCAGACCCAACCTACCAACCTACCCTCAGCAGCCTCACGCCAGCCATGGCCACCCTCACTCTGCCCGAAGCCACACTGCCTCTTCCAGGGACCCCCGCTCACAGACGGGTCCCTCCCCAGCACCACACCCCAGGACAACACCAACCAATCTCCAGGTCTTGAATGACTCTCTCATACAGGCCTTCACGGGTTCTTTTCAGAGAAACCTGGTCTTTTCCAAGAACTTCTCGTAAGCTTCACTTACACCATGATTTTTGTTTTACTTGATATTCTTTCCAGTAAACTATGGACTCCCCGGAGAACAGGACTGGGACTTTTTGTCCACTCCTGCGTTCCCAGCACCCAGTGGGAACCTGGCAACCATAAAATCATTTGGCACAAAGGTTGTGTAGCATGCCTTCCTCCAAAACCATTAACTCTCTGCTACAAAGGGAGTAGAGAGCTGGGTCATGATACGACGGGAGATTTAAAACAGACATGTCAACATTATTAATAACTAGATGGGAAACGTCACACACTACTTAGGGCCAACTCAGCACAGTACTGGAACACCCACCTGGCACAGAAAGCAAGCTCTCTGCCTTCTGCAGCGCCCGCTTTGTGCTTCTGGGCAGAATCGAGTCCCTGATGCTCAAGAAAACTCCACATCCAGCCTCTCCCCTCATGCCACTGCCCATCGCTGAGTAACATGGAAAGAAACAGGAACTATATCTCTGCAGAGAGATATACCTAAACCAGGTGAAAGACCAAGCTTTGGAAGGATGTCAGGAGAAACCGCAGGCTGGCTCTCTCGTGGGTACCAATTTCTTAAAGGAAAGTGCGGAGAGCCTGACCTGGAAAGAGAGGATGCTGAACTCAGTCTGTTCTGAGGGATATTTCTTTGCAAGGGAAATAGAGGAGGAACTCACATAAGAGCAGGCATAATTGGTGTTTTGTTACTAAACAAATTGTTCTTTGGTGATTGTAGGTGTGCAAGTGACTTATTCTTTTCAATCTTGCGTTTGTATTAACTAGAACCCTAATTTGTAAGTGTGTCTTAATTAACTTCCTTCAAAGCTTCTGCCCATTGAAAATAAGCTTATTTCTTTTCCATTGCTCGCTCACTCAGAGCCTCTAATCCACAGTTCTTGGGCCCAGCTCTCGCCACTTGGGTTCACCAAGGAGAGCAGAGATTGGCAAGTGATCCAGCTCCAAGGAGACCTATCTGTGCAAAACTCTGCACGTGCCCTGCCCCCCGTCAAGGGCAGGAGAACATCAGTTGGGCACATCACTACCCATGTCATCAGCTATCTCTCAGCACTCACGTTCTCCTTTAGCCAGAGCTGCTGACTTCCCCAAGCCCCAGTCCTCAGACCTGGTGGTGATTTCATGCCTGGGAATTTAGGGCATCTCCCTGTATGCTGAGGGCTTCCCAGGGGGCTCAGTAGTAAAGAATTCACCTGCTAATACAAGAGACGCAGGAGAGGCAGTCTGAGCCTCACGTCGGGAAGATCCCCTGGAGAAGGGAATGGCAACTCGCTCCAGTCAGGTCTTGCCTGGAGAATCCCATGGACAGAGGAGCCTGGAGGGCTACAGTCCATGGGGTCGCCAGGAGTCAGACACCTGGGCATAAACCTGAGCACCTGTGTGCTGCAACGCCAGAGGTTCTGCTTCTGGCATCTGAGGATGGGGCACCTGCAACTGGGTGATGTGTGCAAGCTCGGGGACATCGTGATCGAAGATGACTCGAAGGCTTTCTCCTTGCTCCAATTCCCAGCTCTCTGTGCTCAACTGGGGACCCCCTGGAGAAGGGACAGAGCTGCCCCTGTGGCCAACGATGGGCCCCAGGGAAGCCACCACCGAGACGCGCCCTCCAGCGGGGGAGGGGCCTGGGCACAGTCCTTACCGCAGAGCGCGAGGCGGCCGTGCCAGCTGGCTGCCAGCGGGGCTTCCTCTGCTGCGGCTTCTAAATTAGCTTTATACTGGAAGATGCCACTTGAGTCCTACCTCCTTCTTCCCAAAGCATCCTTAATAACGTTCTTACCAATGGTCTGTTACAAACCACATACGCTTCCATAGATGAGGGGGTCAGACATTTTGAAAGCATGTCAGTGCGGGAAAGCGAAGTGCCCGCAAACCCAGGATTGCTGTTGGTTAGTCTGTAGGGCGTGTCCGACTCTTTTGTGATGCCATAGACTGTAGCCCGCCAGGCTCCTCTGTCCATGGGATTTCCCGGGCAAGAATACTGGAGTGGGCTGCCATTTCCTTCTCCAGGGGATCTTCCTGACCCAGGCATGGAACCTGGGTCTCCTGCATTGGCAGGCAGATTGTTTACCACTGAGCCCCCAGGGAAGTCCAGTAGAGGTACAACTGTAAACCAAAGTACATTCAGGAGTGAGTCACGAGACCAACACACTAATACAGGCTATAAGGATATAACACACAAGAGATGAAGCCAGCAAGAAAAACCACTTGCAGAAAATAAGGCAGGGATGGTTAGACAAAGAGGAGCTCAAGGACAGATTACAAGGACACCAGGGGAGGTTGCCAAAATGCAGAATATATTTGACAAAGAGAAATTAGCGCTTCGGAAACCAGAGCCTAGAAGATGAATAGTCACTAAAAGGAAGGAAACGCCTGGTGGGAGGTGGTGACATTAAAAATGCAGGTACTTTCTGCCAGGACTGGAGCTGGCCAGATTCTTGCAGTGCAAGAAGCCAGAAAGAGGAAAATCTCATCAGATGTTTATCATTCCCATGCTTTGAGGACTTGGGGACTGTCTAACTAAGAAAACAGGAATCTCTACAAGTATATTTCACAGAGGAAATTTATGAGCTTGAATCGGTTACTCAGGTGATGGGAGGAGCAGAGAGCCTACACCAGGATAGTTAGGTAATCCAGAGATTAGCTCAAAGCAGGAAGCTGCCGCCTCCCCTGGGCTGACAGGAGACAACAGACAGTGGGAGGAGGTAGGGCTGCAGGCGTCCAAGGTCACTTGTGAGCAGCTGGAATCACAGAAGGTCCGTCAGGCATGAGTGGTGCTACCAGGGAGGGACTCCCACTGCCAGGGATGCCCCAGGAAGCTGGAGGAAAGAGAAAAAATACCCTCCCTGGCTGGGCCCTTCTGCCTGCTGCCTCCTACGTGCCTCCCAGGGCTGAGGACAGCTAAAGCCCGCAGACTCAGAAACCTGGGCGAGGGGCCTGCAGGGGTGAGCCCCCAGGACCCAGAGGGTAACGGGAGACCAGGGGTGCGGGACGCGGACCAGGAGGGCGGGCAGCGCGCTGGACAGACAAGCTTCCCTCCCAACAGGCGCACTTTTAAAAAAGAGCCCCTTACTGGGGCCTCCCCGGTGGCGCGGTGGTAGAGAATCCGCCTGCCAGTGCAGGAGACACTGGTTCAAACTCTGCAACCACTGGAGACATGGGTTCAAGCTCTGCAACCACTGAAACCCGCGCCCTAGAGCCCGCGGTCCGCAACCAGAGGAGCCCCGCAACGAGAGAGCAGACCCCGCTCGCCGTGACTAGAGAAAGGCCGGCGCAGCGACAAAGACCGAGCGCAAGCCAGAAATAAATAAAAACTAAACTTGTTTTTTAAAAAAGCTTTGCTTCCTGCCACAGAATGGTCACACAGGAATGAAATAAGTGGAAGTTACGCCTGCAGAATGGCCTACTGACCTTCCTGCCACGTACAGCGGGCCCTGACCTGGTCTGCACAGCCCCTGAGTAGCAAGGGGTGGGGAATTTATTCTAACTTTATAATTTATTCTATAATTTATATAATACCCTTTCTTCAGCTACAATTAATCCAGGACTAGTCTTAACAAGCGCATTCCCCCCCCCAAATCCTAGGGGAAAAAAAGCTTTTTGAAAAAATATAGGTATTGAATAGGAGAAAATATACCTGAGCATGGCTGAGCACAAACACGCCCAAATAAGTCCAAGTGAAACTGGGGAAATCTGACGAAGACTGGCCTGCAGCCGACCAGGTTGGTCACCATGCCTCCCTACAGGTCTGTAAGATGTTACCAGGGGCAGGGGGTGGGGTGGGGTGGGAAATGCTACCAGACACAGGCTCTGCCACTTCCCTGGCAGTCTTTGGAAGTCTATTGGAAGTCCACACATCCAACAGAGTTTGAGTTCGATTTCTGGTCAGGAACTAAGATCCTGCATGCCGCGCAGCCAAAAAAATTAAGTGTACAACAAAAGTTGTCAAACTTTCAAAAGTTTCAAACATATTTACACATTTTTAAAAAACTACACAGGTCCTGCATTCTTACAACAGCACAAAAATCTATAATGATCTCCAAATTAAAATTTTAAATAAAAAATATCATAAATGTGTGCATGCATGCTAATTCATTTCGGTCGTGTCCGACTTTTTTGAGATCCCATGGACTGTAGCCCGCCAGCCTCCTCTGTCCATGGAATTCTCCAGGCAAGAATACCAGAGTGGGCGCGTTCCTTTCTCCAGGGGATCTTCCCCAACCCAGGGATTGAACCTCATCTCTTATGTCTCCTGCATTGCAGGCAGGTACGTTACCACTAGTGCCACCTGGGAAGCCGAGACTTAAGTGTAGACTCTTCTCAATTATTAGGCCCTCTTCCTTTCCAGGATGTTTCCTCCGTAAGTGTCTCCAGTGTGTATACTCACAGGCACCGCATCGCTGCTCTCAGGACTCTGACCTCCCTATGCAGCGAGGCCCAGGAAGCTCTGCGCTGGCCCCATCTGCAGCTCCTCCAAAATATGTCTACTCTGCATCATTGGCTCAGGGCTACTTTTGCAGAAATAGGATGGTGTCGCTTACTCGTGTTTGATTCTTCAGCCTTGGCCTTTCTGACTGCAGACAGAGCCAGGACATTAGTATTCACACACAGGACAATTAGGAAGCCGCCTGATCTTAGTACAGATCAGCTAACAAGCCTTAACCTACTCATTTCACGATGAAGGATTCATTTCAAAACCGCTCTCTTTCTGGAATGCATGCTTTCCTTCCCACACCCTCTGGTCTCCTATGAGAGCTGGTGGCCTAAGAACCAGTGGGAGAAGCTGCATGGGGAGAGCCTGGCACTTTGACAGATCAAGAGGCAAGAGCCAGCCCACCCCAGCCACCACTCATCCACTTAGCTAAAATATAGGCTCCAGGAGAAGCAGGGAAAACAATAGATAGAAGTGCATGCTAGGTCTTCCGGAAACTGATGCTGGATGAAAATCCCTTCTTAGCCAAGAGTATTAGGGTGAGGGGGGAAATCACTATTCATCACAAAACGGACACGCACCTCGGACATCTTTCCAACTCTCCTTCTCTACCACTCCACAAATCCTGCCTGTGAAATATAACTTTCTTCCTTTAATGATCTGGTGGTGAATTATTTATATGCTTCAATTTATCTTTCTGTCTTCTTTTATTTATGCCCAGAATTGTACTACTTAACTCTAAGACAGCCTGACCAGGCCTGCAGGCAAGGCAGAGGCGACCCGGCCTTTTAGGGGGTCACTGAGCTGGAGGGACAGAGCAGGCGGAGCCGTGGGGAGAGGCCGAGGTCTCCGTCTAGGGACGCTGCATCAGACTGACTTTTCCAGCCAGCTTTCCATCCAAATCCATCTTGCATCCCCTCCCCACCTCCAGCCCCCCAGCCACTATCTTCACTATTTGTCTGGGCAGCGCCACCTCGGAGCTGCCCCCAACTCTTCCTCTATCAACCCCTCCCCCAACAGCTGTTATCAAGAGGAACAATAATTTTCATCATAATTTTTAAGCAGCTCTCTATCACCTGAAGCCAGAGCTCCCAAATCTTCCTAATCGGTGAAACCAGTGTGGTAGTGATTCAGTCACTAAATCATGTCTGACTCTTGTGACCCCACGGACTGTAGCCCGCCAGGCTCCTCTGTCCATGGGATTTCCCAGGCAATAATACTGGAGTGGGTTGCCATTTCCTTCTCCAAGGGATCTTCCCTCCCAGATCAGGAATCAAACCCAAGTCTCCTGCACTGCAGGCAGCTTCTTCACTGCTGAGCCAAAGGGGGCATTATTTTTAAAATAAATAAATCAAGCAGATTCTTCAGTGTCTTACGTTGGGGTTCTCCTGAAACAGCCCTTGAGACAGAGGTCTCTTAAATGCAAGTTATTCATCTGAGAGAGGACCCTGGGAAGGACTAGTTACTGGGGAGGAAGGCAGCCAAATAAGCCCAGATCCTGCAGGAGATGGCCACAGTGGGCAGCACCGTCAGTCTCACTAGGGGATCCTGCGACATCGCACAGGACAGTCAGTCTCTGCACGGGACGGGTCAGGAGGCCAGGGCACTGCCTCCCCGCTCTCCTCGGCCATCAGCTGAGGCCCACTCCTGGGGTCACTGAGCTTCGCTGCCCCACAAGTCAGAGAGAAAGCCCTCAGGTGGAGAAAATAGATGCTTGCAGAAGGATTTTGCAGAAGTGTACAGGAGTGGTGAGCATCTGGGCGTATGAGTGCGTCTACCTGAGCCGGCCGTGTCCCTGAAGATTCTGATTTTGTGGGACTTAGGAATCAGCAGTGTGGCCAAGCACTTAGTGGGACTCTTGCACAGGCAGACTGTGAAACACTGACCCATATCAGAAAGTGCAAAACCTTCAGTGGCAGCTCCCAGCAGTCACCTGTAAACCACACTTCAGTGGTTTACAGTGCCCTTTCCCCAAGTCTTCCCTTTAGGCAGCACACTCTTCTACAAGCAGGAAACACGCCTTAAAAATGTCCATGATCCCCAGAGCCAAATACCAGTCATATCAGTCAATATGCTCATATTGAGCATAAATGCTCAATAAATGTGTGTTAAAGAAATCACCCTGAAAAGAAACAGTATGGTACTAGATACATCGGTTCCCTAGACAAAACTATCTGCCAAATCCCTCAAAATAATAGTAAAACAAACAAACAAACAAAAAATACCTATTGAGCACCTATCTATGCAAGACAGTCAGGAGTTCCTCCTGAGATGCTCCATAACTGCTGATCTTCGTGCACCTTAACAGAGACTTGCTGCTATAACACAAAACAGTGAATTAATCCCTACCAGGGAGACAAAAGACTGAGGTCATGGTGGGAAGGTGAAGCATGCTTTCTTTCTGAGGAACTGGAAGCCTTCTGGGCTTGACCCTACCTGGTGATTCTGTCGGGACTGTCCCCACAAACCTACCAGTTGCCCTCCACCTACTTCACAGAGATGGAGCAGGATGAAGAGGAAAGTCGTATTTCAGCGGCAGGCGCTGATGTCTCAGGATGAAGGCTTCTTCCAATGACCAGAAATTTGGTACCTGGGGCCTCGATGGGAACTCTGGGCACAACAGTTTCTGTGGTTTTCAAGGAGCTCTCTTGCAAATGATACCAAAGCAGAGGCCTGGGCACTGGGAGGCACTACAGACCTCATCGGTGGCTTTTCTCCCCCTGTCTGAGATGTTAAACCACAGCGTGCTGGCCATGCTCCAGTCTGGATAATCAGGCTGGGGCTAGCAGACTTCCCCCTCCCACTCCAGCTAAATAAAGTATTTCTTCAGACCAGATGCCCTAACCTTTGTTATGTGGCTGTGGGCTATTAAAGAGCTCTTCTGTACTTAGGATGGCTGTATTTGTGAAAAATCAACAACCCAACACTTCTACACCGACAAGAAGTACCTTCCAAAATATCACTGACTACGCTAGTCCTTTTGATATGCTTTTATACAGGGCTGGAAACAATTAGAAAAGTATAGTCATTTCTTCTCCATTTCCCCAGCTTTTGCTATTCATGAAGATACAGACCAAAATATTTGCAACATCACAAAAAGGAGGTGGCAGGTACATATTTCACAAAACATGCTGAGAGTCTACTGCAAGCCAAGCGCTGCTGCAGGTACCGGGTGCTGACGGAAGGGTCATAGGTCATGCGGTCAGCACAAATTTGACATTGTTCCAAGGGGAATAATTCAATTTAATTCTTCCTCTTCTGCTGCATTTCTGAAAATTTGAATCCATCGGCTTTGCTTAAAATCTATCATACACAGGTGGCCCCGTCAAATACTATTTCTGTCCACCCTTAAAATTAAAACCACCAAAAGAATACGTAAGACCTTAAACTCAGTGTGTATGTGGGTGTGTGTAGAAGTGTGTATGTGTCGAAGAATGAGAAAATATGCTTTCTTGCCCAGGCTGTAGGGCAGCAAATGGGATGCAGCTTAGGTAAATATTTATTTGTTTGCTTGTTTTCAGCAATCATCCTATTTGTGTGGGCGAGAGTTTACAGCTTATAATAGCAGAAGCTGACATAAGGAAGTGGAAAACATAAATATCTCTTGCTTAAAGATTCTCTTTACTGTATGAAAAAAAAATACAAATCAGGCCCTTTGGCATTCTATTGTTAGCATGAAAACAACGAAAAGGAAAACAAATGCCAACACATATGTATGCATACACACACATTATCTTGAACATGAAGATAGAAGAAGGAAGTTAATTAAATTTCAAGATTCCAGTGGAATAAATTAAATGTATGAACTACAGAATATTTAACATCATGCCACAAAAAGAGAGACAGTTCTGATTTTTCTAAGTAATAATAACTTTAAAATTTAGATTACTCCTAGAAGACCCAAAGCAAGTGCTTGTCCTGAACTACAGATTGTGAAAAATAATTTTGAAAATCAGTGAAGTTCGCTTGAAATCTGCCAAATTATTATCCTGCTTGGAAATCCTTCTAGCTAGAACAAGTTAATAGCAGGCTTCTAACACTAGGTGAAACATGCTGTAAATCAATTTATTCCCCCCGACAAATCTGCTAAAGTGCATGCTTTTCTGGTGAAAATGGTTCTTCAATGATACTTAATACTGTCACTACATTGTTTCTCCAGCCAGTCCAATCCAAGTTTTTCTTCCAGTTAAATGCCTACCTTTGTAATAAATAATAAACGACAGAACACAGATTCTTCAAAGTATTTATGGCAGAATGAAACTCAAAATGTATCGCCATGCAGTACATTTCCTAAGCTTAAAAAGAAGGCTTAATAAAGCACATGTGATTCAAGTTCACCATCCAATACTCCATTCATTAGCATCTCAGGGTTCAGAAACAATCTATGCCATTGTCATCTCTCACAGATAGATGACTGTCCTCCACAAGCAGGCTTCAGGTGACACCTTTGGCAAAACAGTTTTGAAAAGGACCAAAAGTAGGATTATACAGCAACACAGGCTGTCCTGTGTACTTTTGTTTTTAATTTTTATTCTGTACTAGAGCAGAGCTGATTAACAACGTTGCATTAGAGTCAGGTGTCCAGCAAAGGGACTCAGTTATACATATACCTGCATCTATTCTTTTCCAAATCATCTTCCCATTTAGCTTATTAGAGAATATCGAGCAGCGTTCCCTGTGCTACACAGTAGGTCCTTGCTGGCTAGCTGTTTTAAATACAGCAGGTATACATGCCAATCCCAATCCCCAATCTTGCCTCTCACCAACTCATCCCCCGGGGAACCATACATTCAGTTCTCGAAGTCTGTGTGTCTGTTTTCTAAATAAGTTCAATTTTTGTTTGTTTGTTTTTGAGCTCCGATCATTAGACGAACAACGTGTCTATCCCTTGCAGACAGAAGCCCACAACAAGTGATTAATCAGCAGTAATGGTTAAACTCTCACAGGTAGACCCGCGGACCAACACAATCCTCAATCTCATCCCCAGTTTAAATTCTTATAGAGAAAAGGGGAACATTAAAGACTGTCCAAAGATGTAAACAATTACCAAAACAAGGGAAAGGGCATCCCCCGTTTGAGGAAAGAGGTGGGAGGCCCAGGACTGTCTCAGACTGAAGGCTGAACAAGGTACACAAGCTATCTAAAACCAAAACGGAGCCTGGTGTCAACACTGAATTTTGACTCCCAAATACTACTGTGTTTTTCTAATGATCTTCATCAGGGTAAAAATCGTGATTACAAATTATGTGTAAATAAAGAACAAAGAAAGAATGATTTGGGGGAGGAAATGGGGTGGGGGTGATTCTCGTGTGACCCAAGGCAAGACCTCCTGGAGAGCCCTTGGCCAGCAGGTCTGAGTCACAACAGCGGACCACAGCGCCCCTTAAAACTAAAGGCTTAGGTCAGAGCATCCGTTTCTAACTCCCTCCTGGCAGTAAAACCCAGTCACCTATTTAGGTATCAGAGAGAACTCAAGTTTTTGTAAAACCCTAAGAGCATCTGAGAGCGGCAGAAAACGTGCTTATGGTGTTTAACGACTACAAAGGGGAGAATGAGGAGGGTCTAAACAATCCTCCCAGCCTTACATTTTCCGGTTTCTACCGGGCTTAAGAGGGCAATTGAAATTAGATGCTTCATTTCATCCCACAATAACAATGCAATTCTGATTATAATAAAATGTTGGAATGTTCTCTTTAAAAACATCCCCTTCCAAAGGAAACAACTTCACCTTCCTCAGATGTAGCCTGGTAGATCTGCCTCCGGAGGTTGTAATGCCCGAGCTACGGTGTGAGTATCAGGGTAGATCTGCCTCCGGAGGTTGCAATGCCGGAGCTACAGTGTGAGTATCAGGATGTGGAAGCAGCTGTCACCGCTTTGTTGTTCTGTCACAGTAGGTGGTTGCCAAGCAACAAAATACTATTGTCTGTTTCCATGATCTATTGGCCAATTCTACTGGTGATAATGCTTTCCACAGTTTAAAATAGGGCCACCTTTTGGACAAGGAGAAATGCGAAAAAATTCTAAGAACAATAAACATACATATAAACAAACACACTGAACATATCCCTAAATTATGTTTATAAATATCCAGCTGTGTGCTGATACACATACATACATTTTGCATGTGTATGTATGTGTGTGGGTGACTATTTATTACCCATTCTCCTCCTACCTACCTCCAAACTCATCTAAATTGAATAGGCCAAAAACTAGATCTAAATCCCAGAGGGCAAATTAAAGCATGACCTGGAGATAGGAAAACAAGTCAGAATTATTTTCTCAACAACAACAATAATTTCCAACTTGCCAGATGTATCAAATTCTGTCCCTTGAATACAAAGTTCTCCAGTCAGGAAAGCAATTCTACTGATATAAAAATAATAAATGGAATGCCTTTACTATCTACTTTGCAATCACTGATCATTTGTTGTTTTACTTCATGTCATCATCTGCTACCCCTGTGTACAAAGATAATAATTCAAATGGGAAAATTCTGTTTTTCTTTACACCCAAGAATATTAACATATATTCACTTTGAAAATAATTGAATTGTTCTCTATGGAATAGCCTCATGTGATTCCCCACTTTGTTCTGATACTGGTCCCTCAGGAATAGCAGTCATGCTATGTTACTCTTGCATATTTCACTAGCTTACAAATAAAATAACGCAGTGTACTCAATATAAAGTTGTCAACATTCGCTTGCATCAGCTGCTGTTTGTTTTCCATTGACAAGGCTTCTAAAGATAAGAATTACAATATTCTTAGATGTACAGACACAACATCAAAACAGCCTAAAGGAATTAAAGTTGGAAACTGCTAGAGGCAATCATGCTTTGAAATGAAGAGAAATCAGTATCACTTATGCACACATATATTTCTGCAAAGACCCTAAATAATGCCAGAACAGTCTTTGCATTTTATGCAACGTTCATCCATCTTCCCTCACAATATTTCCAAAGCACTTTAACTATTTAGTTCATTCCTCTAAACAAGCCTTTGAAATTCACCTTTTGAAATTCACCACCACTTGTAAATCTACACGTTGTAAGAAACTGGTAATAAGAAAAACTCATTACGTGGATTGACGTTACTACTATAAAATCTGCTATCAAAAGGGCAACTTTAGCAAAACAGAAACAGAGTATGTTAAATAATGAACTGAATACTAGTCAAATGATCACTTTTCCGGACAGAGCCATCCTCAGCAGACTGCTCCTGGGAAGAAGCGCCCAATCCAGGTTTCTCCTTCAGGTCTCACCCCACACACGACCCACTTCCTTCTCCCACAGCTTCTCAAGCTTGTCCACCCGTATCCCGACCTCACTAAGAAACATTTTCTCCCCACTTTCTCCACCCTTGTCTATTCCTTAGACACTCATTACTTTCTGAAAACCACCGGACTCAAACCTGCAGTTTGCCACGAACCTCCCCATAAACACTTGTCTTCCCGATTCTTCAAGATCTGATTTAAAAATCTCCGACACCGAACAAATACAATATTAATAAAAGAAAGGCTACAAGCCAGTTGATTTTTTAATGTCATAGCAGCAAAACGTTGGGGGAAAAAAGAAAAGGAGACATGCAGGAGGAAGGCGGGTGGAAGTGTAGCTCCGCACAGTGGGTCGCGGGGACCCAAGGGGCCTCGCTTCCCCCACTTGTCAACCCCACTTCCCCCATGTGCGCACCGCAGCTGACAACCACAACACTCCCGGACCACCCCCTCCGGAAAGGGGGCGGGGTTACGCCTTCGGCCAATCAGAACCCGCAAGCCCCGGGTGTCCAACCTATGGGGTGGCCCTGGCCGTGCAGGGGGAGGACGCGGGGTGGTCGGGGAGGGGCCGCGTCCGTGGGAGGCGCGCACGTGTCGGGTCCGGGAAGGCGGCGGGCGTCCGGGTCCCGAGGCGTGGGCTCTGCACCCCGGCAGCCCCTGAGTCCCGCTGCCCAGTCCCTCCTTTGCCTCGGCCCGATTCGGGCAGGACATGCTCCCGCCGAAAAAAAATAAAGACCGGTCCACGACGTCTGACTTCCCCCCGAGTAAGGGGACAGTCACAGATACGACAGTAGTACCCGACTCAGACAAGACCGGGAGGAAAGTTTCAGGCCCGCACCCGACGGAGTCCTCCAGGGCTGGGAGGAGGAGCAGGAGGCGGACGGAGGCTGGGCGGGAGGGTGACGACCTGGAAAGCAGAGGGCGGCGGGAGGGCTGCGCGAGCCGGGCGCGGACCGGGGCGCGGTGCTGGGGGACGCTAGCGGCGGGGTGCGCTGTCCAAGGTGCACGGGAGGTGGTGGGCGCGCGGCGGGCGCGGAGCCCGGAGCCCGGAGCCAACACTGGCCGGCGGTGGCGGCGGCGGCGGGGGAGAGAGCTCGGAACGGCTGTCCGGGGAAGCCAGGCACCACCCCCCCACCACCATCCAGGCTTGTAAAAGTGAGCCTAGTGGAGCTGAGACAGGAAGGGGAAGGGCGCGGGAGGCTGCGCCGAAGCCCCTCACGCTCCCCTGCACCCCTCCCTCCCGGCCGCACCTCGAGCTCCTTTCCTTTTTCCCCTTCCCCCGCCCCGAGCCCACTCCCCTCCGGGCCTCGATCCCGGTACCGCGGCGGGGGCGGGACCGCGGAACCCCCGCTCCGAGCCCGGACGCCCCAGGGATGCTGCGGGCCCCCCGGAGCTGCTTACCTGTGGCCGCGGCACAGGAGCGGGCGCGGCGCGGCTCCTTCTCGCCTCCGCGCTCTCCTTCCCCGCTTCTCCCCCGGACTCTGTCCTGTGCGCCGAGCTCTGAGACCGGGCCGGGCTGCAGCCGCCTTCCCCGCCGCCGCCTCGGCCGCCGCTGCCGCAGACAGAGGACGCCCAGTGGCGGCTGGAAGCCCGTGTGAGTAGCGGCGCCGGAGATTCCGCGGCTCCGGGCGCGCGGCCGTGCGCACGCGCGCCGGCGAGTGTGAGTGTGTGTGTGAGTGTGCGCGCGCGCGCCCACGGGGAGGGGGGGAGAGGCCGAGAGATGCTCGTAGGGACCGAGGCAAAATTCTCCTGCCTCGGGAATCCGTAAGCCGGGGAAGGAGGCTCGAACGCGCGTCTCGCCGCGGGGAGGAGCTGCCCACCGGTCCACGCCGAGGAGGAGGGGGCGGCCGCGCGGGACGCGCGGGTTCCGGATCCGAGCGGGGCCGAACCGAGCGGGACGCGCAGCCACAGACGCAGCGGAGGCGGCGTCCGCAGCCCACGGTCTCGCTGCCCGCTCTAGGGAGGGGCCGGGCCGCTCGCTCCCGCCGCCGCCGCCGCCGCCGCCGTCCGGACTTCTCTGCTGGGCGCCGAGGACAGGGATCGAGACCCTCACCGCTGCCACCTCGACCGTGAAGGCGCCTGGGGCCGAGCCGGGGAAGCCGGGCGCACGTGGCCGATTACCGGCGGCAGCCGGCGTGCGCGAAGGCTGCAGGCGTGCGGTGGGCGGTGGACCCGGGGCGGCGCGGCCCGCCGCCTCCGCTGGGTGGAGGAAGCCGGGCGGGGGAGCGGGGGTGAGGTCGGTCCAGGGTGCGGTCGGCAGGCAGAGTCGAGGGTTGTGGGGGGCTTCCGCTCTGGGCGGAACGTTGCCTGCTTTCCCCTTCGGAGGGCACTTTTCCTCAAAGTTAGACACTGCCCAGGTAAAAGTGCTGGCTTCCTCTTTGTTCGGAGCCAGCTCACTGTGCAAGGCATCTGAACACTGTGCTGCTTTGAAGTCCGGCTTCTCCGAGAACCAGCCAGCCTGGCGCCTCTTAAACCTTTTAAACCGCTACTCTCACTCATCCAGGCTACACTTTTATCACAGAAATAAAATGTTCAAGCACATTTACATGCCTTTTCTCCTAAAAGATTTGTCGTCCTAGCGGTATTCTTTTCCCTGCTTATTTTAAATTCGGAATGCACTTTTATTCACTCAAGAATTTCTTAAAAGGTCATTAAGGTCTGTTTGATACTTGAAATAACCCGTCCGAGTCCGCGGGCAGGGGTTGTGTTCTGCGTACTTTTGCATGCCCTCCAGTCCTGAGCCCAGCACCTTGGACTCTGTGTGTTCTCTATAAATGTTAAATGAATGACATTGTTTTCGAGCTTCACATATCCTGAAGGCAAAGGTTTGGATGCTGGGAAAGTCATTACCACCCCACCAGGCTTGCTTGATTTTAACTTAGGCCATTACCCTGTGTGTGTGTGACTATTTTCCCCTCTGGCGGCCAGAGCCCCAGTGCAAAGAAAGACAGCAGAGAATACTGGCCCTTAGTGCGGTGTCGCCAAGGTGCAGGCAGAGAGCACTCTGCAGGGAGCCCCAGAGGACACGGGTGTGAGAAGGCTAAAGAGTGCTTCATTTCAGTCCTGGTGGAATCCAGTCTCTCAACACGAAAGTCACATTTCATTAGCAGTTTATAATGTCTTTTTTTTTTGTGCAGGACAGGAAGAGAGTTTTAAGAGAAATGCATACTTCTAATAGCTTGTCAGGTACAGGCTTTTCTCTTGTAAAAAGCATTACTTCATGGCTACTTGCCAATCTATGCGGGGTCATCTCAGATTACTAATTCTCCTGTGCACTGAGCCCACAGGATTCCACGCTGGTATTTCCACAATCATCCTCTGAGAAGCAGAAGTCCTGGATTTTACATTGCATACTAAATTTCAGTGCGTTTGAACTCGGGCTGTTCTATGAGCTGCTTCTCTCTCCACTCATGATATCACAGCTTTGAAGCAGAACGGAAATGAAGTGAAAATTAAAATGGATTTATTTGGGCGCTGCCTTGTGTTCTGTAGTGGGAGTCCCTTTAAATGACTTCTCTTCTGTCACTCAATTTACAATCATTGTAGAAGCCATTTGTTGTGCTATGGAATTCATGTGCTTTTTTGTTGTTAAAAGCGTGGATATTTAAATTTTTTTACTTGAAGCTCTAGAACTTGCAGGAGCAGAAAAGAAATCTCTGACACTCCAAATGGACTATTGACAGCCAACCTTTAAAATGGGTATGAGTCAAAGTCTTCCAATGTAATTGTAAAGCTTTGTTTTGCTTAGAAAGATGCCTTTAGGGTTTCATTCAACAGCTTCCCAAGAGCTTGCTCACTTGGTAGGATGGAAGAATGGAACAAAGCCATAACTTCTCTGATGAGCACCAGAGGGAGCAGACTTGGCCTTGTAAAAACAAAAACATTTACAAGAAGCCAAAATTTAAAAACAAGAATGTAGACTTGCAGCAGTCCTAATAAATGTTAATTTAAAAGATAAACAATAGAAAGAAAAAAATCACAACATAAGAGTTAAAAGTGCTTCTGACCCACTTAAAGTTTGGAGGAGGAGCTAGGATTAAAATGCTATAAACCATGGCTCTTCATGCTAGCTAAACACTAAATAATAAAATGTTCTACTGAGAGATTCATTTTCATATGTTGTTATCAGTTAAACTGAGAATTAATAGCATAATTATAAAGGTTTGATTTTTCTTCCTTAAAAGGGAATGCTCCTTAACATAAAATTCGCAGCAGTGCAATAAACCGAGTTAAACGTTAACTTCCTTAGAAATACAGGACTGGGAAAGGGTAGGATGTGTAGAGAAACACTTTAAACTGATTTGACCACAACTAAGTAATCTGTTCTGTCCATCTACAGAAACGACAAAAGCTTTCTAATTCTGAAGACTGGTAAATTTAGGCTGTGAGATGTACCATGAATTTGAAAATCAACTCCTCATGCTGGGAGCCGATTGCCCCAAATTCTTTCAAGTGAGAAGACAAGGACCGTTAGCTGAAATGTCGCTGTTGAGTTTAGTGGTGTGAGCACGCATAAGGATACAGTTAATTTCCCCCATAATTAGGTCACAGATCACTTCGTGCATTAGAGTTTTAAATGATAAAAAATACCTTGACCTACACATGGACCCAAATGCCAGCTCAGTAAAGAGTGCAGCCTGGGAACAAGAAGTTTCAATTATCCTGTTTGCCTTCATGCTTTATACACTGGTTTATTCCAGATATTATTAAATGCTTAGGGCAACTTAAGTCTAACCGGAGATCAGGCATGTTTAGGAAAGTAAAAAATCAGAAAAAAGGTTATAGTGTATTCCAAGCAAATGTAGATGGGCTTCCAGAGTTATCAGTGCTGATATTTGAGATGCAGGGAAAAATATTAAATACCACTTGTTCTTAATAGTTTATGGAGTGATGGATTTTCTGGAAGTGAAGAACATTCTAGATCCTCTCCCCAGCAAAGTGAACATATGAAGACACACAAAAAAACTGAATAAAATTTCAAAGAGTTAAGGGAACACCTTCTGAAGGTCAGGGTAAGAATCCCCATATAACATAGATCCTTTGCACATTGACATTTATGGCTAACGGGAAATGAATTGGTCAATACACTACTATCCTTACATCTGTTTTTAATCTAATAAGTTATTTAACTCCCAAAGCCAAGAAGGTGCAGAAGCAAATCAGTAAACCCCACAAGTAACTACTGAGTACCTGCTTCATCAGTTCAGTTCAGTTCAGTCGCTCAGTCGTGTCCGACTCTTTGCAACCCCATGGATGGCAGCACGCCAGGTTTCCCTGTCCATCACCATCTCCTGGAGCTTGCCCAAACTCATGCCTATCGAGTCAGTGATGCCATCCAACCATCTCATCCTCTGTGGTCCTCTTCTCCTATCTTCAGTCCTTCCTAGCATCAGGGTCTTAACCTACTTCATAATCAGTACTATTCCTCACGCCATGATTGTTACCAATAAAGTATAAAATGCAATCTATCTCTGCCTCTAAGGAGCCTACATTACAGCTATCCTTATTCTTGGAAACAAAAAAGTGAACATAAGCATACTTTATCACTTGACAAGGTACAACAAACTTAAATGTGAATTACCAGTGTGATTTAGTGAGCCACTGGTTAAGTGAATAAACCAACTGAAAATTGATTAGTGGCCAAGGTATATATGCATATTTCATATTCATATTTCCTGATAATAATCCCTTAGATTACCACATGATGTATAAGCTGAAAAGCTCATCTGATGCTGAATTCTGAATTTTAAATTGGGGACAAGAAGAAAATTATGGACAAGAAAAAATCAACCATATTGGCAACAGCAGCTGTGAATTGCCTATCATTGGGGATTCTTGGGCAGAATGGAATTGATTAGAATATGCTAATCAATTTTATAGACTTTATATTTCAACTGATTCATAAGTTAGTAGGGCTACCCATGTATTTTGAAGTTTATCTATCTACAAAGACCCTTTAGTCTATTCTTGGATAATGTTAGTATAATACTTTATTATTCCTCTCCTTAAAATTTCTTTGTTTGCCCTCTGTTCCTTTCATTTATTAACATGATTTTTTAAATGTATTTAATTTTAATTGGAGGATAACTGCTTTACAATATTGTGTTGGTTTCTGCCATACATCAACATGAATCAGTCATAAGTATACCTAGGTCCCCTCCAACATGACTTAGTTTTGGCTAATAGAGCTTTTGAAACTACAACTCCTTCACTCAATTCATGAAAAACTTATAAACAGGAAAAGCAATAATCCAAGGATACAAGAAGCTTTCAGGTGAAGGCAGTGTTAAGGGGAAGTCCCCTGCCACTTACAGGGTGGCAGAAACATAAAGTCAGACACGTGATTCAGTTCAGGTCAGTCACTCAGTCGTGTCCAGGTCTTTGTGACCCCATGGACCGCAGCACACCAGGCTTCCCTGTCCATCACCAACTCCCAGAGCTTGCTCAAACTCATGTCCATCAAGTAGGTGATGCCATCTAACTATCTCATCCTCTGTCGTCCCCTTCTCTTCCTGCCTTCAATCTTTCCCAGCATCAGGGTCTTTTCCAAGGAGTCAGTTCTTAGCATCAGGTGGCCAAAGTATTGGACAGCTTCAGCATCAGTCCTTCCAATGACTATTCAGGACTGATTTCCTTTAGGATTGACTGGTTGGATCTCCTTGCAGTCCAAGGCATTCTCAAGAGTCTTCTCTAATACCACAGTTCTGGACGTGATTAGAGCTGTGGAAAGCTCACCCGTCCATGTGTTGACTATTTACATAACCTGCCTCGCCAAGTGCCAGGACTACCAGTCACATCTTTTTACTTCTCCAGCAGCAGTCTTGATGTCATATAAAAATGGCACTGAGCACCAAGTTGTATGATCCAAGGTCAATCCCAGCCTGGTTTTAACCTTTTTAAAGGTGCTAGAAGACCTTGGCAACTCACTTTCTGAACTTCAGTTGACCTTGCTGTGTAATCCGGACAATAATAACTACCTTATTGGTTAAGAACATTACAATGTGAGAAAGGGTTTCTCATGTAGGAGCTTAGTAACTCTTGCACAGCCTTGGATCTAAATCAAGTGTGTGGCAGAAAATTGGAACATGTACATGAATGGGCAGCTCCCGTAGAAATGCTGGAGCCTTTGTTAGACTATAACTTAGAGAACGTTGAACTGATTTGATGATTTCTTGGAGTCCCTTCCAAGGATATTTTAAGAAAACCACAGACAACCAGAAGTTGGCAGAAACAGACACATTGCAGGAAATTGTGGGTTCCATAATTCTAGAGGTGCTGTAATTCTATAAATTCTGCTGCTGTTGCAAAACCCAAGCTTTTGTGTTCATTTGTTTTTAATTAGTCTCTGTTTTTCCTGCCACACAGATCCTGCTTCCCCAGTGGTGCTCTGAGTTGCTAACTTAGCTATAGGAACATTTATTTTACAGATTAAGACCAACCATAAAATTTCTTTTGTTTTTAAACAAAAATAATTCACTGTTTATCCCTCCTTAATTGTGAAAGCAGTGTGTGTACTCACTAGGGGAAAAGAGCCAATACAGAAATGTATAAAGAAGAAAAATATTGTTGTTTAACGTGCCTTCTTAGGGAACAACCAACATTGCTACTTTGGTGTGAACCCTTCCAGACATTTTCTTTGCATCATTTTACTCTTTTAAAATGAGTATCAGCCACTTAAATATATGCTACCAGCATTTTAGCAAAAATAATTAGACTCTTTCACAAAAAAATTCAAAAGTGTTTTCATTTTTTTTTCCCTTTCATACTCTTTGTTATCAGGATGGATTCTTTGCTCAGCAAGTCCTTTAAATGGGATTTTACCAAGTCATCCTTGAAAACTTTCCTTGTATTTCACCACTTGCAACACATCTAACAATGAGCACTTTTTAATGACCCTTTAAAAACTTCATCTCACCTTGAGTTGACGTATTCTGGAGTCACAAGCCCTGCTCCTTGGCCTCTAGCCATTCTGTGGATGCTTTGCATTACTTAACCTCCACCCTCAAGACATGGTCCAGCACTAACCTTGGATCTGGTACTGAATTCCCTGATGGAGCAGGAAAGATTCTTGATTTCAATAAGTAACCAGAATGTTCACTGGAGTGACCATCTATTGGTTATACAGAAGGTTGGCCAGGAGGTAAATTATTTGAGTTCATGTTTTGCCTCAACTGCTGCAGGCAAAATCTGGGAAGCATGTTTTGTTTTAGAGTCCATAAACAGTCCTTCAAGACACAAATGCTGCCTGTAATTCCAAAAGAATCTCCTGCTTTTGCAACTGAGCATACTCATTATTTTACCTAGGAAGCTATCATTGTTAATGAAACACATGACAATGCTTCTAATTTTGCTGATTCGCTAATTGTACAGAGCACACGTTCCCAAAGTAAAACAACTCCAACTCAGCCTAGCCCACTCCGTCAATCCAAGAAACCAGGACATCTGGCATCACTCTTAAAATGAAATCTAAAGAACTGACAATAAGAAGGAAGGAAAGAAAACAAGGTGAGATTAATTATCTATAGGAGCTTTCTAAAGAATATACACTCTACACTGTGAATTATGAAAATTTTAAGTAAATAAGTTACCACCCTCTATGTGCAACTCATATAAGAAAATAATGAGATAATAAAATGCAACATATGAGACAAGCTATGATCTTAGAAATTGCATACATGGCATAGCAAAAATGCATTAAAAAGTTTTAGAGAATTGATAACATGTCTCTAGCATTCATCAAAGGAGAGAGCCACCATGTTTGGAAAATCAGAGAATTTCAGCAACTAGAAAGGTATGCTTGTGATGTGCAGGATCATTTACCCTGGCTCTTTCCTGTCCTAGATGCTGCAAGTTTATGTCTGTAGGTCCACCTTGGGTCGAGACATTGTCTGAGGCAGGAAAAGGTACCATATGTACAGCACTGAGTCTGAAAGGTGCGGTGAGAAAAGAAACAGCAAGTCTGGCACGTGGAGACAGGACTAGGCCGCTGCTATGAACCAAGCCCCTGACAGCTGAGCAGCCATGGAATGCGTCTCGTACGTGGGACTTGGCTTGGTTAAAGGGCGAAGGGGTGAATGTGCTCCAGTTTTATTTCTTTTGACCCCAGTTCTCAAAAGTCAGCCTTTATTTCAACTAATATAATAAGGCCATATTTGACCAGAATAATTAAGAAAAGTTAAGCACCAAAATATTTTTACATTTAATTATTAAATACTTTATGGAATTATGCTAAAATATAGTATGTTGTATATGCTCTAATCTTTACAAATTAAAATCAGTAGTATAAATATAATATTTAATAGTACGATAAAGAGCATAGAACAGTAAAAATATTACAGGATTTAAGATCAGATTGGGCTAGATTTAAATCATAGTTCTGTTACTATCTGAGTGAATATGGGTGACTTTTTCAGGTTTTTTTATCAAGATCAATAAAATGAACTTCTTAAAAAATTGGAGTATAATCAACTGATTTACAATGTGTGAGTTTCAAGTGTACAGCAAAGTGATTCAGATATATATATATATATATCTATACATATATACCTACATATGCATATGTGTGTGTATATGTGTGTGTGTGTGAATATCTATATATATAAATGTTCAGTCCCTGAGTCACGAAGATCCCCTGGAGGAGGGCATGGCAGCCCACTCCAGCATTTTGCCTGGAGATCCACATGGACAGAGGAGCCTGGCGGCTACAGTCCATAGAGTCGCAAAGAGTCGGACATGACTGAGGGACTAAGCACACATACACAGCTCTCTGGAGAACTCTGGCTAATACACCCTCTTCTACACCAAACAGACCTTTGAGTTCACATGTCTGCTTTCTCTCTATTCTTTCAAGGTGCCAGCCATTTCTTCTTAAACACTTCTTCAGTGTGACTGACTGTAGATTCTTCTCTGCTCAAAACAGAACTCCATTACACAGACTTGAGGACATCAAGTTTTCACTACAAATAGTCTCTTTATTTATTTCCCATGTCCAAGCTATATTCAGAATACATAATGTATTGATATCTTAAAATACAACAAAAAAAGTCCAACAGAAAAGGCATACATCTGTCCTGCCTCCTCCATGTTCAGCTCCGTACCCCTCATGTCATACCACATATTCACCCTTGTAAACAAGTTTCTTGTGATTTCAGCTAGCATGAATCATTTGCTCAGGCCCAGACCACTCCTCCGGAGAAGGCAATGGCAAATCACTCCGGTACTCTTGCCTGGAAAATCCCATGGACAGAGGAGCCTGGTAGGCTGCAGTCCACGGGGTCGTGAAGAGTCGGACACGACTGAGCGACTTCACTTTCACTTTTCACTTTCATGCATTGGAGAAGAAAATGGCAACCCACTCCAGTGTTCTTGCCTGGAGAATCCTAGGGACGGCGGAGCCTGGTGGGCTGCCATCTATGGGGTCGCACAGAGTCGGACACGACTGAAGCAACTTAGCAGCAGCAGCAGCAGACCACTCCTCAATTTATTGAAACTGTAAAACTGCTGACCAAGGCCCAGACCGTGAAAATTTCATTAAGGGTCACAACATGCATGATACAGTCTGAAACATTCAGTGATTTTCATATCATAAAAATCACAAGTTTTGGGAAGTAAATTAAGTTCTTTTCTATATTTAAAATAGTCCAAGAGTCAAATTTTCAAATGCAGATATTCAGTCTATATTTCTTAATCTGTGGTAAGGGATTTTATCAGTATAAAGAAGAGTTTTGAGACAAAGAAAGTGATTGCATTCTAATTCAATTAAGAAAGATGATGGGATAGTCCTCTCTGAAACTTCATAAATAGGTCTAAATGAAAGTATTTATACACAGTACTTCCTAAAGGCAGACACTGACAATCAACCAAGTACTCTTCTAGTCATGATTCTCTGATACTATAGAAAATTCAGAGTAGGATGATATGTTTTGATAGTTTTCTTACATGACAATTATAGAAGGAAAAATGAAAAGAAAGGGAAATTGGCCTTCAGCATGTGTTTTAGTAAGACAATCTTTATTTCAGATTTCTGAAATGGAGACAACAGTCTAGGAGAGAAGAAACAAAGATTTTGTTTTTATTGTGATAAAAGATCTTTAGTTAAAGATTTTGTTTTTATTGTATGTGTGTTTGTGGGAGAGAGAGAGATCTAAGCTACCTGCTTTGGACTGAATGTTTGTGTCCCCCCCCCCAGAGTTCATATGTGGAAGATTAATCCCCAAAGTGATAGTATTGGTATTAGGAGATGGGGTCTTTGAGAGGTAATTAGGTCATGAGGATGGAGCCCTCATGAATGGGATTAGCACCCTTACAAGAAGAGACAAGAGAACTTGTTCTTTGCCATGTGAGGCTAAGACAAGAAGATAGCCATCTGCAAGCCATGAAGGGTCTTCAAAAGAAGAACCCAGGGTCTTCACAAGACCCTGGATCTACCAACACCTTGATCTTGGACCTCCTAGCCTTCAAAACTGTGAAAATAAATGTTTTTGTTTAAGTCACCAAGTCTGTAGTATTCTGTTATATGAACCTTAACTATAGCACTACCTCCGGAGTTATTGTAGTGGTTGTTGTCTTTTACCCCAACTTTGGCAAAGGGGCGATGCTATAATCTGTTCTTGGACTAGAAGACGATTAGAATTTCCAGGAAATCATTAAAGTTTTGCTACAACCATGCATAATTATGTGATTGTGTATGTGTTTTATTCATACAGCCTCCTCATTAATTAGACATTTAACTAGAATCTTATTTCATTCTTTAGAAAAGAGATGTCAATTATGACTTTGTATTTGGGTTATGTTTCTCTAAAGCTATTTTCACTCTCTTTTTAGACTTCATGTTACATATGACTACCTGTAACTAATGAAAATAAACTAAATCCTTTATGCTTTAAACTTTTTTAGTGAATCTCACATCAGGGTTCTTTTTCTTTTTTTGGAGAATTCTAACCATGTTATAAAAGAAAATGTCATAAAACTATGCAGAACCACAATCCACAATTAAATCTTCACAGTGACATTCCTTAAGAAGGCAGAGTTTGCCCCAAACAACCATTTCATGAAATTCTACTAATAACTGCGTTACTCTGGAAACCAATGGAATGGACTTGTAAATCCTACAGATGGAATAAGATGAGTGTAAAAGGCACAAGGCTTCCAAGTTCAAGCCATGCTTTGAGTTTCCTTTTAAATTTATTTACCAGGTTTCTTTCTTTTTCCAGTACATTTTAACAGCAATTTATTTTAGAATGTTGACTTATTTTTATGTGACATGAAGATGGAAAACACATCTAAGAGTCAGAAAATCTGGATTCAAGCCACGAGTCTCTCACTTACTGTCTTACTTCCAGTAAATTATTTTAACAACTCCTGCCCAGCTTTTTCATCTGTAAATTAGAGATAATGGTGATGCCCATCTCATGAAGTTATTATGAAGATTAAATGTAATTGTTCATGTAAAATATTTGTAAAACCTAAGGCATCATATAGATACTAAAATACCTGGGGGAGTAGTATTACAATTGTTACTACTTAAAAATATTAATATTTTCAAAGTTAACTGTAGGATCACAGTCAACTATGAGTTAAACTACTTAGTATAGTTTCTAGAGCAAAATAAAGAATCTGCTTGATGTTCATCTCATACCAACATCAATGTTTCCCCCATTGAGGGCTCAATGTAGTATAAAGCATACAGCATCTTGTTGGACTCAACTTTCCCATGTTATTTATTCCTTTCTTTTTTTTTTAATTGACATATAATCTCTTTTTAATTGACATATAGTTGATTTACAAAATTTCAGGTGTATAGCAAGGTGATTCACTTATATATGAATATATGTGTCTTTTTCACATTCTTTTCCATTGTAGGTCATTACAAGATATTGAAAATAACTACTTGTACTGTACAGTAGGTCCTTGTTGTTGATCTATTTTATATATAGTAGTGTGTATCTGTTAATCCCAAATTCCTAATTTATCCTTCCTCCTACTCTTTCCACTGTAGTAACTAAGTTGGAATTTTTTTTTCTCTATGAGTCTATTTTTGTTCTATAAATAAGTTCATTTGTTTCATAGTTTTAGACTCCACATATATATGTGATATCATATGATGTTTGTCTTTGTCTGACTTAGTCCCTTCTTTTTACTCAATTTCATTTCTTTTCAGTCCTTCTATAGCTTTCTTTTTATTTTGCATTATGCAGATTATTTTTTCACAAGAAACAAATATCCTAAGGGCTATGAAAAAATGCCCATAGCACTTGCCATCTAAGAAATTCACAGGCCTTTTAAAATACATTAATGATCATCACACAATACTGTCTACCTTGAATGGTTTGTCATCATTTTGGCACGCATGTCTGCCTAGTTTAAAATCACAGGGCAGGAACTCTAATTCTGTCTGTAAATCAGGGAGCGAGCATTGTTGTTCGATAAATGCCACAAAGCAACAGCATGCATGTGAGGTGAATAGGTGGAAATTATTATTTCTGTCTATTGCAAGGTGAAAATAAAATGGGCACTTTACAATTTTTAAAGCATTCTCCTATCGATTATCTGGTTTGTCCATCATACCAACACTGCAAGGAAGCTGGATGGGGCAGTTTGACTGTTGGCCTCCATGTATGAAAGCAGAGGGTGAGACTAAAAGGTAAAGTGCCCTCTCTTAGGCTCCTTGGCAACTCAGCAACACAGCCAGAGCAGAACCTCTGCCCATCTCCTCTTAACTGATACCCCAGGAACTTCACAGCCATCACTGGGGCTGCCTGTGAACACATCAGGAAGCATATCTATCCTCTTTCCTTTGAAACTCAGCACTGAACTCTAACCAGGGCCCACAGCAAGTGCTCAGTAAACAGTTGTTTGATTAATTAATTAATACTATGGATGTCCTGTCGGCAAGATTCAAGAAATAATTATTGAATCCATAGTGAGGCCTGTATCTCTGCCATCTTGCTCAGCCCACGGAAAATCATGATATGTTTCTAATTTTCTGTTTCATTTAGGGAAACTTGTGAGGCCAGTTTTCCATCCCACTTTCCAATCACACCATTCTCTCAACAAGTTGATACCCCTGTTCAGTAGCCCAGTCATATAGCCATCATTCTGATAGACTCAACTATAACCTATAAAACACATTAGAAGAGCCCTTAAAAGTTTAACTTCTCATCTCATTAAGAAAATGTGTGGCTTGTTACTGCCAGAATCTTCTGTGTTGTCCAGAAGTCAGACACTGATACCAGGACACATGTGACTGAGTGTCTGCTATGAAGGTCCTCTGTTTGTGCTAATGGCATACAGGAGTTCTGAGACATTGGTGTGCTTAGACAGAGCTTTGGAAAGTGTTGGGCATGCAAGCTGGGTTGTGCAATAAGGGAGCTGGGGACTGTACAGAGTGAGGAAGGGAAGGCTATGAGAATGGCTGTCCATTTCTCAGCAATGCTTTTCTTAGACATGCCAGAAACAGTGAGGAATCTTCTCACCTAGATGAGATTGAGCTGAAGGAGCTGCCTGCTCACATATGAGTCGCTAGAGTGATCTTCAACCCTTGATGGTACCAGAATCAAATGACAAGGCAAGTGTTTGAATGTGCACTAATGTAGGGACAAAGTCGACATCCTCCACCCACTTTCTATGTATGCTTTCATTTTGCAGATGCACTTTAGTGTTTTAGTAGCATTTTGCCTAATCATCTTTTCAAAATGGTTCAAGGAAGTCAGTGGTTGAACTTAGTCTTATTTCTCTTAATCAATTCTGATTACAATCCAAGAGACTACCAACACTTTCTCACCCACACAGCCTCTGTTAGACAGACATATTGGTGAATCCAACTAACTCTGCATCCTCAGTTCAGTTTTTCAATTTCTAGTAAACTGACAAAACATCCATCAAACTATTTCTCTTGGAAGAAAATCTTATTTAAAATGAAGACCTTATGATAAAATGTTCTAATAACATTTTGAGAAATTGTAGAATACACAACCCTGGATTCATGAGTGCCAATATCAACATATGGTAGTTCAATTTTAATATCCCTTCAATAAAACCATCTGAGATTTTAAGTACTTTTTCAACTTTTAATATCAAATGAGAGATCTGAGAGACACATAGAGAAAGGGACAGAGGAGAGTGGGTTCAAACTCTATCTCTTGATCCTTAAGTCTTCTTTATGTTCATTTTGCTTAACCTTTTCACATCCTGACTAGGCACATATTAACTAATCTCTCTGAATATCACAAAACAACACACACACACACACACACACACACACACACACACACACAGAGAGAAAATATCTAAGTTAACAACCCTAAACACCTAAATATCAACCAGTCCTATTTAAAGTGGGCCATAGACAAGTACTTGTTAGGTGCTTCCCTACTCCTCAAGTAGGGAAGCTAATTTTCATTAATAGGAGGCAACAAGTGAATGACTTAGAAACAACAATGTCTTCTTTTGGTGTCCTGTTGTTCCACAATTTCACTGTACTTGATAACATTTTTTACAGTGTCATTTTTGTTAAAGTTTAAGTAAACTAATAGATGCTTTTTAAGGTAATTCTATTATTATTTCTTTTAAAATTATGTTTAAAAATAATTATTAACAAACTAATTTTTTGTAGTTGCAAATCCAGGTTTTCATATATCCAGTTGTTTAAGGGTCCACCTATGCTCTGAGTTAATTTTTAAGCAAATATTGAGCCACTCCTATATTTCAAGCACAGTGATAAAATACTGCAATCACTTCTTATGGGGCATGTATTATTATCCTCTTTTTTTATAGATGACAAAGTTCTGCTTCAGAAAGGTTAAATAAGTTCTCAAGGTAAGAAAATAAATAAATGCTAATGTCTATCTATGAATCCAGATCTGTCTTTCTCCAAGGCCTGTGCTCTTTTCAGTATATCATATGGTTTCTCAAATTTCAGAACCACCAAGGTTTATATAGATATAACACACAAAAATACACACAAGCAGAGTAGGAGTCTCTCTTTTTTAAAAATAACCTTGGCATCCAAAAAACAACTGCACTGAAAAGACATGAGTATCAGTAGTGAACTTCTGACATCTTGGTATAGACCTGCCTTGGCTTTAACCTGGACAAAATCTTCTTTTTATTTATTTATTTTTTAATTGAAGGATAATTGCTTTACAGAATCTTTTTGTTTTCTGTCAAACTGCAACATGAATCAGCCATAGGTATGGTACATATGTCTCCTCCCTTTTGAACCTCCTTCCCATCTCCCTCCCCACCCCACCCCTCTAGGTTGATAGAGCCCCTGTTTGAGTTCCCGGAGCCATACAGCAGATTCCAGATGGCTATCTAGTTTACATATGGTAATATAAGTTTCCATGTTACTCCCTCCATACATCTCACCTCTCCTCCCCTCTCCCTATGTCCAAAGTCTTAATTAACTTTGGATCAACCTTGATGAATCAACCTTGCTCTTAGGAAATATGGTTTGTGAAGGAGATACCTTGCCATTTTCTGTACTTCTAAACAGTTGTTTCACCAGGCATAAAGACTAATGGCAGATTTAATAAGCTATTTATTTCTATAAAGAGAGAGACTCTTATTATTCACCAAGAATAGACTGCATTTGGGGATACTATAATAGATGGCTGAAATAACAACTGAAATTCTGAATACATTGGAACCCCCAGCATGTTGCCAACCAATTAAAATTGACAACCAAGTAAAGCAAATACACACGGATAAACAGAAAATTTGAAATATTTCAAAGGTGACCCCCTCTTATCTCTTTACTAGTTGGTATTTTTCTTCCCTCTGAACATTCCAGTCTCAATTTGTTAATATTTTTCTGCTTGGCTTCTGAATTTTAATCAAATTGAATGCCGACAGACATCAAATTTTAATTCGCAGGAGAATACCTTGGCACTTTGATGTACTTAGTGCTGTGATGTTGGGAAACTATCACTAACTAGAAATACTAGCTTTTCTAGACAATGTATAATTTTCATAATCTTAAACCAGAATGGGAAAAAATAGATACTGTACTAAACATTTCAGCCATGTGTTCACCTCTCTGTATTAAATTAGTATTGGCAGCTGAGTAGGAGATTACAGGGTACAGCGGCTTTAACCTTCAACAGTAAATGATGCTTGCTGAATTGCCTCTGTGTGCCTGCCTCTAAAGCCCAAGAAGCTTAAAAACATAGGCTTGATGCTAATGATGAGAAAACACAGTAAATTAGCATCCTGTAGGTTGGGAGAGAGTTACAACTAAATATACTACTGATAGAAATTGTGGAATTTATTTTTCCGAAGTTTTTAGGAAGTTTTGTATCAAGCTTGGCTGATTCTGGGAGATTAAGTTTGATATACCAACATAAACAACAGATACTACTACTTGATTATCTGTTGTGGATGATGCACTATACTGGATGTTTATACTATCTGGTTTCATTTTCATCATATCCTTATGGAATAGGCATTGCTATCACAATTATACACACGGTAAAAATGATGCTCAGACAAGTTAAATACTGGACCCAGGGTCCTATGATTAGAGCTGGGGCTCATAGCAGAGCTCCATCTGATCTCAGTGACCTACCCACAAGGATTACACCTTGTTTCTCTCATCAAGAGGCACAATGAGAGGTATGTTCATAAATGTATTATAGCATTTAAAAAAACATGATGTTCGAGAACAGCTAGGTATAATCCCAATACAAACATAATTTCATTTTAGCACAAGTGCAGTTCTGGCCTGAAATTGATTTTGAGCCTACATCTTTTTTGAAGAAGGAGCATCTGTACAGTGGATGGGGGTGGGTGGCGGAGGAGAAATACAGCTGTCTCAGCAGCACTGAAGGAAAAGGGACAAGCTAAATGCATTCTTCACTCAAACAAGATTAATAATCCTTAAGTACTTCTCTATTTAATAAATTGTGACAGAGTTACTCAGCGTAGGTCCAGAGGAGGACATAATGATTGGGCTTCTTGTAAGGAACGCTTTTTTAAAACGGAGGTTGGATTTATATTATTGTAAAAACAAATAGATTTGGGGGCCAGGGGAATGTTTCCTTGCTGAATTAACTTGCAAAAGGTAGCAGACAGTGCCATCTACTGGGCTTTAATTTTCTCTTTGTTAGAAGTTTTTCTAATAGCTGTGTACATGTATATTCAATATACATACACAAGATAAATAAAACAATAAAATAAGAAAAAATGTGTTACCTGTCATGAAGATTTCAAGATATTTTAAAGTGGCTGTTTCTTTATGAATACATTCTAGGTCACTTTCTAATGGTATTAACAGAAATATTCAATAAAAACAGAAATCTATTTTGATAATAGGGATTCCCAGGTGGTACAGTGGTAAAGAATTCACCTGCCAATGTAGGAAATGCAAGAGATATGGGTTTGATCCCTGAGTTGGGAAGACCCCCTGGAGGAGGAAGTGGCAACCTGCTCCAGTATCCTTACCTGGGAAACCCCATGGACAGGGCAGCCTGGTGGGCTACAGTCCGTGGGGTCATGAAGAGTCAGACACGACTGAGCATCTGAGCACACAACACTGTGATATTTAAAAAGACTTTCTAGAAAGAAAGAGTACTCTACATGAAAGCATCGTCAGGGAAAAGTTGAGTGAAACCTCCATAGGTTATGAGATAACCCATCTCCTCTGCTCAGCTGACAACTCTCCAACCTCAGTCTGATCCATCTCAGAGGCTAACATATTACCTTCTCTACAGAGAAGAGGAGGAATAAAATAACTTATCCTAGGAAGGAGACCAGGGCCTATGTGGTGTGTACGATGCTGGTTCTATGCTGCCCATATGGTGGGGAAAAATGGCTGGAAGTGTTGGTCCTAACTCTTCCCAGGAGGACTCAGGGCACTGGGTCACCTGGCGTCCACACCAGTGAGTGTGCAAGGCTGTTCGTGATCCACCTCCTGGCAACATCCTACACAGTGTTTCTCAAACTGAGGTCCTCAAACCACCCACATAGGAATCACCTGGGGAGCTTGCAAAAGACTGAGGTTCCCAGTCTGAACCTAAGATGTGCTCAATCATAAACCTCTGGTTCTGGCACCCAGACATCTTCATTTAACAAGAGGTTCTTATGCATGTGGAGGTTTGCTGACCACAGTCCAGCACCCTGGGATTCTTGACTCTGCAGCCTCTGTGGTGCCTGAGACCACACTGCAGGTGGGCAGGCCTCCAACCGTCCATCTAGGCCTTTCCCGGCAGGGCTGTTCAGGACACTGTGTATCTGCACATTAGCACCATCTGTGGCATTTTAAAAGCTGTGCATCACTCACCCATAAAAAAGAATGAAATTATACCATCTGCAGCAACATGGATGGACCTACGGTTTATGAGACTAAATGAAGTAAGCAGGAGCAAGACAAATATCATATATCACTTATATGTGGAATTAAAAAAATTTTACAAATGAACTTATCCACAAAACAGAAAGACTCACAGACAAAAAACAATCTTATGGTTACGAAAGGAAGCAGGGGGGAGGATGAATTGGGAATTTGGGATTAACAGATGCTCTCCTTAAAAATAATGGATAAACAACAAAGACCTACTGTATAGTACAGGGAACTATATTCAATATCTTGTAATAACTTACAATGAAAAAGGATATACATATATATACATAACTGAAACACTTTGCTGTATGCCTGAAATCTTGTAAATCAAGTATATTTCAATAAAAAAAAAAACTGCTGAAGGCATACAAAAAAAAGTCTTCCACAACATAGATTTACTTGAAATACATTAAAAAAAATTTTCCATTCCTGGGTCCTAGCTCAGTGATCTCGATTAACTGGGTGTCTCCCCAGGTCACACCAATGTACAGCCAGTCTTGGTAAGGTGCAGCTCTGGGGAGACTCCAGGCCTACCCCAACAAAGGAGTCTTCAGGGAAACTATGGAGCAGCCGGGAAGCATCTGCTGGCCATCTCCTGCTGCTTTTTGAATGTCCCCTCCTTCCTCTTGGCACCTGTCTCTCCCTGTGGGCTGCTCCTCTCTTACTCCGAACACTCAGATTCCTTTCATTTATCCCATTCTTGATCAGTCTCATTAATGGTAATTTACCTCTCCCAGAACATTAACTTTTAATGAACTTCAGTGCTCACCAGGTGGCCTATAAACATAAAATATTATTTTGTCATACACTGTAACAGGATACCAATAAATCATTTATTCTTTTTCCAACTATGTCCTCAGATTGGTGCTCCTTCAGATCTGGTGTCAAATACTTTGGCCTGGTAAAGGCTCTCAGATGTGAGGGTGATGCGTGTGTGGGTCACCGAGCGTGTGAAGGGTGTGGCAGTGTGGACAGGGGTTCAGTTACCCGGCCTTTTGTGGAAGTCGGCTCGTGTGTGGTGTCACCTCTCCTGGACAGGCTGGTGCAGTGAGGCCACCTGACTGTCAGTAAATCCGACCTCTCTCACTCTCCCTAAGGACAACAGTTACACCAGGGAAATGCAACCCCAGGACTGACAACACCCTCCTGTCAGTTAACTACAGCCAATTCAGCCATCAGACCCAGCTCGGGTTCGAGCCCCCTGTGAAGTCTTCTCCTAGGTCAGCCCTGTCCGCAGTGATCTCTTCTTGTCTAAAGCCACAGCACTTACAGTTCGACACTCTCCATGACAACTAGTCACTGTTTCAAAATACTTCAGTTGTGTTGAAGAAGGTCTTGAAGAAAAATGATTTGAAAGTGAATATTTGCAATAATGTCGAACATGAGTGTTGGTGTTACATTTCTTGGAAATATTCTGCTAAGAGGCAGGGCCCATATATTTATTATCTCCAATATCACGCTCATAGTATCTCCTATCTCATTAAATAGTGGCTCATTTAATGCAACTTTTTCTTTCCTACCTGTCCTAGGGGCTAAGATGCAAATAGCAATTTTTGAAGTGTTCAAAATCTCCTTTAATGCAGGACTTGCTGACTATTCTGCAGATTGGAGGTTACAGTCAACAGAGTAGGATTATGTCTGAGGTTGAGACCCTCTGAACATCACTGTCATGAAAGTTTGCTTCAGTCTCTTCCATACCAAGTCCTTCTTCACGTGGTGACCTTAGAAGTCTACTTATTTCATTTCATCCAGCTCTAATGGGTTCTACAGCTTGTCTCTTCATGCAGAACTCCTCCCAGGGCAATTCCACTATGCTGTAAGCACAGCTTTTGCCCTGTTTCCCCAGACACTTCCACAGCCATAAAACACTTCCTCTTCTTACTGGTTGTTGGTTATCCTTTTCCAGAGGATCTTAACTTCGGCAACATATCAGAAACATTTGAAAAACTTTGTAGAACGCTGATGCCCAGGTCTCTTAAGCAAGTCTGATTTCATTGGTTTGGAGTGGACTCAAGGGGTCGGTATTTTAAAAAATCTCTCGGGTGATTTTTAGGCAACTTTCCTGGTTGCTCTGACGGTAAAGAATCTGTCTGCAATGTAGGAGACCTGGGTTCAACCCCTGGGTAGGGAAGATCCGCTGCAGAAGGGAATGGCAACCCATTCCAGTATTCTTGCCTGGAGAATTCCATGATAGAGAAGCCTGGCGGGCTATAGTCCATGGGTTGCAGAGTCAGACACTACTGACCGACTAACATTTTCACTTTCAGGTGATTTTAATATGAGAATTGAGAACACTACTTTTCTTATGCTCAGCTAAGAAGCTCCTATTTTGTCTTTCTCACCAAATTTAAGTCAAAATTCCTGACTTAAGATGTAACTATTAAAAATTAATATATGAAAATATTGACATTTACAGAAAGTAGGCAGACAGTGGTATAGACTGTATAAATCTGAATATGATTATATAAACACAATGTATTTGAAGTGTTATACTCTACCTTATTTCCATCAGCTTATGTAGCTAACTAAAATCCTCAGCTATTTTAAAGGTTTTAAGGCTAGGGATTCTCCCTAATGTGTTTAAGAACCACCAAGTTAATATATTAATTATCAATGGGTGTGAAATGGAAAGCTCTGGTAAAACAAGACCTTGGAAATCTTCACCAGTGTTCTCTCCTCCCAAGCATTTCTCTTTAGTGCTGGAGAAATTAAAGGGTTGGGAGGTGTGTTTGCTTTAAGGACTGCCTTGAATGGAATTTAGAAACACGACTCCCACTCAGATGTGCTGCCCAGTAGATGATGTTGCCAGCCACTGTATCTAATCCGGTTTACTGCCCACTCAGTGCACTGTTTCCAGGATTTATTTGTTAATTGCCTTTGAGGACAATAGCACTGGATACTTCTCAACCCATCTCTATGTTTTGCATGGCACATCAGTGTCTAGGGGATATGTGAATGGCTAATAAATATATGTTTTTAATAGGTTTCACTAAAATAGAATGATTCACATTAGGACAAAATGCCCTCTTCCATCCATTTGAAATTGTTTTATTTAACTGCATTCCATATTATTGGATCCCTACTCTTTCTGTCAGTAACCAATTGAGATGACGATGGTATAAAATCTGCATGTCTAACTATCTATTTTATCAGCAAATATTAGCTGATCTGAAATACATAATTAGTTTATAAAGTGTGTTTTTGAACACATTTAAAGAATGAGAGTAGTTTTAATCTGCCCATTTTGCTGAATGGGTATTTATGGGTATATGAGAACTCCAAGGACAATCATGAAAGAACTCACAACAAATTGAGGGATGAGCCTTAGAAGGGTACTGAGATTGTTATGAAACCATGCCATCCTTCCAAAAACATTCTGTGAGCTGAAAACAGCCATTTCTGTTTCTTTTTAAAGAACTTTAACAGATTTTTCTAGGTTTGGATTTTGTTACCTTTCTAAAGATTCAGAGATGTGTAATTGAAAAATCAAAAGACCTGACAAGTCAGAAAGCCAGACTGAGAAGAAGCCGAACACATAGGCGTGCAATTCTTGACAGACCCCAGCCAGGCTGCCTCCCTTTTTTTAACTGCAGACCCATCATGTAGGCTTATTTTCTTTGTTCTGTTTTACTCGTTAATTAAGCATGTCAAAGTTGACCCAGCAGCATCTAAAAACTTTGTAGAAATAAAGTGGAATCTAGTGACACAGTAGCATCACATATTTTTAAGTATGAAATATGCCCTTTTAGAATGGTTATTAACATTGGATAAATGCCCAGGTAATAAGTATTTTTGCTATCTTAGAAATTAACAGAGAAGATCAATAGAATAGCAAATTGCCAGAACATGATGGTCGCCTGCTGCCACAACAAGGACAAGCTAAAATCTAGAAAGGAGAGAGTGAAAAGAAGCCAACTTTGTGACAATTAGCAATTAGCAGTGACTTGTGGCTTTTGGTTACTATTGATCAACTGACAAAAGAAGAAAGAGGGAGGGTGAAGGGGAAGAGAGGAGGGAAAGGCATCTCTTTCTTCACATTGTTCTACTAAAGAAAACTATCCTTGTTTGTAAAATTTTGAATGAGAAACCAGAAGTCACTCCTCAATGGACACCATGATTTACATGGGTACACACTGAATACAGAGGAAATCATTCCTTCAGCCTCCCATAAGACAATGGCAGTTGACTTCACCTCCTCTTCAACCATTCCAAGAAGATTTGTTTCCATGAGCAAAAACCTGGCCTACATTAGTAGATCATTGCTTCCCTGATAGTTCAGCTGGTAAAGAATCCACCTGCAGTGCAGATCACGGTTAGATTCCTGAGTCAGAAGATCCCCTGGAGAAGGGATAGGCTTCCACTCCAGTGTTCTTGGGCTTCCCTGATGGCTCAGCTGGTAAAGAATCCGTCTGCAATGCAGGAGACCTGGATTCGATCCCTGGGTTGGGAAGATCCCCTGGAGGAGGGCATGGCCACCCACTCCTATTTTTCCCTGGAGAACCCCATGGACAGAGGAGCCTGGCGGGCTGCAGTCCATGGGGTCACAGAGTTGGACACAGCTGAGCAACTAATCACAGCACAGGGCCATGTGACACATAAATCCAGGGACCACATTCTAAAGGACATTTACTCATTTAGCAGGTATGACTCTCAAACCACAAACACAACTGTGCGAAAAATATCCATTTACTTTCTAAAATGTACCTTAATTTCTGACTCCAAATTTCCCATCACTCCTGCCTGGAGGAAATCTTAATTTCCTGCTTCTCTTGGAAGCCTCCTCAGCCCCCCAAACATCTCATCGTTCCTAGACTTTGCACATCACAAGCAGTGGACACCAGAGAGGAGCCAGATTTGAGCCAGCTCACGAGGCTGCCCGTTGAAGTGAAAGGACCCCAGCATAAGGAGACTGTGGGTGCACGACAGAGGCTGGGAGCTGCAGGGGATGGTAGGAGGCCATATAGGAGGTATTCTACTAGAGAACGGTGCAGACTAGAGTTCCCTAACTGGGAGGGATTTAACTCATCAGCACACACACCTAGACAGAGAGTCTACATCTGACAGAAGACAAACAGCAAAGCTAAGTACTTAGGCTTTTGCTCTTTCCTCTCAGCCCTCCTCCTTGACTTTTGGGGCATGGAGAGGAGGTCATGGTGTTGCTAGCTGGAGTTTGGAAGAAGACGGCAGTAGAAGTAGCCTGCACCTCTTAATCCTGGCACCCAAACAAATGCAGGAGTCAGACCTCAGCTGAGAGAAGAGAAGTCTTATTTTAAGCAGGGAATTAGAGTTACATTTATGCCTGCCTGAAGACAAGATTGTCTTTTAATTTTAATTTCAAAAGACAGTCTTGTCTCCATGGAAGGAAAGTTATGACCAACCCAGATGGCATATTAAAAAGCAGAGACATTACTTTGCCAACAAAGGTCCATCTAGTCAAGGCTATGGTTTTTCCAGTAGTCATGTATGGATGTGAGAGTTGGACTAAAAAGAAAGCTGAGCACCAAAGATTTGATGCTTTTGAACTGTGGTGTTGGAAAAGATTCTTGAGAGTCCCTTGGACTGCAAGGAGATCAAACCAGTCCATCCTAAAGAAAATCAGTCCTGAATATTCATTGGAAGGACTGATGTTGAAGCTGAAACTCCAATACTTTGGCCACCTGATGCGAAGAACTGACTCATTGGAAAAGACCTGATGCTCGGAGAGATTGAGGCAGGAGGAGAAGGGGATGACAGAGGAAGAGATGGTTGGATGGCATCACCAACTCAATGGACATGAGTTTGAGTAAACTCTGGGAATTGGTGATGGACAGAGAGGTCTGGTGTGCTGCAGTTCATGGGGTTGCAAAGAGTTGGACACGACTGAGCAGTTGAACTGAACTTCCCTGCTAGTTATGAGTTCTGTAGGTAAGTTGACTCCTGAGATACCTTACAATTCATGCAACTGCCTGGGGCTTTCTGATTCAGAGTCAGCCTGGTGTTATATATGATCTGCTATAGGATTGGGGGTTATAGGATATATTACAGCAAGTTTTGTTCAAGCATTTGTTAAAATAAAAATTTACTTTCTTTTAAAAATGGAAGTATAGTCGATTTATAATGTTGTGTTAGTTTCAGGTGTATAGCAAAGTAATTCAGTTACACATATTTTTTTCCAATTCTTTCCATTATAGATTTTTACAATATTTTGAATGTAGTTCCCTGTTCAGTTCAGTTCAGTTCAATCACTTAGTTGTGTCCGACTCTTTGCGACCCCAGGAACTGCAGCACGCCAGGCCTCCCTGTCCATCACCAACTCCCAGAGTCCACCCAAACCCATGTCCATCGAGTCGATGATGCCATCCAACCATCTCTTCCTCTGTCATCCCCTTCTCCTCCTGCCCTCAATCTTTCCCAGCACCAGGGTCTTTTCCAATGAGTCAACTCTGCATGAGGTGGCCAAAGTACTGGAGTTTCAACTTTAACATCAGTCCTTCCAACAAACACCCAGGACTGATCTCCTTTAGGATGGACTGGTTTGATCTCCTTGCAGTCCAAGGGACTCTCAAGAGTATTCTCCAACACCACAGTTCAAAAGCATCAATTTTTTGGCGCTCAGCTTTCTTTATAGTCCAACTCTCACATCCATACGTGACCATTGGAAAAACTATAGACTTGACTAGACGGACCTTTGTTGGCAAAGTAATGTCTCTGCTTTTTAATATGCTGTCTAGGTTAGTCATAACTTTCCTTCCAAGGAGTAAGTGTCTTTTAATTTCATGGCTACAATCACCATCTGCAGTGATTTTGGAGCCCAGAAAAATAAAGTCAGCCACTCTTTCCCTATCTATCTACCATGAAGTGACAGGACTGGATGCCATGGTCTTAGTTTTCTGAATGTTGAACTTTAAGCCAACTTTTTCACTCTCCTCTTTCACTTTCATCAAGAGGCTTTTTAGTTCCTCTTTGCTTTCTGCCGTAAGGGTGGTGTCATCTGCCTATCTGAGGTGATTGATATTTCTCCCAGCAATCTTGATTCCAGCTTGTGCTTCATCCAGCCCAGCGTTTCTCATGATGTACTCTGAATATAAGTTAAAGAAGCAGGGTGACAATCTACAGCCTTGACATACTCCTTTTCCTATTTGGAACCAGTCTGTTGGTCATGAACAGTAGTTTCCTGTGCTATACAAGAAATCCTTGTTGTTTACCTAGATTATATATAGTGTTGTTTACCTGTTAATCCTACACTTCAAGTTCATCCCTCCTCTGTCTT
Organism: Muntiacus reevesi; assembly: GCF_963930625.1. Lineage (NCBI taxonomy): Eukaryota > Metazoa > Chordata > Mammalia > Artiodactyla > Cervidae > Muntiacus > Muntiacus reevesi. The sequence goes on from NC_089259.1 coordinate 12,876,241, forward strand.
TTACCCTTTTGCTAACCATAAGTTTGTTTTCTAACATCTGTGAGTCTGTTTCTGTTTTGTAAATAAGTTTATTTGTATTATTTTTAGATTCCACATATAAGTGATATCATATAAACAATTTACTTTCCAGACATAGGATAAAATGGCATCAACCTACTAGCTGGTTTTAGAGCTATAACGAAGAAAAACATCTGGGCTTAGTTTTTTACTTTAAAGGAGAAATCAGAAAATTTAAATTGCTACCTCTTTGTACTTATTTGGTATATTTTGAGACCTTAAAAAGAAAAAAGTATAGGTTGCTTAAAGGCCTTGTGGCTTGCTCCACAATTGTTAGTTTCCAATTTAACTTAAGACTACTGAGTTGGTTGGCTGAGGACTGCTTGCAGGAGAGGGACTTACTTAATGATGACAGAGAACACTAACATATATATAAACTTCATGTTTTGAAAATCATTATGCAGGATTTATGATAAGTTATAATATTCATAGAACACTATGTGGATAACATACCATAGTAATGACTCCACAGTCAAAACAACCTAGAGACTTAGATCCAGCAGAGAAGTCAGTGATGTAAACAGATGCTCAGAGATGTGGTTCTCTTCTCTCCCTCCATGAAGCAGCCCTCCCAACCCTACCCAGCCTCAAGGTCAGTATATCTGATTCAAATATGCTCTTTCACTCTCTCCCCCATAGTAACTAGACCTGTGTGCTGTGGGTATCCCAGCACACAATGGCTGTAGTTTGAAATATCCAATTTTTTTTTCCTTTCCTTTTCATCCAAATCCTATCCATCATCCCAAAGATAGTTCATACTGTTCATTCCTCTGAAAATTTGTAAAATATGTTGGTAGTTCATTATAATTACTCTTCCAGTGTTGCTGAACTGATTCATCTGTTTCATATCTTACTGGAAGGCACACCTGGGTATAAGATAAAGGAGAAAAAGGATTATGTATTGAACTTTATATTACATTGCAGAGAGATGCAGTTAGTAGATGTACAAGTCTTGAATAAATGATCCAGAACCTTGGAATGCTTAATTAAATCAAGTTACCTATTTGTGTGGTGCCCTAGCAAATATTGAGCATTTCTTAGGTATCCCATAAATATCAGCACTCCACTTGTAATCTGAGATGTCAAATTTAATTTTAAAATAAACCAACAAGTCACACAAACTACTTTCCAGGTATGAGTTCAACCTTCTTTTTTACAACTTTTATATTTACCACTATACTAGCAAATGGAGAGAACAGACATTTAAGATGACTTCCCTCTGGTAAAAGTCCGTAATTGTTTAAGAAAATTAAAAAGTGTTTGACACACTGAATTTATTTAATCCAATTTCCATCCCATCTTTCACTATGCCTGCCGACCCTGGACAAGAGAACTTTGCTGAATAAACACTGCAAAGTTGAAATTAGTAGGTTCACCACAGATTTACACTAACCATGGATTTACTCTAATCAGCACCATTTAGATCATTAAAGCCCATCCCTTTTTTCCCTAGCTTTATGGCAGCTCACATAATTTCCCTTTTCCTCTAATGTGCTAACACTACACTGTCACCCTTAGCTGTTTTCCTTACCCTCTGTCTAATAAGAACTCCTTTGATTTCCCATTTTCTTTCAATTGTCCTATTTGTTTATTCAGTCTTTGTTTTTCCATCCTGATTCAGGAGTGCTCTTTCTTCTCAAGGCTACTCCCTTCCTTTCTACCCTGGAACCTGTCCCCTCCTGGCTTCCAGGATTAGCATCCATGAATCAGTTTTCACTCTCTTATATCTTCAACGCTGCCCTTTTCAAGAGCCCGGCAAGCCTGGTCACCCTTTCAGTTACCCTGTAAGTCAACTTGCATTTCTATAGAACAGTCAATATATGCTATCTCAATTTATCCACTTCTTGAGTTGGATGTATGGCATCCCTCTGGTCTGCATACCTAGGGCCACAAGTCCCAGTCCTGCAGGGTAGTAAGCTTGTGCTTAGATTCTGTGACAAAACTAGTGACAAGGGAGCAACTACCACCCTTCAGATTTAGTTTTGAATCTCTAGGTCAGGTGCTCCTACTAGAACTCGAGGCTGCCTGCGTGCGTGCATGCTGTCGCCTCACTCAGTCATGTCTGACTCTGCAACCCTATGGACTGTAGCCCTCTAGGCTCCTCTGTGCAAGGGGTGCTCCAGGCAAGAATACTGGAGTGGGCTGCCATGCCTTCCTCCAAAGGATTGTCCTGATCGATCCAGGAATTGAGTCCATGTCTCCTGTGGTTCCTGCTTTGCAGGCGGATTCTTTACCACTGAGCCTCCTGGGAAGCCTAGATGCTGCCTGTGTCACTGCTACTTTAGAACTTACGGAAGCTAGCCACCTACTGGCTTCAATTTCTGCCTACTGCTAACCCCAATGCACTCCTTTCTTCCCCCTTCACATTTGGACAGGCCTCAGAACGTTGACTTTACTATTGATAAAGCTAGTTGGTAAATGTGTCTTTAGATATTTAGGCTAATAGTTTTGTTAAATTGAATTTTCTCCTGTAATGGCAGCCTAGAATGCACCCTCTCTGCACTTGCTTTGCAGTCTGGCTTACAAGAAAAAGGATCAGGGGCTAAGCATGATTCCAAATCAACAAAAGGTAAGTCACTCATCTACTGGGACACATGGAAGATCAGAGATTAGCTGAAAACATTCCTACCATAATTTTCCATTCCTGGAGAGTAGATTGGACATTCTCTTCCCTTTATGGAAATATGAGTCATGGGGAATAAATGTTCTACACTATCCGTCCTCTGCCTCCTTGCTAAGGCTTCTCCTCACTGCTCCTCTGTGCCAGAAAGCCTCTAATCTCAGCCAGCATGGGAGCCCTGCGGCTGCTGGAATACACTCACTCCCTAACCCTATATGCTCTTTTCTGGCTCAAAGACCAACTGTAAGATTGCAACTACTCAATCCAGTGACACCTTCCCAGTCTCAAATTCTCAGCTCTAAAATTCTGATCACTTCCCATCCGACTGTGGAAAAAGTCATGGGGTCATGCAGTGCGGTATTGTATACTGTTTCTTATATGATCACTACTGTTTCCAATCAGAAGAGATTTCTCTTAATAACTACGGTCCTCTAAAATTAACATTCCTACTGATGTAGTGAGGAATGGGAGCTCTGGAGTAAAGTCAGATCACAGGTTACATTTGAGTCCAAAATCTAACACATACTAGTTAAATGACTTCATCTAATTTTCCACTGCTTCAGTAATTTCATTCATAAATTGAGAATTTTATTAAGTAATAGTAATACTAATTATATTAACAGTAGTTAGTATATACTGAATATTTCATTCTAATCACTAAGGACTTTATATGCATTATCTTATGTAATCAACAACAACTTCATGAAGCAAATAGTATTATTATTCCCATTCTACAGATTTTAAAACTGAGACTTAATGAATGTAAGAAACTTGCCCCTAATCACACCACAAAGGGGTAATAGCCTGGACTAGTAAAATCTGGTAAAACAGGTATCAGAACTCAAGTTTATGTAACTGTAAAGTTAAAGCTCTTAACAACTTTATTTTTCCACTTTCCCTGTACTTAACTGTACGTAAAGATCTCCGACAGGGCCCTGAACAGAATATGAAGCCACTAGCTAGTCAGCTGGCATCATCATGATGATGGTGTTGTCATCGTTATTACTGAACAAAGGATTACATTCTAACTTGGACAACAGTCTTTGTGTATAGCCTTTTCTCAACTTGGTTTTTTATCATTTGAGGAAAGGAGTCAATCTTTTTCTCTGAAAATGTTATAGTGTTATTCATGTACTAGAAGAAAACATAGGTATGTTCCTTTATAAGTTAGGTACAGTGAAAACTGTCCTGTGACACAAAATATAGAAGTAATTAAAAAAACTGATAAATTTGACTACATAAAAATAAAATGGTGTTTGCATGGGAAAAAGTACTATAAGCAAAGTAAAAAGACAAGCTCAGGGCTGGTGCACTGGGATGACCCTGAGGGATGGGATGGGGAGGGAGGTGGGAGGGGTTTCTGGATGGGGAACATATATGCACCCGTGGCTGATTCATGTCGATGTTTGGCAAAAACCACTACAGTATTGTAAAGTAATTAGCCTCCAATTAAAATAAATTAATTAATTTTAAAAAAAGGACAAGCAACAAACTGGAATAAATATTTGCTACTTATATCACAGATAAAAGATTCTTCTGTCATCGAGGTAGATGTGTTGACCAATGAAATAGAATACAGAGCCCAGAAATAAACCCTCCTGTGTGTGGTCAAATGATTTTTGACAAGGGTGCCAAGACCATCCAATGGGGAGAGGACACAAATAGAGCTGGAATTCCAGATATCCACACATGGAAGAATGATGTTGGACCCCTACCTTCTGTTACGCACAAAATTAACTCAAAACAGATGAAAGACCTAAATGTAAGAATCCAAGCAATAAAACTCTTAGAAAAAAACAAAAAGAAAAAGCTTCATGACACTGGATTTGGCAAGAATTTTAGGGGTATGATACAAAAGCACAATCAAAAAGAAAAACTAAACAAAAGGCTTTCATCAAAGTTTTCTGCACATCAAAGGATGCACTCAACAGAGCAGAAAGGAAATTCATGGAGTGGGAAAATATTTGTAAATACATATCTGATAAACAATTAGTATCTAGAATATATAAATGACAAAAATAAAAACCCACTTAAAAATGGAGAAAGGGTTTGAGTACACATTTCTTCAAAGAAGATATACAAATGGCCAATAATCAAACTCTACCTCACTAATTATTAGGGAAGCACATCTCAAAACCAAAGTGAGATAACAACTTATATCTATCATTTTATATCCATCACTTTATATCTATTATGAAAACAGAATGTGAGTTGGTAACATGTTGAGAAATTGGAATAAGGGTGCATTGCGGGTATGCCGACATAGTTTCCCAGGTTTGGGAATGAGTTCAACATACATGATCAGTATAATATATGGCTACCACAAAAGCCTCTGTAAACTTAAGTTGCATTAATAGGAAACTGAGCCCCAAGAATGTGATGAAATAGGTCTCTTCTACAAGGACTGATTAGACTACACCTTAAGTGTCATTTTCTGTTTTGTATCTTTCATGGGATAATGTCAGGTCAGAGTACATCCAGAGGGATATGACTAAGATGGTGGAGGAGCATGTAGTAAAGTCACATGAGTTGCTACAAAAGAACTGGGAATATTTAGCTCAGAGAAAACAGTTCTTGGGTTAGACATGAGCTACATGTTCCCAGCTCTTTGAAACCAAGTTCATAGCCACTTTAAAAACTACATAATTAGAATATATATCTCCTAATTTTTACAATCTACTTTTCCTCTTAATTCATTCAACAAATTTATATTCAGTAATATTCATATTAATAAGGTCTTTTTATCATTATTTTAAGTAAGATATATTTGGCTTTTCATTTTTTTTTATTCACTCCATTCCAGGGTCCATCATATTAAATAGTGCTGCAATTTTTATTCAGATTCAAAGAATGCTTACAATTTCAAGGACTTTGGTTTTCTTTGAACTTATTTGCCTAAATTGTGATGTATTAGCAATTACAATAGTTAGTATCACAGAATATACACTGTCCTTTGGTGTATGGGATGTTAAACCATGTTACCATGGTCATTTATTTATCAGCTACTCAGTGCCGTTCTCAAACAGCCCAGGTAAAGCAGCCATAATTATACTAAACTATAGCTGAAATGAAAGTTATCTGGGAAACATCCTAATGAAAGCTCAAAACCCCTTTCTACAAGAAGATTAGCCCTCTTGAAGGCCTAATCAGCATGGTTAAGGGCACTTCTGATGCCCAAACTGAAAGCACTCAAAATTTCCATGCCATCAGCTTGTGGAAGATTGCCATTCAAGGGGCAAAATGCAAAGAGTATTTGAAAATGATTAAAAGAGAGGCTATTTTGATATAAAGAATAACATAACAGACATGGAAAGCTGGTTTTCTGAAAATGACTGTGCTACAGATGTCATTAGGAAAGCTGTAAAGTGTGTCATTGAAAAATACATTAGAAATACAGTTAAACTCCGTAATTATGCATAACCCATACAGAAACAATAAAGCGAAGTGAAATTGCCCCAAATCATCCTGAATAGGCATTATATTTAGGAGTAATGTATGATATTCCATTCAGAGAAATGTTATGGTTTCCATTTTTAAGAGAGATTTTCTTTCTGTTTCCATACAGGTCCCTTGTTTATATTTTCATGAAACTTTTACAGATTTCTTCTTTAAAATATAGAGTATTTTATACAACTTTTCAATACATAAAACTCTTTTTAAAAGCATGGTTCAAACTGTTTATAACTGAAGAACACAAAAGTATATTTCTTGTGACTTGTTAAACATGTTTATTTTCATTAGGGTTACCTAAAAGTTTCATTCCATTTTCTAGAAAACTGTTTAAAGAAAAGTTTTGGTCTTTACAAATATTCACATATTTTGGCTTAAAACCATAAAAGTAAATTTTGGACATAATCTTCATGTTCTTTTATAAATTATAAATGAATTATCTGTTATTTGGAATTGTTTGATGTCAATCAAATGATTCCATGCTGGACTCTCCATAATTAAGCCCAACATTTAAAAGCTTAAAGTTATTTTAACCTATTTTAAACAAGGAACTCTATATAAGTTCTCTAAATTGTAAACCAATATCTATTTTGAGTCAGAAATCATGATGTAGATTTCTTAGTACTTCTAAGCTATTGTAGAGAAATACTTCTAGGTTCATTGCAAAGAAACTGAGGCATTTTATTTTATTTTTATTTTTTAATTTATTGTAATTGGAGGTTAATTACTTTACAATATTGTGGTGGTTTTTGCCATACATTCACATGAATCAGCCATGGGTGTATATGTGTTTTAAATGTAGTTCAAGCTTTATAGTAGCTGAACCTGGTTCTGAGGCTATGTTAGAATTGACTCGTAGGTGACAGAACTTGAGGCAAAGGGAATGTGAAAATATGTGCCTACGGAAGAGTTAGAATTTTGCTTTCGCTGGAATATGGGTTCATTGTTAAACAGAGCAGAAAACAAAAATTGACAAGTGGATTAATAGACAGGTTGGAACAGTAAGACAGTAAGACAGTGCTTATATTTAGTCCTAAAATGGATTTTGTGTTTTGGAAAGTTTTTCTCCTTCTTTTCAGAAGAAGCGTTCCATGCTCAGTTTTTACTCTAAGACGGTAACTCAAGCACTAATATTAACAACAAGATTAGAGGTGGGAGCGACTGAAAGTAGGGGTATTGGGAGACACTGATCACAAGAGAAACGGTCGATCATTTTATTCACTAATTCATTCAGTGTAAAGCTGAGCATCTACTATGCAGGCCAGATATTTGCTCGCTAATGGAAATGCAGAAACGAAATAAAATAGCAACTTTCAAAAAAAAAAAAAAAGAAATAAAATAGCAACTTTCAGAGTGTGATGAGTGAAAACAACCATGAGAACTTAATAGCTGCTTCAGAGTCCATCTCGAACGCCACCTCTTTTTTTAAACTCTCCCACCCTCGTCTGGAAATAATTGCACCTTATTTTGTGTTTCCACAGGGCTTGGTTTATGCTTCCATCACGGATGTTTTATGTTGTATTTGAGTTTTATATATATATACATATATATATGTGTGTATATATATATACGTCTCTCTTGCCAACTAAATTGATCTAGATAGAAAGAACCATGTCATATTTGCTGAACAGAGAAGGTAGAACATGAAATTTGTTTCTTTGTCATCATCAGCTGGTTCTAACTCATACCAGTCTGCTTCTTTCTAATATTATGTTACAAAATGAAAGTCATTTATTCAAATTTTGTTCATACCACTGGGCCCTACTTCCATAAATATCTGACATTTTGCAGAGTTTTAAATTACTTAAAGTTTTAAGGACTTAAGTTTAAGGACTAGCAATATTAATGTTTGTGTTTGGAGGCCCAGAGCAAAAAGTCTAAAATTTACTTTAGCCTAGGTTAAAACCATTTTCATAACAGTAATAATTGTTTTTTTGTAATTGTTACTAATTTTACATTGAAATTTCAGTGTTGCTAAAGTAAAAAAAAAAATCACAAAGATATTATAAAATGCCCTTAGCAATAAATACTTTTACAATGACTGTAAATTTTCTGAAGTCATGATGACAGGTACTATGACTCTGACTATAATGTTCTGTCTTCTAGACCCATATTTCTTTGTAATATTCTGAGTTAATTACTCTTGATCTGCAGCAGGCTGTTAGTACAGTGTTTTGAGCTGTAGGTGAAATAATGAATGATTAAAAGGGAGAACAGCTAATTTTCAAAAATGGGTAAGATTAGAAAGGATCATTGAAAGAAACAGGATGGCTGTACAAAACAGTAACTGATTGAGTATACTTGGAGGCTCATAGTATTTTTACTGTTGTACCAAATATCTGGAGTAAAGTTTATGCCTTTTGGCTTGTCTTTTTAAATACAAATATCAAAATTATACTAAATGGAAACATGATTAGATTTCAAAGGTGCTAAGTTTCTTGCTTTTTTTAAACTTATCATTATTCTCTGTTGCCGCTGCGGCTGGAAGCAGAACTGACCCTCAATGAGGAACAGGAGTAAAGTAACACTCATCTCCTGAAAACAGAGATTTCAGTGTGTAGCTATTTTTGCAAGGTGACTTAGTTTGGGATCCCCAGAAGCAGACTCTGAGCAACTAATTTATTAGTGAAGTTTTCCCAGGAGAAACTGGTAAGGGATGCAAGATGGAAGAAAGAAGCCAAGTGGGGCTGTTGTACTGGGCAAAGTCCTTTTGAGGGTAGCAAACCTGCCACAGACAGTATTAGGTGAAAGCTAGTGGAGGTAAAATCACAGCTCACTTGGGAGAGGGGTGCTCCTCAAGGATTTTTAAAAAGATCTGAGAGGATCTGGGCAGAGCACTGACTGTCTACTATACAGTGTTTCGCAGAAAATTTATCTTTGTGACCCATTTCGAAGTAAAGATGGAGCCTCCTGCGTAAGATAGTCGAAAATTAAAGATTATCTTCAATGTTCAGGATCTGTATTTTGGCCAGTGAATTAAACTTTGAGTTACAACAAAAATGGGAATTGGAGCTTAAAAGAGGATACAACTGGAGCTGTGCAGGGAGTGAGCAAAGGAAAGCTCTGAAGGTGGAAGTGGTATTTTTTGATGGAAAGAAAAAGAAAAGTGAGAGCATTAGACTAATTATTAGGAAACTGTGCATGAGTAATTACATTGACAGATTAATTGAAATTGAAAGACACAGAGGATGAATAATCTAACTTGGTGAAAGATTAGAAAAAGAATGGACTCTTTTGAGAATCGAGTGCTTTATATAAACTTGTATGAACCACAAATAAAATAGCAACATTTTCTAACTTCCCAGTCAAGTCAACATTACATCCAATGGATGGAGGCATCCTCAAAGCAGTATCCCTCCAAGGAACAACAGACACTTGATAATGGCTGTACACAGTCCCCCTGTGGAAAAGACTGCTGAGGAGAAAACTGTGTAATGTTTTCAGCCCAATAGATACATTTGGCTGACTGACTGGGCGTGAATTAGTTAACACTAGTCCTTGAAGACAAAACAACTCAGTTCTGCAGGATTGTTACATTTCTCCCATATCACATACACAATGAGGCACTATGGAATCAAGGAAAAATAAGTCTTGAAAGCACGTTGAGGAAGTTTCTCCGATATGAGCACAGGGATTACAAATTTCTATTCTACATAAAACAATGTCACAGAGAGTAGTAAGTAGATGAGGTGGATGGTATGTCTTGACGTAAATGTTTTGGACAAGAGAAATTTGAAAATGCATCTTAGATGGGCAGTGCATTATCATTGCCTCTACGTTACCTTGTGCTATGTGACTGAGCAATACTGGCAAACATCTGCAATTTAAGTGTTTTATTCTGATTCTTACATGATTGTTATGCCAGAGAGCTTTTTAAAACTATTTATCACGTTAACTCTGGTTTTGCTTTTGGAATGCATCATCTAATTAATTAAGAGATTGAAGTTTCATTATTTCATGTCTGTCTTTACTGGGTTATGTCAGCAGCAACTCTTTCATTAGTAAATCATATGCTATTTTTATGTTACTCAAGATCTAGACCTCACAGTCATCATTTAAATAGAACATTACAGGGGAGAAAAAGCAATTTGAAGCATCCTATTCTTAGCTATGTATTGAATAAATCTATTCTGCTATTAGTATCTATTTCTGTTTATTTTTCCTTATTTCGGTCATAGTAACATTCAGGAGAAAGTGCTATATGGTAAGCTAATGTGATATAGAAGACCCATTACTTACCTGCCAAATTATCAGAAAAGTAAAAGAAAAAATCGTTCCCTTAGAAATACATTATAAATTTAAGTAAGCAAATACAGGATAGGTTACTTATGACAGGCATATAACTTTTAGCTTTTGATCATTAGTTTTACTAATCATTAGTTTATGAAAAATAAAATATTTATCATACTGAAAACATGAGCAACTAATAAATCAGATAGTGTTCAGTTGAAAAACCATAAGTTTTTCTTAATCTACTGACTCTCCCCAACAAAAAATAGTCCTAAATTTCCACAGTATTGATGGAGGCCTTAATTATTTTTATGGATGAACAAAGGATTCCAAGTTCAATCAATGAAGATGATATAGGAACTTTGAGTGTTAACTGCAATACCCTACATGGCTCACACAGTAAACAATCTCTCTGCAATGCAGGAGACTTGGGTTCGATCCCTGGGTTGGGAAGACACCCTGGAGAAGGAAACGGCTACCCACTCCAGTACTCTTGCCTGGAGAGTTCCAGGGACAGAGAAGCCTGGGGGGCAACACGACTGAGCAGCTAACACTTTCATGTGAACTTTACAGGGTTCCAAAACAACCTTTATAAGTAGAATTTCACTTTCCTTGCAAAATGCTTTATAATACTGACTCGCATGCACTGTTATCAATGGATCTGAGTGCTTTAAAAAAAAAAGACATTTTTATAACAGTTGTAAGAGAAAGAGGTTTCCCATATACTTCCTGTTCCCACACATGTGTAGCCTCCCCATTTATTAACATTACTCACCAGAATGGCACATTTTTTTAAACTGAAGATAAACCTACCTCAAAATCACCCAGAGGGCACAGTTTACCTTAGGATTCACCCTTGGTATTGTACATTCTGTGCATTTGGACAAATGTATAATGACATATATCCATCATTATGGTATCATACAAAATGTTTTCAATGCCCCCCCCAAAAATACTCTGTGTTCTGCCTAATCATCTCTCCTCTAACCCCTCCCCACCGAGTGACCCTGGCAACCCCTGATCTTTTTACAGTCTCCATAGTTTTGCCTTTTCCAGAATGTCATATAGTTGAACTTAGGTAACCTTTTCAGATTGGCTTCTTTCACTTAGTAATATATATTGACATTTTCTCATATCTTTTCATGGCTTGATAGTATTTCTTTCTTTAGCACTGAATAATATTCCATTATTTGGCTGTACCACAGCTTATTTACTCATTCACCTACTGAAGGTCATCTTGGCTGCTTCCAAGTTTTGGCAATTATGAAAAAAGCTGCCATAATCATCTGTGTTTTGGTGTGGATATTGGTTTTCTATACTCCTTTGGATAAATACCAAAGAGTGTGACTGCAGGACCATATCTTAATAGTATGTTTAGTTTTGTAAGAAACCGCCAAACAGTCTTCTAAAATGACTTGCCTCCCCAGCAGCAATAAATGAGAAGGTCTCTGTTGCTCCACATTCTCATCAACATTTGGTGGTGTTGGTGTTCTAGATTTTGATCATTCTGATAGGTATATGGTAGCACCTCGCTGATTTATTTCTCATTTTCCTGATGACATTTCATGTGGAGCATCTTTTCATGTGCTTATTTGCCATCTGTACATCTTCTTTGGTGAGGCATCTGTTAAGGTCTCTGGCCCATTTTTTAATCTGGCTATTTGTTTTCTTATTGTTGAGTTTTTAAGAATTTACTTTATATTTTAAATAATGCTTCTTTACCAGGTTTGTCTTTTGCAAATATTTTCTTTCAGTCTATGGCTTGTCTTATCACTCTCTTGACAGTGTCTATCACAGAGCAGACATTTTTAATTTTAATGATGTCTAGCTCTTCAATTATTTCTTTCATGAGTTGTACCTTTGGTGTTGTATCTAAAAAGAACATCCCTATGCTGATGGTCATCTAGGTTTTTTCCTATGTATCTTCTATCAGTTTAATAATCTTGCATTTTGAAGTTATGTCTGTGATCTACTAACCTTAACCCCAGTCCTAAAAAAGTAGCAAGAAAAAAAAACAAACAAAACCTAGCTCTGAGTCATGGACCAAAGCTGGCTGTGTTACAGCATAAGTCACTTGAAGTGTTAGTGATTAGCCATGCAAATTCCTAATAGGACTACGATTATTAGGCATAATAAGATCATTAATATCAGGTTTTAAATCAGCTATAATCCAGCTGAGTCTTTGCACATACATAGGTGAGGACAAAATGGACCTGAGATATGTTTTTGATGTTATTGCTTTGACCTCATTAAATCCTAAAAGTGAATATTTTAAAACTGTATCTTAAATAATTAATAATTTATTTCTGCTTCTAAAAATTTGATTCAATGGAGCCACAAGAAGGAACACTTTTACTCTAAAAATGACAAATTAAGTATTGATTTGTTGCTGTGGACATAGTATATTACTTTCAATGAGAAAAAATACATGCTAGTCTACACTGGCTAACATTCATTTTTCAAGAGCTGGTATGTTTGTCTTACATGATGCTATAACTTCAATTTAGTTATAAAATAGTAAGAATGTATAGACAGAAAAGTGAACACAAGATTGTATACATTGCAAAGCTCTAAAATACATTTATCCAACATCAAAGAAAAAATGATTGTTACCTTCTGGATAAAAGAGAAAACTAAGTAAATATCAAAAGCCTTGAATACATAACAAGATTATAATAAATGTCAATATTTATGGACTTCTTTGAAGCCAAGGTAAAAAAGCAGGTTGTCTCAAACAGACAACCATTTAAAATATCTTAAAAATTCAAACCATTGAAAATTCAAGTGCTTCTTTTCTTCTAAATGTTTGCTTCATATAATAGTGAAGGCAACATGTTTATAAAGAGGCACTGATGAGTTCAGGATATCTTATACAATCAAAATAATTATACAGAGTCTTTCACTATTCTGTGAGCCTTCCTAGTGTGTCTCTATTGCTATCAATTATAGAGTTGGAAGGAACTTTAACAAAAAGACGACTGGCTCAAAAGAGGAGAAAATGTATCTGCCATTAAGACAACCCCTTGATAGTGGATGCTGCTGTTAAGACGCAAAGGGTTTTCTCACCTTTCTATCCCATAATTTTTGTGGCATAGTCTGTGCTTTACAACACCCTATAGCCATGCTAATCTTTCATTCCAACACGTTTTCTCAGTTCAGCAGCGGTTTTCTCCAGCTGTTGGATGTTCCATTGCCATTGTCTTCTATTTGAGTGAAGCTTGTTTACCTGACAGTGCAAACGCTTGAGAATTGCACCGTATCTTTTATGTTGTACCTATTAGAAGAAGAGCACATATCAACAGGGCTTGAGAAAGAAAAGCAGTAAAGAGCCATAAAGGATATTTTGACCACGCTAAATAAGAAAGCACTCAATTAAAAAGTACTTAATAAATAATAATGATAATAAAAATAAACAGTAATTATAACTATTTACTCAATGCTTACTACATGTTAGATACTGTGTTGAGAGCTTTTTACATGTAATTAAATCCTCGTAACTCCTTATGCTATAAAGATTGTTATTCTCATTGTTGTATAAACTGAAGATCAAAGAGTTTAAGTCACACACTCAAGGTTTCACAGCTGGGAAATGATGGTGTTTGGGATTTGAACCCAAGGCAAGCATTTGTGATGGAAGGTCTTCTACTTATCAAAGCAGTTTCCAGTTAAATGTTTTTTTTTTTTCCTGTATCAAGTGGTTCACTTGAAACATAGACCCAACTGATTTAAAAGATCTGGGAAATAATGTAGGCCATTTTCCTGCCAGTAGGTCAGTGTTTATGCATGACACAGTACAACACAATTAACAACATTTTGTTTATCTGCTCCTTCATCTAAGGACATTTGGGTTGTTCCTCTTTCTGGCTATTGTGACTAATGCTGCGATGAATGTGGATGTATGAATATACCTCTGAGAGATGGTTTTCAATTTTGGGGAGCATATGGCCTGAAGTAGAACTGTTGGATCATTTAATAATTCTATTTGGAGGAATTGCCATGCTGTTTTCTACTTTGGTTGTACTAGTTTAAGTTCTCACCAGCATGGAGGAGGGTTCCAATTCTGCACATACTGAAATTACTTTATACTATCTGCCTTTCTGGTCATAATCAGAGCCCTCTTGGATTATGGTATGGTGGATATGACATGGTACTTCCTTTGAGTGTGACAGTGTTGTTGTGGTAAAATGTCCTTTTTAAATGAACAGATAGAATAATATTAATAGAATAACGGGACTGTGAAAGTTACCTCTTCATTCTCATATCTGTTTAAGAGAGAGCTCTAGTCAATTAGGAAGGTGATTCTAGGTCAATACAAAAAAGAATCAATTTGTCAAAACACTACGCCACATTTATCAGAGTAACCAATTTGCCAAAATAAGCTTATAGCTTAAGATGACTGTAGGGGGACAAGACTCTGGGTTTCTGGGACCTTAAGACTCTGCCCCAAGCTGTTTTCCCTCCTCTCTGTAACTCAGCTTTCCTTTCTACTGGGACCCTTCTTCCCGGGACCCTCAGGGGAGCGCCCCTCTCTCTCTCTCTCCAGAGCTCCTCCCTTAGTGAGATCAGAGCTTCTTTACCTTTATTATGCCATGGCTCATTGTGATAGTATAACAAGGACCACGGACTCCTTAGAATGTTTTTAAATGTATAAAATATAATACATGGGATTACAAAAGAAATCAATTCTATGGAAACACAGTTCTGCAGAGCATCAGGGGAACTGGGACAGAGACACTCTAGGCATTCCAAAATACTGATATAAAAACTCATCAAGACTTCACATAAATAACTAAAAACTTTATATATCTTTTTAAGTTTTCAGTTTTTTCTTTTTTTACTTTTGTTTTCAGTTTTTTTAATTCTGCAAATTCAGATAGTTCATTCAAACTGGTGAACTAGGCCTCCTGATATGTTGGCAAAACAGAAACTGACTTTAAAAGAATTATAAATAAATTAGTAAACAGAAACATTATCATATTAGGCAATGAAACTATATTCAAAAGAAGATTTTAATATATCAAATATACTCAAAGGGATATAGATCAAGTTGGGCTTCCCAGGTGGTGCTAGCAGTAAAGAATCTGCCTGCCAGTGCAGGAGACTTAAGGGATGCGAGTTTGATTCCCTGGGTTGGGAAGATCTCCTGGAGTAGGAAATGGCACCTCACTCCAATATTCTTGCCTGGAAAATTCCATGGGCAGAGGAGCATGGTGGGTTATAGTTCACGGGTGCATAAAGAGTCAGACGTGACTGAGCAACTAAGAACATGGCATCAAGTTATATCTATGTATATAATGTATATCACTGTTTATAATATATATTAATATGTAATAAATGCATCCATTGATATATCCAATAGACTACATTAATAAGAAGAATAGTCACAAAATATGCTTATATTCATGTTCATAAAATATATTAATAGAATCAAATAACTATAACAATATTTTGGTTAATCCATAAATCATACTAGCCGGCTTCTAAAATTATTCTTCAGGAGTGAAGCTGTGAAACTCCTTGGATAAAACCACCATGGATCAGAGTAGAGATGTGCAGAGTCCCCTTAGTAGGACTGTAGATTACCAGCCGTGGCTAGATATCACAGAAGGTATTAATATAAACTAAAGAAAGAATAATCCATCAGAAGGGATTATGTGAAGAACACAGCATAAAAATAGGCAAGCGAAAATAGTTCCCACTCAATGACTCTCTGATAAGAATGACGCTGTTATGGAAATTGGCTCCTTGAGTGTCCAGAGCCAGAGGTCAAGAACACTCAAACTCAAGTGATGGACTTGATTTCCATGTTCAGTAACCAGCTTTGTGATAATCTGGCTTCCAGTGTCAGTTCCTTACAAGGAGAATAAGCACTAATGACCGATACAAATTTTCTGATTTCCTTGAGAGTTTTGTGCATTCTTGTAAATTCATAAACTGGCATTCGAGTTTTATATAGTTGCTGTTTGTGAACTCTACTAACACTTCTCTGTATCTACCCAATCCTGGGATACTTACAAGGTCAAGTTTCTAAGCTCATAAGGCTAAAAGGCAGTTTTGGCCAAGAAGTGACTTCGTAAAGGTGAAGGTCACATTGGGAGCCTTCTTGGAGGCCAGTCAATTGTTCAGCCTCTATTGGTATAATTCTGACTTTGGTAAGTGTCAATACTTAAACCTGAATACCACTATACACATAAGGATGTAGTGGTTCTGTAGAAAATATAGCTTTCTTTTGCCTCTAGGAAATGGATACATTTCTATTCTTATCTAGTTATTGTTACCCCTGAGGCAGAAATGAGAATAATAATGACTTCCCTGGTGTCTCAGACGGTAAAGCGGTAAAGCGTCTGCCTACAATGCTGGAGACCCGGGTTCAACCCCTGGGTCAGGAAAATCTCCTGGAGAAGAAAATGGCAACCCACTTCAGTACTCTTGCCAGGAAAATCAGATGGACAGAGAAGCCTGGTAGGCTACAGTCCATGGGGTCACGAAGAGTTGGACATGATTGAGAGACTTCACTTTCACTTCACTTTCACCCTGCAGCAGAAATGAGAAGAACGAAGCAGGGGTGGTGCCCACAGAATCCTCTTCATTCCCTTCGCTCTAGACATACTTCACTTCTAGCATCTGAGTCCAGGTATGTTCTCATCTTAAGACCTCTGCACCTGTTTTTTCCTTTGCCTGAAAAACTATTCCTCAGACTTTCATGACTAGCTCCTTCACTTCTTTATACTTTGTTTTGAAAGCTGAATGGACTTTGATTCCTGAGATAAACTTTGCTTGGTCATGAGGTATTAACTTTTTTATATATAACAGCTATAGTCAATTGAAAATATTTTGCATCTATGTTCTTGAGGAACACTGGCCTGGAATTACTTTTCTGATAATGTTCCTGTTCATCTTGTGTGTCAGCGTTAGGCTGGCCTCCCAAAATAAGCTTGGAAGAGTTCCCGCCTCAATTTTCTGAAAGAATTTGTACAATCTAGATATTATTTCTTCCTTAAATATGTGACAGAATTTACCAGTGAGGTTGTCAGTCTGAAGCTTTCCTTATGGGAAGAGTTTTAATTATGAGTTCAATTTCATTGATTTCTAATTCATACCATTTATATAGCCTAATTTGAAATGGATCATAGAGCTAAACATAAAAGTAATTTCTTCCTGTGTTAATGATGATATGTGTATTTTTCAAGGAATTTGCCCATATTTAAGTTGTCAAATTTATTGACATGAAGTTGTTTAAAAGAGGCTTTTGTCACCCTTTTAAGTCTGTAGAACCTAAAGTAGTATCCCCACTATCCTCCTTTTTCTGATCAGTATTGTTACACTTTATCAATTTTATCAGTCTTTTCAACTTTTGGCTTTGTCCATTTTTCTGTTTTTCCATTTTCTATTTCTTTCAATTCTACTATTTATTATGTCATTTCTCCCTATTTGCTATTGGCTTATTTTTCTATTCCCCTATGATAGAAGCTTAGATAATTGTTTCTAAACCTTTTTCCTCTCTAATATACACACATTTAAAGCTGTAGGTTTTCCTCTAAATACTGCTTTAATTGTACCTCACAATATTTACATGCCATTTTCATTATCGTTCAACTTCAGATATTTTCTAATGATTCTTGTGATTTCTTCTTTGGCTCACTGATTATTTATAATGGTGATGCTTAATTTCAAAATGTTGACGTATTTTCTAGCTTTGCTACTGTTACTGACTTCTAACTGAATTCTGCTGTGATTAAAGAATACAAAATTCTTTGAAATTTATCATCCAGTATACTCTCTATCTTGGTTGAAAGTTTCATGTACATTTGAAAACAAAGTATACTCAATAGTTGCTAGGTAGAGTATTTTATAAGTGGTAATTAAGTTTAGTTGGTAGATTAGTTGTTCAAATTTTCTATATGCTTGCTTATTGATTTTCTATATTGTTCTATCAATTACTCAAAAAAGTTAAGCTCTCTAGTATGACTGCAGATTTGTGTCTTTTTCTTTTTAATTTTTGTCCGTTTCTTCTTCTGTATTTTGAAGCACTGTGGTTAGGTAAATTTACATTCATTATTATTATTCGTTTCTGACAAATTGACTGGCTCTCTTCAACTTTGGGGGTAGTAGATACCTTAGAATCTACTTGATATTAATATAGTCATGACCAGCTTTCTTAAGATTGATGTCTTCACAGTTTATCTTTTTCCATCTTTCAAATCATGTGTCTATATTCAAAATCTATCTCTTGTGAAAAAGTTATGTTCCAAAGTGTTTTTTCAATCCAATCTGAAAATGTTTCCCTTTTAATTGGATTGTTTAGTCCATTTACATTTGGTATAACTCATGGTATGCTTGGGTTTAAGTCTACCATTTCAATATCTGTGTTCTATTAGTCTCTTTTGCCTTTTTTATTTCTTACTTATTTTCTGTCTTCAGAGTGGATCACAGGCCTAAATATAGAATGCAAAACCATAGAACTCCTAGGGTTAGAGTTAGGGTTAGGACAGGAGAAACCTAAATGACGCTGGGTTTGGTGACGTCTTTTTACACACAACACTGAAGGCACAATTCATGAAAGAAATAATTGATAAGCTGGACCTCATTAAGCCTCTGCTCTATAAAAGATACTGTCAAGAGAATAAAACAAGACACAGACTGGGAGGAAATATTTCCAAAAGATGCATCTGATAACTGCTATTCAAAATATACAACAAATTCTTAAAACACAACAAGAAAAAAATAACCAGATTAAAAAATAGGCCAGACAAACACATAGTAAATAAATATATGAAAATATGCCCAACATGAAATGTCACCAGGGAAATGAAAATCAAAACAACAAGATATCACTATACATCTATTAGAAAGGCCAAAATCTGGAACACCGACAACACCAAATGCTAGTGAGGATGTGGAGCAATGGGAACTCTCTCATTCATTGACAGCGGGAATGCAAAATGGTCCAGCCACTTTGGAAGACAATTTGGCAATTTCTTACAAAACTAACCATACTCTACCACATGATCCAGCAATCATAATCTTTGGCATTTACCCAAAGTGCTTCCCTGGTGGCTCGGTGGTAAAGAATCTGCCTGCAATGTAGGAGACTGCCTGCGATACAGGAGACCAGTTTGATCCCTGGGTCAGGAAGTTCCTCTGGAGAAGGAAATGGCAACCCACTACAGTATTCTTGCCTGGAAAATCCCATGGACAGAGGAGCCTAGTAGTACAATCCATAGGGTCACAAAGACCCGGATATGAGTGACTGATTAAACCAATTCAATTCAAGCGAGTTGAAAACTGATGTTTACACAAAAACAGATGTTTATAGCAGCTTTATTCATAATTTCTCAAGCTTGGAAGCAACCAAGATGCCCTTCAGTAGGTGAAAAATAAACTATTGTATATCCAGACAGGCTGGTTCCAAACTGGGAAAGGAGAACGTAAAGGCTGTATATTGTCACCCTGCTTATTTAACTTATATGCAGAGTACATCATGCATAAGCACAAGATGAAGCACAAGCTGGAATCAAGCCTGCCAGGAGAGATATCAATAACCTCAGATACACAGGTGACACCACCTTTATGGCAGAAAGTAAAGGGTAACTATAGAGCCTCTTGATGAAAGTGAAAGAGGAGAGTGAAAAAGTTGGCTTAAAGCTAAACATTCAGAAAACTAAGATCTTGGCATCTGGCCCCATCACTTCATGGCAAATAGATGGGGAAACAATAGAAACAGTGACAGACTTTATTTGGGCTCCAAAATCGCTGCAGATGGTGACTGCAGCCATGAAATCAAAAGACGCTTGCTCCTTGGAAGAAAAGCTATGACCAACCTAGACAGCATATTAAAAAGCAGAGACATTGCTTTGCCAACAAAGGTCCATCTAGTCAAAGCTATGGTTTTTCCAGTAGTCATGTATGGATCTAAGAGTTGGACCCTAAAGAAAGCTGAGCACTGAAGAATTGATGCTTTTAAACTGTGGTACTGGATAAGACTCGTGAGAGTCCCTTGAACTGCAAGGAGATCAAACCAGTCAATCCTAAAAGAAGTCAGTCCTGAATATTCATTGGAAGGACTGATGCTGAAGCTGAAATTCCAATACTTTAGCCACCTGATGCGAAGAACTAACTCATTGGAAAAGACCCTGATGCTGGGAAAGACTGAAGGCAGGAGGAGAAGGGGATGACAGAGGCTGAGATGGTTGGATGGCATCACCAACTCAATGGACATGAGTTTGAGCAAGCTCTGGGAGTTGGTGATGGACAGGGAAGTATGCTGCAGTCCATGGGGCCACAAAGAGTGGGACACGACTGAGCAACTGAAATGAACTGAATTGATATCCAGACAATGGAATATTATTTAGCAATAAAAAGATAAATAAATAAAAGAAAAAAATGAGCTATCAAGCCATGAAATGACACAAGGAAACTTAAGGGCAATTAAAGCCAATCTGAAAAGGCCACAAAGTATATGATTTGAAATATATGACAGTCTGGAAAAGGTAAAACCATGGGGACAATAGAAAATATTTAGATAATCTTTAGAAATTTTTAGAAAATTTAGACAGTAGACATTTTTAGAAAAGATTGGACTTTCCAGGTGGCTCAGATGCAAAGAATCTGCCTGCAATGCAGAAGACCCAGGTTCAAACCCTGGGTTGGGAAGATTCCCTCGAGAAGGGACTGGCAGCCCACTCCAGTATTCTTGCCTGGGAAATCTCATGTACAGATAACCCTGGCGGGCTACAGTCCATGGGATCACAAAGAGTTGGACACAACTGAGAGACTTTCAGGACTTTCCTGGTTGCTCAGAAGGTGAAAAGATTGGGAGAAAAGTCCAAAAGACATAGACTCATATTCTATTCTGTCTCTTATCACTAGCTATATAAAATTACACAAGTTATTTAAATTTTCTGAAATTCTATAAAATATGTCACTATGAGAATTTAAATGGGATAGCTTATAAAAAGTGCTTGAAAAATACCAGGCAATCAATAAACAACAACAGATTTAATAATATTGAACATTTCTCCTTGTATTTTTGTTACCATGTTATCTAGCTATTTGAATCATTCTTATCTTGCCTTTAGTTTACCTTTCTACCTTTGATTCTTTGGGTTTTTCACCTAGGACAGGCTTTCTAGTTGTGTGGTCATTTCTGTGGCTGATCTCAATAATTCAATGGATTAGCTAATTGTGTAAGCTGTAAGCTGTACTGTAACAAGTTAAATGTGTTTTGTTCCTGCTCCCTAGTAGCTCTGAAAGCACTCTTAAATTTTTCCTGTTTTAAATTTGGAGCCCAAATTGAACAAAATTTAGACAAGAGTAACCAGCAATGAATCTTAAGATGCTTTCAGTTCAATTCAGTTCAGTTGCTCAGCTGTGTCCGACTCTTTGCAACCCCATGAACCGCAGCACACCAGGCCTCCCTGTCCATCACCAACTCCCGTAGTCCACCCAAACCCATGTCCATCTAGTCGGTGATGCCATCCAACCATCTCATCCTCTGTTGTCCCCTTCTCCTCCTGCCCTCAATCTTTCCCAGCATCAGGGTCTTTTCCAATGAGTCAGCTCTTCTCATCAGGTAGCCAAAGTATTGGAGTTTCAGCTTCAGCATCAGTCCTTCCAGTGAACACCCAGGATTGATCTCCTTTAGGATGGACTGGTTGGATCTCCTTGCAGTCCAAGGGACCCTCAAGAGTCTTCTCCAACACCACAGTTCAAAAGCATCAATTCTTTGGTGCTCAGCTTTCTTCACAGTCCAACTCTCACATCCATACATGACCACTGGAAAAACCATAGCCTTGACCAGACGGACCTTTGTTGGCAAAGTAATGTCTCTGCTTTTTAATATGCTGTCTAGGTTGGTCATAGCTTTCCTTCCAAGGAGTAGGCATCTTTTAATTTTATGGCCGCAATCACCATCTGCAGTGATTTTGGAGCCCAGAAAAATAAAGTCTGACATTGTTTCCGCTGTTTCCCCATCTATTTGCCATGAAGTGATGGGACCAGATGCCGTGATCTTAGTTTTCTGAATGTTGAGCTTTAAGCCAACTTTTTCACTCTCCTCTTTCACTTTCACCAAGAGGCTTTTTAGTTCCTCTTCACTTTCTGCCATAAGGGTGGTGTCATCTGCATATTTGAGGTTATTGATATTTCTCCTGGAAACCTTGATTCTAGCTTGTGCTTCCTCCAAAACCAATTATCACAAAATGTTACTTGCAGCACTCATCATTTGCTAAAAACTTCTTAAATGCTCTAGTTTCCCCTTCCTGAAAATGCTTAGATTTGGCAAATAACAAGTTTTAAACCTTGAACTAAAAATTACTGATCATTGCTTAATGTTTTGTATTTGAAGCTTT
Source organism: Muntiacus reevesi (assembly GCF_963930625.1). Lineage (NCBI taxonomy): Eukaryota > Metazoa > Chordata > Mammalia > Artiodactyla > Cervidae > Muntiacus > Muntiacus reevesi. The sequence continues at coordinate 12,898,948 of NC_089259.1, forward strand.
GTGTTTGTATGCTTTGTATTTTGCGTCCCAATTTTTTTGTGAGTGACTCACAACTTATCTTTGTTTTCCTCTCTCTTATCTTTAGCTCCTTTCTTCTACAATGTATATATAAAGACAGAGAGTAGACAGGGGAAAAAAGGCATTTGGGGGTAAGTATTTCAAACACTTCTTTCACTCAGACATGGCCTAAAACAACCAAACACATTTATTTTATTAAAAAAAAATGTAAAATCCAAAAACCATTTTCATTTTTTCTTAACCCAAAATGTAAACAATAGCATTAATATGAAGATTAAACATGCAAAGCACAAAATGTTTGAAAGAGTTAAACATTAGAACAAAAGAATGCTATAACCTAGGTAAAAGATGATCAAGAACTGCACCAAGGCCACAACTGAAAACATCCAGAAAGGGAAGGAAAAAAAAAAAAGACTTGAAAAAGAAATAAGTAATAAAAATCTGTTTAAATGTATCCTCTCAAAAGACTGGTTGTTTTGAGAAAGAAATTACTTGTATCAATGATAAATTCTCATCAAGCAATAACAGAAATTGTTGGGAAAAAAAAATGCAGTGTTCTCAAGGCAATGCTGTGGCATTTGTCCTTGAATGTTATGCTTTATTATAGATAATCCCTATAATTTCTTAGATTTTCATTTTTTCATTTCATTTTTCAACCATAATATAGTAATAGAAATGAGGACTATTTTTAATACATTAGAGTTAATAAAACTAAGATCAAAAAGTCTAAAAGAAACTTTAGTAACCCTATTATGAACGCTTAAAAAGAGTTTATTGAATTTCAGGATAAGAAGTATAATGATGAAAACATTAAAAACTGAATATCAAGCTCAGTGACATTCCCTCTAAATCTAACATTAGTAGTCACTTACATCACCCTTTACCACTAAATATACCCAGGTACACTTCTGCTTCTGTCAAAATAAAGTATATGTATTTCATATAACTACTCCTCATGCTAAGTACAACTAAAAACCCTGGACAATGGATATAATATTAACATAACAAGTTCTGAAAAGTAGAGAGCGGAAAGCAAACTGACTGGAGGCCTTAGGAGTCAAGGAACGACTTGGTGATAGCTCCCTGGGTTTTCACTTGGCCTCACATATCACAGATATGAGGAAGGAAGAAAGAAAGCTCGAAATGCCAACAAATGCAGACAACAACAAAACAAAACAAAACAACTCCAGGAAAAGCCTGCTCTCTAATCAGAGGACCAGGAAAAGGGCAGCCTTAAGGCTGAAAATGTTGAGGTAGTAGCTACTCTACTGAAGTCAAACACCACAGAAAAACAACAATGGCTCTACCACCACCCACACCAGCAAACTCTGAGTGGAAAGCCTAAACTTTCACCATTGCTGGGCTATAGCAGGACCCAGGTCCTCCAGCTGGGCTGGTGTCAGAGAAGGCTGAGTGGGGAGACAGGACTCTTCATTCCCTCTGTAAAGTAACACACTACATCCTCTGGTGTGAGGGGAGCCCCTCTGGGGAGGCTAGACTTCTCCATCTAGTGGCTAACAAGGCACTCTCCCCTTTCCCACTGGGAGAGTGTCAGAGGAGGCCTAGTGGAGAGTGGAGGTTTTTTACCATCACTCAGTAGTAGCAAGGCCGCATCTATGTGGGAGCAGCAATGAGGTGCTCCTGCCCCGCCCAGCCAGGGGCTTATCAGCAGAAGCCTAGTGGTCAGCCAGCACTCCCACTTCTGACCAGCAGTAACAGGAAGCCCTTATTCCCTCCACAAGTGACTATGGAGTCTCTGAACTTTCACTACTACGTGGAAGTAACAATGATACAGAGTCTTACAACATAAAACCCAACATGTCCATATTTCAACAGAAAATCACTCACCAAAGCAAGAACCAGGAAGCTCTCAAACTAAATAAGAAATAACAATCAACATGTGCCAACACCAAGAAAATGCAGAGGTTAGAATTATGTGGTGGGCATTTTAAAGCCATCATCATAAAAATGTTTTGATGAGTAATTAAGGGATGTGCCTAAAACAAATAAAAATATTAAAAGTCTCAGAAAAGGAATAAAAGATATAAAAAACCAAATGGAAAAGACACAATAACTGAAATAAAAAATTTAGTGGGATGGTTCAATAGCAGAATGGAGGGGATAAAGGACAGAATCAGTGAATGTAAGGCAGAATACTAAGGCATATGCAGTATGGCCAACAGAGAGACAAAAGACTGGAAAAAAGAAATGAAGAGAGTCTCAGGGACCCGTGGGACTCTATCAAAAAAGACCTATAGTTTCTTCCATGAGAGTTCTGGAAGAATAGGAGAAAGAGGGCAGACTTACAAAAGTTTCAATAAATTAGAATGGAAAATTTCCAAAATTTAGCAAAAGACATAAGCCTACAGAACTGAGAAGTTAAGAAATTAATTCCAGAAAAAAACCCACTCCAGTACTCTTGCCTGGAAAATCCCATGGACGGAGAAGCCTGGTAGTTACAGTTCATGGGGTCGCAAAGAGTCAGACACGACTGAGCAACTTCACTCAAAGACAGCAAAGCTTGAAAGCAGCAAGAAACAAATGTCTGAGAGGAAAACAATTCAATTCAATGACAGTGAATTTCCCATTAGAAATTATGGAGACCAGGAAGAAGTGGCACAGCATTTTTCAACTGAAAAGAACAGTTAACCCAGAAATCTATATCCAGTAAAAGCATCTTTCAGAGATGAAAGGAAAACGAAGACATTTTCAGATGGAAAAAAAAAAGAAAAAAAAAAACCCCAAAGACTGCCACCAGCTGACCTCTCCTAAAAGAATGAATTTAGAAGCTTAAAAGAGGAATAAAACAATAAAAGAGGAAATCTTAGAACATCAGGGAGGAAGAAAGAATATGGTGGAGCAAAAATACAGATAAATACAATAGACAGTGGAGAAGGCAATGGCAACCCACTCCAGTGTTCTTGCCTGGAGAATCCCAGGGACGGAGGAGCCTGGTAGGCTGCTGTCTATGGGGTCGCACAGAGTCAGACACGACTGAAGTGACTTAGCACGCACAGCACAATAGACAGATCGAAAGGGCTTAGCTAAAGGGTATCAGGTTTATTTTGAGGTGATGAAAATTTTAAAACTTGACTATGGTAATGGTTACAAGGGCTTCCTTGATGGCTCTGAGTCCGCCTGCAATGCAGGTGGCGGTAAAGAGTCCGCCTGCAATGCAGGAGATGCAAGAGACGTGAGTTCAATACCTGTATTCATATTAAAAACCATTTAACTATGCATTTTAAATGAGTGAATTGTATGTTATGTGAATTATATCTCAATAAAGCTGTTTTAAAAATCAGAATCATGGTAGCCTGAGAAAAAGGGACAAGAGAACTTTCTAGATATGATGCAAAAGTTTTATATCTTGTTCAAGGTCATGGTAACACAGGTATATATATAAATTGTCAAAATTAAGCAAGCTAAAGCCTTACAAATAATGTACCTACTCTTATGACAGCTATACTTTAATAAAAATTATTAAGAATCTCAAATTTCTTTCCAAAATGCTTTTACCAGTTTATACTCATACCAATAGTATTTTAGAATTCAGGTGGTCTACATCTCACAAATTGTAATATTGATAATTGACAGGCCAAATTTTGGGCCTTATTGTGGTCTGATTTATCAATCCCTTACTGTTAATGAGGTTGGTCATCATTTCCATTGGACTTTATCTTTTTTAATATATATTTATGTTTTAAAAGGTAAGACTTTTCAAACCATATTCCCAAGGTTCTATGGCTTGTTCAAAATTTTCTTATCGCTTAGTCACTTATGTATGTTACAAATACACCCTCTCAAAACGAGTCTAGTCTTCTTTATTGTTATGCTGCATCTCTTAATCTAAAAATTTATGATATAGCCAAAGTAGTATTTAATCATGCAGTTTGGATATATGTCTGTGTCTTTTAAAATAAATACTTCTGTAATGCAAATACAAAGTAATTTTGTCTCCTACATTATCTTTAATCCTTGTGGAAGTCTATGTATGTATGTGTTCAGAGGTAGGAATCTAATTTTACTGCAAAATTGTAATTTTTTCACATGACTAAAAGTTTGTTTATTCCATTTATGATGGATTATTTCTGGATTCCTTTTTTACTGCTTCATTAATCATTTTTTCTATTTCTATGCCACATATATAGATTTATAATAAATCTTGATATCTAGAAGGGTAAAAATACCCATTTATTTACATTGCTAGTAAAATAGAAGACAAAATTATGGTGTTTCTTAAAGAGAATGTTTTGTAAAGTTGAGGGCTTTCGTCTTCCTGGTGCTTTTTCATTGTGCCAAATTAGTCACAAGCAAGTTGAAAATATGCATCTTTTCATTTTCCAAAGTAATTTTAAAGGGTGAAAATTATTTGTCCTTAACAACATACATTTTCCCCTTTTTGTTCTCCACTCATCTAAACAATAACTATAAGGTATACCAGTGGCATCTCAAATTTAGTCTCACTTTTAATTTATCATTCAGTTTGTTTTCTAATTGGACTGTTGAAAATTACAGATAGGAAGTCAGAGGTTTAGAATACCAACACTTCCATTGTCTTTACTTTGAAGAGTCTTTAATTTCTGTCTAAGAGTGGTCCTTTTTGACTGGATAGCCTCTGCTATCTATCCATATTAATTGGTTACAAAGGTGATGGAATGTGGAGAAGGAAACGGCAACCCATTCCAGTATTCTTGTCTGGGGAATCCCGTGGACAGAGGAGCCTGGTGGACTACAGTCCACGGGGTTGCAAGAGTTGAACGTGACTTAGTGACACCCACCACCACTACCTGATGGAATGAGACCTGGAAGAACTCTAGGCCGGACTGAAATAAGACTCAGTACTTGCTTTTCTTAAATACATTCAAATATTTGAATATTTTGGGAGTTATCTACACTTATCTATAAATAGTTTGGATGTATCAACTGTTTTTCATAGTTCTTTTCAGTTCTCTAACTGTTTTGGAAACTGACAGTAAACTACACAAATTATGACTACAGTATTAATAAAAGTTTAAAAAATGATCCCATAAAACATTGAAATCCAGATATTTAAGACTTACCTCTATTTCTTTTCTTAATTTTTCATGTGTCTTTATTTCTTCCTCAAGAAAACAAGTTTGTTCACTGATGGATTCTTCTACAGTTGTAATTTCATCCTTCAGTTTTGTAATATCTTCCTGTATGTTTATAACATTTAAAATATACATGTCAAACAATGAATCGCCAATATAAATCCAAGATTTTCAGTGTTTCTATAATTTAAGATTAACCATCACATTTAATTTTGATTAATATGATTAGAATGTTACTTCTATAGATATAAGGAACGAGAAAGCATTATTCAAACAAACAAACCTTAGATTTGAAGATACAGAAGTAAAAACCAAATGAAAATAAGACATAAAGGAAAGTAGAAGTCATAGCGGCAATTGTTTGGCAATGTTGTATAGGATATTTGTTTACTTATTAGCAAGAAATAATAGATATTTTAAGTTTTCACCTCCCAAAATCTTCAAAAAATATTAAGAGAAAGATGTTTAGGGTGCAATTATTAATTCACATTGTTTGTGTAACAGCATTAAGCACACTAAATAGATTTTAACTGGTCTGGATCCACTAGACTGGAAGCTAGTTAACAATTTTGTGAATCACACTTTCTGTAACAAATGAATTAACTGTTCATCTGATTTTGTGGGACTATATATTTTTATTAATCCACAAGGGATTTGGGGATGTTTCCTTTATGCATTTGTACTTCTGGCATAGTTGTTATATAACTCATGTACTTACACAAGTTTTTAAAAGCTGTGAATCCAGTTAGAGCACTCATGGATATTTTACTAAGTTAACGATTTATCACTGAGTAAGAATACTCACGAAAAAAGGAATACTAGGAAATGTTTTATTAAGTGATATTTCAAACCTGTGCTTGTCTCATCAGGTTTCCTTCTGGATTTTGGAGATCCAGCTCAAGTTCCTCTTTCATTGTCTTTAGTTTTTTAACAAGGTCTCGTTTCTCATTGAGTTCAGTCATGAATGACCATTTGTTCTCTACCTCTCTCAAACTATCTTTATGTGCTTTTATCTTGGCATAGTATTCATTATATTTTATCATTTGTTCCTCAAAATTTTCTTGGGCTGTTTCTATGTCAGATTTAAGCTTCACATTTTCTGCGTGTAAGGATTTGATTTGATTTTCCAGGTCTCCACAGTGAAGTTTGGTATTCTGTATGGCAGCATCTTGCTGATAAATTTGCCTTTCTGTTTCTTTAGTTTCTGCAGAGACAGATGCTATTTGTGTTTGAAGCTCATGAAGTTCATTCTGTAAGATATTTCAACATTATTATTATTAATTCATGATATTCAAAATAAAAAAGCCATTGTTTTGATCCACAGTGTGTGTAGAAAAATCACTTAACATAAAAAATATTTTTTATCAAATATACAAAAATTGATGCATAATAGAAGAAGAAATGTAATAAAGTAATGAAATTATTTTATAATCAGAGGGAGCCCAGGGTTACATATTTCTTATTTTTTATTGTTCTCACTATTAAAATTTTATCATTTGTCTTGACATTTTATATATAAAAAATACTTTACAATAATTTTAACAATATATTTATGGGCATGAGAAGTACACACTAAAGAAAAAGTTATGATAAAAATGATAAAACTCTGAGTTAAAAGAACAAAAGATCTAAGTTCTAGTGCCCTTAATGCTGTTTACTAGTTGGGGTGATTATACATGCTGTGCTCAGTCGTTCAGCCATGTCTGACTCTTTGTGATCCCGTAGACTGTAGCCCACCAGGCTCCTCTGTCCATGGGATTCTCCAGGCAAGAATACTGGAGTGGGTTGCCATGCCCTCCTCCAGGGGATCTTCCTGACCCAGGGATCAAACCCAGGTCTCCTGCATTTCAGGCAGGTTCTTTACCTTCTGAGTCACCAGGGAAACCCATGATCAAATAGCAAACTTAATTATCCTATTCAAGTCTCACTTTCTTCACTTGTAAGATAAGTATGAAGGTATATTTATTTTTGCCTCCCATGTGGTGCGGTGGTAAAGAATCTGTCTGCCAATGTAGGCAGTTCAGGAAACGCGGGTTCGATTACTGGGTCAGGAAGATCTCCTGAAGAGGGAAATGGCAACCCGCTTCCAGGATCTTGTCTGGAAAATCCCATGAACAGAGTAGCCTGATGGGCTAGAGTCCACAGCGTTGCAAAGAGTTGGACATGACAGAGCACGGATAACTCTTACCTCTCTGGGGCATTTGGCAATTCTAACCAGCACCTGTTTTTTAAAACCTACCCAACACTTCTCTGCTTCTCCTCAGATACCTCTGAGCATTCCTTCTCTGTCTCATTGGTTCCTTCAAATATAGGTTTTCCTCAGGGTACAGTCATCATAATTTTCTTCTCTCATTCTATCTATACTCCTTGGATAATCTTACACATACTTAGATCTTGAAAAACATAGAAACTGATGATTCACAGAATGTAGGTGGCTATTAAGTCCTATGTCCAGCTACCACTGTGCATCTCAAATTCATCGTCCAAAAATCAGACAACGCCTCCCCTCCTGTGGCCCATCCTGTTCTGCCTTGTATCAGTTGCCAATTGTCAGGACCACAAAAACTCTGTAACACACTAGTGTTTATTACAGAGTGCCTGATGAACTATGGATGGAGGTTCGTGACATTGTACAGGAGACAGGAATCAAGACCATCCCTGAGAAAAAGAAATGCAAAAAAGCAAAATGATTCTCTGAGGAGGCCTTACAAATACCTGTGAAAAGAAGAGAAGCAAAAGGCAAAGGAGAAAAGGAAAGATATTCCCATTTGAATGCAGAGTTCCAAAGAATGGTAAGGAGAGATAAGAAAGCCTTCCTCAGGAATCAATGCAAAGAAATAGAGGAAAACAATAGAATGGAAAAGACTAGAGATCTCTTCAAGAAAAGAGATACCAAGGGAACATTTCATGCAAAGATAGGCTCAATAAAGGACAGAAATGGAAAGGGCCTAACAGAAGCAGAAGATATTAAGAAGAGGTGGCAAGAATACACAGAAGAACTGTACAAAAAAGATCTTTACGACCCAGATAATCACAATGGTGTGATCACTCACCTAGAGTCAGACATCCTGGAATGTGAAGTCAAGTGGGCCTAAGGAAGCATCACTACGAACAAAGCTAGTGCAGGTAATATAATCCCAGTTGAGCTATTTCAAATCCTGAAAGATGCTGCTGCTAAAGTGCTACACTCAATATGCCAGCAAAGTTGGAAAACTCAGCAGTGGCCACAGGACTGGATAAGGTCAGTTTTCATTCCAGTCCCAAAGAAAGGCAATCCCAAAGAATGTTCAAACTATCAAATTGCCAACATCCACTGGATCATTGAAAAAGCAAGAGAGTTCCAGAAAAACATCTACTTCTGCTTTATTGACTCTGCCAAAGCCTTTGAGTGTGTGGATCACAATAAACTGTGGAAAATTCTGAAAGGGATGGGAATACCAGAGCACCTGACCTGCCTCTTGAGAAATCTGTATGCAGGTTAGGAAGCAACAGCTAGACCTGGACATGGAACAGCAGACTGGTTCCAAATAGGAAAAGGAGTACATCAAGGCTGTATATTGTCACCCTGCTTATTTAACTTATATGCAGAGTACATCATGAGAAATGCTGGGCTGGAGGAAGCACAGCTGGAATCAAGATTGCCAGGAGAAATATCAATAACCTCAGATATGCAGATGACACCACGCTTATGGCAGAAAGTGAAAAAGAACTAAAGAACCTCTTGATGAAAGTGAAAGAGGAGAGTGAAAAAGTTGGCTTAAAGCTCAACATTCAGACAACTAAGATCATGGCATCTGGTCCCATCACTTCATGACAAATAGATGGGGAAACAGTGTCTGACTTTATTTTTCTGGGCTCCAAAATCACTGCAGATGGTGATTGCAGCCATAAAATTAAAAGATGCTTACTCCTTGGAAGGAAAGTTATGACCTACCTAGACAGCATATTAAAAGCAGAGACATTACTTTGTCAACAAAAGTCCATCTAGTCAAGGCTATGGTTTTTCCAGTGGTCATGTATGGACGTGAGAGTTGGACTGTGAAGAAAGCTGAGCGCCGAAGAATTGATGCTTTTGAGCTGTGGTGTTGGAGAAGACTCTTGAGAGTCCCTTGGACTGCAAGGAGATCCAACCTGTCCATCCTAAAGATGAGTCCTGGGTGTTTATTGAAAGGACTGATGTTGAAGCTGAAACTCCAATACTTTGGCCACCTGATGCAAAGAGCTGACTCATTGGAAAAGACCCTGATGCTGGGAAAGATTGAGGGCAGGAGGAGAAGGGCACGACAGAGGATGAGATGGTTGAATGGCATCACCGACTCAATGAACTTGGGTTTGTGTGGACTCCGGGAGTTGGTGATGGACAGGGAAGCCTGGTGTGCTGCGGTTCATGGGGTCGTAAAGAGTTGGACAGAACCGACTGAACTGAACTAAACTGAACTGAACTATAGCCCACCAGGCTCCTCTGTCCATGGGATTCTCCAGGCCAGAATACTGGAGTGGGTAGCTGTTCCCTTCTCCAGGGGATCTTCCTGACCCAGGGATCAAACCTGAGTCTCCCGCATTGCAGGCAGATTCTTCACTGTCTGAGCCATCACAGAAGCCCTCTTTATATTTAACTATTCATCAAATTCTGTAGATTTCCCCACCAGTATAACTATAGGCCTTTATTCTTTTTCTTCTTTAAATAAATGTATAATTATGGGAGGGAAGCACTCACTAAGAAGGCAGACCCAGCCCATCCTTTTCTCGACAGAGACAGGAGCGAGAAGGACACTGAAGATACAACATGCTGATGAGCTTCAATCTTTATCTCCAGTTTTGATATTTAAAATGCCCCTTTGACATTCTAGTTGGATATCTAACAGCCATCTCAATATACATGTTCAGAAAAGAGCTTTTAATTTGCAAGTCCAATATGCTCCTCTTTCAGCCTTTTTGATTTCAATAAACTTTCCACCTTGGATACAAAAAAACCTAGAAGCCATTCTTGATTCATCCCTTTATTTTATCCCTACAACCTATTTAACAGCAAATCTTGATGCCTGGGCCTCAAAAATAAAATCCCAACTCACTTGTGACCAGTCGTTGTAGCATGGCCCAGCTCTTAACTGGTCTCCCTGTTTCCATGCTTCCTCCTCTCCCTCAACTAGAACTTCCAACACTGTTCTTCAAAGTTGTTCTGGTTGTACAGGTTCTTTGCATTTCCATAGGTCTTTTAGAATCAGTCTGCCAAGTTCTCTAAAAAAGCCTGCAGGAATTTTGAGTAGAACTGCTTTTAAACAATAGATGAAAGAGAAAGACCTGACGTGTTAACAATATTGAATCTTATGGTTCATGAAAATGGTATATCTCTCTATTTTGGTCTTTAATTTCTCTCAACAGTGTGTTGCAGTTTTCAGTACACAGGTCTTACATCTTGTCTTAGTTTGCTACAGCACAGCCATAACAAAATGTCATAGATTTAGTGGCTAGAACAACACAAATTTATCTCTCACAGTTCTGTAGGCTGGACAGAGTGTTAGCATAGTCAGGTTCCGGTGAGAACTCTTCCCGGCTTACAGAGGGTCAACTTCTCACTGTGTCGTCACATGACAAAGAGCATGCTCTTTGGTATCTTTTCTTCTAAGGGCACTAACCCTACCACCAAGATCCCACCCTCATAACATCACCTAAACCTAATTACCTGACAAAAACTTCATCTCCAACCACAACCACATGGGTTTTTAAGGCTTCAGCATATAAATTTTGGGGGTGATACAAACATTCAGTCTATAATACAGTATTTTTGTTAAATTTACCCCTATTTCATAATTTTGATGCCACTGTAAATGATAATGCTTTTTAAATTTCAGTTTCTGATTGTTTCTTTTAAAATGTAGAAATATAACTGGTTTTTAAAATTAATCTTATCTTGCAACCTTTCTAAACTCCCTTATTAGTCCTGAAAAAGTGAAAGTGAAAGTCGCTCAGTCATGTCTGACTCTTTGTGACCCCATGGACTATACAATCCGTGGAATTCTCCAGGCCAGAATAATGGAGTGGGTAGCCTTTCCCTTCTCCAGGGGATCTTCCCAACCCAGGGATTGAACCCAGGTCTCCCGCATTCCAGGTGGATTCTTATTAGTCCTAATAGACTTTAAAATAATAGATTCCTTAGGATTTACCAAAAAAAAATTATGCTATATGTGAATAAAAACAGTTTTACTCCCTCCTTTCCAATCGGGATACCTTTTATTTCTTTATCTGTGAAGGAGTGGCTTGAATTATTGGTACCACAGAATGAGAAGAAGTGATAAGAAGACATATGCTTGCCTTATCCCTGATGTTAGGAGAAAAATATTCAGTCTTCCACTATTACATATGTTGCTTTTAGGATTTATGTAGATGCCCCTTTTAGTTGGCTAGAACTTTTTTCTGTTCCTAATTTGCTGTTAGTTTTTATCTTAAATTGATGTTGGATTATAAGAAGTATCTTTCATGCATCTAGAATTCTCTTTCTAAAAATAAGTTTATTCATTCACTCTTTTGAAGTCTATCAAAACCCTCTCATCAACTTTAAAATAAAGTTTAAGTTTCTTTTCATGCTACACATCTCTTATTGCTTCTCAGAATACACTCTATGTTATTCCACTACCAAACTACTTACAGCTCTATGAATGTACCAATGCTATTTCAGACCTCTTAAGTTTCTCAGTTTTTTTGGGCTTTTTTTTTTTGGCCTAGAATATCACATCCTTGTTTCCCTTTAACCCTCAAACCAATCCCATACCCCAATCATTCTAGGGAACTCCAGCTATTCTTTAAAACTCAACTTATCACTCCTTTTTCAATGTTAAATCTGTGTTTATGTCTCTATTGTTGACAATACGTCCCTGCATGTAGTTATTTGTTTAGTTATTTGTCTCCCTCTTCAATACATGGTGAGGACTTCTCTGGTGGCTCAGATGGTAAAAGAAAACATTTGCAATGCAGGAGACCCAGGTTCCATCTCTGGGTCAGGAAGATCCCCTGGAGAAGGGAATGGCAACTGACTCCAGTATTCTTGCCTGGAGAATTCCATGGACAGAGGAGCCTCATGGGCTAAAGTTCATGGGGTCACAAAGAGTCCAATATGGACTAACACTTTCAGTTTCATTTTCAACAGATGGTGAGTAGCTTAAGAGTGAGGACAATGTTCAGCAAAATGCTTAACAGAAATTAGGTCCTCAATATAAATGAAATAACATCTCTAAAACTCTTTGAAGATTGACAAGTATTACGGAATGACTCTTTATAGAAATCTAAGACATTACTATTTTTATATTATATCCTACTGTCAAAATGTATTCTTTTCTAAAGTGACTCAGTTCAGTTCAGTTCAGTTGCTCAGTCGTGTCTGACTCTTTGCGACCCCACGAACTGCAGCATGCCAGGCCCCCCTGTTCATCTCCAACTCCTGGAGCTTGCTCAAACTCATGTCCATTGAGTCAGTGATACCATCCAAACATTTCATCCTCTGTCGTCCCCTTCTCCTCCTGCCTTCAATCTTTCCCAGCATCAAGGTCTTTTCCAATGAGTCAGTTCTTTGCATCAGGTTGCCAAAGGACTGGAGTTTCAGCTTTAGCATCTGTCCTTCCAGTGAATATTCAGGACTGATTTCCTTTAGGATGGACTGGTTGGATCTCCTTGCAGTCCAAGGGACTCTCAAGAGTCTCCTCCAACACCACAGTTCAAAAGCATCAATTCTTCTGCACTCAGCTTTCTTTATAGTCCAAGTCTCACATCCATACATGACTACTGGAAAAACCATAGCTTTCACTAGACAGACCTTTGTCAGCAAAGCAATGACTCTGCTTTTTAATATGCTGTCGAGATTGGTCATCACTTTTCTTCCAAGGAGCAAGCATCTTTTAATTTCACGCAATGCAAATATTTACAAGAAATCTATACTACCATATAGTGTAAGTATTATCATATCTGCTGATGCATTAATGCCTAAAACCATATTCAAAATCTGGTCCTACACTGCCAACCAGGGCCCCGGCAAGGATACCTTAAGTAATGTTTACAAGTATCCTTTCATTTAATTATCATGAAAATCTTACAGATAGGTCCTATTATTATCTCCATTTTACAAATGAGAAAACAGAAGCATGGAAAGATTAAATCAAGGAGTTGGAAGTAGCAAATCATCTCCTGGCAATTCAGATCTAGAGTATATTCTTTTCATATTCTTCTCATATCAATGATAGTTAATAAAAAAACTTTTAAAAGTAAAAATACTGTTTTCATTTTCCCTTCTTCAGCTTTATTAACAGAATAATTGTGTCTATGCTGAATACAAAAACAAGTATGGCTTTCAGATTCCTGTGATGGATTTATGAACATATTTTGAAATCTAAGTGTTAGTTGCTCAGTCGTGTCTGACTCTTTGTGACCCTGTGGACCATAGCACCCCAGATCGTCTGTCCATGCGATTCTCCAGGCAAGAATACTGAAGTGGGTTACCATTTCCTTCTCCAGGGAAAATTTAAGGAACACAGAAATGTTCCTTATCTACCTGAAACGTTCCTTATCTACCTGAAATGTTCACTAGCAACTAGTAATTTCTAAGCCACATCTTTAAAAACACTGACTTAAAAACGTCAAACTAGTACAGCCACTATGGAGAACAGTGTGGAGATTTCTTAAAAAACTGGAATTAGAACTGCCATATGACCCAGCAATCCCACTCCTGGGCATACACACCGAGGAAACCAGATCTGAAAGAGACACGTGCACCCCAATGTTCATCACAGCACTATTTATAATAGCCAGGACATGGAAGCAACCTGGATGCCCATAGCAGATGAATGGATAAGGAAGCTGTGGTACATATACACCATGGAATATTACTCAACCATTAAAAAGAATTCATTTGAATCAGTTCTAATGAGATGGATGAAACTGGAGCCCATCATACAGAGTGAAGTAAGCCAGAAAGATAAAGACCAATACAGTATACTAATGCATATATATGGAGTTTAGAAAGCTGGTAACGATAACCCTATATGCAAAACAGAAAAAGAGACACAGATGTACAGAACAGAATTTTGGACTCTGTGGGAGAAGGCGAGGGTGGGATGTTTCAAAAGAACAACATCAAAACATGTATATTATCTAGGGTGAAACAGATCACCAGCCCAGGCTGGATGCATGAGACAAGTGCTTGGCCCTGGTGCACTGGGAAGACCCAGAGGAATCGGGTGGAGAGGGAGGTGGAAGGGGGGATCGGGATGGGGAATACATATAAATCCATGGCTGATTCATGTCAATGTATGACAAAAACCACTACAATTCTGTAAAGTAATTAGCCTCCACTAATAAAAAATAAATGGAAAAAAATAAAAAATAAATAAAATAAACAATAAATATAACTAAAAAAAAAACTTAACCTTCCTTCAATTCAGCATTTTAGGAAAAACTATCAAATAAATTTAAAATAATTCTATGTGATCACTGTGTTTTACATGCTTATCTATAGTACGATGACACTGTCGAATCTCTGCACAATGAGTATGTAAAATGTTCCACAAAACTGTAATATTCATATAGATTTTACTTAAGGATGTTATGTGTGCTTAGTCATTCAGTCATGTCCGACTCTTTGTGACCCCATGGACTATAGCCCACCAGGCTCCTCTGTCCATGGGAATTCTCCAGTGAAGAATACTGGAGTGGGTTGCCATGCCCTGCTCCAGGGGACCTTCCCAACTCAGGGATCGAACCCAGGTCTCCTGCATTGCAGGTGGATTATTTACCATCTAAGACACCAGTGAAGCCCTTACTTAAGGACACCTGAATAATTTAGAAGGTATAAATATGAACATTAGAAATGTTATATCGCTTCCTCAGAAGTTATTAAATTTGCTTAATAACTTCCCTCTTACTAATTTAATATAGTTTTGAAGAACATAAAAACTCATTTGCAAGACTTTGTGAAATAGGTTACCTGCAAACGGAACAGAACTTTCCTGTTTCTTTCTATTTCTGATGTTTGTGATTGCTGTTGCTTTGCAACTTGTTCTACAACATCGGTTAATGAAGATGTGTCTTGTTTAGCCAGAGCTAGACAAAAAGAATAAAGTACATAATTAAAATCTAAACGCAAAAATTCTAAGAAACTTATGTTTCATCACACAAAATCATGAAAATTGTGATGCTTTCTCATTAATAAACTAAATTTAGGGTTGATATTCTTCCCTTTCTGACTATAAACAAAACTAAAATCAAAGGCCATAATAAAAGACAATTAAAAGTCACCTACTGCAACACTACACCTGTTCCTTTATGAAACATTATAAATATTTTGACTGTCCTAAAATTTTTTATCCAGACCATCTGCACATATACTATAATTATAGTGCTACCATAACAACTATTTCTCAATTACAGTTGATGAATTTTCATTATAGGCCTGCATTTTCAGGTTGTTATGCCTTTTCTAAACACTCTAGAAGCCTCCTCCTGGCAGGTTTCCTCTATTGTAATTTGCTACTAATTTTAACCCAATTTTCCTATCACACTACTTTTTTTGTTACTCCTCATCTTTCAGCTCTGTATTTATGAAAAGTGCTTCATTACCTTCTTTGGGAACTCCTTGACTCTTCCTTTCGTTTTCTGACATTCTTGTGTCTCTTTCCACCTTTTCAGTTTACCTTTTCTCATACAAAATAATCAGTGCTGATAATATTTCACTTTTCTTTCTTTTTTCATCTGCTATGTATTAGTGATCCTGAAAGTAAATTAACTGTCAAATGTCACAGGGATGGCAATGACATTCATCATCAGTTCCAAGAATTAAAATACAGTGATTGAGTGAGAGATCAGGGAAGAAAGCAGAACTCTCTGTGGATCTTGCTTGTCCTGCTTTTTAACTGTTATAACCCTGAGAAGTTTCTTAATTTATGTGATCATCAATGTCCTCGTCTGTAAAACTTCATAGGGCTAGTGTAATAATGAATGTGGTCTTCCCCAGGTGGCGCTAGTGCTAAAGAATTCACCTGCCAATGCAGGAACCACAAGAGACGGAGGTTCCTAGAGACTCAGGAACATGGGTTCTCAGACAGGGGTTGGGAAGATCCCTTGGAGTAGTAAATGGCAACCCACTCCAGTATTCTTGTTTGGAAGATTTCCTGGTCAGAAGAGCCTGGTGACCTACTGTCCATGGGGCCACAATGAATTGGATATGACTGATCACACAATAATGAATGTATGTAACATACTCAGCACAATATCTGACATATATTTTAAGTAAATAATTATTATGGATTAGTAGCTGGTACCTCCGGTACTACTGTGAAGTGTATTCTAAAACACAGTAACAAGATGGATTAGCAACTTCTGCCATGGGTACAGGATGCAGGGAATATGGCATTCCTGTCCAGTGCCAGCTAGGGTAAGTCTTACACAGGTTTAAAATCACCAATCTCCTCTATACTTAAGAGAAACTGATGAGATGAAGGGGGAGATATTTTTCTATCTTGAAAGGTGAAAAGAGTTCTTTCCTCTACCAGTGCATGAATGCAATGAATGAATGATGAGTTGGCAGAATTAAAGACATTACCAGTTTTTGGAAAAAGCGTATCTGATTTTGCTTGTCCATTCCTGTACAGAAGAAATCACACAATTCTGCATGATTAATAAAAGGAATGTAATATTTTTGCTTAACATTTGAACATATGGATTTTTCTTTTTAGATGACATCTTTTAAAAAAAATCTTAGTTGATTTTTTATAGAACTTGTGAATCTTTCCAAATCATACTAAAGTCATGATAAACTTTGCCAGCCAAAAGAAGTAAAATATTATCATAACAGTAAGGCAAGTATATAAGGAAGCTTCCACAAGGAAATATGCAAAATCACTAAATATCTTCCCTAAAGATTGGTTAAATATTGATACAGAGTACTTGTATACTAGTTACAAGTGTTTTTAAAAAACAAAATTCTTAAAGATTGCAATCTGATAAAAACAAGAACAAAGTTAAATTGCTTCATAAGTCAGGAAACTCAAATCTATCCAGAAATATCTTATCAAGCTAAAGAAGTCCTGAGAGGAATACTCAACTGTGTCCTAATTACCTCTGAGAATCTATGATTCTTTCGTGTTTATTCACATGACTTCCTTCCTTCAAACCTCACCTCCGATCTGCCTCTCCAGGAAGTCTTCCCTGATACTGAGTCCATTCACTCTGTTCATGCCATTACTCTGTCTTTTCTACCTCCAGATCAATGCCAATGAATCCAAACTCTCTAGATCTTTTGTAGGTTTCATGGTTACAGATGTTATTCTTAGTGTTACCTATGTTGAAAATGCACACACCGTTTACATTTTTACTTTCAGTTAGTTCTCTCAATTGATTATAAACAACTAAATAGTGCCTTAGAGTTTTTGTCCCACTGTTCTAAATGTTTTAGATTAAAAAAAAAATAACATTATATAGTGCTGATTCTGTGCCATGTGTGGGAACTCTATAAATATTCAATTTATAAATATTAACTCATTCAGCCCTATGAGATAGATACTACTAGGTCTTGGGATAAGACAGGGCTAATCTTGAACCAAGGTTGAGCAACTGCTAGTTTATTAGGTAAATTCTTTCCAACCTGAGACTCAGATTCCCTATCGATAATAGTAGCAGCCTCATTAGATTACTGTGAGGATGAAGTGAAATAATGATTGTATTTAGCAAATTTCTGCCTCTCAACTATTTCTATTCCTATTACTGAATTTACATTATTTTATACTGTATTTCCTTATTAGACTATAAGCTCCAGGAAGGCAAATACAGTGTCTTATTCATTTTCATATTCTCTACAAAGTATTTGATGAAGAAACCAAAAAAAAAAAAAATTAGATTTTTACAGTAAAAATAAAGTAATTGGTACTTTTGATTTCTACTCTTAAAGCAGCATACACTGAAGAACTATTGGGTGATATTTCTTTAAACAAGCTATTCATGAAAGGATATCTGGTTTAAAATTGAGAAAGTAATCATTTTTTTCGGATCTTCCTAAAATGGACAAAAAATAAAAATGAAAATAAACCACTGCCATCTACTGATAATTCCTTATAATTGCATAAATCAATGAAAACAAGAGTTTAGAGATTAGACAATATCAGTTATTCTTTCATTCAAGCTACATATATATACAAAACATTGTGGGAAATATAAATATGAATTAAGTGACTCTGATTTAAAAAATAAAAATCTTATAATATGTACAGTATTTTATAACAAATATTACATGTAAAAAATCATTTAGGAAAAACACTTTCAACTAAATAACTAGCTTTACAGAAAACAATGCAGTGGAAATACTATAATAAACCACATGTCCTATATTAACTACTGTTGTTTAGTCGTTAAGTCATGTCTGACTCTTTGAAACCCCATGTACTGCAGCATGCCAGGCTTCCCTGTCCTTCACTATCTCCCAGAGTTTGCTCAAATTCACATCCATTGAGTCAGTGATGCCACCTTACCATCTCACCCTCTTCCTCCCTCTTCTCATTTCGCCTTCAAATATTAACTATAGCCAACATTTATTAATTACCTATAAGTATTTTCACATAGTGGGGTCATTCCTGGTGACTCAGAGGTAAAGAATCCATGGGTTTGATTCCTGGGTTGGGAAGATCCCCTGGAGGAAGAAACGGCAACCTGCTCCATTCTTGCCTGGGAAATTCCATGGATGGAGGAGCCTGGCAGGCTATAGTCCATGGGGTTGCAAAGAGTCAGACATGACTTAGTGACTAAGCAACAACTTTCACATAGATTATCTGTTTTATCCTTCAGAGCAGTCCTACAGTCTAGACATTATTTTTACGTATATTTTGAAAATGAGGAAACTAAAATTTGGAGAAATTAGGAAATTTGCCAAAGGTCATACATCCAAGTAGGAAGGATGAAATCTGAAGCAATTAGGATCCAAATTAACATTTAGTAGGTATTTATTATGTACTTAGGCATTGTAATAAACAACATTTGTGCACTATCTTATTTGAATTCAAGAGGCAAGTGCCTATAATTGGCCCTTGGGAGGAGATTTTTAAAAGGCCATGTTTCCAGCTTTTGGAAATTCATCATCCGTACCTCCCTCTAAGTTAATGAGCAAAATAAAGCAAGGCTGTCAAATCCTTCCCCCCACCCTGCCAGCCCCAGGATTTTGAGAGCTTCCGGCTTAAAAGAATTAAGAGGCAACCATCCATGTGCACCTATGTCACATAAACATCATTTTTCATCCATAATGGAAAAAACTGCTATGTGGACCTGCCAGGTAGTTTTAATTAAGTTTACAATTTCCTCCCACCTCTTTTAGAACAAATATTTCATGAGAAAACAAGGAGAGAAAAATTGTGTAGATAATTTTCAAACGGGTATGAAATTCCCTTTGTTGTTGTTTGTTTTTGTTTTCCAAGTGGGAGGGGAAGTTTAACATCTCAAGTTGACTTCGACTGGGGAAGCTAAAAAACTAACCTGGGGAAAGATAAAGTTTTCCTGAAACTGAGACTTAAAAAAATATGATGGAATCAGTTCTGGATGGCTCAATTCCAACAAAAAACTAAAAAGGCATCATGGGAAAAATATAACATACTGCACATATTAGTAAGAGTCAATAATACACAATCCAGGTAAAAAAGACTATTTCTACTGCATGTTTTCAAGAGAAGCTAAAACATCAGAGTCATCCCAAAAGAATAAATTAATTGAATTATTAAAATTAAAAAATTATAATAATATCATACCTATTATATGGCAGAGTCTTAGAATCTGCTGAAACTAGGGATTATTCTCTTCTCTGGCTAGGCAATGAGATTAAAATTTCAGGTTGCTGAAAATAGAAAGTAGCCAGAGGATTGGTACTGTTCCTTAACTTCCTTTCAGAGAGAATGTAGAGAATATTTATATATTATTCATTGTTTATAGCTTTAAGTCAAAGGTGGGATTTCTGTGAATGTGAGTTTGATGTATGAAGCAGGGCACCGAAAGCCAGTGCTCTGTGATAACCTGGAGGAATAGGGTGGAGAGGGAGGTGGGTGGGGGCTTCAGCATGGAGAAGTCCTATGGATTCATACTGATATATGGCAAAAACCACCACAATACTGTAAAGTAATTATCCTCCAATTAAAATACAGAAATAAATATTTTTTAAAAAAGACTTCTGCCTCCATAATTACAAGAGAACATGTTTTGTTGTTTTAAGCCATCCAGTTTTGGTCATTTGTTATGGAAACTAACGTAAGTTTTTCACAAGGAAATTTGCATGTTTTATGTCCATTTCTGGAAGGACTCATAAACTCTAGTGTAAATGGCTTAAAGACAACTGTTACCAATTTTAAAATCATCAAGATAAGGAGTTATATGGTGATGTAACAATTCCTGGTGATTTTCCCAACGGTTCCCCTTAACAGCCAGGCACTCTCTCTGTCCCCTAAAGACTTTTTAAGTCTCTATGGGTGAAGTAGATGCAAAGTCAAACAATGAAAATGTAGAGATACAGTGTGTGTTTTCTAAGTCTACCTACACTTAACCTCTCACCAATTAACTTATTCTATTTCCTTTTAAATCATAAGCTGCAAATCCCCACATCACACTGAACGTGCATGCTGAATGCTGAAGGGTTAGAAAGCCACTCTCCAATGAGTCTGCCCACTTCTGCTCCTACCAGTGAAAACTGTACATGTGACAATGTCACTTGTGTTTGTTCTCAAACCTGTTTATGCCAGTTGAACCTGTCACTGTGCTTTCACAATTTAATTAAATATTAAGTAAACCAATGTAATAGTGTGGGAAAAAAAGTTTGCTACTTTTTTTCTTCCCAATTATTTTTATTAGTTGGAAGCTAATTACTTTACAATATTGTAGTGGTTTTTGCCATACATTGACATGAATCAGCCATGGATTTACATGTGTTCCCCATCCGGAATCCCCCTCCCACCTCCCTCCCCATCCCATCCCTCTGGGTCATCCCAGCACACCAGCTCTGAGCACTTGTCTCATGCATCCAACCTGGACTGGTGATCTGTTTCACACTTGATAATATACATGTTTCGATGCTGTTCTCTCAGATCATCCCACCCTCACCTTCACCCAGAGTCCAAAAGTCTGTTCTATACATCTGTGTCTCTTTTTGTCTTGCACATAGGGTTATTGTTACCACCTGCGTTAGTATACTGTATTGGTGTTTATCTTTCTGGGAAAGTTTGTTCTTTAAAAGCTACATTTATATTTTTCAAGACCCTATTAAGGTGAGTTGTTTGAATGCGTGAGATAACTATAAAAAGATTATGAAGAAGTAATTTGCACTCAGATAGCTTCACAAGTGTCTCTTGCATGCATGCTAAGTCGCATCAGTTGTGTCCAACTCCTTGTGATCCTATGGACTGTAGCCCGCCAGACTCCTCTGTCCATGGGATTCTCCAGGCAAGAATACTGGAGTGGGCTGCCATTCCTTTTTCCAGGGGATCTTCCTGGCCCAAGGATTCATAGAACCTATGTCTCTCCTGCATTGGCAGGTAGGTTTTCTACCGCTAGCACCACCTGGGAAGCCTCATTTTCCTCTAAAAGAATGACATTTTGAGAAAGCTTAGCTGATAGTTAGGAAGTGTACTTTATCGTAGTACTATGATGCAGAACTCTAATCTGGAGGCCACGTACAAAGGAAAGGCTGTGGCAAAAGGCTGTGCCACTCAACAGACTAGCAAACAAGCACATAGTTGTTTCAGGTTAATAAAAGAAACTTTAAGGTATTATGGTATATACATTTTATACTTTTTCATGACTGGTTTAACTTTCCTTTGAAACAGTTTTATTTAGATATAATTTACATACTACCATGTTTGTATTTATGAAGCATACAATTTAATGTTTAATAGACTTTTTCAACATATTGCTTGGTTATGGATCCAGATTGCATCTATGAATGAGCTTCTCCTGTAAAAACAAAATGCTATAAGAAGTAGTTGATTGTGCTTGGTGAGGGGATGGGGCTTCAAGGAAGGTTATATTTGAGCTTGGAGGGTCTTGAACAAGTAGCTGTTTTAAAAAAAAAAGTATATATAGAGAACAGTGTTCTAAGTAGAAGAAATAGTTTATGTAAAGGATGAAATCATATGGTGTTCCAAGGAACAGCCTTTAGTTTCAGTAGTTTGGTAATAGGGAAGTCATTTTTTCAAATCTAATTATGCATCTGAATCATCTGTAGAGATTAAAGCAAAACAAAAAGCAAAGCAAAACAGGCTGAGACTTGACTCCTTGAGTTTCTGATTCAAATGTGTATCTGGAGGTGGTAGAGAGGGGTGGTCCCTGCATTTCTGCTTTTTAAAGTTCTACTTGTAGTTCTGATGTGCAGCCAGCATTGAGAGCCACTGGAGTGGGGAAATGGGGTTGAGATGAGTTGTCAGATCAGGTCAAAGTCCAGGACCAGACGGTGAAAGGAAATGGTTTGTAAATACAATATAATGACAAACTTTCTCTTCCCTGATGGCTTCTCTATTTTAAAATATTTCTTTTTTAACTTGTTTACTGTTGCATGACAGGAAATAAATGCTCATCATCTATAAAAACAGACATAAATGTTTTAACCCAGTGTTGTAACTAAAGGCCTCCATTTTGTTTACAGTAATATTCAACATAAAACAAGCTTGGGGCAGAGTGTGGATCAGGTGTAACGCCTACCACTCAGTGCTCTTAATAAATGTTCAGAAAAATAATGAAAATACAGTTTTTGGGGGAAAAAAGTCTGCCAGATACTGAAGAGTGGGTTCACTGATGGGTGGATTGGTGACCTCATTCTCTACTCAAACATAATAGCAGTAGTCTCAGTTCCCAGTGCTCTTCTAAACTCCCAGATTGCTGAGAATCTTTCTTTCAGGGAAACATTCTTCAGAACTTATCATGTGAGCAACTGTCAGAAAAAAGGGACCCCTCCTTCCATCATAAACAGTGCCATAGGAAGCACCTTGTCTCCTACGCTTTGAAGGTTGGAGATATTTTCCCTTTGGCCATAGAACCTGCCATCTACATAGGTAGGAGATGTTCAGTATTTTAAAATAAATAAATGTTACGCTCTTTGAGGGGAGAAAGGGGATGCTAATTTACATTTTTATCACAACTCTTAAGGTCAGTGCCTTCTAATTTTCTATGCTTGGCTCATGTTTTTATAAGGACATCGGTTTATCCACACATGTGAAGGAGCTATGAAGTCTAGTCAGCAAGTTAGGCGGGATCAGCAAAAAAGGCAAAGGAGGAGGGTTCAGTCAACTTGTTTCTGGAAACAAAGCCAAACAGTAAAGAAGAAAAAAAAAAATCTGCCTGAGGAGGCGCAGTATGTGAACTTGGACGCGACACAGTGCCAAGTACTAACGTAAAGAGGGTCTCGGGCCAGGGCTCTGAGGAGGAAACTGGGGGTCCCGACCGCGCCGAGCGCGGAAGCAGGAGAGGGCGTCGTCGCCCGGGGGAGGGAGGCGGCCGCCGACCCCGGCCGCTCCGCCGCGCGCCCCGTCGGGAGGCCCGCCCGCTCCCTCACGGCCCGCCCGCCCCTCACCCGCCCCGTCTCCGGCCCGGCCTCCCGCCCGCGGACCTGCCTATAGCTCCGCTCGGCCCGGCCGCTGCTCGGTTCCCGTTCCTCTTCCAGGGGCCGCGCGGCGGGTGCAGGCTGGCGGCCGCCGGACCCGGAACTGCTGACGATTCCCCGCGCTCGGGCGCGTCCGCCCCCCGGGTCGCTCCGGCTCCCCGCCCCCCGGCCCCCCGACCCGGCCTCCGCAGCCGTCGGGTGGATGCGGGGCGGGTGCTCAGTCCGCAGTCAAGCGGGTGCAGCGGCTGAGGCGGGACGGGCGCCGCCCTCACAGCGGCGGGGACTCGGCTGAGGACTGCGGGGGCGCACGCTCACGGCCTCTGGGTCTCGTTCAGGCTCAGGACCGGGGCCGGCAGACGCCTCAGAGCTCGAGCTCGCCGCCGAGCGTGCAACCGAAAGTGACGGAGGACGGCCTCGGGTGTGCGCCCGACCGTCAGAAAAGCCCGCAGGGGCGGCAGGAGTCGGGGCGAGGGCCCGGCGTGTGGGCAGCGGCCGGCCCGCGGGGCCGAGCGTCGACCGGGCGGTGGCCGAGGCGTCCGTCGTGCGGCGTTACTCGGTGCGGAGGGCGCGGGTTAGGAGGGGCGGAGGCTGACACCGGAGGGGTCCCCAGAGAGAGCGCGGCAGCCGGGACGGGCGGGCAGGGGCCGGGGTGAGAAAGCGTGTGAGTGTAGTGGGGGGTGAGGAGAGCGGGGCGGGGGTGCGCACGTGATCCAAATGGCAGTTGCTTGCGTGATCGTTGGACTTGGGAAGGGACCGAGTGCTAATGTAACGAGGTGCTGCCATACCTGTGACTCCTGGAGGCAAACCTGTCGGTCATCTCTGCTCTTAACCTTCAAAACGGACTTTTTTTTTTAATTGTAGTACAGTTAGTTTACAATATTAATGTTGGGTTCAACATGGTGAGTCAACATTTTTATAAATTATGCCATTTAAGGTTATTCTCATACTGGCTGTATTCTCTGTGGTGTACAATATATCCGTGTAGCTTATTTATTTTATACATAATAGTTTGTATCTTAATCCCCTTATCCCTATCTTGCCCCTCCCCGCCTTCCCTCAACCTGCTGGTAACAGCTCGTATCTTTGAGTCTGTTTCGGGGGGGGTGGGGCGGGGGGGAATACAATTTTTCTTGAAAAAAAAAAGAAATTAAAAAAAATTTTACATTTTAAATGCAACTCCAATTAATCTTATTGAATCTAAGGCCCAGGTATTTCGTAGGAAGGGATGTGACCTAACAAGCCTGTCATGTCAGGATTAATGATGTATCAATGATAGGTTAACACCCTGTAATTAAAAAACAGTACTTCCTCTAAGTCAATAAGTAATTCCCTACTTAAAATTTACTATCTGAAAACAAAACTAAACCTGTTGTTCCACTGGAAAGATGTAAAGTACAAAATGAATTAAGAGCTGGCTTTGCTTTCATTGTCATGGTTCTCTTCTGATAAATAGTGGATTAGCTTTTCTGGGAGGAGTCCAGGTTCACTATTCTGGTTACATTTTTAAATCAATGCAATTCTTCTGTTTACCCATCCATAAGTTTCTGTTGTAACTGTAACTATGTTGATATAATTTTGCATTCTTACTTATGCTAATTTTTCTTTACAGGTGAATTTTGGGGTACACAAAAACTGCATTGAAGAACTTTGTACAGAATTGAAGGATGGCAGAAGCAGTGTTGATTGATCTCTTTGGTTTGAAACTGAACTCTCAGAAAAACTGTCATCAGACATTATTAAAGACATTGAATGCGGTCAGATACCACCATGGTGCCAAGGCCAAGTTCTTTTGCATAATGTGTTGTAGTAACATCAGCTGTGACCATGATAATTGTGAATTAGAAACAGGCAATGGATTATCAGCTCTCTTGAGAGAATTTGAGACTGTTAGCAATCCCAGCATGGCTGCCTCTTTGTATATAATTAAACAAAAAGTTGATGAAAAAAATTTGAGTAGCATTAAGGTAATTGTGCCTGTGCACCGGAAGACATTAATGAAGGCTTTCATTGACCGACTCTTTACTGATGTTTACAATTTTGAGTTTGAAGATTTACAGATGACTTTGAAGGGAGGTCTCTTGAAACAGTCTACTGAAGTAAACATAATCACAGCTCAAGAACTAGAAGCAATCCAGAATGAAATAGAAACATATTTGAGAAGTTTGCCAGCATTGAAGGGAGAATTAACCATTATCACATCTCCTTTGATCCCAGGTATGTTAAACACTATCAGTTGTTTTACTTGAATATGAAAAGCCAGTCTTTCTTTACAGGTTGTTCACCTCTTTTTCTTGTGTCTTTTGTAGATTGGTGTGAGATTATGTGTTCCTTAGCATCAGTGACAACATGGGAGTGTAATGCACAGCCTTATAGAGTCACATGTGTGAAGGAATAGTGCCTTCAAAGTCACTCTAAATAAATTCGATTTATGCAAATTCAGCTTTAAGACAAATCCCCCAGCCTTGGTTTTAAATGAGATTTATGACCCTGAGCATTTCCTACTTAGAAATTCTGAAACCTTAACTCTGTGGTGCCTTCCCAGAAGAGTGAAATTTAAATCAGTCAATCTCACTTGTTAGTAAAAGGATATTTACTGTGAGCTGTATGCTATTGGCATAACAAAAACTAACGGGAAAAAGATACCATTTGAAGAGCAGTAATCCCACAGAGAAGGTAAAACAAACTCAAAACATTGTGTCATAGAACAGATGAAGCTATAAAGAACTGTAGAAATTCTAAGCTGGATAAACTAATGCAGGGTGAGGTTATTAGGGAAAGTCCTAATGAGAGACTGGGTTTGTAAGGCTTTACAGTCTTTTGTACAGCCTAGTTTTAATCTTCACTGTTTATCCTCAACAGATACTTTCATACATGGATTTACTACAAGAACAGGTGGGATATCTTACATACCAACTCTTAGCTCATTCAATCTCTTCAGTAGTTCCAAACGGAGAGATCCCAAGGCTGTTGTTCAAGAAAATCTGCGTAGGTTGGGGAAGGCTGCAGGATTTAATGCGAATAAATTTTACCAAATAAAGGTACACTTTTGTTTCATATTTTGGAAGATTTAAAGTATATTCTTGACTCTGCCAATGACTATATGGACTTTAAATAAGCTATTTAATGTTTACATCTAATGTTTTATCTAAAACTTAGGATAATGTTTGTGGTTATTTTTCTTAGAGATATATATCATATTCTATAGATCAATTGTATGATATATACACACACACATAAACATCTGGAACTCCTCACATCTAAAACTACAGTTGTTTTTTAGTCACTAAGTTGTGTCCGATTCTTGTGACCCCATGGACTGTAGCCTACCAGGCTCCTCTGTCTATAGGATTTCCCAGGCAAGAATACCAGAGTGGGTTACCATTTCCTTCTCCAGGGATCTTCCTGACCCAGGGATCAAACCTGAGTCTCCTGCATTGGTAGGTGAGTTTTTTTTTGTTTGTTTCTTTTTTTACCACTGAACCATGAGGGAAGCCCCAGAGTATAGTACCACTGCCTTTTTGATTTAGAGGTAAGTTTCCTGAATGGTGAGAGAGAAAAGCCATTGTTTTCTATATTAACACTAGGAGGAACTAGGGTACAACTGATAAGATAATTGGCTCTTACAGAATTCTAGATTTCTTGACTCCAGGAAAAGTAAAAATATTATTGGTTTGGAAATTTAATTTCTTTCAGTCAATTAGTACTTTGTGGAAAGTACTGCTATTAGGTTTAGACCCCAATGCTGAGAAAGACTGAGGGCAGGAGGAGAAGAAGGTGACAGAGGATGAGATGGTTGGATGGCATCATCAATTCAATGGACATGAGTTTGGGCAAATTCTGGGAGATAATGAAGGACAGAGAAGCCTGGTGTGCTGTCATCCGTGAAATCGAAGAGAGTCAGACACAACTGAGCAACTGAACAGCTACTGCAATTAGAGATTTACCCATCTCTAGTGAGGGGTTTTCATGATGGATGGACTATTTTAAATTTTTTTAAAATTTATTTTTAATTGGGGGATAATTGCTTTACAATGTTGTTGGTTTCTGCCATACAACAATGTGAATCAGCCATAAGTATATATATATCTCCTTCCTTTTTTTTTTATCTCCTCTCTTTTGAACCTCCCATTGGCTATCTGTTTTACACATGGAAATATATATATGTCAATAGTACTCTCTCAATTGATCCCACCTTCTCTTCCCCGCCCTCCTCCTGTGTCCACAAGTCTGTTCACTCTGCTGCATCTCTATTCCTGCCCTGCAAATAGGTTCATCGGTACTATTTTGATTTTTTTTTAAATGTTGAAGTCTGCTTTCCTTTGAGGAAAATACATAGAGATTATCATATCATAGAGCCAAGTAAATTTGTTATTATATTATACACATATGGACCTGATGTATTTAAGGAATGCTATGGCACCCCACTCCAGTACTCTTGCCTAGAAAACCCCATGGATGGAGGAGCCTGGTAGGCTGCAGTCCATGGGGTCACTAAGAGTCAGACACGACTGAGCGACTTCATTTTCACTTTTCTCTTTCATGCATTAGAGAAGGAAATGGCAACCCACTCCAGTGTTCTTGCCTGGAGAATCCCAGGGATGGAGGAGCCTGGTGGGCTGCCGTCTATGGGGTCGCACAGAGTTGGACACAACTGAAGTGACTTAGCAGCAGCAGCAGCAGTAATCTTAAACCGGTTATATTATTTTGTACAAAATACTTTCAGAAAAGCTTATGGTATGAGAAATTCTATTTTCAAAACATTTTTATTTCACATCTTTGGTATTAGACTGATCATGCCAATGATGTCTGGATTATGGGAAGGAAGGAGCCTGAATCTTATGATGGAATCACCACAAATCAAAAAGGAGTCACGATAGCAGCTCTTGGTGCTGACTGTATTCCGATAGTTTTTGCAGATCCTGTCAAAAAAGCATGTGGGGTTGCTCACTCTGGTAAGTGTACTTAGTTAATCACCTGGATTTTTACCAATTTGGGGGGAAAGTTATAATTTTCCCCAAAATTATAAAGGTTATAATTTCTTTCTGATAGACATTGTTTTTGTTCATTCTCTAAGTAATGGTCTGACTGTCTGTGACTTCACGGGCTGCAGTACTCCAGGCTTCCCTGTCCTTCACCATCTCCCAGAGCCTGCTCAAACTCATGGTCATTAAGTGGATGATGCCATCCAACCATCTCATCCTCTGTCATCCCCTTCTCCTCCTGCCCTCAG
The DNA here is from genome assembly GCF_963930625.1 of Muntiacus reevesi. Taxonomy (NCBI): domain Eukaryota; kingdom Metazoa; phylum Chordata; class Mammalia; order Artiodactyla; family Cervidae; genus Muntiacus; species Muntiacus reevesi. The sequence goes on from NC_089259.1 coordinate 12,927,866, forward strand.
TCTTTCCCAGCATTAATAGTTAATTACTACCCATGGTGATAAGTGTAAAGATAGAAGAGAGCTAGTAGACTCTTAGGTCAGGAGGAGATACAAGGAATACTTATGTCAAATTATATGACTCAGAGTATAATCCCTAAAGAAGGCAGTTACCTAGATGGTGTGATCACTCACCTAGAGCCAGACATCCTGGAACGTGAAGTCAAGTGGGGGCCTTAGAAAGTATCACTATGAACAAAGCTAGTGGAGGTGATGGAATTCCAGTTGAGCTATTTTAAATCCTGAAAGATGATGCTGTGAAAGTGCTGCACTCAATATGCCAGCAAATCTGGAAAACTCAGCAGTGGCCACAGGACTGGAAAAGGTCAGTTTTCATTCTAGTCCCAAAGAAAGGCAATTCCAAAGAATGCTCAAACTACTGCACAATTGCACTCATCTCACACGCTAGTAAAGTAATGCTCAAAATTCTCCAAGCCAGGCTTTAGCAATACATGAACCGTGAACTTCCAGATGTTCAAGCTGGTTTTAGAAAAGGCAGAGGAACCAGAGATCAAATTGCCAACATCCGCTGGATCATCGAAAAAGCAAGAGAATTCCAGACAAACACCTATTTCTGCTTTATTGACAATGCCAAACCCTTTGATTGTGTGGATCACAATAAACTGTGGGAAATTCTGAAAGAGATGGGAATACCAGACCACCTGACCTGCCTCTTGAGAAACCTGTATGCAGGTCAAGGAAGCAACAGTTAGAACTGGACATGGAACAACAGACTGTTTCCAAATTGGAAAAGGAGTACATCAAGGCTGTATATTGTCACCCTGCTTATTTAACTTATATGCAGAGTACATCATGAGAAACGCTGGGCTGGAAGAAGCACAAGCTGGAATCAAGATTGCTGGGAGAAATATCAGTAACCTCAGATATGCAGATGACACCACCCTTATGGCAGAAAGTGAAGAGGAATAAAAAGCTTCTTGATGAAAGTGAAAGACGAGAGTGAAAAAGTTGGCTTAAAGCTCAACATTCAAAAAACTAAGATCATGACATGTGGTCCCATCACTTCATGAGAAATAGATGGGGAAACAGTGGCTGACTTTATTTTTTGGGGCTCCAAAATCACTGCAGATGGTGATTGCAGCCACAAAATTAAAAGACGCTTACTCCTTGGAAGGAAAGTTATGACCAATATAGATAGCATATTAAAAAGCAGAGACATTAGTTTGCCAACAAAGTTCCGTCTAGTCAAGGCTATGGTTTTTCCAGTGGTCGTGTGTGGATGTGAGAGTTGGACTGTGAAGAAAGCTGAGTGCCGAAGAATTGATACTTTTGAACTGTGGTGCTGGAGAAGACTCTTGAGAGTCCCTTGAACTGCAAGGAGATCCAACCAGTCCATTGTAAAGGAGATGAGTCCTGGGCGTTCATGGGAAGGACTGATGCTAAAGCTGAAACTCCAATACTTTGACCACCTCATGGGAAGAGTTGACTCATTGGAGAAGACCCTGATGGTGGGAGGGATTGAGGGCAGGAGGAGAAGGGGACGACAGGATAAGATGGCTGGATGGCATCACCGACTCGATGGACATGAGTTTGAGTAAACTCAGGGAGTTGGTGATGGATAGGGAGGCCTGGCGTGCTGTAATTCATGGGGTCGCAAAGAGTCGGACACGACTGGAGGGACTGAACTGAACTGAACTGACTGAGGCTGATTCCTGGGAGATTTGTAGGATTTGGCTAGGTACCAGTGTTTCTCAGCAGGAATGTTATTAACATTTGGCGCAAGATAGTCACATTGCAGACTAAGTGTGCTTGGCTTTCAAAATTCTTAATGCCAGTTGTACTTATGTAATAACCAAAAAGAAAAACCTCTGTGCTTTTCAAAACACTCCCAGGGAGTTGTACTGAGTTGTAATGTCTCTGGTTTGAGAAGTCTACCCTTGAAGTCTGGGTAGTAGGGAATAGGAAGGTTAGACTTGTTGCAGAAGGTATTTTTGAAAATGCAGCAGCAAGTGTAAAGATAAGAAAAAACAAGATATGTTTGGAAAATTGCATTTAGTTTAATATGTTATAGTTGATTAGCTTTAACTAGTCTCTGAATATAAGAACAAAGAATTTTTAGGTGCTATGTTTGTTAAGGTTTTGGAATTTTGTTTGCTGAGAGTTTTTTAAAAATACTATTATTAGATTATCCAGAGGTAATGAGTCTGTGTAAAATGAGGAGTGATCTTTTGGATTATCTTCTGCTGACTAGAAGTCAGGTTTACTATTTAACATTGTCAAAGTTATTTAAAATTTCAGTCTTAGTTCCGGGATATAAAATGTGAATAATATTTATTACTTCCTGGGTTTTGAAACATTAAATTTAAAATTATCAAAGATACATGAAACAGTCTTGAAAAGGGACAAAGTTAGATGTCTCATACTTCTTGATTTCAAAACTTATTATAAAGCTACAAAACTTATTATAAAGCTACAAAACAGTATGTATGGTACTGTCATAAAGACAATAGAGCAGTGGAATAGAATAGACATTCCAGAAACAAGCCCTTGCATTAGGGTCAAATTATTTTTGAAAAGGTACCTAGACTATACAATGGGGAAAGGACAATTTCTTTAACAAATGATACTGGCAAAACTGGATAGGCATATGCAAAAGAACAATGTTGGACCCTTATGTCATGTATAAAAACTAACTCAAAGTGGATCAAAGATCTAAATGTAAGAGCTAAAACTCTAAAAATTATAGAAGAAAGTATAAGTATAAATCCTTGTGATCTTGGATTAGGCAGTGGTTCCTTTGATACGATACCAAAAGCACAACAACAGAAGTAAAAATAGATAAGTTGGATTTTATCAAAAACAAAGATTTCTGTGCCTCAAAGAACACAGTCAACAAAGTAAAAAGTCAGCCCAACAGATAAAGAATAAATATTTGCAGTTCATACATCTAATAAGTTAATATTCAGAATACAAAAAGAATACCTACAATTCAACAACAACAACAAAAACTAAAAGATTTGATTGAAAAATGGGTAAAGGACTTTAGTAGGTCTTTCTCCAAAGATGATATGTAAATGGTCAATAAACATGTGAAAAGATTCCCAACATCACTAACATCACTAATATGGAAAAGCAAACCAAAACCACAGGATATCACCTCACATTCTGATATCACACAGGGTATCAGCCTCACATTAGAATGGCTTATATTTTTAAGAAATGAAAATAAGTTTTGGTGAAGAGAAATGGAAACCATGATGCGCTATTGGTGGGAGTATAACATGATGCAGCTGCCATGAAAAACAGTATGATGTTTCCTCGAAAGGTTTTAAATAGAATTATCATATTATCCAACAGTTCCACTTCTGAACATATATCCAAAGAGTTAAAAGCAGAATGTCAATAGGATATTTACATACCCATGCTCAAGACAGAAATTATTCACAATAACTAAGAGGTGAAAGCACCCTTAGGAAAAATACATAAGCCGACCCTGCTCACTTTTAACTTAGACATAAATTAAGATGACATTTTGTTATGTTTGACTTTGCTTATCTTTCTTCCTATTTACTAGGTTGGAAAGGTACCTTGTTAGGTGTCGCTATGGCTACAGTGAACGCTATGAGAGCAGAATACGGCTGCAGTTTGGAAGACATTATTGTTGTACTAGGGCCTTCAGTTGGACCGTGCTGTTTTACTCTTCCAAGGGAATCAGCAAAGGCGTTTCATAATCTTGATCCCGGATGTGTACGGCTGTTTGACTCACCAAATCCCTGTGTTGACATCCGTAAAGCCACTAGGTATGTTTGATCTGAGGCTTCCCTGGTGGTTTAGTGGTAAAGAACTCGCCTGCGCATGCAGGAGAGGTGGGTTTGATCTCTGGGTTGGGAAGATTCCCTGGAGAAGGAAATGGCAACCCACTCCAGTTTTTTTGCCTGGGAAATCTCATGGACAAAGGAGCCTGCAGGCTGTAGTCCATGGAATCACAAAAGACAGGACTTAGCAATTAAACAACAATGATGATTGATTTCAGTCCAGAACTGTAATGATGAAATCTACCATTTCCTGTTGTGGCCCTGTTCTGTAACTGAATGACAACTTGCATTGTTCCAAGCAGATCTTTCCCAGAGTTCTTTTATACTAATATCAATGTTTTTTCCATATTGCTTTGTCTGTTGGTAAAGTAAACTTTCTGTCTTTGGAAAAATCTTTATCCTAAGGATTCTTCTTGAACGGGGAGGAATTCTACCACAGAATATTCAGGACCAAAACCAGGATCTCAACCTCTGTACGTCTTGTCATCCTGACAAGTTTTTCTCCCATGTCCGAGATGGTCCTAACTTTGGTACACAGATTGGCTTCATCTCAGTTAGAGAATGAGGTACAGTAGCTTCTCTCTCCCTGCTCCCCCTCCCTTCTCCTCCCTGCTTCCACCTTTCCCTCCCCTCATTTTGAAAAATAATTATACTTAACTTCACTCCTTTATTCCTGCAGGAAGAATTAATTTTTTACTTTTCAGTGAAACATTAATGGTAGACCAGTTCATTTTCAGTGATGTACTCTAATATAAAAGGGCAGTATAAGTACATAAGAGTATAAAAGTAACACAATTTTTCATTAAAAAATCCTTTTTGTATGCCATTTAACTCTCCTATATACTTGACATCTATTTCTATCATAACATCTTTATAATTTTTAAGAAGAAATCCTTGCATAGAAAAACTAAATTCTAGAGTAATGATACTTACAACAGCCCAGCCTAGTTTTACAACCAAACTTCCAACTGATTATCTGTAGCAGGAGTTGGTCAAATTTTTTAAAGGTCTAGATAGTACACATTTTAGGTGTTGTGGGACACATCATCTCTGTCTCAGCTATACAACAGCTTTTGTAGAGCTAACAGCTTTTGTCGAGCAAAAGCAGACAGAAGCAGAAATGAATGAAATGTCTGTATTTCAGTAAAATTCTGTTGACCAAAAAAACAGGTGAGGGGCCAGATTTGGTCCACATGGTATAGTTTGCTGACACTTGAGCTATAATCATAGAACAGGACTGAGTGTAATTTCATTAAATTAGTATTTCTTAGAGATGGATTTTTTTTTTGTTACACAAAATTTTGTGACAGTGATGTGGCACTGACTCTTTAGCATATATCTGATTTTCCTTAAGGTTATTTTAACTGAATATTGTTTTTAGTCTTTACAATGTCTTTTACTCTTTAATATACAAAAAACTTTAATAAATTTAGTGATTCTTTTTTTTTTAGTGATTCTTTTAATAGTACTACTAATGGCCTCTTGATTTCTATGTATTTTTACAGATACTTGACTGGATTTTTGCATAACTATTTCCTGCTTCCTTCCAAACCAACTGTAAGAGAGAAATGTAGTTGTTGATATACTTAAAATCAAAAGGATTACAGTGAATAATTCATCTTTCAGATATACTTTCATTATTATCCAAAGCCAAATGATTTATTGATTTTAACAATAACTGACAAAATCAATATGATATAGTTTGTATGTTATACAGATAAGAATTATTCTTAAAGTTTGTCCTCTGTATTTGTTACAAACATCAGGAATAAGTGTTCAGTTTAGTATTTATTGGGTAGCCTCTATTTGTCAAGCATTCTGTGAATCATAGATGAAATCAAGATGAGTAATACTTTTTCCCTTTGAGTCTAATGCAGTGGAAGAGATAAACATTTCTTACACTTAAGTTTAATTTTAATAGCAGAAGAGTACAGGAGAAGAAGGATTAATTCTATCTGGAACACAGACTGGAGAAGGTATTGCAGAGAAAATGACTTGTCACATGGATCTGAAAGACGTATAGACTTTTGACAAATAAAGAACAACCGTTAACAGGTTAAGGGAATACCATAAACTAGGGCGTGAAACTGAAAGTGTTCTAGAAAGAAGAGGGTGTGGATAGGAGTTACTGGGAAAACAGGTTAGAAACAAATTAGGGTCTTGAATGCTATGTCAAAGAGTTTGGAGTTTATTTTCCAGGCAAAGAGTAAGCATAGAAAGTAGGGGAGTGTTTTTATGTCTTTGGCATTATATTTAACAGGATGGATTTGTGAGAGACTAAAGCAGAGAGGTTAGTTAAAAGGCAATCAGAATACTTTAAAAAGAAATAATGAAGCCCGAATGCAGTGGGAATTTAAATTGAGATGAAAGTAAGTGAAATAGTATGATATTTCAGAGACGGAATCTGCAGATCCTGTTCTTAGAGCGTGGAGGTGACAGGTGAGGACCAGTGGAGAAAATCCCTGTTTACTCCACAGTCTCTGCTTGATGACTGTCTGGAGTGGCAGCAGAGGTGGGGAGGAGGTTTGGGACACGGGAAGAATAATGAATTAGACGCGTAGACCGAAGTGCTTCCAGATGGAAATATGTGGTCAATAATTAGATATAGAGACCTGGAACCTGGGAAGGAGCCATGAAGAAAGAGAGATTTGGGAGTTGGCTGCACAGAGATAGTGCCTGGGTCTACTGGAATAGGCTGGGTCATCTTCACAGAAACAGAGTGAGAAAAAAGGAGGTCCAAGGATGAAACCTTATACTCCTGCGTTTGAAGAGCCAGAAACTGAACCAGTAAAAAAGATTAATCTAGAAAAAAAAAATAGTCATTTTGCGACCCCATGGACTGTAGCCCACCAGGCTCCTCTGTCCATGGGATTCTCCAGGCAAGAATACTGGAGTGGGTTGCCATTTCCTTCTCCAGGGGATCTTCCCGACCCAGGGATCAAACCCAGGTCTCCTGCATTACAGGCAGATGCTTTAACCTCTGAGCCACGAGGGAAGCCATAAATATGAGAGGTACTCAAAGAGAAATCTACAGGGAGTTCCCTGGTGGCATAGTGGTTAGGATTTGGTGTTTCCATTGCGGAGGCCTGGATTTGATCCCTGGCCGGGGGTGGGAGGGATCATCCTGCATGCCGCTGGTTGCCGCCAAAACACAAAAATAAATGAGAAGAAACCAGTAGATTAATAACTGTTGAGGCTGTTCTGTGGGTCATTATGGTGATGGATTTCAGTGCTTTGAGGAAGAGGATGCACCAGTGTCAACTCTGCTAGTATTTATTGAAGTAAGTGAAGTCACTTAGTCGTGTCCGATTCTTTGTGACCCCATGGACTGTAGCCCACCAGGCTCCTCTGTCCATGAGATTTGCTGGGCAAGAATATTGGAGTGACTTGCCATTTCCTTCTCCAGAAGATTTTCCTGACCCAGGGATTGAACCTGGGTCTCCCGCATTGTAGGCAGACACTTTACTGTCTGAGCCACCAGGGAAGTCCAGAGACCATACAACACAGGGGGCTGTATTTTGATACAAGGGGTGTGTGTGTGTATATATATATATATTTTGTGTGGGTGGGTAATGAGTAGTTTTAAGTGTATGTGTAGACTGAAGAGAAAAGGTGTTTTTACTTGGGAAAAATGGCATGGTAACTATTTTTAACATGAATTTTGTCACAATGAACCTTAAAAGGTTTTCTTATTTCATATATTTCTTAGCTGAATATGCAGAAAATTACCTTTGTTTGGTACTTCTCACCCATTACCTCATTTTACCTTTACAGGTACTCTGAAGTACATAGGTCAGGTGCTATTCCTTTTATTCAGATGACCCTCGATGAGTTAGAGACTGAAATCACATAAATTGTGATAAAGTAAGATTTGAACCTATGTCTTGTGACCCCAAATCTCATTTCAGATTTTACAGTTAATCAAAGCTATCTAAATTAAAATTTTATTTTGTTAATATCAGTATTCTTATAGACAGTCAAAATTTTGTTGAAGTGCTCAGGTAAGTTAAAAAATACGTTTTTTTAATATCCAGTGAAAGGTGACAATCAATACAACAACAATTTCAATACTGTGATATGTGTTGTATGGTTGTGACAACCTGATACCTTGTTTAATTCTTTTATGAAACTCATGAGAAATTTATATAAAATACCTCATTTCAAAGTAAGAAAGACAAGATAAATATCGGGTACTAAGCATATATGTGGAATCTAGAGAGATGGTACTGATGAATTTATTTGCGGGGCAATAGTGGAGAAACAGACATAGAGAACAGACTTAATGGACACAGGTGGGGGGAGGAGAGGGTGAGATGTGTGGAGAGAGTAACATTGAAACTTACATTACCATACGTAAAATAGCCAATGGGAATTTTCTGTGTGTCTCAGGAAACTCAAAAAGGGGCTCTGTAACAACCTAGAGGGGTGGGATAGGGAGGGAGATGGGAAGAAGGTTCAAGAGGGAGGGGAGATATGTATACCTATGGTTAATTTATGTTGATACTTGGCAGAAAACATTTTGTAAAGCAATTATACTTTAATTAAAAAATAAATACATTTTAAAAAATACCTCATGTCTTCCAATTCAGGGAAGGCATTAAATACAAATTATAAGACAGCAATTTCAAACTCATGCAAAATACTCTTTTGTTTCATGATAACAATAAGATTAAAGAATAATTCCACTGAGAAAGATGAATAATTTTCCAATTTGTGTCACTCTATATTAATCTGTTGAATGTAGAGTATTAGGCAGTCATGTTTTACTTTATGTACCAAAATATTATATGCCAAAGCCAAATAAAAAATTACTTTTGAAAAAAAATTATGTTTGATTATTTATGACTTTGGATTATCTGTGTCAAAGCATATAAAGAGAAGTTGTCTCCTTGCAGTTTTACTGAGTGAGAAGTATTGATTCAATAACACAGAAACAGACTGGTACTGTTAAATAGTCATATATTATTGCCTCTACAAGATTCTTATGTTTAAGCATTTGTACATAGGTTTCTGGGACTTTCAGGGTGTAACTACAATGATGACTTTGAGTAAGTTTTGTTCTGTTTTCAATCTCAGTACTGCTGCTAACTGTACATGGAAAATACAAGTTGTCATTTAAAATCAGAGTTCAGGACATCATTTTTTAGAGGTACTAGTTATCAAACTAAAATTTATCTAATTGTAATTTGAAATTCTGAGGGGTAGCATAGTGACTAAATATGCTATACTCCATTGCTTTACAAAGCAATGCAAAAAAAAAAAAAAAAAAAAAAATGGTCTTTCCGTGACGAGGTATTAGCTCTGCTACTTTCTACAAGTAGCTCTGCTTTGTTTCTTGGTATAAAGTTGAACCAATCTTAAGCCTATGTGTACAAAATACATATAAAGCTCTTTAGATACAATTTCTTTACACTTTCAAGTAGATAAAAACATTTAGGAATCCTCATCTGCCTGGGTCTCACTTCCATAGAATCTCCAGTAACTGCTTTTCTGTAAGTAGATTTGGGGGGAGGAAATTCAGAGAAGCTTACTCTGTGTCACGTGGCAAACACATAAATAATACCCATGGATTCAGAAGCTGGAAATAAGAGGACAATGACATGTGAATTACATCATTTTATATCTCAAAGTAGGATTTTATATTTGTTTTCACCTGTTTTTCCTGAAGTTATCCTTCCAATGTATCCATCCTACTTCTTTATGTGAACTTTTAGAGAATGCCATCAATCTCTACCAGTCCACTCAGTTATCTGTGTATTTGTATGTGTAGACATGGATCTGTCTGTGTGCTAAATAGTAAATGAGAAATATCTACGTGCCATGTAAGATACATAGCCTCTTTGCCCTAGCTAGTGTAAATTCATACAAAATACATTGGATGCAGTGGAATTATAGATTTCTCTGTATAAAAATTTTGTGAATTGTGCAGTAAAGAATGGAAGCATGGTCCCTGTGCTCACTGTAGTGTTTGTGGGAACTCTGGCCTAGAGCATGCCTGTTTCCATTGTAGGCAACGTTTTAAACTTTACTTGTGATGGGGCAGCTACTGTAAGTAATGCACTGTTGCGTGCTAGGTCATCATGTAACTAAGGAAGAGGAAATCGGCCAGTACTGTTTTTTTTGGATTTAATAACATTTAGTTTGGACTCACAGTGATCACATGTCAGTTATGTGGAGACAAACTTCTCATACTCTCCCCACAGATGCATTTTCTTTGTAGAAAAATGTATGTCACACCCCACTGTGTTTGTGTCAGGGGTCTGAGGTGAACTATGTCCTTTCTGTATCTGGAGCAAGCTTTTTTATTTAATTCTCAGAAGGCTGGGGTGTCCAGTTACTGTATCTTGTTAAGCAATTAAAATTTCTAACCGATTCAGTAGCTCAACCTACTACAATCCTTTCTAACAATCAACAATAAAAAGGGTACTCATTTCATGAGAAACATTTGAGTGTAAATTAGGTTTACTTATGGTGACAATTGACTTTTGAATTTTCATCCTTTATTATTTTTTTATTATTATTTTTTATTTTCTTATTTTTGCATCACTCATTACTACATTTACATCTTACCAGTGCTTCCCTATGCCTTCACTTTCCTTAAGCACGTGTTTTAGTCTCGTCTATTAGTGCTCTCAAGCTAATTATCGATGTATAAGAAATATGTGGAAGAGAGGATTAAGTTAATACCTCAAATTTGAAGAGGTAAAAAAGTAATCCACAGTTTCCAACTGGTCAAGAACTTTAAAAAGGATAGGTGAATAACTGAAACCAAGATGTCAACTACACTTCAATAAAATTTTTAAAAAACTAAATTGGCTATACCATTTTACGAAAAAAAGGAGGCAGACTTTTCTAGATAAAAGTATGTTTATTAGACCTAACAATCCCATGTAATGAGCGGTCTTTGTTTGATTCCAGTGAGAAGAAATAAACTATAAAATGTATTTTGAGACAATTGGGAAAAATTTAAATATGGTCAAGGTATTAAATGATGCCAGGAATTATCATTAATTTTTCTAGGGGTTAATGATATTGTAGTTTTGTTAAAAATGTCTATGTTGACCCTTATTGAACTATGTGGGAGTAAACTGATATATGCCAGTTACTATGAAATATTTTAATAATAAAATGGATATGATGCAAATGTGGCAATATCTTGATAATTGTTGGACCTGAGTGATGGTTATCTGGGGGTGCATTGTATTATTTTCTCTACTTTCCTGAATGTTTTAAATTGAGCCATAATTTCTTGCCCTGCTAGTAATATTTAAAGTAACATTTCTGTTTCGAAAAAATATGTACATGTTTCAGTTTTCTTTTTTTTAAAGCAGAAGATGAATAATGTCAACTCATTCTTATACATATATGGTGTGGACAGTGGAGAGAAGATAGCAAAAATCTGTTGAACTCTTGTTTATTTATTTTGAACTCTTGTTTAAAAGAAGAGTTTGAGGGTTGTATGTTATTTATATTAACACTTCTCTTATATAGAGGAGGAATAATTCACAAAATATCAGGCAACAGGGTACTGTCTTTTCTGCTAAACAACAACTATCTTAAAATAATAAGCTTACTTTCACCTTTTATATGAAATGGAATCTGGTTGATACAATGATTAATGAAAAACTACATGAAGAGTCCATCCTCTGGCATAAAAATAGCCTAGGACAGAATAAAAATGTATGACTTGCTTAATAGCAGTTTATGATAGAAATCAGTGTTTTCCAATAAGAATAAATGGGACTGCCAAAAAACCTCATGGGATCCCAGGTTGCAATGTAGAAGCATACTTCTAGAATAGGCAAAACAGTGTCTCTTTCTTCTAATAAATTGATTAGACAATATTTGGAGCATTATATTTTGGGAAATAATCCTTGTATAAGGTCAAAGAAAAGCAATACTAATGGTGAGAGTAAAAAGCAAGAAAGTTCCAGAGAAACATCTGCTTTATTGACTACGCCAAAGCCTTTGTGTGGATCACAACAAACTGTGGAAACTTCAAGGGATGGGAATACCATAATACCTTACCTGCCTTCTGAGAAATCTGTATGCAGGTCAAGAAGCAACAGTTAGAACCAGACATGAATAATGGACTGGCTCCAAATTGAGGAAGGAGTACGTCAAGGCTGTATATTGTCCTCCTGCTTATTTAAACTATGTTCAGAATACATCATGAGAAATGCCAGGCAGGATGAAGGATAGGCTGGAATCATGATTGCCAGGAGAAATATCAATAACCTCAAGATATGCAGATGACACCACCCTTATGGCAAAGAGCAAAGAGGAACTAAAGAGCCTCTTGATGAGGGTGAAAGAGGAGAGTGAAAAAGCTGGCTTAAAACTCAACATTCAAAAAATGAAGATAATGGCATCCAGTTCCATCACTTCATAGAAAATAGATGGGGAAACAATGGAAACAGTAACAGACTGTTTTCTTGTTTTCCAAAATCACTGCAGATGGTGACTATAGCCATGAAATTAAAAGACACTTGCTCCTTGGAAGAAAAGTTATGACCAACCTAGACAGCATATTAAAAAGCAGAGACATTACTTTGCTGACAAAGTTCTGTCTAGTCAAAGCTATGGTTTCTCCAGTAGTCATGTATGGATGTGTAGTTGGACCATAAAGAAGGCTGAGCGCCAAAGAATTGATGCTTTTGAACTGTGGTGTTGGAGAAGACTCTTGAGAGGCCCTTGGACTGCAAGGAGATCAAACTAGTCAATGCTAAAAGAAATCAGTCCTGAATGTTCATTGGGAGGACTGATGTTGAAGCTGAAGCTCCAATACTTTGGCCACCTGATGTGAAGAACTGACTCATTAGAAAAGACCCTGATGTTGGAAAAGATTGAAGGCGGGAGGAGAAGGGACGACAGGATGAGATGGTTGGATGGCATCACCGACTCAATGGACATGAGTTTGAGCAAGCTCCAGGAGTTGGAGACAGACAAGGAAGCCTGGTGTGCTGTAGTCCATGGGGTCACAAAGAGTCAGACACGACTGAGCAACTGAACTGACTGGTGAGGGGACCCAAAGCCAGATTATGGGAGGCGTGGTCAAAGGGACTAGAAATGATTAGTTTGGAGAAAAGAAGTCTAAATGGAATTTAAACACACTACAGGTATCTGATGTACAAAATGCTGAAGGGATAGAAAGAAAAAAGAACAAATTAGTGGAAATTATAGAAAGGTAATCTGCCATAATCCTTAAGTACCTCAGCAAGGCCCCATCTGCTGTTTCCTCCCCGCCATCCTCCCCCCACCAGGCCATTTATCAGGGTAGTTTGAAGCAAGCAACCTTGAGGGATAAGTTAGAGCTCCCACTTTGGAGAAAAGACAGACTTGTTTACTACTTATTATAAAAGCAGTGAATTTCCCAAGTTCAGTGTTCTTAACCTAGGACAAAACCCTACTGTGTGCATAGAATATCCCTGGGCCCCTCCTTGGTGCCCTCATTGACCTTGGAACATAAGGGAAACTAACTCAAATGTGATGTTTATCCTACTTGTTAACTATGAATAATGGCATCTTTTGTCTCTGACTCAGACATCTCACATCTTCTGCCAACACTGGTGAAACAGTGATAGACTAATTTATTAGTTCATAAGTAGGATTAGATAAACAAATCCCAGACCCAACAAAGGAAAAACACACTAGTTAGTGGGTTCCCTGTTGAGAGGTATTCTAAAGTGGATGCACAAACCTTTATGTTCGAATACTGCATAGACATAGCAAAAACTAAAGCCCCACACTAATTTTCCTTAGACTTTTAATGTCATTCCAATTGAGTAAATTTTCTTTTTAGGGAACACAGTATATAGGTTTAGACTTGTCTGTAGAATACCAGAAGACTTTTATTGAGTTATCCCAAGAGAATATTGCTGTATTGCTGTATCCCTCCAAGATGAACCATTAGGAAATCCCTATATAAACATGATTCAATGCATATTTCACCCAACTTCCACCCACTGTCCCTACATATCCCTAATCTCATAAATCTTTATTTGCTAGCAGATGAAGGAAAACTCAAAAAGTATTGTGCCAAAAATTTAATTCATCCCTGACTTCTCATAAAAGCTTTTAGCACCCTGGGGAGTCAAGACTTGAATCTTGAATCTCTGCCTTGGCAGCTCTCTTTCTGCCATGTAAGAAGTTAAATATCTCTTATTTGTCTTATTGGAAATTCATGAACTTAAGTTTTATTAGCCTTAGTGAAACTCTAGTATGTAATAATGGTAAGCACACTCATAATATTTTTCTTTCACTGCTAAAAGCTTCTCATAATATTTATCAGAATCCTTTGAAAAATACATATTAAAATTTAGTCTGGCTTTTGCATGAGTGGTGTGATTCAGGTTCACATCACATATGATGTCACTGAACACAAAGTTTTAACACAAGCTTCCTGTGATATGCTCTCACATTCTTTGTCTTTTTCTTTGCATATGATTTGTGCGTCACACACATTCATCCACTGGGTGGCGATGTGTACTCAGGAATATTTCTAGTTTCCTCACTAACTGAATTTGACATCAGAGGTTTTTATTTAGAAAACTGGCATTATATCAAACCTTATGAAACAATATTACTTGAATTCAAGCTTCTACCTACAGAGATTTTAATAATTTTAATACTTCCTACCAGCGACTGAACTGAACTGACCATTTGTTCTCAACCACATTCTCCTCCCAGTATGTTCAGACCACACATTTGCAAAACAGATGATCCCTCGTGCTCTTCTCAGTCCATGCCATTCTATAATTATTCATACCTCACTCCTTAAACGCACATATGCCCTTTCTGTATTCCCCTAAACTGTTTTCCAATCCCAACTCTCTTAGTTCCCTACTTCTCATTTCTGTGGCTCGTGCCTGACAATGGATTTTCCTCTTTTCCAATTTGTTTCTTAAATATCACATCTCCTTCATAGTGAAATCAAGAGACACATCATTAAGCTCCTATATAACTTGATAGATATCCACTCTGGTTCTTTACTACATCCTAGATAAGGAGAGCAGATTCAGGATATTTAGTCTTGGGAAGTCATGTAGTTGCACTTAACTGTCCAAAACGCAGAATGAGACTAATGTAAGATTCCAGGCTTGCCTGGTGACTCAGCAGTAAAGAATTTGCCTGCCAAGGCAGGAGATGCAGGTTCAGTTCCTGAGTCAGGAAGATCCCCTGGACAAGGAAATGGCAACCAACTCCAGTATTCTTGCCTGGGAAATACCATGGAAAGAGAAGCCTGGCAGGCTACAGTCCAGGGGGTCACAAAAAGAGTAGGACACAACTCAGTGACTAAACAACAATATTCCATTATACATGTACATGTACATACATGTACATACATGTACATCTTCTTTATGCATTCATCTATTGATGGGCACTTGGCCTAGTATGTGATCTATCCTGGACAATGTTCCATGTGTATTTGAAAAGATTGTGTATTCTGTTGCTTTTGGATAGAGTGTTCTATTAATATTAAGCCATTTTATTTTAATGTGTCATTTAAGGCCTGTGTTTATTGTCTTTCTGTCTGGATGACCTGTCCACTGATGTAAGTGGGGTGTTAAAGTCAATTTCTGTAAGTTACTGTCAATTTTGCCCTTTATGTCTGTTAATATTTGCCTCATGGATTTAGATACTAGTGCTCAGAGATGAAAGAATCCGCCTGCAAAGGAGGAGACCTGAGTTTGATCCCTGGGTCAGAAAGATCCTCTAGAGAAGGAAAAGGCAACCCTCTCCAGTATTGTTGCCTGGAGAATCCCATGAACAGAGGAACCTTGTGGGCTATATAGTTCATGGGGCTGCAAAAGAGTCAGACATGACTTAGTGACTAAACAACAACATGTAAGATTTATTTTTAATTTAAGAAAGGGAAAAACTTCCAAGGAATTAAATTCTATGTCGTCTGATTACAATATGAGAAAACCCACAAAAATTTATATATATGTATATATATAATTGAAAATAAAATAATAGTAATAGTTGCATTAGATGGTGAAATTATGGAAACTTTCATTTCTCCTTTCTGCTTTTCTGTATCTTTTTAATATTTTCTATTTATTTTAATGAACTATACTTTTTTCCTGGAGGAGGAAATGGCAACCCACTCCAGTATTGCCTGGAGAATCCCTGTGGAAAGAGACGCCTGGCGAGCTACAGTCCATGGGGTCACAAACAGTCAGACACTACTGAGCAACTAAGCTCAGACTTTTTTCAAAAGAAAAAAATTATATGTAACTGTGTCTAAAACATATTTATTTCTCTTCCCTGGATTGAAAACTTTTTTCTTTCATATATCCTTCTCCCATCTAATTTTCCAAAAGGTACTTAATAATATTTTGACATTTGGGAGGGTTGGCTCATGCTTTTTTTTTTTTTTTTCTGTTAAAGATTTATTGTAGAATAGCTTTTAGACTTACAGAGAATTGTAAAAATAAGACAAAGCAAAACACAACTACTTTTCCCTATTACTAACATCTTACATTAGTTTTGTACACTTATTGCAGTTACTGAACCAATACTGATACATTATTTTTAACTAAAGTTCAAACCTTATTCAGATGTTCTTTGTTTTCATGTCCTTTTTCTGTTCCAGGATCCCATCTGAGACACCACATTACATTTAGTTGTCATATCTCCTTAGGCTCCTCTTGGCTACAGAAATTTCTCAGGCTTTCCTTATTTTTCATGACCTTGGCAGCTTTGAGGAATACTGGTCGGGTATTTTGTAGAATGCCCCACAACTGGTATTTCTCTGCTGTTTTTCTATTAATTAGACTTAGATTGTGGATTTGGGGGAAGAAGACCACAGAGGTGAGTCATTTCATGGGTAAGTGCCGTCCTCATGACTCAGCACCGTTGGTCACCGGGTTGAGGCAGTGTTTGTTAGATTTCTCCGTTGTAAAGTCACTCTTTCCAGTCCGTGCTGTACTCTTTGGTGGTCTGAGTTATGCTTACTGCGTAGGGGGCTATGTTCCACCTCTGTGAAGGCAGAGAATCTACATAAATTATTTCAAGTTTTTATGCAGAGGAGATTTGTCTACTCTTCTCCTTTTATTATCTCTTCAATTATTTATATTAAAAGAAAAGAGAAACACTAATTTGAAAAGAAACACACACCCCAGTGTTCACAGTAGCACTATTTACAAGGCCAAAATATGGAAGCAACCTAAATGTCCATTGACAGATGAATGGATAAACAAGATGTGGTACATATATGCAATGGAATACTACTCAGTCATAAACAAGAATGAAATAATTGCCATTTGCAGCAACATGAAAGGACTCAGATTATTATACCAAGTGAAGTTAAGTCAAGCAGATAAAGACAAATATATGATATTACTCACATGTGAAACTTAAAAATTAAAATGAATGAATGAGTATAACAATAGATAAACACAGTTAAACAGAACAAACTAGTGGTTACCAGTGGGGAGAGGGAGGGGAGGAGGGGCAAGAAATATATAGGGGACTAAGAAATAAACTACTATGTGTAAAGCAAATAGGCTACAGGATATATCGTACAACACAGGGAATATAGCCAATATTTTATAATAACTTTATTTTTTTATTTTTTCATTTATTTTTATTCGTTGGAGGCTAATTACTATAATAACTTTAAATGGGAGTAAAAACTATAGAAATTTTGAATTACTATGTTGTACACTTGAAACAAATATCATATTATAAATCATACTTCGATTAAAAACAAAATTCAGTCATCCCAATGAATCTTGTTGTATTTTCAGGACTGATATGTAGCTGCTCTTCTGACCCTATTAGCAATTCTACACATGCCAACACTGAGGCCCAGAGATCCGGCGACTTCCTTAGGTCGCCCCCCAGTCAGCAGTATGGAACTGGATGCCTCCTCTCTTGACCTTCAGATCAGAGCTCTTTTCACCACAGAGCTTTGCCTCATTTAATAACTGACTTATGCATTCAACTCATTCATTTGTTCAACAACAACAACAACAAAATGCCTGAGTAATGGCTCCATACTTGTCTCTCTGCTAGGATTTGCAGGTACTTAAATTTTTGGAGAGTTTATACCACTTTAAAAGAACTGAATCTAAAAGTGGATAAACTGCCGCCAGGTGGCATAAACCCTCAGACTGGCAAGAATGTAAGTATTTTATAGGTAGCCATTCAGCTTTTCCTTTTAGACTTTTTTTTTTTCAAATTCAGACAGTGAGAATTGGTCTGAATGTGTTATCCAGACTTATCATTTTCTGTGACCCATCTTCCAGCCTTCCAGCAAAATCTTTGAGTTACTTGTCTGTTTCACTTCACATTTTACTTATTGAGTCACTGCTTGTTCAAACTAGCTCCTTCCCTCACCTATAGGTAGCTCATAAAAGCCTCCAATTTGGCAGTGTCAGGCGAAAACCCCCTGGGCTGGTCTCAGCCTACTGCAAGTTCGCTGCCATTTCTGGGCCTTGCTTCTGCTCTTCTCTTTCCCTGAAATTCCTCCTTTAAACTCTTTCATTATTGACTCACCAGTGTTGAGCAAACATTTAAGTAATCATTATGGTGATGCTAATATAAAAAAAGTCCTAAACTATATACTCTCTCCTCACACTGCTATGTTCCTCCCTACCCTTCTAAGGGTAGAGAATATCTTGTTGATAAAATGGTTTTATGAACAAATATATCAAAAGCATTTGCCAGAAACTGTGGTGGCCAAATTACTGGCCTTGTAGAGATGGTCAAGAAAGAACCTGGTCCTTGGGTTAGGAATGAAGTTAAACAGTGTAAATAGGTACAGAGTTAAATATGGTTTTACACAGATGAAAGGGCATGGTATTTCAAAGTCTGACAATGGATAGAAGGTAGGAGGTATATAGGCAAATGGCCAAAGTTGGTGTGAAGAAGAAAGACAGGGATGAGATTTTGAGGGCCTTTTAATGACATGCAAAGCAATGTTATGACTTACATATTGGGGCACTCCTATGTTGGGAGAATGTTATGCTTTAGACACTTGGAGTCACTGAAATATTTAGAAAGGGGGATGACACAGACTTGCATTTTAGAAAGGTCATCTGCAACTGTGTGTGGCATAGATTGGAGAGAGGTGAGATCAGATACAAGGCAACCAGCTAGGAAAAGGGCATAGAGCCTGGGTGGGGAAGTGAAGGCCTGAACCAGGGTGGAAGCCAGAAGATGTCTGAAGGAGATCAGGGATGAATCTGAGAGATTCAACAGAATTTGATGAGGAATCAAACTTGAGAGTAAAGAGGGTGCTGCGTGACCACAGTTTCCTGATTTAGGTCACTGGGTGAGTGGGGATGTCATTAATCATGGTAGAGGATACAGGAGGCTGAGCAGTTTCTAGGAGGTGGTGGTGATGAATGTCTTGAGTCTACTTTAGGACATATTATCCAATTATTTGCACTAATCAGCTTCATACATTATTAATACACAGGTTAGAATGAAAGATTCCACAGAGAAAAATCTCCTGCAGCCATTCATCAATCAATCAATATGCAATCAAAAATATTTTAGGGGTTAAGTGGAATGGGCATTGTGGCCCATGCATCCCAAACTTTCCAAGACAGTTTTACTTCCTACAGTTTTATTCTTTTTAATAAATACAGGTCATTAAATGTGTAATTAATATGATTTAACTTTTTATCTCTTGTAAAGACTGTTCTCATAAGTAAGTTCATAAATTATTAAAAGATTTAAGATCTGAGACCCGTTAGTTAGGAATCTGCAGCCTAATCCAGAGGAAGAATTCGACACCCAGTGGGAAGCCATTTAGTGATAAACTGTGGTGTACAGAAAGCAGCTGTCATTTTGGGCAGAGAGGGCTGCACTGAGGAGAAGCTAGAACTGCAGCAAAGCTCTGAAGGATGAACAGTATCCGAAAGTCTGACGCTGAGTGAGGCAAGTCGCCTTAGGAGAGGAACCAAATTGGAAACAACCTCGCGTGTCCGAGGGAGATGGAGGACCACGGCCTTTCTTGATTTGTCTTTTGACTCAGCCACAGGGAGAGGTTGCTGGGTGCTGTGACTCCTACTTCTGCCTTGCTATATCCATCTCCTCAGCAGGATTTACTATGTGATCATTTTTCTATGATAGAATGAAAATTTCTAGCTGTGTGGATTCCAGGGTTTCTTTTTTTCATCCCCTTTCTGGCTTTTTCTCATTTGCATCTCGTTCTGAATTTTAGCTTTTCTGACCTGAGTCCTAAAAGCTTTTGCTAAACTGTAGGATTCCCTAGTCACCTTAGTCTCTATTTTGGGTAAGATTCCTGTTATCCTGTGAGGTATACACAGTCTTTTGAGGCAGTGTTATTGGAATTCCCATTAGAGTTAACTGTGTAACAGTGAGGGAGTCTTCTATCATATTTTCAAGAGCTTTGGATAGATACATGTGTGGTACTGAAAAACGCATAATGTAAGGAAGATACATAATAGTGACTCCTGCACAGAGGCATCTGATAAGTTTTTGTAAATGAGTGAATTTTATGTAATAACTTATTTAAAAAAGGATAACATCTTTTCTGTTCTACACTTTTGAAAAAATTTGCCTATTTCATTGCAGCGCACAGGGTCTCTGTGGTTGCCAAACACAGCATAATTGCCCCATGGCATGAGCGATCTTAGTTCCCCAACCAGGGATCAAACCCACATCCTCTGCATTGGAAGGGGGAACCACTGGAGAACCAGGGAAGTCCCATGTTATGTACTTTTCAAGAGCACTTTTTTTACCATCAGAGCAACAAATACAGTAGAGGCTCCAGAGATACATAGTGAGGTCATGCCTCTTCTGAGACAATTCCTCTGGCTTCTCCTTAAGTCAAGCTCCGACTCCGGAGGCTGTGAGAGCAGGTGTGGGTCAGGGGCCTTGTGTGCCAACCACCTCTTCCCCAGGGTCCCTAGCTCAGGGATCTGTAAGAAGTGTATCAAAACATTAGTCTAAGTGGCTGGCTCCACTTCAGCTATGGTGTTCTAATGGGAGTTCTGAACACCCTGAAAACAGTCCATTCTTTAAGGTTGATGAACATTCCTTTTGTAATTTGCTGACACTGTGTGTTGGACAAGCTACTAATATATCTGATAGAGCAAAATTAAAATTTAGCTAGCCGCACTCTGATGGTTGATCATAAATCCAAAATTGGCAAAGTCCAATTAATGAGGTTTTATTATCCACATAAACATGTGTATGTATATAGGGTTACATATATGTGAATCAATAAGGATAGCAATTTAGAACTGAAGGGACACAGAAAATGAATTCTACTTAAAGCCTACAATTTTGCAGATGAAGAGATTTGTGACTGGTAAATTGTTCTTGTACCCAAGAGACTAGCTCTATATTTAAACACAATCCAGAAATAGCCTCCTTTACAGATGTAATTTGCTATGACTCCATGGCTCCACTGAGCACATACATGTTATGTAATACTCTTAGTCCTATTAGCTGTGTCTTATCTTCCTGTAAGTCTCCAGCCACTTTGAAGATAGAGAGATTTTATCTTTTCACAATCTCCATTTATCTTTGCCCAGTCCATCCCCATGTCTGGTACTGGACCGAGCATCAGTCAAGCCAATAGGCAGCCATGATCCTGCACTGAAATCAAGGAAATAGGTGGTAGATTTCTTGGGAGCCTGCAAATCTGCTCCAGTCCATCTGACAGTTTCCCCAGTGAACCTTGTCTGCTAAGTGAAGTGCTGTGGTCTTTACTCTTCTCCTGATAGTGGGAAGCTCTGACCTTACCCTAGGGCTATCCCATCCCATTGCTTCCCCACCCTAACACCAACAATTCCAGGGGACTGCACTGGGTTTGCCTTCTCTGGTTTGGATACAATTTAGAATTGTTGCCACTCACCAGTCCTCTTTTCCTGGTGCCCCTCAGCTCAATCTCCTCCATTCAGGCAACCTGAGTGGTAAATAACAGCAGCCTATGTAATCCCACTCTGAGATCTAAAGCTATTGCTTGCCTGGCACTGTTACATAAAATAAATGGGTGTTGATTAATTTGAAAGAGTGAATGTGGATATTATTCATTCAACCAGTATTTACTGAGTACCTAGTATACTGTACAGTGTATTAAATAGCAGAGACATCATTTTGCTGACAAAGGTCCATACAGTCAAAACTATGGTTTTTCCAGTAGTCATGTATGGATGTGAGTGGAGGACCATAAAGAAGGCTGAGCACTGAAGAATTGATGTTTTCAAATTGTGGTGTTGGAAAAGATTCTTGAGAGTCCCTTGGAATGTAAGATCAAACCAGTCAATCCTAAAGGAAATCAACCCTAAATATTCATTGGAAGGACTGTTGCTAAAGCTCTAATACTCTGGCTACCTGGGGCGAAGAGCTGACTTATTGGAAAAGACCCTGATGCAGGGAAAGATTGAAGGCAAAAGGAGAAGCGGGTGGCAGAGGATGAGGTGGTTAGATAGCATCACCAACTCAGTGGACATGAATTTGAGCAAACTCCGGGAGACAGTGGAGGCCAGAGGCGTGCAACCGTCCATGAGGTCACAAAGAGCTGGACACAACTTAGCAATGACAACCACCTAATATATACGAAACCAGATCCTTTTCTAGGTGCTGGAGACACAGCAGAAAACAAGATCAAATTTCTGCCCTCGTGGAGTTTACATCCTAGCAGGAAGGGCACTATAAACAAACAAATTAACAGATATATAATATAAAGTCACTGCTTAAGAGTTAAGTGCTGTGAAAAAACAAGAAGCAGGAGAAGGGAATGGAAAATGACATCACTAATCAACACCTCTAATCATCAGGGAAATACAAATCAAAACCTCGATGAGTTATAACCCACATTGTCAGAATGACTATTATCAAAAAGACAAGATATAACAGGTATTGGCGACAATGTGGAAAGAGGGAACTCTTGTGAAATTGTAAATTGGTGCAGGCACTTTGTAAAACAGTGTGCATGTTTCTCAAGTTAAAAATGAAAAAAAGAAAGAAGCATTGCCCCTGAACAGGAAGTCACTATTATTATTGTGACAAATGTTACTGAGAGATCACAGGTCATTTATTGAGTGTCTTCCATTTGTTGGGTATTTATTGGGCATTCAGAATTTAGAGATGGATAAAACACAGGCCTTGACTTCAAGAAGCTCCAGGGCAGAACTGTGAACAAATCAAAATGTCAGGGAATGAATGCAACAAAAGTATTTACAACTCTCTAAGGTTTCTGCTCTTGTTCCCACTTTATACATGAGAAACCAAGACTCAGGATTAAATGATTTGTTCAGTGTTATACAACAGACAAAACTGAAATCCAGCATGGAGATAGGGAGTTAAAACCTAAACCCTTCCTGTCATTCCATACAACCTTCAGAAAGCGAGAGCAGAGGGGATCCAATGCCTTGCTGGATGCTGGAATCCTTGCATCCTTCAGCAGAAAGCCAACATCTTGATGAATTTGGTCATAGATGATGAATGTAAAATGGAGGATTACATATACTTTGTCTTGGTTTATAAGTCTATTCTTTTTACCCATTGACTTAGGTTGTCCATCAAACTAGCATTTGTAATATTAAGTAGTAAGCTAGATTTGCATGCCTATCCTGGGCTAGTAGAAATATGAGATGTCCCCTGGAGGGTACATTGGTCAGTTTTCAAAATATTGAGTCATAGGTCATAGCCTTTTAGTGAACTGAATTTTTGTTAATATAATGATGAAAGTATTTTGATGATAAAGGGAAAACTGAAAGGATCATTAGGTCTTCCATTCCTGAGAAGTAAGAAGTATTGTGGACAGTCATATGGTATCCTGAGAGGTAGAGTGTATGTACAATTACAACTTTCAGCTCCGTTAGCCACTATGGAGCTATTACCATAATGTTCTATATCAGTATTTATTAAGTGTGCCTAACAGTTTAATATGAAATGGCTCTTCATATTCACTCAGAAAAATATCTATGAGCTAAGTGTTTGCAGAACATTTACCATAACTCTGTTAAGGTAAATTATAGGTACCATACTATTGTTCCTGTGTTAAGACAGAGAAATTCAACTAGAGCACAAAATAAAAATACACATTTCATTTGGGTACTGTAATAAATCACTGGAAAAGTCCAAGGTAGGATAGAATTCTAGTGACTACTAGCCTGAGTTAATAGAGCTTTAGTTTTTAAAACAAAACTTTTGGGGAATATAAAGGGCACAAAAATAAACCTGACCACTAAGACTTAATTTTGTGTGGCCTATCAGAGAGAAATTTAATGAGCACGAAAACTAGAAAGGATTAGAAAGCTTGAAGGATCAGGGCAATGTTTCTATGCCATCATTTTACATTGGAGATGTTTGCATTTTGTTCATTTCTTATAGTGAGCTTCGTATTGTCTATTTGAGGTCTGGATTTTGATTTACTTCAGTTCTAGTTAGCATAATGCTGAATGCCAATATTCTGTTACTTCAATTCTCCCCTCCTTTCCCAATTCCTAAGCCCTTCCATGGAAACTCAGTATTGCAAGTCTGTCTCAGGAGTGTGTTGCCATGCCCTTCTCCAGGGGATTTTCCTGACCCAGGGATCGAATCTACGTCTCTTGTATTTCCTGCAGTGGCAGTCGGGTTCTTCACCACTAGAACCACCTTCGAGGTCCCTTTACTAACAAAGGCCCTGGAAAATCTGCAGGTGTCCCTTCCCCACCTTAATGACGGAGCATTGGAACCAAGTTGAGCCTGTTATTCAGGTAGCCTTAACTCTTGAATCTGCTGGAACACACTTTCAATAGACCTCTGGTGGAATCTGGAAAATTATGACAAGGAAAAAAAAATCACCCAGTGCAGGTCTAGACACTCAGAGTATTTTATTTACAGTGGGCAAATATCCTTACAGTTATAGGAGCTCTTCCCATGTGTGTGTTTGATATAGAAACAGGATCTCAGATGTTTCTTTCTCTGGAGAGGATATTTATTTACACAAAAGACAAAGCTAGAATGGTTTGTCTATGAACCTGTGTGAGCAAGCCTCTGGTATAAGGACCTAGATCTATTAGGATCTATTTATTATTACTATCTAGCAATTAGGGTCTGTTCTATTATTTTCTTTTTATTGCTTTTTTTTTGCTTTTTTTCTTTTGTCTTATTTTTTAAAAGAGAAGTAGATGGAAAAACATATGGCCCTCTTCCATTGGATCAGAAGGTAAACATTCTCTCATCATGGAGCAAATTATTTGGGAAAGAGTAAATTAAAAAGTTAGAACAATTTGAGATGGGAACACTCAGTCTATTTCTTTGCCAATAATGGTTATTACCTCATGACTATGTTTGAAATTTTCCTCAGCCTGTTTTTAAGGGCTGGAATTGATCAGTTTAAGCATTTCCATGACACTAACTTGATTTTTCTCCATCTGAATTTTGTATAGTTGCTTCTAGCTAGAAGGTAATTTGTTTGGCTCATTATAAAAAATGTTGAAATGGCCAAGGTTTCCAAGATAATTTCTATTTTTTTTTCTTTCTTTTGGTAAAACCAAACTGCTTAGCCAATTGTCTGATTAAAATTAATTTCCTATGAGGGAAACTTGTTCTTATGGTGAAGGTCCCTAATTTACTTGGACATCTTTAGATATATTGGGTTGGTCAAAAGGCTAATTTTCCATAGTCTTATGGAAAAACCTGATGAACTTTTTGGCAAACCCAATAATTTGATTATTCTATGATGGTTCGACTTTTCTTTCCTTTGGACCAACATCTATTCTGTGGCTTTTCCTTTCTGTACTTTTTTCTACTTACTATTCAGACAGTTTTGCTCTTCTAGTATCATACTATTTTAATCACTGTAGCTTTGTAATATATTTTGAAATTAGGATACCTCCACTTTATTCTTCTTTCTCAAGATCTCGGGATCAAAATAGCTTTGGTTATTCAAGATCTTTTGTGACTTCATATGAATTTTAGGATTTTTTTCTACAAAAAGATACCATTGGGATTTTGATAGAAATAGTATTTAACCTGTAGATTGCTTTGGATAGTATGGATATCTCAACAAGATTGAGTCTGAACATGAGGTGTTTTCCATTTATTTGTACTTTTACTTTCTTCTTTCTTTCTTCAATGTAGTTCAGTTTTCAGTGTACGAGTTATTCCAACCATTTGGTTAAGTTTATTTCTAAGTATTTTGTGCTTTTGATGTTACTGCAGATGGGATTGCTTTCTTGATTTTCTTTTGGATATTTCATAGTTAATATATAGAAATGGAACTTGTTTTTTTTTAATTAATTTACTTATTTTAATTGGAGGCTAATTACTTTACAATATTGTAGTGGTTTTTGCCATATGGAATTTGTTTTTGTCTGTTGATTTTCAATCCTGCAGTTTTACTGAATTCATAATTAGTTCTAATTTTTTTTTTTTTTTTTGGTGAAATCTTTAGAATTTGCTGTTTATAGGAACAAATTATCTGTAAACAGAGATCCTTTTACTTTTTCCTTTCTGATTTGGATGCCTTTTATTTTTCCTTGCTTAACTGCTTTAAGACTTTCCACGCTATGTTGAACAGAAGCTTCACCACTATATTTCAATCAAACACCAGTAAAAGTGACTGAATCTCTCATATATTTTTCCTTTTTCTCTTTCATTCCAACCCTGCTGCCACTTTGGTTTTCATCACTTCTCTCTCTGCAACAGCCTAACCGATTTCTTCCTGATCCTATGTTGCTCTTTTTGATTTTTCCACCACTCAGTGGAGTGACATTTCAGTAATAAAAATGCTCCCTTTCTTAAATACGTGTTATGTATTCCTTTAACTTTTAGGACAAAAATAACATTTTCTTTTTTTGCTTAGCATGTAAGGCCCTTCATGATCTGATTTTCACACATCTCTTTAGCTTTCATCTTTTACTGGCCCTTCATACAAAGCATTTATCAAATAGAACTCCTATCATCATCTAAATATTGTGAACTTTCCTACCCCTGGTCTGTGGTGCAAGCTTTGAACATTATAAGATCTTTTTCAGATTATCTTCTCTGGATCTGCCTCTTATCCTTCGACTCATTCATCATCAGTCAGCTCAGTATCATTGTCACCCAATTTCATTCTGATGTCCCTCTTTTATGCTCTTATAGTGACCATATCTTTTTAACCAGACCACACGCTTTTAGAGTTGTTACTCTATGCTTTTTTAGTATATTTTCTACTATAGAAAGTGAATTAAGTGAAAGTGTTAGTCACTCAGTCATGTCTGACTCTTTGCAACTCCATGGACTGTAGCCCACGAGGCTTTTCTATCCATGGGATTCTCCAGGAAAGAATACTGGAGTGGGTAGCCATTCCCTTCTCCAGGGATCTTCCCAACCCAGGGATCAAACCCAGGTCTCCCTCACTGCAGGCAGATTCTTTAACATCTGAGCCACCAGGGAAACCCATTTTCTACTACAGTCACTGATTATTTTTACATTCTGACAAAATAAAATAATTGAGGGGATACCTATTGAGGGAATTGATAGTATTGGGCTGCAGAAGAGAATGGTGTGGAGGGGTGAGGTGGGCAATAGAGAGGTGATGGATCATGATACCTGTTTCCACATCTAAGAGCTTTCCTAATGGAGGGTTTATAAAGCCATCTGGGGGATATTGCAGGGGAGCAGACTTTCTCTTGATATAAGAAAAATGAGCAGTGTTGTCTGAATAGACTACTAGGTCATGAGGAAGTGAATAAATCACTTATAGATCTGTTTAGAGAAATGTTGCTGCTGTGTCTTTTGATTAAGTTTTCTGGTGAAGAAATTCAGCCTTTCCTGGAGGGCTAGGTCAGATGGCCTATGAGGTTACTTCCAAATGTTTAAAAAAATATTTATTCATTCATTTATTTTTGGTTGTGTGGGGTCTTAGTTATAGCATGTAGGAACTTTCCATTGCAGTGTGAGGGCTCTTTGTTGAGGTAAGGAACATAGGGGAAATCTCTGTACCTTCCTTTCAAAGTTTGTTGTAAACCTAAAGCTGCTCTAAAAGGTAATGTATTGAAGAAAAGTAAATAACAGCCTTGTCACACTTATACCCTGAAAACAGACTGACCTACCTAGTACCACTCAGAAACTACCAGTTTAGGCGAAGGATTTATTGCACGAGTGTTTCCTGATTCCTGTGTTTCACTCTTTTCCTCATCAGTAGTATCCCATTCCTCATGGCCAGTGTTTCACAGTACAATGGTCAAGGAACAATGTTTCATGCCTCCTAAGACACCTCTCTCATTCTACCTTGTGTTATTAACACATTGCTTTTTTGTGCTTGAACATCTACCCAATTAGATAGTGAATGATGTCTTCAATTTTCATCTACCCTCTGTAGCTTTTGTATCTGTCCTTAGCAAGGATTCCATAAGTAACTGTCAAGCTGCATTGAATTTAGGTGACAGGACAAAACAGATTCAGCTAATCCATTGTAAAATAATGTAGTATGTACTAGAGGGATAAAAATAGGGGGAAAAAAAAAAACCCTGAACATGGGACCTCAGGATACTCTGGCATTTCAGTTCCTGAAATGTGGCAAGTTGATAGTACTGGCCGGTTGGGAAGGGAGAAATGCCAATTACAGACAGGGTGAGGAGGTGAACAGTACAGCTGAGAGTCAATAGCAGGCACATGGGGCTGAGCACCTATGTACTGACTTAGCCTTAAGCGATCCTCAGTAGCATCTGACAGGCAGACCCCCCCTGGGGTTCCAGGAAATATTGCAAACACAGGGAATTCAGTCTATTGTTAATGTTGGCTAGATTACACACAGTATGAGTTAAAATACCAGAATTCACAAAGCAAGAATGTTTCTGTCTTTTTCATACGCATCTAAAGATGGCATTAGCTACCAAAGAGAAAGAAAGAAACCACTCGATTTTTCAAGAGGAGGAGAAAAGATTTTGATTCTTCTTCTTTTTTTTTTCTTACAGATTTTTTTTTTTATGGCTCACAAAGCTATGCTCTTCAATCCTTTGGTGTTGACAGCAAGGTATCCCACGGTATCTACCAGGTAGCTGTTGATCTGTAAATCAGCCACCTTCTCTCCCAGACTTATTGCCTCTGGGGAGCCCCTGCATGGCAGCATCCTGCTTGGAGCTGAAAATAATTGCTGATCTTTATAAAGGCACAGAGAGGCCTGAGGGAAGGAATACTGGACCAAGAGAATAGTGGCAGTGACACAAAAGGAGCTGACCAGTCTGTATAGTAAGCTTTTTCTCAAAAATTCAACTGAAAGCCTTCCCAAGTCTGCACGTTCAGTTCTGTTGGCTGGTTATCTGCTGCAGCAGAGATCAGATATTATGACAAAGCTATGTGAACCCTGGGTGGAGAGATATTCCCGTGATGTGCCCTGTGGGACTTTTTCCTTCCAGCTGACAGCATCGTCTGTTTAAAAAAAAAAAAATTATGCTTCTAATCAAGACTGAAGCTGAGAAATTGTCCCGACAGGGATGGAAGCTGTAGCATGCATGGCCTGTTAGATTTGCATTCTTTGTTCAGTGGGACATAAAGGCACTACCAACAAATTGAAATACCAAGGCTATTCTCTATGACTTTCCTATACACAATCATTCCAACCGCCACATGCATGCCTGCAGACACACACATCCACCTTCCTACTGTAGAGTCAAGTCTTTTTTTCTTTTTAGTTTCAGGTGGAATCAATCAATTTCTCTCTGTGTATCTGTCTCTCTCCAATATTTCCCTGACTCATGGCTGACTTTCCTTCCAGATTTGGTTGTCTTAAATTCAGGACAATGTTGTTAAAATAAAGACACTCTACCACTAAGGAGGTTTGGGGGAAAGAAAAAAAGCCTCTGTCCTTAAAGGAAATACCAAGAGTTAAGCAAAAAAAAATTTTTTGAGTGGGCATTAATTGCTGAAATAAGTGATCATTTCCCCATAATGGCTAATTTGAAAGGGAAAGAGTTACCTAGAAGTAAACAGTTTGATGCATTTGGTAGGGGAAAAAAACAGCCTCCTTACTTTATAATGACAGCTTGTGTTTTAGGTCTGTTCCTAACGTGGGGATGTTGCCAAGGCAATAGCTTGGCAATCTTCTACATGGCTGCTTTTTACATTAATCCACACAGGCTTCACGGATGTTAATCTTTATAACACACCTATGTAGTAAAGAAAGGCAGAATCTATTTTTTTTAGTCTGTTTTTCATGAAGAATAATAGAAAACAAATGTTTCTGGTCTCCTTTCTCTTTTCCAGGACACACTGTCAGTGACCCAACCGAGGATTGTGACATGGCCTTAGGACCTCAGGCCAGGACTGTGGAGAAAAGAGAGCAGGAGA
The DNA here is from genome assembly GCF_963930625.1 of Muntiacus reevesi. Lineage (NCBI taxonomy): Eukaryota > Metazoa > Chordata > Mammalia > Artiodactyla > Cervidae > Muntiacus > Muntiacus reevesi. The sequence goes on from NC_089259.1 coordinate 12,957,931, forward strand.
CCTAAAGGGAACGAATGCAACAAGCCAGAGCAAGGACACAGCTGACGGTCAGAGCCGCAAGGTCTGCTACTAAGAAAACGTGGAGGCCAGTGGGCAGAAGCCCAAAAGGAACCAGAGCCAAAAGTCACAGTTAGCAAAGCTCAGAGCCAAAGCACAAGGCAGGAACCAAAGAAGCAACCAACACTGAGAAAGAATGTCCAGTGTCAGCATTCAGCAAGTGCCCTCGTGACCTCCCTTGGTGCGACGGCGCTTCCTTACCCCCAGTGTGGGCAGCTCCTTTGGAAAGCAGCCACTACAGCTGGGCTTGGGGGTGCAGTTAACCTTGGAATCAGGGCAAGCTGTTTACATTTTTACTAGCTTTCCACTATGAGGAGACAGAGTAGAGACAAGATCTTTATACCCAAGATGTCTCTGGAGTCATAAAATTCATCAAAGTGAACTTTATGGAGGCAGGGCTTAGACTCAGGTGGGTGAGTGAGGTGCCAAGGGTGTCAAACTTAAGGGGGCATTCACTCTTAGGGTCAGACAGATGCAGGCCCCTGGGACTTGGAGAGGGGAAGGCGCCTCCCTACCCAAGACTGAGCAGACTGGCCCTGACACCTGACGGCCTCTGTTCTTTCTTAGGAGTAGCTGCTTCAAGCAGACCAGAGAGGGACTTCCCTCGTGGTCCAGCAGTTAAGAACCTGCCTTCCAATGCAGGGGACACGCGTTCGACCCCTGGTCTGGGAACGAAGACCCCACATGGCTTGGGACAACTAGGCCACCAGCACCACAACGAGAGAGAAGCCCCCACACTGCAACGGGGACCCCTTCGCGGCGACTGAGACCCAGCGTGGCCAAGTGTTAAAAGGAACAGAGAGGAAGTTACTGAAGAGACTTCAGCAGGTACTCACTGAATGATTAGATCATGAATTAAAACTGACAACAGGGAGAACAGGACTCACAGGAACCCCAGGAAAATACTCGGTGTTCTTCATTTTAGCTCCATCTGGTGATAAACAGACTTGTTTTATTTTACACACTAACTTTTTGGAATCCATATCTATGTTAAGTGCCCACAAGCTTTACCTCTGAAACATCATTTAAATCACTTTGATTGATTCTGATCCCAACCAAGTAAGATGTTAAGGAAAGAAGTACAAGAGAAATAGCATAAAACTTTATCCAAGAAGACTTATTCATCAGTTTTGATTTGGGTTGGTTGTGAAGAGCTCCCTCACACCCATATTCTAAACCGAAACAGGATTTTCTTCAATTTTCCATTCAAGAGTGATCTTCTTTCTCCCTTTTCCCCCCTACGGGGCTGCACAGATTGGGCTGTCTTCTCTCAGCTTCTGGGGCTGTCATCTGCCTCCGGGGTTTATAGTTGCTGACAACGAGCTTCAATAATTCACGAGGAACAGGAACTATTTTCTCAGTTGGCTCAGTGATGCAAAGCAGATTAAAAACATGATTTTTGTCAGTGAAATAAGTCGAGAGGAATCAGAGACACCCTACGAGGAGTTATATTGACAGAGTTACTGCTGTGAAATGTTTTCCCACCAAAGCACAACCGGATAAAACCAGAAACACACTGGGGTCTCACCAGTATCCTTGAATCTTGCTCGCCTGGTGACTGTACTCAAGACTCCCCTGTCCCACCTGTGGAGTTGATTTATTCTGGCTCTCAAGGTTTGAGAAAGGGAAATCTAAGGACAAAATGAAATTCTAAATTCACTCACTCAATTTGTAACCTTTTGCTTGCATTTGTTTGCTAATTATGTTAGTAAGATGTTTCAGTTCAATTCAGTCGCTCAGTCCTGTCCTACTCTTTGCGACCCCATGAACCACAGCACACCAGGCCTCCCTGTCCATCACCAACTTCTGGAGCTAAGTAGCAACTATTATGCATTGTTTCCTTAACTCTCTTCAAAAGAAGATGCCTTTTATATCTGCGTGGTCTTAGACAATAGGTCAGGAAATAGAAGGCCACACAGCCTTGACGCTGACTCTTCAGAGAAAGAGCCTCCTGGGGATGTGCTGTTGCTCGGGTGTCTTTAATATTAGGTGTAAAAGTTCTGTGTCAGGCTCAAGTCCCCAAACTGGTCTCATCCCAGAGGAGGCTGGAGCCTGCTGGGGCTTCCCATGTCCCGATGCTGTTGATCGAGTCTGCTCATTGAAATGCAGCAGCAGAAGCAGCTCCCTGATCCCTGCAGCCAGCTCCTCTCCCTGTGCAAACAGGACTATGGCTCATGGGCGTCCTAAACCACGGTTCTCGTGGCCAAGTTCAATAGTCTGGTTCCTCTCTGAAGCCAGTAACCAGACCCACACCAGAAGGTGGACGCACCCCTCCAGAGGAAGAATGTATTTACTTAGGTTCATGCAGAAACCAAAGTAGAAAGAAGGATGGGTGAGAAAATCCTATCCTGGTCTTTGCAGTTGAGCTGACAGCTTCGTGGAGCCTGGCTGACCACATCAGCGGACAGGTACACACAGCATGCCCTTTGCATGACCTCGGCAGGTCCTTGCATTTTCAGTTCGATTTCGGCATTAGTGGTTTTCCTAGATTTTTCTTCCTTGTCTTTCCCACATATCTCATATTCTTATCAAAAGTGTATTTTGGAGAGATTGGTCCTAGTCATTAAGTGAAAAATTATGCTTTTGAAGAGTGTATTTGTAATGAAATATTGCAAGGTTCACTATCTGGAAATCAGGTGACATCTGATATGTCCTTATATATATCAGTACATATAAATGTACACAGATATACAGATAGATGGGTTTCCCTGTTGGTTCAGTGGTAAAGAATCCACCTGCCAATGCAAGAGAAACAAGAGATGTGGGTTTGATCCCTGAGTCAGGCAGATACCCTGGAGTAGGAAATGGCAACCCATTCCAGTATTCTTATCTGGAAAATTCCATGGACAGAGGAGCCTGGTGGGCTACAGTCCATATGGCAGCAAAGAGTCAGACATGACTGAGCAACTGAGCACACATATAGATAGATAGTTCTAGATGTAAAATATTAACTATATTTATATGAAGTTTTCTTTGGGTAAGTATATAACTTAACCTCAGTTCTACTTGGCTTTTGGCAAGAGGTTGGCATCTTGTTTTTCATCCAATTGGCAAATGCACATAATTAATAAATGAGTTTAAAGGATACGATTTCTCCTTTTGTTTTCTTTAACTTGTAATTTGAGATTGGAATAAAACAGAATGAATATCAATGGAGGCCCAAAACCTTCCATAAACTTTAATAGGATAAGCCTGTGGTATCTGGAACCCTAGCCCTGGAGGTCTACACTGATCCAGAAATTCCAGTCATTAAAATCTGACTTTTTTTTTTTGGCTTCTCTATAATATTCTGAAGTTTGTGGTAGTCCTGAAAGGGTTGCCCCTTCACGCTTACAACTCTACCCCAGGCTAAAGGAAGAACTGACTTCGAAATGTGTCCTGAAAGCGACTTAGTCCCAGCTCTCACCTCACAAAGGTGAGTCTTCTAGGTGTTAAAACTATCATGGCTCCAGATACAGGGGAAGTGCTCACGGGCTTCACTGCAGGGATGCTGGGAGCAACTTGCTCCCACAGGTGAATATCACATGGATGCACCAAAATGCAGAAGTGGGCACAAGACTGTGAGATGCTCTGATCCTACCATGTACTGCACCAGCAGAGCCTGGCTCAGCACACAGCACAACGCCACACTCACAACAGCAGAGCCCGGCTCCCCACATGCCACAGCGTCACGCTCACAACACAGCAGAGCCCGGCTCCACACACGCCGCAGCGCCACACTCACAACACAGCAGAGACCAGCTCCACACACGCCGCAGCGCCACACTCACAACACAGCAGAGACCAGTTCCGCACACGCCGCAGCGCCACGCTCACAACACAGCAGAGCCCGGCTCCACACACGCCGCAGCGCCACGCTCACAACACAGCAGAGACCAGCTCCGCACATGCCGCAGCGCCACACTCACAACACAGCAGAGACCAGTTCCGCACACGCCGCAGCGCCACGCTCACAACACAGCAGAGCCCGGCTCCACACACGCCGCAGCGCCACACTCACAGCACAGCTGAGGCAGCAGTTTGAGACCATACCTCAAAAGAGGTGCAGGTCCCTATCCAGGGTGCAGTGTCTTTGGTATTAATGGATGTTATACAGTGTGGCATCCTCAGTGGGCAGAATACAGAATTCTGGGAATTAGGAGTGGAGGCAAGACTGGCCCTGCTTACCATCACCCCCGGTTACCTGCTTGGAGAATCTCTCTTCCTCTCCTTGCATGTCTAAGTTCTATAGGTTTAATGGCCCTGATTCCCTCTGGTCCTTCCACCAGAGGACACGGCTTGAGTCCTGCAACCATAGTTGACAGCTGGGCCCTCTGGGTTCCTTGTGCCAAGGGACCGACAGACCAGAAGGGGATATCCCCTGGCATCAGGAGGAGACTGGGAGACTGTCATACATGCAGGTAGGGAAGAATCTATTTGACACCCATATTTTTTAGGTGCCTCTTGGTGCTACTTTGCATGAAATGTTCCCTTGGTATCTTGAATTTTCTTGAAGAGATCTCTAGTCTTTCCCATTCTGTTGTTTTCCTCCATTTCTTTGCATTAATCACTGAGGAAGGCTTTATCTCTCCTGGCTATTCTTTGGAACTCTGCATTTAAATAGGAATATCATTCCCTTTCTCCATTGCTTTTTGCTTCTCTTCTTTTCAGAGCTATTTGTAAGGCCTCCTCAGACAACCATTTTGCCTTTTTGCATTTCTTTTCCATGGGGATAGTCTTGATCCCTGTCTCCTGTACAATGTCGCGAAACTCCATCCATAGTTCATCAGGCTCTCTGCCTATCAGATCTAGTCCCTTAAATCTGTTTCTCACTTCCACTGTATAGTCATAAGGGATTTGATTTAGGTCATACCTGAATGGTCTAGTGGTTTTCACTTATTTCTTCAATTTAAGTCTGAATTTAACAATAAGGAGTTCATGATCTGAGCCACAGTCAGCTCAGATCTTGTTTTTACTGACTGTATAGAGCCTCTCCATCTTTGTCTGCACAGAATATAATCAATCTGATTTTGGTGTTGACCAATCTGGTGATGTCCATGTGTAGAGTCTTCTCTTGTGTTGTTGGAAGAGGGTGTTTGCTATGACCAGTGCGTTCTCTTGGCAAAATTCTATTAGCCTTTGCCCCACTTCATTCCATACTCCAAGGCCACATTTGCCTGTTACTCCAGGTGTTTCTTGACTTCCTACTTTTGCATTCCAGTCCCCTATAATGAAAAGGACATCTCTTTTGGGTGTTAGTTCTAAAAGGTCTTGTAGGTCTTCATAGAACCGTTCAGCTTCTTCAGCGTTATGGGTTGGGGCATAGGCTTGGATTACCATGATATTGAATGGTTTGCCTTGGAAACAAACAGAGATCATTCTGTCATTTTTGAGACTGCATCCAAGTACTGCATTTTGGACTCTTTTGTTGACCATGATGGTGACTCCATTTCTTCTAAGGTATTCCTGCCCATAGTAGTAGATATAATGGTCATCTGAGTTAAATTCACCCATTTCAGTTCATTTTAGTTCGCTGATTCCTAGAATGTCGACATTCACTCTTGCCATCTCCTGTTTGACCACTTCCAATTTGCCTTGATTCATGAACCTGACATTCCAGGTTCCTATGCAATATTGCTCATTATAGCATCGGACCTTGCTTCTATCACCAGTCACATCCACAACTGGGTATTGGTTTTGCTTTGGCTCCATCCCTTCATTCTTTCTGGAGTTATTTCTCCACTGATCTCCAGTAGCATATTGGGCACCTACCGACCTGGGGAGTTCCTCTTTCAGTATTCTATCATTTTGCTTTTTCATACTGTTCATGGGGTTCTCAAGGCAAGAATGCTGAAGTGGTTTGCCATTCCCTTCTCCAGTGGACCACATTCTGTCAGACCTCTCCACCATGACCCATCTGTCTTGGGTGGCCCCACACAGCATGGCTTAGTTTCATTGAGTTAGACAAGACTGTGGTCCTGTGATCAGATTGGCTAGTTTTCTGTGATTACAGTTTTAGTGTGTCGGTTCTCTGATGTCCTCTCGCAATATCTACCATCTTACTTGGGTTTCTCTTACCTTGGACATGGGGTATCTCTTTACAGCTGCTCCAGCACAGCACAGCCGCTACTCCTTACCTTGGATGAGGGGTATCTCCTCATGGCCACCCCTCCTGACCTTGAACGTGGAGTAGTCTGTTGTTCCATGTACAGTTCTAACTGTTGCTTCCTGACCTGCATATAGGTTTCTCAAGAGGCAGGTCAGATGCTCTGGTATTCCCATCTCTTTCAGAATTTCCTACAGTCTATTGTGATCCACACAGTCAAAGGCTTTGGCATAAACAATAAAGCAGAAATAGATGTTTTTCTGGAACTCTCTTGCTTTTTCGATGATCCAGTGGATGTTGGCAATTTGATCCCTGGTTCCTCTGCCTTTTCAAAAACCAGCTTAAACATCTGGAAGTTCTCGGTTCATGTATTGCTGAAGCCTGGCTTGGAGAATTTTGAGCATTACTTTACTAGCATGTGAGATGAGTGCAATTGTTCAGTAGTTTGAGCATTCTTTGGCATTGCCTTTCTTTGGGATTGAAATGAAAACTGACCTTTTCCAGTCCTGTGGCCACTGCTGAGTTTTCCAAATTTGCTGGCATATTGAGTGCAGCACTCTCACAGCATCATCTTTCAGGATTTGAAATAGCTTAACTGGAATTCCATCACCTCCACTAGCTTTGTTAATAGTGATGCTTTCTAAGGCCCACTTGACTTCACATTCCAGGATGTCTGGCTCTAGGTGAGTGATCACACCATCGTGATTATCTGGGTCATGAAGATCTTTTTTGTTCAGTTCTTCTGTGTATTCTTGCCAGCTCTTCTTAATATCTTCTGCTTCTGTTAGGTCCATACCATTTCTGTCCTTTATCGAACTCATCTTTGCATGAAATGTTCCCTTGGTTCCAAATAGGAAAAGGAGTATGTCTAGGCTGTATATTATCACCCTGCTTATTTAACTTATATGCAGAGTACCTCATGAGAAACGTTGGGCTGGAAGAAGCACAAGCTAGAATCAAGACTGCCGGGAGAAATATCAATAACCTCAGATATGCCCGATGACACCACCCTTATGGCAGAAAGTGAAGAGGAACTAAAAATCCTCTTGATGAAAGTGAAAGAGGAGAGTGAAAAAGTTGGCTTAAAGCTCAACATTCAGAGAACTAAGATCATGGCATCTGGTCCGATCACTTCATGGGAAATAGATGGGGAAACAGTGTCAGACTTTATCTTCTCGGGCTCCAAAATCACTGCAGATGGTGACTGCAGCCATGAAATTAAAAGACGCTTACTCCTTCGAAGGAAAGTTATGACCAACTTAGACAGCATATTAAAAAGCAGAGACATTACTTTGCCAACAAAGGTCCATCTGGTCAAGGCTATGGTTTTTCCAGTGGCCATGTATGGGTGTGAGAGTTGGACTGTGAAGAAAGCTGAGTGCTGAAGAATCGATGCTTTTGAACTGTGGTTTTGGAGAAGACTCTTGAGAGTCCCTTGGACTGCAAGGAGATCCAACCAGTCCATCCTAAAGGAAATCAGTCCTGGGTGTTCATTGGAAGGACTGATGCTGAAGCTGAAACTCCAGTACATTGGCCACCTCATGCAAAGAGTTGACTCATTGGAGAAGAACCTGATGCTGGGAGGGATTGGGGGCAGGAGGAGAAGGGGCCCACAGAGGATGAGATGGCTGGATGGCATCACCGACTCGATGGACATGAGTCTGAGTAAACTCCGGGAGTTGGTGATGGACAGGGAGGCCTGGCGTGCTGTGATTCACGGGGTCACAAAGAGTCGGACACAACTGAGTGACTGAACTGAACTGAATTGGTGCTACTTTGCCCAATTTTAACCATAAGAGACAAGTTCAGAAGCCTTAGTCAGAGAAGAACATGGTGACTGGAAGCTTGGACTCTGCTAGCAGCTTTTTGCCAGCAGGTAAGACACCCAGCCCTGCAGAGGTACTAGGTGAGATTGAGGAGAATATAGAATGGATGATGGAGGAGCAGACAGTGAGTTTCCCTTGTGACTCCAAGATTGGCTGCTCAGCTGAGGCTGTTACCTAATGCCGCCAAACATCAGTAAGTTTTACTTGAGAAAGGATACACCCATCTTAATCTTAACAAAACTGCTTCCAGAATGTCTACAAAGAAGAGTATTCAAAGGGTGGACTTGTGAAGTCTGTGAAGCGCAGCCTAGATCCTCATTCAGTACCAAAAAGCGTATTCCCCAAGCTGCTGCGAGTGCTGCAAATGGATAGCTTTGGCTGTTGACTTTCTTTGGAATATTCTGAACTGAAGAGAGCCACTGGCATCCAGGAACAGGTTGACCTGAGGATGTCAGACTTGTTGCCTCTTGCTGAAACAGTTCATCTCTATACTTTGCAGCTTCAGAACTCAGCTGTGGGGTTTGTTGAGGTTTTTGTTAAGACTGTAGTTGTAGCACAATATCTCCCTTTGTCTACTGCTTTTATCTTTGTCTTCCTTCCCTTCCTCGGGTGTTGATCAAGACAACCAATAATAAACTTCCTCCGTGCAAACTACTCCTCAGTTTCTGGTTCCAGAGAAACCTAACTTGCAGCAGTGCTATGGAAAAAACGAAACAGGCTTGTTGTTGTTCAGTCACTAAGCTGTTTCTGACTCAGAGGATGAGATGGTTGGATGGCATCATTGACTCAATGGATTATGAATTTGAGCAAACCCCTGGAGATAGTGAAGGACAGAGAAGCCTGGCATGCTACAGTCCATGGCATCACAAAGACCTGAAACAGGGTAACGGAATAAATACCAGGAGGGGCTGGGCTTCCCAGGTGGCTCAGTGGTGAAGAAGCCAATGCAGGAGATGCAGGGCATGTGGGTTCGATCCTTGGGTTGGGAAGATCCCCTGGAGGAGGAAATGGCAACCTGCTCCAGTATTCTTGTCAAAGAAAATCCTATGGACAGAGGAGCCTGATGGGCTGAAGTCCATGGGGTTGCAAAATAATCGGACACGGATGAGCACAGATCAGGAGGGGCTGCTCTAGTTAAGATAGGCAGGTAGGACTCCTCCAAGGAGCTGATATTTGAGCTGATATGTGAATGATGAAAAAGGGCATGGAAAGATCTGGGGGAGAGCCTTCCAGACAGAGATATGTATGAAGACCCTAAGGGGAGAATGAATCGGATTTGTTCCCCAAAAAGGCCAGCATTAACTCAAGTGTGATAAACAAAAAAATGGGCTGGTAGAAAAAACTGCTGAATCATGGAGTCTGAACTTTATTCTAAATACAGTAAAGAATTATTAGTGATAATTTAAAGTATTACTTTGACTTCTACTTTGCAAGTGTAGTGAATGACTCGCCGATGTTCAAGAGAATTGGGAAGGACGGTGAGATATAAGACCACCCAGGAAAGAAATGCAATGTTTGGGGCAAGGGTGGTGATAGTGGTGTGTGACTGATTTTGCTATTTATTTCGGAGGCGAATCTAAAAGAAGTTGTGATAAGTTACGTGCAGAAGAGTAAAAAAAGAATAATTAACAATGACCCCTAGGATAGGCCATGAGCATATAGGGCCACCTCACTAACTGGGATCTGAAAGACTAGCAATACTACAGAGGAGAATGTTTGAGAGGAAATCTAAAGCAGTCTGAGGGTAGGGTATAAGGTTCTAGAGAAAAAAATAGATTCAAAGTTTAATGACCTAATTAAGTAGTGAATTCAACTTTGCTGATCTTTGCCATCCTTCTCTGCCTCAGTTTCTAGTTTTCCCTTCCTTCCTAGGCATTTTGACATTTGTCAGCCCTCCATCTATAATTGTCTATAAACTGGTAGCAGTTTCTCAGAGATTTTGCATTTTCAGCCACCTCCCAGGTGACACTGATGCCGTGGTCAGAGCATCAAGGTTTCAGTCAGACAGACCCCATTTTGAATTATTTCCTGGCCAATTATTAGTTGTATAAAGCTGGTAAAATTTAAATCTCAGAGCTTTCATTCCTTTAAGATGGGAACAATACAATTACTTCATAAAGTTACTGTGAGAATTAAACGATGTCATGTCTCTCGAGCATAAAGCAAGCTGCCTGACTCCTGACTCACAGTGGGGCTTACTCATTTAGTCTCCCTCTCATTTGGACTCAAACAAGCTGTATATTCACAAATTATACTAAGATTAAAAAAATCACTATAAGACCACTGGCGTTTAGAGAATTGTACAGTTTCAACTACAGCTAAGTAACTCCAACGGTCCACAGAACATAGTCATTTGAACTTTCCTGAGCTATGCTTTTGAGTTCTGCACACGGAGGTGAGGGTCGCTGACAGGAGTGAGTCATGTTCCTGGGGTGAGACCTACCCAAGGCCCAGGATCCTCATCTCAGCCTAACTTCAGGGTCCTTGGTTCACTGTCTAATCCATGAAGCTTTTGTGAAGCAAGAGAACCTCTATATTTTATGGAAAATGCTCCTGCTAAACAAAGGCACAAACAGAAAAACAACAAAAAATAACTCAAACCAACCAATGCAGAGTGTTGACATGAAAGTGAAGCAAAAACTAAGAAATCTAAGAAATAATGATGATTAAACAGCAAAATAGGAGTTTAGAATAATTTGTGGAGTGGGAATGCCACGTTGGCGGTGGCTTGGAGCCATGATATGAATGCTTTTACCATTTGCCCCATAAGGAAATAAGGAAAGGCAATTCAAAAACTATTTCAATAAATTTTCCAGACAGAATTCATATTAGTTGCTTTATAAATGAGTCTACTCCTCTATTTATAGAATTATAAAGGTCTTCAGGGGTCAATTAAGAGTTTTAAATGATATCTGACTGAACCTTATGGAAAAAATTCTGTGCTATAATGGTATCTGTGGTCTGGGGAATTTGTAAATTGTGAAGTGGAAATTGTTAACCATTGGGTTGCTAATTTACACTGTAAAGAGAGAATTGGCATCTTTCATTTTCTGATTTACACTAAGACCATGGTGTTTGTCAATAGATATTCAGCATCATGTATACAAAATACAGGGATAAATTAGATATGCCCTCTTTTGAGGAAGGGAAAACACTGGGTCCATGATACAAATATAACATAACCCTGAAAATCAGGAGGATAAATTGTCCTCGGGAAATAATATTGGGGTTTATAACTGGTATATGCTCATAATATAGGTGCATTTAAACAATGGCTAATCCCTTGGTAACCATTCAGAGAGACAAAGGGGAGATATAATTTCTTATGATGCTAAAGCATTTGTGGCTCAGCTGGTAAAGAATCCGCCTGCAATGTGGGAGACCTGGGTTCTATCCCTGGGTTGAGAAGATCCCCTGGAGAAGGGGAAGGCTACCCACTCCAGTATTCTGGCCTGGAGAATTCCAGGGACTATACAGTCCATGGGGTCCCAAAGAGTGGGACATGACTGGGCAACTTTCACTTTCACTTTCAAAGCACTGAGCTAGCTCTAAGAGATACGACACATCCTAAAAGTGATCAGCAGATCTCAGCACTTTCTATCTCTGTGAAGTTACTTAACTTTGGATCCTTCCTGTACTAGCTAGGTCTAAAACATGCCTAAAGATAAATCTACTTCCAAAAAAAATAATTTTTATACCTACATCCACAAACAAAATGAAACAAGACAGCAGTCACATTTTCACAAGGCTCTGATCAGTCTCAACACTGGTGTTCCTTTCATTTGAGCCTTGAAATCCTTGTGGGACTTGCCATGGTTGTTTGAAGAGTCTGAGTTGAATTCTGTAGACATGCTAGGCTATGTTGCAGAAAGACTGGTATTTCCTAGGGCAGGTTGAAGTGAGTAAACTACAAGATTGATTAAAATTCAATTGGATACTAATTCCTCTGCATTATCTTTTGGAACCCTCACTTAAAATGCAGATACTCTAGGGAAGGTAATGCATTAAAGATCCTTAAGAGAAACACTATCAAGAGAGCTGAGGCCAAGGTCAATTTCCATCTGAATAACTTCCTCAGAATGTCACTCATTCTTAGAAAGCTTTTCAAGACTTTTTCAAGAATTCACTTAAAAGTCTTATCAGTGATTTCCTGGTCTCCTGAGTGGAGATAGGCTAACCACTGGCATCACCAATGAAATGAAATGCGGAGAAAAAAATGTAGTATGGCATTCAAGTAGTCTTAATCGAAACGGGGAAATAAACTTTTGTTGAGTCTCCTAAGTCCCTGACTCTGTCCTATGAGCTTTGCACATGGTGTCTCATCAAATCCCTTCTCCAATCCCATTATGCTCTTACTTCTATCACTGTTTTATGGACAGGAAGCTGAGGCTATGGGAGGCTAAGTAGCTGCCATTAGGAGCTGATAAATAGCAGATTTTGGAGTCAAAGTTGACCTATCTCCTTTCAAATCTCACTAACCCCAGAAAAAGATCTTACCTAGAAAATTTTATCCAGGGCATGCTGGTTCTCTCTGTCAGCATCCAGGTCTATAAGGCTCTGGTACAGAGGATCTTCAAGAGAAGACACTTAGAAGATAAAAGGTTAACGTGTTAAGTATTACGAGACCTACTATTGAGCAGGACTGGAGCAACAATGGAAGAAAGGCTATTTTCCGTGTCAGAAGAAGTGCCTCATTTCTTTACTTTAAAAATATTTAAAAAGTGAGTCTGTGTCAAAGCTAAACATAATCTTACCATATGATCCAGCAATCATGCTCCCAAATGAGCCAAAACTCAGGTCCACTTAAAACACTGCACACATTTTTGTAGCCGCTTTACTTAAACCTGTCCAAATTGGATGCAACCAAGATGTAATTCAATAGATGAATGGATAAGCAAACTGTGGTACATTCAGACAATGGAAAATTACTTAGTTATGGGAAGAAGTGAGCTAGTGAAAAAGTCATGGAGGAAACAGTGCATATTGCAAATGCAAGAAGCCAGACTGAAAGGCTGCATACAGTATGATTCTCACTATGACATTCTGGAAAACAACTACAGACAGAGTAGAAATATCAGAGGTTGCCAGGGGGTTAGTAGGGTTGGTGGGGTGGGGGAAGGAGATGAACAGCTGGCACACAGAGCATTTTTAGGACAGAAAACTATTCTGTATAATACTATAACAGTGGGTATATGACTATGCATTTATCAAAACCACAGAACTGTACAACACAAAGAATGAACCCTGGTGTAAAACTGTGAACTTTAGTTAATAATAACGTGTCAATATTGGTCCTGATTGTACCACACCAATGCAAGATGTTAATAATAGGAAAACTGTGGGCAGAAGGTGGGATGTCTTAGACTATGTGGGAACTCCGTACTTTCTGTTCAATTTTTCTATAAACCTAAAACTGCTCTAAGAAGTACATTAATTTAAAAAATCATTCTAAATCTAGACAATACTATTGTCCTATAATTATGTAATGTGATAAACATCACTACAATGGTAATCATATTACAATACGTGAGGTGATGTGAAAGTTGCTCAGTCGTGTCCGACTCTTTGCGACCCCACAGACTAGCCCGCCAGGCTCCTCTGTCCATGGGATTCTCCAGGCAAGAGTACCGGAGTGGGCTGCCACTTCCTGCTCCATATTACAATGCAGAAGTGTATCAAAGAACATCTTGTACATCTTAAGTTTACACAATGTTGTCATTCAGTCACTGTCGGGTCCAACTCTAGGACTCCATGGATTGCAGCCTGCCAGGTTCCTCTGTCCTCTACTGTTCCCCAGAGTTCGCTCATATTCATGTCCATTGCGTAAGTGATGCTATCTTACAATCTTATCCTCTGCCGCCCCCTTCTCCTTTTGCCTTCAGTCTTTCCCAGCATCAGGGTCTTCTCCAATGAGTCGACTCTTTGCATCAGGTGACCAAAGTATTGGAGCTTCAGCTTCAATGTTACGTACCACATATACTAAATTAAAAAAAAAAAAATCATTCCCTGGCAGTCCAGTGCTTAAAACTCTAGGTTTCCACTGCAGGGAACATGGGTTTGACCCCTGGTCAGGGAACTAAGATCCCTCATGCTGTGTGGCATGGCCAAAAACTTAAAAAAAAAAAAAAAAAAAAAATTCAAATACTTAAAGACAAAACTTCAGGTGGATACAGTCTATGGGCCACCACTTTGTGATCTCTGCTAAATTGGTTTCCAGCACTCAGTAAACGCTAGTGTTCAACAAATTTAAAAAAAATAAAAATAAAAAATTTTAAATGTCAATCATTCCAAAATGATTTAATTTTTCTAATATCTTGTTAAACTATAGCAGGTATAGGTAGAGAAAAAAGAAGTAATAAGAATAGTGGAAAGGAAAGGAAGAGGCAGAAAAAAAATGAGAACTATAATAAGGTAAAATAAAATTTGCGCCAGCAGGGGAAAGAAAGATTAGAAATTTACAGAGCCACCTTCTGCTTAATCTTTTTTCTTCTTTTCTTCCTTTGTTCTTTTCTGGGCCATGATGTAGGAAAGAGGACTTCAGCAAGCTTAGAATGTGGAGTAAGATGACAGTGTGGAATCGTAAAAATAGTCTATGCACTTTCCCCAAGGCGGACATTTTACTTAGGGCTGACGGAAGCCCGAGATGTCTGGAATAGTATATATTTATGAGATGGTTAAGCCTGAGATGGTTAAACTCTAATTTCTAGGTGGTTGGGGGAAGAGAATGTACAATGTGCTGCCACTGGAAGAATCAAGGGGCTGAACAATTGGGAACCAGCTTTCCGTTTGGACATCAAGTGTAAATAGGACACACAGGGGCTGTGGGTGGGAGAGTGCTGGAAATCATCTATAGCTGTGATATAGAGACTTAAGAGTGAGGGAGGTAAAAAAAAAAAAAAAAAGAGTGAGGGAGGTGAAGGAGCTTGAAGGATGGGAGAGGATCTCTTCCAGTTTTTCTTTTCTGTTGAGGAATAACATCACTACAATGGCATTCTCTGTGTACTTGTGGATTTATATGTTTTACTGCCTTTACTGCCTCCCTACTGAGGTTTCTAGAGGAAAAATGGTGCATGTTTGTGCTCAATCTACATTTTAACTGAAAGCCAGTTAGTCAATATGCAGGAATTTAAAATCATCTCTGGATGTCTCTGAAACATAAATAAGAATTGCTACTTTTTCACTGATGTTCTAAGAGTAAATTGATAAATAAAAGCACCCACACTCGGTATGCCTCTTGGGGAATGTTTTAGAATGAAATGAGAATCAAGAAATAGATCATTGCCAAGGGGACATTTTGGGACTAACTTTTCTGGTCATATTTAGGATCAAATCCCCACAGAGAGGTGGCAACATTATAATATAAAACAGTTGTTCTGGACTTGTTGGCTTGATTATTACAGGAAAAGAACAAAAGAAATGAGAATGTAACAATTATCAAACATGTAATAATTATCAAACATTGATAATCAAAATAATTATCAATCATTAGGAATGATTATTTTACTCATTTGATGCAAAGACTAGAAACCTAATGTGAGATTTCAATGGAATATTCAAACTTTATTTATCAGAAATCCTCCAAGTACATGAGCATTTTAAATACATTCTACTTATGCTTTTCGGTCTTCATGGAATTACTTCCATATTTTACAGATAAACATCCCTCCTGTTGCTAGTCACTGGTGGTATTTCTGGATATCAAAAAAAAAAACAACACACCATCACAAAAAAACACACGTTTGTTAAGAAGCTTGACACCAATTTGTGATAGTGGTTTCTTTTTTCCATTTTGCTTTGTGTAACTGGAAAATCAGGCTACATTTTTTTTTTTTAAAGAATGAAGTAAATCCTTGTAATTGAGGGAGTTAGTGACATTCTCCTCACACGCCATTATTAGTGACTGCCAGAGTCTGATCTTAGATAACTGCTTTATTAGCCTCCATCATTATGGAGATTTATTTAGCATCAAGAGTTGATAGTCTGCCAGACTTAGATGCTGCTATAATATTATATGGCCAGAAAAAGTAGGAGATGGGAGGAAAGCAAGGAAAGTATGTTTGAGTCTAGCAAAGTAATAGGGTAGATATAAAACTCCTTTTAAAAGACTTGAGAAGTTTTGAGATTTTTCAGACCATCTAAATACATGGAGCATTTAAAGGAGAGGAATGTGGAGCTAGCTGAATGGGAATTATTTCAGACATGTGTGGCTGTAGGCAGGAGTTGGGGGTGAGAAAATGGAATGAAGGGAACTAGGATTAAGTAGAGGAAGGAGACCTGTGAGGTGCACTGAGGTGGGTGGGATAAGCCTAGACACTGAGAGCATCTTGCATGTTGTGTATGAACTGTGAGCTCTTAGTGAATGGCAGCCGATGTAGCAGAAAAACTGAGAAAGTGCTGTAGAATCGAGAGTCTGAAGCTGACCTATTAGTTAGAAACGGTGACGCATGTGATCCAATGCCTAATTTGTGTCACTTTACGAAAGCACTTTATAAAAGTAGAATAGGCAATCCAAGCTTTAATACGGTTCTCAAAATATTAAGGAAGCCCAGGTATGTGACTCAAAGCATATTTAACTAAAGTCTTTTTCAACCTGCAGCCCCCAGTTACTAGCATGTTACATACACAGGGCTGTTGACTCACCTATCATTATTTAGCAAATTGCCTAATAAATGAGAATAGTTTCCAATATTATCAGTAGGTTTTCACAAAAGGCATTGGTATAAATATTGTTCAGTAGATTCTGGATTACAGGTTTTCTGCTGACTATCCTTTTTTTTGCACCTAATGAAGGGGAAAATGATCCACCTATGTTTCTTGGCCCTCCCACAAATAGTCAGAATTCCATTGGTTGCCATGGCATAGCCTGTGTTTTTGTGATAGGAGCTTTACTGGAGTGATGACTTGTTACTGAGAAAACTGTGATGCTCCAAGTTTTTCTCCTTGAGTTATTATCTGTTCAGGAAAGATGCTGGCTTAAAGAAGAAAAATGTGTTTTTTTTAAGGAGCCCCAAATCTCTGTTGTGTTTGCCCATGTGAGCACCAATCCAATGGGAAAAAAAATTACCATGTTGCCCATCTTAGCAACAAAGTACCTACTAGCGCTAATTAAATGGTTAAAATATGTACTAAAACTTATAATCAGAAAAATTTCTGTAAAAATCAGTACATCTGAAACAAACCAATTGATTTATTAATTCAGCCTAAGGAAATTTTATCCTTGATAAGTTATAATTGAGAGAAAAATCCAAATTTGTTTATCACAGCAGACTAGTGGGCAGATCCATTTCATTTTTATATTAAGGAATACTTTCCCAAACCCAATCCATTAAGTCATGTTTAATTAAAACGTAAAATATGGTTCAAAATTCTACATAAAAAAATTATCCTTTAGTTTTTCACCCTAGAGAAATCCTAGAGTAGATTTGTAACTTTTTATAAAATCAGAAGAATATCCAGTAAACACATATGATGGGTCAGGCCTTGCCTTAAGTCCTACGGGAGGAACAAAATTCCTATCTTAAAATCTAGTAGAAGAACATAGTTAAGAATTGGATGTTTAAATAGTATCATAAGATATAAATAATAAAGACGACAATGGAAAAACACATACAAGGCCAATTGTGAATATATGTTAGACATTAAAATTCCTTTGGGAATCAGTAGTTCAGCTATTTGGCTAAAGAGCAGAATTTCTGAAGATAGTATACTTCCCTAGTGGCTCAGATGGTAAAGAACCTGCCTGCAATGCAGGAAACCCGAGTTCCATCCCTGGATCAGAAAGATCCCTTGAAAAAGGGAATGGCAACCCACTCCAGTATTCTTCTCTGGAGAATCCCACGGACAGAGACGCCTGGTGGGCTACAGTCCATGGGGTTGCAAAGAGTTGGATACAACTGAGCAACTAACACACTTTTTGAGTAAAGGAGATAGGCCTAAGAAAGAAAAACTGTGGTAAAATTACAGGCCTTAGATGCCAGGCTAAGGTTTTAGAGCTTGATTTTATGGGGAAACCACTGAAAGATTTTAATTCTAACCTTCAGTGGAGAAGTGAAAAATCAGAGCAGCATGTTGGAAAGGTGAATCTTTCAGCTGTGTGCAGACTGCACAGAGAAAACTTCAGACACTGAAATGGCTTAGAAGATATGGCCATTTCCCAGGTTATTTAGGTCCCTCCGTGAAAATGGGATGGACTTGCCACCATCCCAAATTCAATTCAGGGGTCTAGAATGATGATGCCACACACAAATAGAGCCCAAGAAGCTTTATTACTCACATAATGGAGATTTTAAGGGAGTACAGGACAAATTCCCAAACAGGTCTAAAGATCTGAGAGAGCAGGAAGGTCTGATTGGCATGACTTTTTAGGATGGTTAGAGCATAGGGATAAAGTGAATGTCCTCTCACATGTGCTGAGGCTTGTGTGACCTGAATTTCCTGCTATACCAAACGAGGGACCACCCAGGCCATTTATTAGCTGGTTCAGATGTGGGGCAGAAGGAGAAGGGGAATAATAATGTGACTGGAAAGTTGTCAGCAGACATCAAAAGTGGAATCTGATTCATTGTAATGCACACATAGGGTGGAAAGTGCCAAATGAGTGCTGTCAATATTTTATACACGAGCTATAATCCTCAACCTGATAGAACCTGCATTGTAGGAGGCAAGTATCTGGAAGAATGGATTTTCGTAAGCATGCAGTTATATAACATTCAATTTACAGGCCTATCGAGGGCCTTTGGAATGTCAAAGAGGAGGTCTCCAGGGCTCTGAAATAAATATCCCAGGAACTCTTGACCTTTTGTTCACTGCATTTCTTTTTTTAAAAAATCTAATATATTGCTTATGTTTGGAAAAAAATATTTTTTGAAAAATTCAAAGCTAAATGGAATTTGTTTGCATCTGGGATCACAGCTGTAGATTCTATCCTTCAATAAATCAGTTGGTTTTGGTTTGAGGACCAGTTCCATGCTGCCAACCTATATGTACAGTAACAATTATCTAGAAAACTTGTTTACAATGTCCATTTCAGCTCTCAACCCCTGGGATTCTGGGTGAGAGGTTTTGTGTGGGTCTGAGGAATGTACCACATGACAAGTGTTCCTGATACAGGGCTCTACAGGCCTCACTTGAGAAGCATCACCCCACAGTGTACCAAGGACTGCACTTGGTGTTGCAAAGCTTCATGTAAAGTTTAACATGATCATAATGAACAGGACAGGTATGGATGTGAGAGCTGGACTATAAAGAAAACTGAGTCCTGAAGAATTGATGCTTTTGAACTGTGGTGTTGGAGAAGACTCTTGAGAGTCCCTTGGACGGCAAGGAGATCCAACCAGTCCAGCCCAAAGAAAATCAGTCCTGAATATTCATTGAAAGGACTGATGCTGAAGCTGAAACTCCAATACTTTGGCCACCTGATGTGAAGAACTGACTGATTTGAAAAGACCCTAATGCTGGGAAAGATTGAAGGCGGGAGGAGAAGGGGACGTCAGAGGATGAGATGGTTGGATGGCATCACTGACTCAATGGACATGAGTTTGAGTAAACTCAGGGAGTTGGTGACGGACAGGGAGGCCTGGCCTGCTGCAGTCCATGGGGTCACAAAGAGTCGGATACGACTGAGCAACTGAACTGAGCTGAATGAACAAGAAGTTGACTGCTTTACTGGTCCTTTCTCTGCTTAACCAACCTCTAACTTCTGCACCTGTGAAGTTTGTAAAAGCAAACTTAAAAACCAGGACTATGATTCTGTTTAGTTATTGTTCAGGAGTTGGCAGTGCTTGAGTGCTCACTATGAGAAAGGGCTGTATGTGCTTTTTTCTTGTTTGGTTTTCACAAAGTCAAATAATTATCACATTATAATGTATAAAAATTGAGGCTCAGTAAGAATAAGTGACTTGCCTAAGTCACACAACCACTAAGTGGTAAATTCAGACTCAAGTTTAATGCTGTCTAAATCAAACTCCTGTTATTAACCATGACACTGTACTGTCAGGAGCCTGCTTCTAGCTTTGCTGTCTCACTTGAGTGATGACAGGGGTCCCATGGCACTCAGAGCAAGGGGAAAATTAGGCAGTTGCCTGCTTAGTTTTCTCATATATTGACAGTAGAATAATGGAGGTTGGTTTGATACCATATGTGTCTCTGTCTTCCAGGGTAGAACCTTCCTTACTGGCTGGCACATCAGCCCTGCTGAGAGCTTCTGGAAGACTTGGACTTTGTAGGTTGCTTCCCTGTAAGCACAGTTTGTCTAGTTTAGAACAGCACTTTTTGGACCAGTCACTTTTAAGAGGCTGAGAGGAACTAGGGTGGCTATGAGACAGTGAGGGAAAGGGTGATTAGACTTGGGGGCTAGGGAGTGTGCAGGGCACAGATCAGACAAGGTTTGGATGTCACGTCAGAAATTTGACTTTTGGTCTAAGTATGGTGAGAAACAAGCGCAGTGTTTCAGATAGGGGATTTGGTGCTCTGATTTTGTCTTAAAATAGCCTTTTGGTTGCTATGTGAAGAATGGATGAGAGGAAACAAGAGTTGAATGGGAAGATGGATAAGGATGTTATTTGACTCTAACTATGTTAAATGTGGAAAAGTTCCTCGTGAAGGAAAAGCTGACAAAGGAAGAACACTGATAGTTTTAGCCCTGAAGAACACTGATAGTTTTAACCCTGAAGCAGGGTGGGACACAGAAAAAAACAATTTTTTTTAGAGGCTTCTACACCTCTTCCTCAAACTAATTCTGGAGAGAAGATAAGAAGAGAAAGAGAAAATCAGAACATGAGCATTTCAGATTTCATTTTTGTTGTTGCTGTCCCTTTTTAACCTTCTAAAACCCAGGCACCCCTCCCCCCCAATATTTTTCTCAATTTTAGCAGTGTTGACTCTGAAAGCCTACCTACCAGGCAGGTGTCTGAGATAATGGTAATTGCGGTAGGAAATTACACATGTAAATATTCTTTCCGTGGAGAGTTGAAGAAAAATATGTTTCTTGATGGTGGATAAGAACCTAGTTCTGGAGTTGTTCTCCATCATATAATGTACTCTTGGAGTGGCTTGAAAGTGGCATACCTGGTGTGATAAGGCAAGCATTCCTTGTCTGAGAAATGCGACTCAAACTGCCATGAGATCTAAATGGGGAGCAGGTTTCATAGACACTGTGCCTTTTCCACGTAGAACTCCTCTGATGGCAAGCGACAGAAACCCAACTTGAATTACTGCAGTGGAAAAGGGTATTTACTATAAGCATAGATGCATGTCTCCTGGAAATCAAGGTCAGAAAGATGGCTTGGCTTCTGGAACAACTGGGTGACGTTTTTGAAAACCCTGACTCCCCACATTCTTTTTTTAAAAACAGTTCTATCTACCTGACAGAAAAGACAGCTGCTGAAAGCCCTCAGAACTTCAGTCACTTATATGAAGATATAGCTGTGAAAAGAAGAGAAGCAAAAAGCAAAGTAGAAAAGTAAAGATATTCCCATTTGAATGCAGAGTTCCAAAGAATAGCAAGGAGAGATAAGAAAGCCTTCCTCAGCGATTAATGCAAAGAAATAGAGGAAAACAACAGAATGGGAAAGACTAGAGATCTCTTCAAGAAAATTAGAGATACCAAGGGAACATTTCAGGCAAAGATGGGCTCAATAAAGGACAGAAATGGTATGGACCTAACAGAAGCAGAAGATATTAAGAAGAGGTGGCAAGAATATACAGAAGAATTGTACATAAAAGATCTTCACGACCCAGATAATCACAATGGTGTGAACACTCACCTAGAGCCAGACATCCTGGAATGTGAAGTCAAGTAGGCCTTAGAAAGCATCACTATGAACAAAGCTAGTGGAGGTGATGGAATTCCAGTTGAGCTATTTTAAATCCTGAAAGATGATGCTGTGAAAGTGCTGCACTCAATATGCCAGCAAATTTGGAAAACTCAGCAGTGGCCACAGGACTGGATAAGGTCAGTTTTCATTCCAATCCCTAAGAAAGGCAATCCGAAAGAATGCTCAAACTACTGCACAATTGTACTCATCTCACACGCTAGTAAAGTAATGCTCAAAATTCTTCAAGCCAGGCTTCAGCAATACGTGAACCGTGAACTTCCAGATGTTCAAGCTGGTTTTAGAAAAGGCAGAGGAACCAGAGATCAAATTGCCAACATCCACTGGATCATTGAAAAAGCAAGAGAGTTCCAGAAAAACATCTATTTCTGCTTTATTGACTAAGCCTTTGACTGTGCGGATCACAATAAACTGTGGAAAATTCTGAAAGAGATGGGAATACCAGACCACCTGACCTGCCTCTTGAGAAACCTATATGCAGGTCAGGAAGCAACAGTTAGAACTGGACATGGAACAACAGACTGGTTCCAAATAGGAAAAGGAGTACATCAAGGCTGTATATTGTCACCCTGCTTATCTAACTTATATGCAGAGTACATCATGAGAAACGCTGGGCTGAAGAAGCACAAGCTGGAATCAAGATTTCTGGGAGAAATATCAATAACCTCAGATATGCAGATGACACCACCCTTATGGAAGAGAGTAAAGAGGAACTAAAAAGCCTCCTGATGAAAGTGAAAGAGGAGAGTGAAAAAGTTGGCTTAAAGCTTAACATTCAGAAAACTAAGATCATGGCATCTGGTCCCATCACCTCATGGCATGGGGAGACAGTGGAAACAGTGTCAGACTTCATTTTTTGGGACTCCAAAATCACTGTAGATCGTGACTGCAGCCATGAAATTAAAAGACGCTTACTCCTTGGAAGGAAAGTTATGACCAACATAGATAGCATATTAAAAAGCAGAGACATTACTTTGCCAACAAAGGTCTGTCTGGTCAAGGCTATGGTTTTTCCAGTGGTCATGTATGGATGTGAGAGTTGGACTGTGAAGTAAGCTGAGCACCAAAAAATTGATGCTTTTGAACTGTGGTGCTGGAGAAGACTCTTGAGAGTCCCTTGGACTGCAAGGAGATCCAACCAGTCCATTGTAAAGGAGATGAGTCCTGGGTGTTCATTGGAAGGACTGATGCTGAAGCTGAAACTCCAGTACTTTGGCCACCTCATGTGAAGAGTTGACTCGTTGGAAAAGACCCTGATGCTGGGAGGGGTTGGGGCCAGGAGGAGAAGGGGCCCACAGAGGATGAGATGGCTGGATGGCATCACTGACTCGACGGTCATGAGTCTGAGTAAACTCCAGGAACTGGTGATGGCCAGGGAGGCCTGGTGTGCTGCGATTCATGGGGTCGCAAAGAGTCGGACACGATGAGTGAGTGAACTGAACTGAACTGAACGGAGATAATGTGATGCTCTCAGTCACAAGTGTAAAACTTCTGAAGAAAAAGCTTGTTGGCTCTGCTTGTGTTAGGTCTTACTTCTGTGAATAACTATGTCAGAGGAGGGTAGTACTGGGCTAACAGAGTGGACTCTATAGCATCCATGGAGGTGGATAGGAGAGGGCAAATCTTTGAGGAGAGTTGAAAAATCACAAGTTTCTTCAGAAGTTTCCAATGATAGAAAGGTACTAGATAAAAAGCCCTACAGATATCCACTGCATAAGAGAGTTTGTGTATGTGAATGTTGGTGGAACTAGTTCTCTTAAATTAGTGACCAACTTAAAGCATCAAAAAGCAGGAGAACACTCAATCCAAAGAGACATCTAAACATTGAGAAAACAGAATTAGTAACAAAGGTGGACTCTGTATTTTTCTGTTAACTGTTATTTGGGTAAGCCAATTCAGAAGGATTGACTTCTTTGCCTTCTATATTTAAATGGTATGTTAATTTCCATTAGCTGGATTTTCCTATAATGAGGGAAAATGCTTATTTATAAAGTTTATAAGAGAACAAAATCCCTCTTAGCTTCTCCCCTATCTTCCCAATCTGCTGGATGAAGACATTTACCCCCGTTAACATATAAATATATGGATAATCTACAGAGATAAATAATAGACATATTTTGCATTTCAATATACATAAATCCTATGAGTTTTAAAAATACTTTATCTAGATACAATTTCAAACTTAAAGAACACCATATCCCCCCATCCAGATTCTCCCTTACTGGCATTTTACCACATTTCCTCCTTCATTTTCTGTCTTTATAGATACAGACATGGATATAGATATACCCATCATTGTTAAGTTTTTTCTGAATCATATGAGGGAAAGTTGCAAATATGATGCTCTATCATATCTGGATCCTTCAGTGTATATTTTTCAACATCCTTTCCCCAAACAAGGACACTTTTCTACATTCTACCATACACATTTGCCAATCAGGAAGCTGGCACTGATACTACTGATAACACTACTCTCTGATCCACAATCCACAAATGCTATTGACGTTCTTTCAACTGTCCCCGAAATGTCTATTCCTCTATCTCATTCAAGATCATGTGTTATATTTAGTTCCCTTTTTTCTAGAGCAGCTCTCATTCTTCCCCTGTTTACCATGGCCTTGACGTTTCAAATTTTGTATCTGTGTTTAGTTCTATCTTCATTCTATATGATGCCCTTCAACCTGTGTCTGTGCAATGATTCCTCATGCTCAAAAAATAATGCCCATGCTTTCTTGAAAGCAATACCCCCAGAAACAATGCTACCCATGCTCTTCTCAGGGAACCACACAGGAGACAATATAATGTTGACCCATTCCACCATGGTGATGTAAACACTGATCACCTTCTGTGGTAGGCAAACTACTGGCCTTCAAAGATGTCCTAGCTCTAAACCTAGGAACCTGCATTATGTCACCTTAGGTGGCAGAAAAGACTTGGCAGATGTATTTAATGTTAAAGATTTTGAGTTGTTAAAGTTATCTTGGATTTTCGAAATGGGTCCAATCTAATCACATGAGTCCTTTATAGAGAAATAACTAAAAGTCGCTCAGTTGTGTCCGACTCTTTGCAAGCCCACGGACTGTAGTCTGCCAGGTTCCAGGCAAGAATACTGGAGTGAGTAACTGTTCCCTTCTCCAGGACACCTTCCCAACTCAGGAACTGAACCCAGGTCTCCCAAATTGCAGGGAGATTTTTCAACATCTGAGCCACAAGGGAGAAGAGACTTTATTAAGTCAATAGAGAATCAGAGAGATGGTGGTGTGAGATGGCAATCCACCATGGCTGGCTATGGAAATAAAGGCAAGGGGCCAGGAACTGAGGAATGCAGACAGTCTCATGATGACGGAAAAGGCAAAGAAATGGATTCTCCCAGGAAGTCTCCAGAAAGCAACAGAGTCCAATTTTAGGCCAGTGAGAATCCTATCAGTCTTCTCACCTACAGAACTATAAAGAAAATATCAATAAATGAGTGTTCTTTAAGCCCCCAAGTTTTTGATAATTCATTGCAGCAGCAATTGTAAATAGATATACTTGGTCAAAATGATATGTTTGGTTGAAAACTATTGCCTGGGCTTATCTGAACATAGTGAAGTGAAGTCACTCAGTCGTGTCCGACTCTTTGCGACCCCGTGGAAGGTAGCCTACCAGGCTCCGCTGTCCATGGGATTTTCCAGGCAAGAATACTAGAGTGGGCTGCCATTTCCTTCTCCAGGGGATCTTCCCAACCCATGGATCAAACCCGGGTCTCCTGCATTGCAGAGAGACACTGTACCATCTGAACCACCAGATCTCAGAACTATTGCCTGGGTTATCTGAACATAACAGGATATTAAAAGAGCATTGTGGTTCTCAGAGATCTGATCAGAGGCTTGAGAACAGACTTGGCTATGGTCAGAAATCAAAGTAGCTCTGAAATACCAAGAGATGGGATGCAGAAACTATAGTAATAATTCCATTCTTAGGTATTACTCCATCAAGTCTATGCACAATGGGGAATGAACAGCTATGCATTTCGTCAAAGGAGTTTAGATCTTATCCCAAACAGCTCAGAGAGAGACAGCCCTAAGCATTTTGTAACTTTATAAAGATGAGGTTTTCCATTCAGCTTCTCCCTAAATCTGTACATTAGTTTCCCCTCTTTTAAATGCAGCTTCTGGTTTTCTCTTGGCGTTCAAGTCCACACTAAACTCCAGATGGATGGCAATCTTGATGCTCTGTAAGTCTTTGCTCTTTCCTTCCCTTTCTCTCCTTTCTTTCTTCCCTCCCTCCCTCTTTCTCCTATTTTTTTTTTTCCTTTGTCTCTTCTCAGTCTTTATGGAAAAAAAGAAAGCACATTCCTGGGAAGATCTCCAGTCTTTTTTTCTGCTGTATCTTTTCACTTACAGTCCTCTCTGCCCGAGTTGCCCCCTCGCCCTCTCTGTTGTCAAACTGCCACTTATCCTTCACCGAGGTGAATTCTCTGATCTTTCTCTAAGTACACCAGAAGGAATCATTATCTTCTTTTCTCCCCCACTGGTGGTTTTTTAAATCGAGGTATAGTTGATGTATAATATTATGTAAGTTACAAGTGTACTAATATAGTGTTTCATAATTTTTAAAGGTTATACTCCATTTATAGTTATTATAAAATATTGGCTATATTCCCTTGTGTTGTCCAATATAACCTTGTACCTTATTTTATATACATTTGTGCCTTAGTCCCCTACCCCTATATTGCCCCTCTCCTTTTCCCTCTCTCCACTGTTATCCCTAGTTTGATCTCTGCATCTGTGAGTCTGCCGCTTTTTTCATTATATTCACCAGTTTGTTGTATTTTTTTTTTAGATTCCACATATAAATGATGTAATACAGTATTTAGCTTCCCCTGTCTGACTTATTTCACTTAGCATGATGCTCTCCAAGTTCATCCTCTTTGAGGCACTACTGTTGTCTCTGACACTTTAACTACAACATCATTAGAGACTTTAGTTTTCTCTCTTTCCCCTTCTACCAGACCCTAAGCTCCTTTCAGAAGTTATCATCAGTAGTTTAGCACTGTGACTGGTCTCTGGTACTGCCAGTATGTTCTCATTCCAGCCTCCACATTCGGTTTATGGTATGAAATGTAAGATATGTTTGGTGAAAGAGGACAGTATTTTCACTCATTCCTATCTTGCCTCAAGTAAAGATTCACAGAAAACTTTTAGAAGAAGCAAAGGATTCTAAAGTTGATTACATCTTTTTTATATAATCCTAATTCTACAGGATTCTCAAAGGGGCAGATACATTTAATGTCCTCCTCCTACCCACTTCAAGAATCACTTCTAGGGGGCCAGAAAGGTAAAAGTGTGATACCAGTGTGATACACTTGTGATACAAGTGTGCTGCTAATCTCATTTTTATTGTGCTGTGGAAAGGGGGGAGCAGGAGCAGGGGATCTTCACTTAGATTTTAACGTGGGATAGAACCTTCTGGAAGAGTCTGAGCACCAGGAACTCTTAAGGGCTTCAAGAAACCTGGAGGATAGTAACAAGAATGTAAAAAACTTACAAAACTAGAATTAACCTTTAAGTTTTATGACTGCTCATAGAATTATAGGAAACAAATAAAAGTTTAGAGCTGGAAGGGATTGTCACAAACATTTTAAGACAATTTCTAACCCATCAATTGTTACGGATTACTGATGAACCTTGTAGGTGGCCTTCTTCAGTGTTCCTCTCATCTCTTATTGTGACATCGCCAATGGAAAGTTCCCACTGAATCGCTGCTTTAGGGATGGGGCTAGGAGGGGAGGGGGATGTAGCTATTTGCTTTGCCAACGCCTGGAGGGTAGATTCAAAAGCTAAAAACACTGGAGACACAAGGACACTCTATCCCCATTCTCAAGATCATCTATTTATGTTTTCTATCCTTTGCTTTATTCTAAAAATTATTTAAGATTCTATGTGAAAACATATGTACAGTGCTACTGTACATATATGCAGTATAATTGAAAGACAACAAAATCAGAGACAAGATTAACACACAAAATCCTTGGAATATATATTCCCTGAAGAGGATCCAGATTTGGCTCTGAACTTCCTAGCTGCCAAGTAAAATGAAATGTAATTGATGACAACGTGTAGACTGTCTAAAAATGAAAACAAATCCCTTTTTTCAGAGACACACAGCTCTTGATATTGAGAATTGAGAGAAATCTCTCCTGTGATTTCCTGTGGAGATCAACATCCTCAATAATAATTTCTGCTGTAAATAAAATGACAAGTATAGAATGACTGCCTCCTCTTACCTTCCTGTATGCAAGTCAAAGAGGCACAACGCCAAAGCACAGCTATTAATAGGATGCAAAAAACCAAAGCAGGAAATTCGAAACCAATGTTTTCTCCCCTTAGCTCTTTAAGATTCAAGGAGGAATGGACTCCTATAGTCTTAATATAATCCTCTTGGAGTGACATTTTTTACAACTAAGTTTTTTATTTGAAAAAGCTCCATAAAAAAGAGTATATAGTCTGTATAGAACCTAATTTTCAGGTTACTGACAAAGGGAAGTTTCCTGCATACATTTTAAGGATAAACTGAGAGAAGGGCAGGTTTGACATCTCTTTAGACATTTTATGAATAATAAGGGGTCTAACCAGGACATGTTACTGCCCTGGTGGTAGTCCCACTGTCACACAGGGTTACCCTTAGCAGGGCCAAGATCTTCCCCAGAAAGTAGTTAATTATTTAACCTGAATACACAAGCAATTCATACCAGAAGCATTATAGGTAATACATGTCCACAAAATTTTCACTGGAAAATGTTTCCATTAAGTGATGTACATCACCTGAAGTGTCCATTGAAAAAAAAAAAAAACTTCAAAGACATAGTCTAATTTAAAGAACTAATGTAAAATACTATTTAATACAAACTAGTTAAAATTTAGAATCTCTGAGCTCAAAATGACAGGTTTCCGGAATGGCTGATGTTCATTATTTGTTCTTTCTGTTTGTAGGAACAGCTCTCTAGTCTGACATCAAACTATGTCATCAATTTCTAGCTATGATGGAATACCTGTGTTTCTGCTGGAAAACAAAGAACCATTAAAAAAAAAAAAAATATATATATATATATATATAAAGACTTGTTGCAGCCCTGCCAAAGCAATCAAGACATAAAGATCCAAGGAAAGGGAATGGCAGAGAAGTGAGCTGATTTCAGTGTCAGTTTTTCTCCTGGGGAGTTTTCTGAGCCTCGGTCCAGAGTAAGAGATGAAGTTTTGGGAAGAGAACTGCTAAAAGGCAGATGATTTAACAACTAAAAACATTAACTTCTGTAAAGAGATAATTAAGTGAAGAAAAAGTAAAACAGGCATATAAAAGTTACTAATCATACCCAACTAGGGAAGATAATCTCCCTTCCCACAAGTGACCCCCAAGGGATTGTGACCTCTGCACCCTGATAAACTCAGTACCCAGATCAGCAGTGGGTGGGAGGTTCACTCCCCACAGAGTCACCTGCCTACTGCACTTGGTACTGCCAGCCCGGATGCCACCCTGGAGTGCATGTCCTGTCCAAAGGTGGTGTGGAGCACATCACTTCTACTTCACCCCGTTGGGCAGGAGGGGGCCGGAAGAGGAAGCCGAGCATGTCCTGAGGTGCCAGGGAGTGGGAGGGTGAGTGTTGAGAGCCTGTCTGAGGGAAGGGAGCTGAGATGGGCCGTCCTGTGGGCCAAGCCTCCGAGCATCAGCACATGCTCAACTGACTCACTAGACTTCATTTTTAAAAACACAAGTCAGAGATAAAACGAAGAGTTTTAAGACAATGGCATTAACCACAAGCATAAGACCCTTATGGGCATAGGACACTGTGACTGCATTGGCAGCATCCCCAGGAACCTGGCCTTGGTTAGAAATGCTGTGTTCAAGGTTATGTAGCCTGGTCATCATCTGCTACCGGTCTTCTTCCTGTACCAAGTTATTTCCTGCTTCAGCCTCTGTTTTTTGATGTTTTGTGCTTCATTTAAAAACACATTCTTTTTCTTGCTAGTAATTAGCTTTAACAATTCTTCATGTCTGAACTTTTCCATAGAAAAGGTGGAATGAAGGTATGGCTAATTTTCAGGGATAGCATGTGAATATTCTTAAATAAACAAAACATATATATATATACATCTTCACTGGTTTTAACTGGGTTGGGTTAAATTTTGTCTCTATGATTCCCCATGCTATTTTATTTTGATCATCAAAGATACTATTTAATTTTCCAAGGGACCTCTTCTGACATTAGTTTTCTTGGTTTTAAGTGGAAAATTAGAATATCACACTGGTTTGCATACCTAGATCTGATGAATGAAAATATTAAAAACCGAAGTTCTACTCAGAAAAATACATTTCAAACTCCCAAAGAGGTAGATGTGACTTTTCTGTTGGTTGTTTTTATTTTGTTTTTCAAGATTTCTGATAAAGAGTGAAGCCCAAAGCCAAAGACTCATACTGAAAACACTTCGGGCTAAGATTGACTAATGTCTATAAAGGCCCTCTTCTAGAAACTTATGTGAGATTCTAACTCTGGCAACCAAGACGGGATTGTGAAATTATAACTTCTCATGGCACAGCTAACACACTTTGTTTCCTGGCTCCAAAGAAAAGTATAATCTTAACATGTATCCAGTACCTCTTAAAATACACTCTGACTCATCTCAAACTCCAGGCCCTATATTCCTGCTATAAATTTGATATTTAAGTACACGTTGAAGCCTCATGGGATGTGAGCTTGGTTAGCAGGGAGCCCTATTTATAATCTGCAAGCTCCATTTGTTTTTCTTATCTTTCAAAGAGATTTCTGGCTTAGTTAACAAGGTGGAGTTGGAAGCTTTAGCAAAGAACTTGGCAGTTTAGGCAGTATAATGAGGGAAAGAGGCCTTAAAGGGAGGGAGGCTATCGAGCCCCATGACAGTGAGGTCAAACAATACCATAACGTTGGAGTCTGGAGCACAGAAAAGTTTATTGGAGGGCCTTGCAAGGAGCTGGGTGTCTTATGCCTTAAAAACTCTGAACTCCCCAAAATGTTTTCCAGCCAAACCCTCTTCTAGGAAAGGTTTGTGAGGGTGTGTGTGTGTGTGTGTGGGGGGGGGGGGTGACTAGTTGTTGCAAACTTCTTGGTATCAGATCCTGTATTCTTGAGGTTAGGTCATGGTCAGGTCATGATATTCCTGCAAATCAGCACCAAAACAAATGCTATTCTCTGTTATGACAAGAAAGGGCAAGGTCCCAAAGCTCAACTTTCACCCTTCGAGGTCCAGGCCTTGGCTAAGCAGAGGAGGGGTCTCTGTGCAGGCCAGTCACCCTGCCCTGGGAGCACCTGTCCAACACCAGGACTGGGATCAGCCGCCAGCACCCAGGCCTGGCTGAGGAGGCAGATCTCAGCTGGTCGGGCGCTCAGGGCCAGGTCCCCAGACCCTACCGAGCCTCATCACTGAAGCAGGCAGAAGCCCAAGACACAGACCGTCCTCAGGCTTTTTATGGGATCAATAGGAACACATGCTGTAGCAAATACCCGTCAGGTCAGTTCCCAGCTCCCAACAATTGCCTTTCTTAGAAACAGCCCCACCACAGAGCTGGGCCTGAAGTAACCAATGCCCTTGCAACTTAACCCTGACCTCCGGCTACCTCTTAGGGGTTGACAACTGATCTAAGCTGTACCGGTTTTTGAAACTTGAATGGAGAGACTGAAGCCGGTTGAAGCTCTTACCTTACTGGCCGCGTCCGTATACCCTCCAGTTGCTGGGCCCGCCGTGGGTCATGTAGGTGGGCCTGAGGAGAGGTTTGCTGCTGCTTCAAGGCTTGGGCCTGGTCAGGGGTGGCCGTGGAGAGGGCCCTGGAGATCTAGAGACACAGCCCTCAGTCTCTTCCAGGGCGCCCCCAGCTCACCCGCCAGCCTGGGCCAGAGACCTGGAGGGCCCGGGGCTAAGGCTGCCATCCGCCTCTTACCACACGCTCTGGGGCAAGGACCACTAGGAGCTGACTATTGGCTGAGCTGCGCCTTTAACCTCCCGCTCAGGCTCTCGCGATAACAGCTATGTGCCCGCCCTCTGAAAGGGCGAGGAAGACTTGATAACCAAGCGTAGACAGCTAGACAGGGCAGTTAGAAGTCATTCTCTACTTCCCACCCTGCTACCCTCCACTTCTCTTGCTAAGATCTCCAAAGCATACCTTGTTTTACCTGTCGAGTACGTGGGAGGGGTGGCGATAACGCCAATGATGCAGTGTTGGGAGGCTATGGTGACAGGAGGAGAAAGGGAGTCCCCAGAAGCTTGGCTGGTACTCCCCGATTCAGTGTTATGCTGGAGAAGGTCGTATTGACTTAAGAGAGTCGACTGTTACATATTTTGGTAGCTTGAAATGGCCACGGGAATTGGTATATACTACAGATCAAAGCCCCCATTCACCCACCCGGTAGCCCAAGATTTGGTTTACCAGGGCTATGGTTTCTGATTTTACTACTTTCTAGAAGTGTTCTCTGGCTCCCTCTTATTGGAGGGAGTTCTGTGGCTCTTTCCTGGTGATGCTCTGAGACCCTTGTCTCCATTTATCACCATTATTTATATACCTGCCTCAATTCCTAGTCATGTGAGCCATTAAGGGCTAGCACATAATAGATGCTTAACAAATCCCCTTGTATCAGTGGACCCATAAAATACATATTTTCAACTCACATTAAAACTAAGAAAAGATAGATCGTCTATCTTTTCTAGCAGCACTGTTTTTTCATTCCTTCATTCACATATGGAAAATGAGCTCCTATCAGATAACAATGTACTCCGTCCTGGGGATTTACCACAGAGTAAAGCATGTTTCTTTTCTTCAAGCTCTCAGTTTTTTTGAGGAAGACATGTATAAATAATCACACTACACTTACATCTATGTATTAATAATAAAATATGAATAAAGTGTCACATTCAATTTTAAGAATGAAAGTGTTAGAGTATGGGTGTGTTTTTATAAGGAGTGTGTTAAGAATCATCTGTAATAATATGAAACTTGAAATATTGTAGGTATCAATCAGTAAGGCACTGGTTAATTAAATAATAACTACCAATAAAATAAAATAAAATAATTACCAATAAAATGGAATGATATGAAGTCACTAGTATCAGATAAGGTTATGGATACTGATATGGAAAGAATCTCAAAGATGTATTTTTTCAAAGGAAAGAATAGTACAATGAAAAGTTGCATGTATATAATAATCCTTTTTTATTAAAATGGTATCTATATAATATATTTGCATGTAAGAATGCTATTACATGCATACAAAAAATTTTAAGGGAAACATAAGGTTGTTATCTTTAGAAGAGACTGAAGAGGTAGATTTTTTTCACATTTTAGTTTTGATATTTATATATTTCAATTCTCTATTATCAGTAATTGTAAATTCTATATAACCATTTGGTGGTGGTGGTGGTGATTTAATTGCTAAATTATGTCTGACTCTAGTGACACCATGGACTGTAGCCCACAAGCCTCGTCTGTCCATGGGATTTCCTGGGCAAAAGTACTGGAGTGGGTTGCCATTTCCTTCTCCAATAACCACTTGATAATATTGATCAAAAACGTGTAAGTGCCTACCTTTCATTCCAATATTTTTACTACCAGGTACATATCCTACCAAACAAGAGCACAAAGGTTGATGTGCAAGAATGTTTGGCCCATCACCTAAACTGATGAAAATCAGGAGTGAAACACCCATAAGCAGGAGAGAGTTTGAATGAATTGTTACAGTGCATCTAAGCAATGGCATATCAGGTAGTGGTAAAAATAGATAAGGTCTTGAAAAAAAAACTCTTGGTTACAAAGCAGTGTGTTACACCTTCATGGGTGGGGGTGGTGGTTTAGTCACTCAGTCATGTCTGACTCTTGCGACTCTGTGGACTGTAACCTTCCAGCCTCCTCTGTCCATGGGATTCTCCAGGCAAGTATACTGGAGTGGGTTGCAATTTCCTTCTCCAAGGGATCTTCCCAACTCAGGGATCGAACCCGGGTCTCCTGCATTGCAGGTAGATTCTTTACCAACTGAGCCACCAGGGAAGCCCACCCTCATAATAATGAAAATATATATTCATATAGACAATAGAGTCACATCCAATGAGTGGATTCGGTCTTGGAGCAAATTCATCAGCTGAGAATCAACTCCAGTCAGAACTGCATCTATGAGCGCTAGGAACATACCCAACTCAGGTTCACCCTCCACAGGCCTGGAAGCAGCTCTCCTGAGGGTGAATGGAGTCCTGGCTTGTATTCCACAGGCTCTATCAAGGCTCTGTGCTCCATGGAGTAGAATATGTAGCCTGAATTTCTCTATTTGTCTTGCTTTCTGTTTGCAATTTTCTCCATTTCTACGTGTTCTTATAATATGTGCATTCATTGGTTTGGTAGGCTGTAATACAATTACAACAGGTAAAGATTTATATGGAGAAAAAGATCTAAAGGGCTATGTGCCAAAGCAAGCAGTTTACTTCTGAGAAAGGGGTGGAGATAGAAAAAGATAAAATACTTTTTCTTTGCGCCTTTTATACTGTATGAGTGTGTATTATTTTATACTTGGTAAAGTATAAATTATTTTACACTTAGTATTTTATGTTAAAAAGAAAACTAAAAAGCTGATACGGCTAACACAAACATAAGGAAGTGTGGAGGGGTATGAGACAAAGGTGTGTTGAGAGACTGGATTTGATTCTGTCGATAATGAGAAGCACATGGAGATTTTTAACCTCTAAGGGAGGTGAGATTCAATTGACATTTTTGGGAGATAGGATTGAAAATTATAGGCACTGGTGAGAGGCAGACTGAGTTTATGAACTAGTTATCTTTTGGGTTTTATTTATGGTATGAAAATGCTCATTATCTAATTTTGGATGGAAATACCTTGCACTGGAAGTCCCTAGGGTACAGCAAATAAGTACCTACATGGCTTTTAACAGTAGACCGAGGGTCGAACATTCAGTTCCCTCTTCCTTCATCTCTGCTGTCACCCTCATTTTGTGTCCTGGCACCCATTAAGTGTCTACAGGTGTTTTAGCAAGAGGGAAATTCAGGCTTCTTCTGAGTCACACAGGTGGACCAACAGTGCTGCAGTAAAGAAAACCTCCCAGAAGAGGTGGGCCTTTCTGGGATACAGAGCTGGACAATCCCCGTTCCGAGGGTATCCAGGGTGCCAGGGAGTTTGGAAGCTGTCATTTGAGGGTGACCTGCATTGCACTCGGTGGCACTGACTCCTGGCAGACAGACCAGGGTACTTTGACTTACAGGGATTTCAATTCCTTCACCTGGTGAGGGTCAGAGTGTGCTACTCTCCTCCAGGACAGGTTTGAATGAAAACCACTCTGTCAGTGTAAAGTGGATGAGAGTCCAGTGGAGTACCAATCATTGGATTTGCAATACTTCATGTTAGGGGAGGTGGCCCAGAAACACTCCAGCAGAAGAGGCAGGAAGGAAGGTTATGCATCATTTATGTGTTGATTTGATCCAGAATGTTGTCTGCTCTTTTTGGCAAATACTGCATGCTGTCCAGGAACGTGGCAGTGGGGCTGTGTGAAGTCCTCTGCTTTGAAAGAGACCTATTCCAACCCCAAAAAGCTTTCGGTGGAAGTTCACTTCCTATCCCTTGGTCAGATGAGATAGCTTTAATCTATAATAAGTCTGAGGCCCATGTTGATACCATTCACAGAGACTGGTTCTTTCATTATATACCTAGCCAGTTCCTAAGACAGGCCTTCCCAGGAAAGAGGAATCAAGACCATTTCTAGTGTCGGTCACATCATAGAAATTAAACAACTATCTTCCTTTCTGGTTCTAACTCAAATCCAGTCCACTGGCTCCATTTTCTCTACCTTTGTGGTAACTTTATGTTGGACTTTTTTTTATCCTCTCTGCCACTTACCTTGATTGTGTGTACATGCTAAGTAACTTCAGTCGTGTCCAACTCTTTGCGATCCCATGTACTGCAGCCCACCAGGCTCCTCTGCTCATGGGGATTCTCCAGACAATAACATTGAAGTGGGTTTCTCCAGGGGATCTTCCCAACACATGGATTGAACCTGCATCTCTTCTGTCTCCTGCATTGGCAAGCAGGTTCTTTACCACGAACGCCACCTAGGAAGCCCTACCTTGATTGGTCACACCCTAAATAGATCATTCCAACGTATTCGTTCATTCATATATTCATTCATTTACTGTTTCAACAAGTACTATGTGTGTTGAGTGCTTGTGCGGATCAGGTACCGCGTGAGGAACTAGGAACATAATGCTGAACAAAGAGAGTCATGGCCCTTGCCCTCATGTTGCTTGAAGCTGGGAGCAGGGTTAAAACAGGAAACAAAGAATAACAGGAGAACACAAAGCCACACTGTGAGAAGGCAATGACGGAGTAGTAGAAGGAGAGATTACATAAAAGGAGAACCATCTGGTGAGGAAAGTCAGAGGAGGCTTTGCTGGGGAGATGACTCTGCTGAGCTCTTTCTTCAGAAAAGCCTGGCTTTTGGCCAAAGTTGATGAACTTCCTACCAGAAAGTGAAACAGCATTTCCCAAGTCACTTTAAAAGAATGAGAAATAAAGGAGTCCTGTTACACCATAGTTCTAGGTCAATGGTACTTAGTCAGCTACAGTCACAGAACTGAGGGCCACTCAAGTAACTCTGAAGGACAAAAATAAATAAATAAACAACTAAAGACAGCAAGCAGAAATACCCTGCTCTACCTCTTAAAGGGGATAGCCCCTTCCTAACACCTGATTCTATGAGGTTAAAAAGACAGCCATTTTCCACTTACTTTGGGCACTTTTTCCTTCTGAATGTTTTGTTCTGTCGCCAGCCTATTAAAATCCATTTCCAACCTTTTTCTTTTTTTTTTCCAGTTTTTCAAGGTCCTTTGGGATTTTGACCAGCAGTTATTTCTCTCTTCACAAAGAGACCTGCATTAAGCTCTTTCTGACTAGAATGGATTGAGTTATTTGACTTTCAAGCTGAAGGAACTTTGGGAGGTAAAAACAGGTGTCATGCAACGCCTTCTGCTTTCTGGAATCCCAGGATGGAATTTCCAGCCATAAGCAAAGGTGCTAGTTAACATTTCGGGATGGAGAGTCTGACTAACAAGCTCCTTTCTCAGGAACCAGGAATGACAGTTGCCTGGCACTAGTTATTAGCAGCTGTGGAATCGGACCATCCCGGTGATACGTTACAAGCTTTCTTCAGAATTCCCCCAGCCAAGAGGAGACTCATGAGGCAGGATTTTAAAAAGCCATCTTGAAATTTCAGAAAAACCTGTCTGGCTTACAAATCATGAAAATAAATAAATGCTGTGTATTTTGAAAGAGAAACAGGACTGTCTAAGTGTGGGGAGATTGAAATGGATGCAAACATATATATACTAACTTCCTTTTTACCGACAAGACCCCGAAAGACAATGGCTTCCAGGGCAAATGGATGAATATGGTCACAGTTAGTTTGAGGGGTTTAAGTCATTAGGTGCTATACAAGCCACAATGCAGTGGACTCACAAATTAAGCAAGAGTGATTGGTGGTAAAATAACAAATTAGCCAGTATATGGAAATGTTCAGCAGTTAAGAAACTGATCATTGCTAACATGTAGGAGTAATTAGAATAATTCCAAACTAATAAAACTCATTAATATTGAAAACAGGGAGACAGTTCACCTAAAGTACATATATTTTGTACTTAATGTATTTATCATTTCACATCCTGTGAGCATCATGCCAGTCCATTTTTACATGTTGATATGAGTTTATTTCTCATTATAAACAAAACACTTTTATCACGAATAAGTTAAAGAGATGGAGAGATGTAAAGTTAAAAAGAAAATTCACAGGGAAATCCCAACTGAGATCACTACTGTTAAGAATTTTGTCAACATCCTTACAGACACTTCTGTGTGTGTGTGTGTGTGTGTGTGTGTACATAGGCTTCCTTGGTAACTCAGCTGGTAAAAGAATCCACCTGCAATGCAGGAGACCCTGGTTCAATTCCTGGATTGGGAAGATCCTCTGGAGGAGGGCATGGCAACCCATTCCAGTATTTTTATCTGGAGAATCCCCATGGACAGAGGAGCCTGGTGGGCTACAGTCCATGGGATTGCAAAGAGTCAGACATGATGAGCAACTAAGCACAGCACAGCATATATATATATATATATATATATATATATATGATACTGGAATAATAATTTTGTATCTGCTACCAGGTTGAGACATTGCAGTATATGCACAGTCAATAAATATCTTTTTTTCCTACTCCTTAGGAAAGAAATTTTGTTCACTTATCATTTTCTTCTACCTTGTTATTCAGATTATGGTAATTACTATGAAAGAAAGATGGAAGAGAAACAAGAAGAGAGGGTTGGTCAGTTTGGGAGCAAATCTGGTGGCTGAGACTGGAAAAGCTGTTGGGGAGAGGTTTCAAGAAGGAGTTGTTACAGTGTGAAAGAGAA
Organism: Muntiacus reevesi; assembly: GCF_963930625.1. NCBI lineage: Eukaryota > Metazoa > Chordata > Mammalia > Artiodactyla > Cervidae > Muntiacus > Muntiacus reevesi. The sequence goes on from NC_089259.1 coordinate 12,996,193, forward strand.
CAGGATGAGAAAGGTGGGGAGCAGAAGATATTTTAAGATATGATGCTGGGAGTTAGGAGCTATATGTTCTTTATTTTTTCAGGAAGGTGAGAGCAAAGACTGAAATTGCTGGCTTGGTTAAGTCTTTTGGTAGCTGGGCTGTCTCTGTGAAGGTTGTGGAGCTGAGACTGGATTGCAGTGGGATCTGGGATTCATTTGGTTTACACACAAATGGAATTATATCAGCTATGCTGCTTTGTAATTCGTTTTCTCTCAAAAATGTCATGGTGCTTCTTCTCAAGTCAACAAATGTGAATCTCAGTGATTCTCTTAAGTGGAGGCAGAGTCTCTGGAGGGGAATATATCACATCTTTCTAAACTGGGCCCATGTTGGTGGATGTTTAGGTTTCTAATGATGATGAACGTCTTTATATATCTTGGCATATTTATGTGACTATCTCACTGGAATAGACTATTTATAACTAATAAATAGGCTATTTATTAAGTATGCTATCTTACATTTAAAATTTTATTACGTTATGCCAACAACAAGTCACACTAAGTTGTACCTCCATGGAGTATAAAAGTCCCATAGCCACCCAAACTCATTCTTATCATCTATTAATACTTTGCAGGTGAGAACTGCCACGATTCGGACAACATATCTAGAGTATACATCTGAAGAAGCTGAAACCCAGGAAGACTGAGGGAGTCTCATCTAAGATGTTAGAACTGAATAGTTCTAATCTGGTGATCTCTCTAGAGGTGCCCTGTGCCTGGAAAAGCCAAATGACAATGACATCTGTTAGGCCACATGGGGGACTAACGCTGCCCAGAAGGGAAAGGAAGATACTGAAAAGTGGTGAATGAGGCTGTTTTCAGTTCAGCTCATCTGTGTAACCGGGGAACACACCACGGTGATAAGATGATGTGTGTAAAAGTACTTTGTGGGGCTCCCCTGGTGGTCCAGTGGTTAGGAATCTGCTTTGCAACGCAGGGGACACTGGTTCAATCCCTGATCCGGGAAGATCCCACATGCCGCGGGGCAGCTAGGCCCGTGCGCCGCAACTACTGAAGCCGGCGTGCTCAGAGCCCCTGCTCCACAAGAGGAGCCGCCGCAGTGAGAAGCCCGGGCACCACAGCTAGACCGTAGCCCCCATCTCTGCAACTAGAGAAGCCCCACACGTAGCAACGAAGACTCGGCGCAGCCAAAAAGAAATAAATACACATTTTTCTAAAAGTACTTTCTACATTGCTAGAGACTGAGGCATCACTTGGGAAAGCAGCTGTCCCTTCACCGGCACAGTTAGAACTCTGCTTAGCTGACTGAAGAACTATGAACACTGAGCTTTGACCTTGCATCTCAGTGTCATTTTTATCTTCTGTAACCTGATAGCCACGTTCCCAGTAAATGGAGTATTTATTACAAAAAAGTGCTGACAGGGTCATGGCCAATCTGGACCATGTTTCCTTGTGATATCCTGATGATTCAAAGCCAGAACATCTGATTCTGTGCTGTCCTGTAGCAAATGTATTAACGGACAGTATCTGCATCTATCAATTCACATCCCCAGGTTGCCTCTGACCTCGGCCTTGGGGACTTGTTGATTCTCTGCTTATTTATGTTCATTTTGTCTCTAGAAAAGTGGTTCCAGACGGTCCTCTCTGAGTTTATTTTACCAGCTCAGGTCTTGCCTGACTCTTAGGGATTTCGGTCACCCGAGCAGCTGTGTTTAACCTTGTCTGTTAGTCCTGGCCCAAGAAACCCATCCAAACTGGCAATAATTCTGAAAACACAAGTGAGGCTAAATTACAAATGGAGAAAGTGTCTGGGTTAAAATAAACTGTCACCAGACCAAAGCTATCTCTTTCCATGTTCTTTTTTTCTGTAAGAAAAACAGGGAACTAGATCTGATCTTATTCTTAGGCGAGATTTGTTATTCAAATCTTTTTAAAAGCACGTATCTTCGAATTTCAGTTCTGTGAGAACGGGAGGGGGTGCAGTTCAGTTGTCTGCTTGTAGTAATAAAGATTCAAATCTAATTTCTGCAGTTCTCCCTTTGGTATTTTATTTTGAACAAGAATAGCACAGAAAAAAAAATGGATAGAGGACTTTGTAATTGGAGCGTGTCTTGTGTTGCCTAGTTACTGGGACCTTCTGGAGATTAGATTTTCAGGATGCTTAAATGCACAGAACAGCAAACAAAACTCTTACCTCGCCGGTAATTTCTCTGTGAGGACAGGACAACCTCTACAGTTGGAAACTAAGGTGAAGGGAGAGAATCATAATAAATAATATTTTATTTTCGACTATATCTGCTCCTAAGAGACCATCTTGCCATCCCAGAGACACGGTCAATGAGAAGTGTTCTTATTCAATATGATGAACTGCATCCTGCTTTAATTCTGGGATCCTATGATAACTATTCACTGGCCCGCTTATCTTCAAAAGCTGCCCCTGCCATCTGCAAGAGAAGAGGGCCCCCTAATTCATTGGTCTTGAAAAAAGTAAAATAGAAACAGGCTTTCAAGGATCCCGAAGGAGGGCGCTATAGGATTTTTGTTAGAAATGGGCCTGAAGGCAGATAGCCAAGCCGGTGAGGGCAGTACACAAGCTGATCCCCCTCCTTCAGCTAATTCAGACTGAAACTTCTGCCAAATGAAGCTTTTAGTTCAGCGTCGTCATCGCCCCTTTTTGTGTTCTTTCCTGCATCACAGGAGGGAAGTCTAAAATGTCACTTTCCTGAATTCCTTTCCAGGAGGATTCTGGGTTAAATCGGCCAATGATAGGAACTCAGGTGAGATTAGGAAGGAGAAGAGAAGATGTTTTCTCCTGTGACAGCCATGGGTAGGGAGCTAAGATCATTGCTGCCAGCTTCCCTAGGATACAGAGTTTGGGCAGAGGGGCAGCCCATCAGACAAGCAGTGAGGTCCCTGACAATGGTTTCCTTGCCATCACTGCATCTCCAGGTCTCCTAGCGTGCACTCTTGACCTTTGCCCCCTCAACTCTTCCAAATCTTTCTAGTTTTCTATATTAAGTAACTCTCTACTTAAAATGCATAGTCATTTTTTTTATCCTCCCTGAATAATCCTGAAAGACACAAAGGTACAGAGACAAAGGCTCAATACTCTGGTTACCAAAGTTAATAAACCTGAATTTTGATTATCACCAAATTATAGACCAGTATATGGCTTACAGACATAAAAATACCTATGGTATAATTTCATTTATATAATGTTCAAAAGCAAAGTAATTTGTGGTGTTGGAAGTAAGGACAGAGGTTATGTTTAGAGAGTACCAAGAGGGTCATGATTGGGTGAACCATGTGGAGGGTTTTGAATGCTGGTAATGTTTGATTTCTTCATTAAGGTGGTTCTTAGTAGGCTGAATTCTTTTTGTAATAATTCTTTAAGCAAGAGAACTATAATTTATAATTTTCTTTAGAGCTGTTCAACTTTAATATGTATTTAAAAATGTAAGGCCAGTAGAAAATCCCATTTTTTAGTTTCAAGCCTAAAATAACAGTGCTGTATTTAAGTTCAATCTTACTCTTTGACAGTTGCTAAAGAAAAAGATAACTAGAGAAGCCTGATTGAGAATTTTAACAATTAAATCCGATTATAAGTGGATAGAAGACTGAGCTTGAAGGCAGCAAGTGACCCAACTTACTTAGACAAGGTTTGCCTTCAAGGTCAGTCTTCTACCCACTTATAATCTGATTTAATTGTTAAAATTCTCAATCAGGCTTCTCTATATCTTTTTCCCAATTAAAAAAAATGTATGGTTATATAAAAATCAACATTATATAAAAATAGGTAAGTGGAATCAATTAGAGCTAATTTGTCTTCTCAGGCATTACTTAAGAAATGTCAGGCTCTCCAGTAAAAAGGTCTATGGGTAACATGGGTAGAGAATGTGCAGACCTTACCAAGGTATTTAAATTTTAGGAATAGGAAGCAGAGATGCTGCTTCAACAATGGGCTATTGTGAATTGAATGTGGCTCTAACTCAGGCAAAAAACACATACTGTAAAACACCACCACGAAAAATTAATTGAATACTGCTAGAAAACCCACTCTAATTTTGCCCACTTGTTCATTTCCCACAGCTTCTGCTACCACTGAGCTGCCTAGATAGTCATCTCTCATGGCTTAGGATTGCTAAGGCCTACTGGACCCATCAACTCAGCATTCCCTTCCCTGCTGTTCTTGTCCAGAGAGTATGGGCTGACTGTGAATGCCCTCTGAGTTAGAACCTTGAATTTTATTAAGGGACCACTAGTTCCTGGAGAGCTCTGGATTCATAGTTAACAAAGGATAAGAAGGTTATTTTGGCAGAGTTCTCCCTTGGCCCACACAACTCTTGCTAGGATCAAAATCTTAACATATTGCAGGACATTCTAGGTTCATTACGACACACATATGATTTTGAAATCTTTTAATCCATGACTTTTAGAAATCAGCAATAGTGTGAATTTTTGAGCTTCTTGACTTTTTCTGAACTTGCATCCAGCATAATCCAGAAAAGACTACTTCTTACCATCTATTTATTCAATGTCCACTATATGCCTGGGAAGGGGCTTGGTGCTGAAGTCATATGATGACTAAGATGCAGTGTCTGTCTCCAGGAAGCTCTTGATTGGTTGCAGAACAGTCATGCAAATTGATAGTCTAGTCATAGGCATGAACTTTGGTACTGGTTAAAGCACCAAAATGTACATCCTAACTATGACTTTTAAATTCTGTTTTCCTGATAGCTTTTTGCTGGTGATACTCCAGTGTAAGGCTAACTTCTATTTTGATTAGGGGCTTCCCTAGCAGTTCAGCTGTAAAGAATCTTCCTGCAATGCAGGAGCCTCAGGAGACATGGGTTTGATTCCTGGATCAGGAAGCTCCTCTGAGAAAAGAAATGGCAACCCACTCCAGTATTCTTGCCTGGAGAATCCCATGGACAGAAGAGCCTGGTGGGCTACGTCCATAGGTTTGCAAAGATTTGGACATGACTGAGAAGACTTAGTATGCATGCACTATTTTTATTAAATAATTTTTTTCAGAGAATTCATCCTGCTTGACTTCATTTAAAAGTACTAAGCCTAGGCACAATTTAGGAGTATCCCAAGTTCCAAAGGTGAAAAAAATATACATATAAGAATTGGGCTGGGACTTCTTGCTTGAAATTGATACTAATTAAAAGTCCTAGGAGTAGGGAATTTTATGGCAAGAAACTCCTATAATGGTGACTTGTAAACTAAGTTTGAGAAGGTTCTGAGAGATATATTGAGGTTGCGTTGAAAGAAAGGTCAAAGATAGTGCCTAGTATGTTTAACTGTCACCTGTCTATCAACAGATGATACTTCAATGATACAGCTGAGAGCATGGAAATTTAACATAGTTTCTGTAATCTCCAAGTTTCTATATCTTTTCAGAGCAGAACATTCTATCCTAACTCAAGAATTATTCCTGAATTTTTTTGTCTGGAAAATAAATTAGCTGCCAAATTTGATCAGAGACTTGAACCAGAAAAGATTCTCAGTCACGTAAGAGGTTTTCTAACTTAATATTTACTGCCTTTGGGTTCAAACAAATAAGAATTTGGTTAAAAACTCTGCTGAAGGACTCTCCTTCAGTCTTGATGGAAAGATCTGGTGATGAATATCCAAAAGATCAGGAATTACAGGTCATGTGACTTGGGCTGGATGACAGGAGTAGAAAGAACTGGATGGAAGTTGGGGGTTTCCACCCTGAGTAAAGGAGAAGCCCTTGCTTGGCTCACGAATCCCTGCAAGTAAGGACTACGGGCCTAGAGAGCTCAAGAGAGCCTACTTTCAATAGAAGCTGGAAATCTCCAAATGTCTTTGGGTTTTCCTAATTTTTAATTATGGTCAACTAATTAGGAACTAGAAAAAGGTAAAGGAAAATAACTTTGCTTCCAGTTAGGATCTAGAGACATGTGAAAGCCCTTTGCTTCCATGGGTAACAAAAAGAAAGATTCATAAAAAATTTAAATCATAATTTTCCATGGGGCAAGCAAAGAGCAGTGGTTACAAGGAAGGCTTGATGAACAGAACTGGCTCAATAACTCTCCTTCCAAACCAAATTTTACCGAGAAGTCAACAGTAAAGAAGGAGGATGGTAAGTAGAGAGGAAATAACAGAAAACCTATGTTCCCATGGTAACTGAATTCCAGGACCCTGATTGAGTTGACTCCAAAGATGAACCAAAAATACTTACAAACTTTCCTGTAGCTCAAATACTGAAAATCAAAAAGGCAGTAACAAGGAAGATGGCGTTGTGCTCAACATCAATTTTTATCTGAGAAATGCAAATTAAAACCACAATGAGATGCAATTTTAAAGCCACTTAGAATGACTAAAAGTATGACATCAAATGTTGGCAAGAAGGAGAAACCACTGGAACATTTATACCCGGCTGGTGGGACTATAATTACTTTGGAACACTCATTGGCAGTTTCCTATAGTGTTATGTATACCTATTCATAGCAAAGCAATTCTATTCCTATGCACATACCTAAGCAATACAAAAAGTTTATCCACCAAAAGATTGTAGAGAAATGTTCTTTACAGCAGCTTTATTCATAGTAGCTGAAAATACTCCTAAACATATAAGCTTGTTAAAAATATAAGTGCCTGGGACTCCAGGCACACAATTTTGGAATCAGGAATGGCAATGAAGAACACTGTATGTAGACCAAACACCTGTTGATTGATACCATCGAGGGACCACTGAATTCAGTGACTACATTCTATAGTGGATGCGTTTACCTTTCTCAAGAAAAGCACCAGGGGTCTTTGTACTTAAAATAACCAGACACCAAGGGGTCAAGTGGTGAACTTTGCTACTATTGGTTAACATCTGGGTCATGCAAGTGGCATTTTCTTCTTCATAGTGCTCTCTTTAATAAATGTCAAATATTTCTCTCCTGGCAATCAACATTGGGGAGTAATCTGCTTTCCAGCTTCCATCCAGGGTTAAAATAAGTTTGAAGTCCTTCTCCACAAAAACAAGTTTAGAAAATATCAATCCTTTCAACAAATAATTGAGTTTTAAATTGCATCTTAATAATATTCTTCCATTTTCCAAATAGCTGGGCTGAAGGAATTTTGTGGGAATGCAAATCTGAAACCTAGGGGTAGGAGGTGGGGTCGGGAGGCAATTTCACAGGGTCTAGTCAATGAGTTTTCATGCCAACCCACATTTGCAGTGTTTCTGCCTATTCAGTGAGTTGAAACTAGAAAAAAGTATTTTTTCTCCAAACATTTCTCCTGATCACTTTCATGTGATTGCCATCTTTTCATCTTGTGCAGAAAGTCTGAGCCCAAAAAACAGACTTCATTTCTGTGTTATTGATTGAAAGAGAAAAGGTGCGCCGAGAGTACCATAGGAACTTTCATCTAAAGAGAACTAATCATCTTTTATTTCTGCTGAAGAAGGAAAAAAGCAAGTGTGTGTGTGCTCAGTTATGTCCAACTCTTAGGGACCCCATGAACTGTAGCCTGCAGGCTCCTCTGCCCATGGGATTTTCCAGGCAAGAATACTGGAGTGGGTTGCCATTTCCTTCTTCAGGGGATCTTCCTGATCCAGGGATCGAACCCATACCTCCTGCATCTCTTTCCTTGGCAGCAGATTCTTTGCCTCACCACAAGAGAGATAGGTAAGATGGATTTTTTTCCTGAGCCTACCTAGTGAGCACACATGTGCAGGTGTGTGCCTTTATGTGTATGTGTGTATACCCACAGGTGTGAACCAAGCTGAGGCTAGTGCCCTCCAGATTACGATGGGAGGCCTGGAGCATTCCCTATGGACTCAGGCACGTGAGTTTGTAAGGACACAGGGCAATGGTTGGCAGAAAGATGTCTTTCCTTTTCTCTGATAGTAGCCTGGCCAGTGTGCCGAGGCCCTGAGGGGAGCACTGCTACAGATACTGAAGTCTAACCCGGTGAAGCCTCTTAGCCTGACAGATAGGAGTGAATCTTAAAAGTCCATCAACTCTGCCAACTCACTTTCAAATGGAAGGCACGCCAGGCTGACTCAACAAATAACTCAGCATCAGCCAGTGGGAAAGTCTGCTGGAGGAAATGAAGGAAGACGGAAGGGGTGAGAGAGCACAGGTCTACATGGGAAAAAAACTGATGATTTGTTAGGTCTGACTTCTGTCAACAATCAAGGCAATTCGTCCTGGTGTCATCTTAATTATCTTCTATGCAAAAAAAAAAGGGGGCAATAAGTGGTAACGATTAATTTGTACTGTAAGTTGATTATTATTGCTTCTTTTTAGGAATTCTTCTGACTCACAAAGCATATTATATAACCATCTGTTTTTCCCTAAAGATAAATTCTGATCTAATCTAAAGATAGATTCAGTCATTTCTGTCTCCTCAGAAAAGGTACTAACATCAATACTGAGCATCTGTGTGTGGGGGGGGGGTGGTATTTGGTGGTTTTTCTTTTGCACACAGGTAAGTTTTGTGTCCTCTAAGGGAACTCATGGCATCCCTGATTCCTCAGATGGTAAGAATCTGCCCACAATGTGGGAGACCTGGATTCAATCCCAGGGTTGGGAAGATCCCATGGAGAAGGGAATGGCAACCCACTCCAGTATTCTTGCTTGGAGAAATCCATGGACAGAGGAGCCTGGTGGGCTACAGTCCACAGGATCACAAAGAGTTGGACACGACTGAGCGACTAGCGACTAACACTTTCACTTAAAATTTCTCTTGCTTTCTGGTCTCCAAACTCTAATGACCAGTTGCATGTAGGACTACACACTCTGCAGAAACCAGGGATCAAACTTGTCTTACTCCAGGGTCTTAGAAGGAAAGAGAACCTTCCTCAAGGTGATGATGAGGAATTCACACAAGTCAATACTTCAGAGGGGATGTGGGTTCTCACTTGGCTTGGCACCATTCTTAGAAGTGATATCACTTATCTACTCAGTTTTGACTTCTTTTCTAAGGAAATAGACACAGCGGTGCATCCCACCTCTTTTTGGAAAGCAAGAACAAATGAACACGATCATCTGTTTTTCTACCTTCTGATTTCTCCTTTTTGCTTATTACGTACTCTCTAATAAAGGCCCAGTAGGACTATTTTATCTATTTATTTAACACTTATTTAGTATTTATTTATTTAACACTCATCTATTGATTCGACAACTTCTGCTAGTATCTGGGTAGGAATTATATCTGCCCTGGAGGCAGTGGGCTGGGCGAGGTGGTGGTCTGCTCAGACACTGTCATCTGGAGTAAGCTGTGTCTGAAATCAGAAGAGGAAAGCACCTGTTTGGAACATAATATAATAAATGACTTGTAAGTAGCTTATTTAATCTCCCCTCCCACACAGTCCCTTCATCCTTTGGTCTTGATCCCTGAGGATGCTAAGCTCTCCTGTTTCCTTCATAAACTTAGCCCAAAGAACTCTCAGAGCAGAGCAGTCAGCAGAGGAGCTGCATGGTCTCCACATATATGGCCAGCCTCCCAGCCCTCCCAAAGACCCATGCCTTCACTCCCCACTCCCAGGAAGACCGAGCATCTGACCTGTGCAGAGAAAGGACTGAACTGTTTGTTGAGTCAGTGAGAAAGTGGATAAAAAGGCGAGTTCACTTTTTTGCGGCACCTCCGCTCTCCCATTTTTAGTCTGAGTGAAGATGTTCCAAGAGAACATTCTCTGACAGAGATGAAAGCCAGCAGGCATTTGTTTTATGTCCTGGAGAACAAGCAAGGAGATCTGAAGCAAAGCCTTCCCGTGGAGCGCTGAGCTCCTAGGGCTGCTGATAATGATGTGGTTTTGAAGTACGGGCAGTGGATCAGAACTCTGAGAAAGGAGGTTCCCTGGAACCCTGGGCTCTCTGCTCTGCTAGCCTAGACATCCTTAATAAGAGCACTGGTGGGGAAGAAGGCAGCTGTCAAAGGAGAAAAAGTTCTCAGTTCCACTCAGGATTTGGCCATGTTGTTTATGAGACATCGTTAAAGAGCAAATGATAAAAACGCTTATTACTGTACATTGAGCGGAGGATTCTGTGGGTTCAGTCTGAGAAGTGGATCTCTGCTCTGGCTGTAGGGCCAACAGTCATGCCCAGAAACACGAAATCAAGTTTGGTAATAACATGCAGGATTCTTCTAATAGCTAACCTTCAGATGCTATCAGGAGGCTCTTTCCTGACCAGCTATGTCATTGGAGGTATGGGCCTTCAAGAATCGTCTCCTCAGTAGCTCCTTGCTTACTTACAAACTTCCAAGGACACTCAGTTGCTTCTGTGGTCCCCGCAAAAAACCAGATAAACCATGACACTTAGCAGCTCATCATTCTTTAGAGATTAGCAATGCGGAAATAATATCTATTGTTTTTATCATTTGAGTCTGAAGAAGCGTCTGAGAATCTATAACCCGCTACACTAAATGTAACACAACACAAGAGCAACTAGTCTTTCAAGGAGATAATCTGCTTATCAGCTCTCTGGAGAGGCCGTGGGAAAGCCTGGTTTGGATTTTTCTCTTTTCCGGCTGAACAAAGTTTTGCATGCCCAAGACAGCTCCCCTCCTTTGGGCTCATGTGTCTCTGAAAATTCTTCCTTGCTCTTAGCTTACCCTCTTCTCTCTGAGCCAGTCTTTTCATGCTTTTAAATGTTAACATTTAAAACACATCCTCAAGCCTTTGGCCTCCTAGAAAACTTTTCAGAAAACTCCTCTCTAAATTCTTCACTTTGCTTGGCTCAGCTAGAGCTGGTTTGAAGTCATAAGAAGTCATATCTGTGATTTCTGTTTATCATTTGCATGCTGTCCTGTGTTTGCATTTAAGATAGACTTTGTATCTGTCCCAGGTGGGCAAGGAAGGTCTTTGACTTTGCCACAATCCGGAGAAGCACGTCACGCAAGTGACAGATGATGTTAATGGGGTCTAACTGATCAGTGAAAAGGGTGGACAGACTGAACTTGGCAGAGAGGAAATGAGACATGAAGGCCTGAGGGGGGCTGAAGAAAAGGTAGAGTTATCCCAGTGGACTGTGCTCCACTGACTGGTTCCTGTTCAAATATAACAGAGAACAGCAGGGACTCGATGCATCAGCATTTACCATCTGATGGATATTTGGTTGTTTCCTGCTTGGGGCTCTCAGTCCAGTTCCTGGAAGACATACGCCCTGCAGACTGCAAGTTCCAATTAGAGGGGAATTACATCTTTTAAAAAAATACAGTTTCCAGAAATATAACATAACTAAATAAAATCCAGTACTGAAGGCAGGAAGAAACACCCATCTCCTAATGCTTAGCTGAAATAGCTTTTCCTCCACTACATGGGACATGTATTGTTCAATTCCTTCATTGAAGACAGATTGGAAAAATGAGAAGCAGTTGAGTTGGGGGAAATAAATTATTGTATCATTGTGTCAAATGCTGTAATGCTTTGAATGTAGGGTGAGACGGACTTCATCTGGGGACTAATTATTGAGAGGCAGCATAGGCTAAAGGAAGAAAACAAAAGCAAGATGTTCTTGAGTCAGTCATTTAATCATTCTCCTAGACAAAAGATAACCTTGTGTTATAAGTGTTCAGGTTATAGAGTGAAAGATGCCTTTTACATTCTCTTGTACACCAAGGGCATAATCTGACCCAGTTGTAACCCAACCTGTGAATCAAAAAGGTGTTTTATAACAGGATTTAATTGTTCTTGTCTGGAATTTTTCCCCTCATTGCAGTTGTGGGATTTAATTAATTTTTACCCAGAGGTCAGTCACTTCAAGGCAGATGCCATAAAAGGACAAAAAATTGTCTTAATGTGGGTTAGGATTAGATGCAGGCTGTTTCATTTTATTTCTATTATCAATTGTTTAAAGAGCTTTGCTGAATGATCTCATTGTACACGTGCCTTGAGGCTTTCTAGAGCAATTTGGAAAATACATTATAGAATAAACCACAAGATTATTAAAACGCCTTTAAACAGCATGAGTCCAATTTCCAAAGGAGGTTATAATACCCATATTTACTCATATTTCATCTTAAGTAATTATTCACACCCCATATTTCAAGAATAAAATTTGTAAGAATGAGTCCCCACTTAATTATCTCATCCCCTCTTTCTTCTTTTATTTCTGTTCTTTTTATTCTAAGGAGAAACTTTCTGGCCTCTAGAGAGAGCTCATAGGGGAATTTAATAACAAGAGCTGAGTGATCTAGATGAAAACATCAGACTCCCTCCTTCATGTACTTTCCTTTCTATACATCTAATTTTTTCCCCACCAAGGAATACCTTTTGGGAAAAAAACAGAGTGGGTTTGTTCTCACCACGGTTTGCAAAGGATTAAACGCATGGTTTCTTCTTGCCGCTCTGTTATTGGCTGTTTCTTACCTGTTTCTGCCCCCATGTCCCCTAAAGTGTTAAAGATTGGGCTGGAACCTCTGCTAACTGCCACTGAGAAAGATTAGAAAAAGGGTGGAGTAAAGAACAGCTTCTCCAGGGACATCTGCTGGTGGTTCCAACCCACTGTGATCCCAGAGGGTTACAGGAACAGACTGGATGCAATTTGCCTGAAGAGTTTGCCTATCGGTAACCTGTTTCAGACCAAACATACCAACATATTAAATATGAAACCTGAAAGAAAGGGATATTCTAAATAAAGACCTTTTCATCACTTTGTAAATATATTTTCTTCTCCTTTTCTAATTCCTCTTGCTTGCCTTTCTTCCATATTAATTATCATAGATACATTTCAAATCAAGATCTCTGTCACAACCCCTCTTTTATTTCTAGATAAAATGTTTGATATGGAAGGATGATTTTTCATGAAAACATGAAATAACTTGCCTGCCTCCATTGCTCAGAGAGACAGAGTGTTGGATTCTGTCTTCAAGAGTTCAACTTTCAGTGATGATATTAACTACTGCACATAACCACACAGTACCTCTGTTTATTTCGTTGTAAAATAGGTGCGTGTGTTAGTTGCTCACTCGTGTCCAACTCTTTGCGACCCCATGGACTATAGCCTGCCAGGCTAATCTGTTCATGGAATTTTCCAGGCAAGAATACTGGAGTTTGGGTTGCCATTTCCTTCTCCAGGGGATCTTCCCAATCCAGGGATCAAACATGGGTCCCCTGCTTTGCAGGTAGATTCTTTACCATCTGAGCCTCCAGGGAAGTTGTAAAATAGGCATGATATGATATTTAATACTTCCATTTCACAGAGCCTGGGTGAAGCTGGGGTGAGATAAATACTGAATAAAACTTAAAATGGAAAATACATACCACAGAAATATGAAGTATAGTGCATGATAAAGAGCAGTGTCATAACTTGATCTTGTCTTTTGTTCCTTATTTCCTTTTTTGTTTGTTTCTTGCATTATGCCAAGCAAATAATAACAGCCAATATTTATGTTTCAAGCACTGTGCTAAGTGGTTTGTATATATTATTTATTTACATAATTTTTGGTTACCATTACCATCTCTTTTTTACAGATGAGGACACAAAGGCACAGAGAGGTAAAATAAGTTGCCCAAGGTCACACAGCTGGTAATGCAGTGGGTTGAATTTTTCCCCTGCAAAAAAAGTATATCCAAGTCCTACTCTCTGTACTTGGGCAAGTGACTATTTGAAAAAGCGTCTTCATAGATATAATTAAGTGGAAGATCTCGAGATAAGGTTATCCTGGGTTATGGTGGGCCCTACATGTAATGTGAACATCCTTATACAAAGACAGATGGACACACAGGCACAGAGGGAAAATGACCAGGTGAAGACGGACTGGAGAAATGCGGCCGTCAGCCTGGACATGTCTGGGGCCACCAGAAATGAGCGAGAGACAGGAAAGAGTCGTCCCTAAAGCCTTCAGAGAAAGCAAGGCCCCGCTGCCTGCTTGATGTAGGAACTTAAAGTGACCAGAACGGTGGGAAAGGGCCTTTCTGCTGTCCTAAACCACCCAGTTTGTGGTAATATGTAACAGCAACTACAGGAGACCACCAGAGGGCCCAGCCCACGACTCAGGGAGAGCAAGTATGACTCCAGAATGGAAACACTTGGTCATTTTCTCTTAATTTCCTTTTTTATTTGCAATACAAGTAAACTTGGGAGAAGAGCAAGATTTCCAACTCAGTGTGGTATGATTGTTTCCATGAAATGAAAGGGTTAATAAATTGTGGGCCTGTGTTCTTACACAAACTAAGACATCAAAATCATTTTCATGTGAGGATGGGGTTGTTGAATGCCAAGCTTTTCAAAATATTTGGTCCAGAAGTTCAGTTCAGTTCAGTTCAGTCACTCAGTCATATCTGACTCTTTGAGACCCCATGGACTGCAGCACACCAGGCCTCCCTGTCCATCACCAACTCCCGGGGTCCACACAAACCCATGTCCATTGAGTTGGTGATGCCATCCAACCATCTCATCCTCTGTTGTCCCCTTCTCCTCCTGCCTTTAACCTTTCTTAGCATCAGGGGCTTTTCCAGTGAGTCAGTTCTTCACATGAGGTGGCCAAAGCATTGGAGTTTCAGCTTCAGCATCAGTCCTTCCAATGAACACCCAGGACTGATCTCCTTTAGGATGAACTGGTTGGATCTCCTTGCAGGCACTCTCAAAAGTCTTTTCCAGCACCACAGTTCAAAAGCACCAATTCTTCGGCATTCATCTTTCTTTATTGTCCAACTCTTATATTCATACATGACCACTGGAAAAACCAGCTTTGACTAGACGGACCTTTGCTGGCAAAGTAATGTCTCTGCTTTTTAACATGCTGTCTAGGTTGGTCATAACTTTTCTTCCAATGAGTAAAGCGTCTTTTTATTGCATGGCTGCAATCACCATCTGTAGTGATTTTGGTGCCCAAGAAAATAAAGTCAGCCACTGTGTCCACTGTTTTCCCATCTATTTCCCATGAAGTGATGGGACCAGATGCCATGATCTTAGTTTTCTGAATGTTGAGCTTTAAGCCAACTTTTTCACTCTCCTCTTTCACTTTCATCAAGAGGGTTTTTAGTTCCTCTTCACTTTCTGCCATAAGGGTGGTGTCATCAGCATATCTAAGTTTATTGATATTTCTCCCGGCAATCTTGATCCCAGCTTGTGCTTCTTCCAGCCCAGCATTTCTCATGGTGTACTCTGCATATAAGTTAAACAAGCAGGGTGACAATATACAGCCTTGACGTACTCCTTTTCCTATTTGGAACCAGTCTGTTGTCCCATGTCCAGTTCTAACTGTTGCTTCCTGACCTGAATACAGATGTCTCAAGAGGCAGGTCAGGTGGTCTGGTATTCCCATCTCTTTCAGAATTTTCCACAGTTTATTGTGATCCACACAGTCAAAGGCTTTGGCATAGTCAATAAACCAGAAATAGATGCTTTCTAGAACTCTCTTGCTTTTTCAATGATCCAGTAGAGGTTGGCAATTTGATCTCTGGTTCTTCTGCCTTTTCTAAAACCAGCTTGAACATCCGGAAGTTCACAGTTCAACTACTGTTGAAGCCTGGCTTGAAGAATTTTGAGCATTACTTTACTAGCGTGTGAGATTAGTGCAATTGTGCGGTAGTTTGAGCATTCTTTGACATTGCCTTTCTTAGGGATTGGAATGAAAACTGACCTTTTCCAATCCTGTGACCACTGCTGAGTTTTCCAAATTGGCTGGCATATTGAGTGCAGCACTTTCACAGCATCATCTTTCAGGATTTGAAAGAGCTCAACTGGAATTCCATCACATCCACTAGCTTTGTTCGTAGTGATGCTTCCTAAGGCCCACTTGACTTCATATTCCAGGATGTCTGGCTCTAGGTGAGCGATCACACCATCGTGATTATCTGGGTCGTGAAGATCTTTTTGGTATAGATCTTCTGTGTATTCTTGCCACCTCTTCTTAATATCTTCTACTTCTGTTAGGTTCATACCATTTCTGTCCTTTATTGAGCCTATCTTTGCATGAAATATTCCCTTGGTATCTCTAATTTTCTTGAAGAGATCTCTAGTCTTTCCCACTCTATTGTTTTCCTTTGTTTCTTTGCATTGATCACTGAGGGAGGCTTTCTTATCTCTCCTTGCTATTCTTTAGAGAAGTAACCTACAATAATTTAGTTTTTTAAAAAATTAAAAATTCTTTTCAGAAGGAGAAAATAGTACATTAACCCTCAGCATAGATAAGCAATATTAATAACAAGTAAACCCTTTAAGGCTCAGAGGCTCAGTGGTAAAGAATCCACCCGGCAATGCAGGAGACGTGGGTTTGATCTCTGGGTTGTGAAGATCCTTTGGAGAAGGAAATGGCAACCCACTCCAGTATTCTTGCCTGGAAATCCCATGGGCAGAAGAGCCTGCTGAGCTACAGTCCATGGCATCACAAGAGTCGGACACGGCTGAGCAACTAAACAGAAACAACAACAAACCCAGTAAGAGCAGAACACAAGATCATTTTACTTGACGAGCTAAGATCTGTGCTATTATTATCAGTAACAATGACAATGTCAGCTTGGGATCAATGCATCTTGTCTTGCATACTTAGAAAAAAAAATAAAACAATTCCTTAGAGATATTGGTTTTCTTAAGACAGATTAAAACTTCTCTGAACAATCTAGCATTTCTTAACATGGTTAATATACTTTACTCATGAATAAATTTTTGTTCTAAAAAATTCTCTCCATTTCCAATGATTTATAATACACCATTAGAAAGCTTTTATAAATATAATTCTTTGGAGGTTGAGTAAAACTTTGGGTCGAGGCTGCTTCCTCTCTTCCTTGCCTCTGGGACATCAGCTATGCATGATGGCAATTCAGCTAGATGGCTCAGGTATTTCTCCTTCACCTTCCTCTGAGAGACACGGAGGAGCAGGGAGCATCAGGGAAAGAGGAAGTGAGCACCGCAGCCAGGATCCCAGTCTTGGAGCAGCTACTAAGCTGTGTCTTTTCATACTCAATACAATTTAAGTCTGCTTGAGCTAATTCCCTAACTTCATCTCTGAGGTCTCACCAAAATCCGACTCAACATTTGAGATGGTTTTTGCACCCCTCCCCTTGGTTTTCCATCTAGTCCATCAGATTCAAATGTCCTTACTGTAGCCCTCTTGTCCCCTCAGTTCAACCTCAATCTGGGGCTCCTCTCAGTTACTCATGCTGTTGAGGTCAACACCGTTCTCTCTGGAATCAAGGCTCACAACTTTGCCATCATCTTTGATCCTGATCCCCCATTATTTGGGCTTCTGATCATTTATCAAGGGCTGGTAATCATACTCCATAATGCCTCTCCTTCATAAGTTGTCCTCTCCATTCCCACTGTTCTTAACTGCCAAGGTCAAGTTCTGAGCCTGCCTCCTGCCTTGACTAGTGAACCACCCTATAACTGGTCCTAATGCTTAGACTCTTTCCCACATAATACATCACACACCTGCAGTCAAGATCTACCTGTGCTCTATAATTTTCCACTTCTCTCTCCAGTCTACAAGATACATTTCAACTTCCTTGAGCTGATTATTGATGTCACCTGACCGCCTGGTCTCAGAATATGTTTTCAGACTTGCTCCCTACTCCTGCCTTCGTTCATGCGGCCAGGGTTCAAGTACTTTCTCTTTCTGCAATAGCATTTCCTTCTCACTTCCTGCCTTCGATTATTGCATTTCCGCAGCTTGCAAATCCAGTTCTCCCCACTCTGCAAGCCTGAATTTTAGCTCACACAAATTCCTCTCAGATTCTACTTCTTCCAGGAACCCAACACTTCCATCTGAAATAGAGGTAAAGTATTATGTGCATGCAGAATGCCAAATCATTTCAGTCATGTCTGACTCTCTTTGATACATGAACCGTAGTCTGCCAGGCTTCTCCGTCCATGGGATTCTCCAGGCAAGAATACTGTAGTGGGTTGCCATGTCCTCCTCCAGGGGATCTTCCTGATCCAGGGATCAAACCCACATCTCCTACACTGCAGGTGGGTTCTTTACCACGGAGCCACTGAGGAAGTCCATTAACTATTATACTAGGTACCAAAAACACGGAGAAAATTGGGACTGCTTTTTCAGCATTTTACAGCAGTGAGGAGGTAGATAAGTAAACAGACAACCAAACCTGGGGTGATATAAAATTAGATACATAGTGTACTGTGTAAGGATATCTGGTCTTTATTTGGAGGAGAACAAGATCAGGGTTCCAGAAAGGGCAGGTATTGCAGGTCTATGCCGTGAGTGCGCGCAAATTTGAAGACTACTGAAGGAGTTCTGTCTTGGTTGCTAAAGCTGCTCTGACACCCTGGCTGCCTGGGCCCAATTCTGTGATCTCCCCAGGATTCAGCAGGGCAGGAGGTCTGCAGTGCCTCTGCCAACACTCCAGCCCACATCTGTTCTGGTTGCTCAGACCTTGATGCCCATTAAGTATTTTCAGTATCTCTGGTGTCTGTCTTACTAAGTTTGGGATTGACAGGGATGGGGAGAGAAATAGCCTAGCCCACTTGACCAGGGCATGGCCCAGCTCTCGCCGGTCTGGCCACCCTCCCAGGGTTGACACTGTTATCGGAGGTCAGTGCTATGTGATCACCAACACCCGGGTTGTGCCCGCTTCCCTTAGAATGTTTCTCATCCTCATAATTTCCCATTATTCTGCTGCTTTCAACATTTATGCATTTCTCTTTTCTTATGCCTGTAGGACCATGCTCTAGGCTTCACACTCTTGGATGTGTGATCAATAAAGCTAGTGAAGTAATTGAATCTTACAGATGTAAACTGTGACTTTATGTCTTCAGCAGGGAGGTACTCACCCATAGGTGCCCCTTTCCCCCTAGAAAGGAGAGCCTCCGTCTGATGACACGTCTTGCCCCAGTCATTGCTGTTCCTCCTCTGTGTCCTGTCCGCCAACGCTGGACTCCTGACATCCGAGGAAAATCAGAGACCTCGCTGGAATCACTGAAAGAGTTACTGTTTGACTTGACAGTCTCACTATTGTCCGCTGAAATTTTACCAGTAAGTTCAAGTGACAGCTGGGGGACATAGCAAAGAAAAGATTTTCATTATCAGAGGCCTTAGTGAGATCTGCTCATGGTCAAGGTTCAGAGGAACTGGAAACTCAAAGAGGCTGAGTCTTGGGGAGGTCAAACGTCAACTGACTCTCAGCACATTGTCGACGCTTTGGGTTTGCCAAGTTTCTAGTACAAAATGGTGCTATTTTTCTCTAGAGCAGTTTATGTGCTCAGTATTAGAGCCAAGGCAGGCTCACAGTTTGTTTTCATGCCTTTTTGGGAGCTTAACCTGTGTGATCTGCAGAGGTCTGGATTACCAGTCCTTTCACTCACTAGGTGTCTCACAGGTTGGATCGGTTCTTGGCCCCTTGGCGGACGTGTGGGCTCTAGCAAGCAGCTGTGACAGTCATTATCTCCCATTTGTTTGTCCCCCTCCACTCCTAACTTTGAAATGAAAATGCACTGCTGTTGCTGCTGACCTGTAGCCTATTGGCACCCTATCCTTTTCCAGAGTATTTTCTGCTAGGCAAAAGCAAACACAACAAAAAAAGTCAAAAGCACAACAAAACTTGAAACATCAAAACTCAAGGCAGTTTGGGATAAAATGATGGATCTGTGTAAATCTGCCCTTAGCTCTTAAGGGTGTTGCAAATTGAGATCCTATCCTGATTTCATCTTATTTTTGAAATTCTTGTACTCCAATCTCTGTGCATCTTGTTCTGTTCCTTCCTTGAGGTTAGAGTGTAAGCTCCCAGCTCTGATTAGTAGCTCTTCCACAACTATTTTGTCTACATTACCTGTCTGTCTCTCTATCTATCATTGATCTTCTCTATTTTTATCATTTGCTTATCTTCAGAATTATCTCATAATTCTCTTATTCAGCATTATGCTTTACTCTATTTGCACATATATAGTATTTATTACAAATAAATCACTAGTACTTTTTATGATAGTAGGATCATCTCTTCCCTTTCATTTGCACTTGCAACTAAAGTAGCACCCACTATATTAAATATTTCTAGTAGAATAGCTTGCTTTCACATCATTTTATCAAAATGATGAGGTAATTGTGGTAGATTTTTGTAGATCACCTATTTGGTGTTGTATTTCTTTAGAAACAACTTTTTTCCTTGACCTTTGATATCAAAACTCTTTATTTAATAATTTGACCTACCCTAACATATTCAAAACACTTTCATATGGCATTTTTTTCCCTGAATTAAAAATTTTACTGAATAGAATAGAATTAACATATAACTTTATATTAGTGTATATACTGTAAAATGGTCATCACAGTAAGTCTAGTTAATATCTATCACCAGACATACGTACAAATTTTTTGTCTTGTGACGGGAACTTTTAAGACATACTCTCTCAGTGACCTTCAAATACATAAAGTGGTACTATTAACTATAGTCACCATGCTGTAGATTACATTCCCATGACTTACTTATTTTGTAACTGGAAGTTTTGTACGCTTGATCCCTTTCACCTATTTTGTTCATAATCTGTATTTTAAAAATTCCAACCAGCTGGGTCTGAACTGACCTCTTCATTGCTACACAGATGTCTCTCTGCTTCACTCATCCCATATGTCTCGGCCAAACTAGATACTTCACTGTTGTTCTTTTTTTCTTTAACCCACCATATTCCATTTGTGTTCAGTGGTTGCAGATTTTGCAACATAGTTCCCCCATTTTCAAAGTCCACTGGCCCCTTTTCCAAGTCCACTGAGCCTGGCTTGGTCCAGGTCCTCATCACGGTTCAGCTGATGGAATCATCTACTATTGGCTCCACTGGAACCAGTCGGTCTAGTCACCGTACTCCACTCCTTTTCTCCCTCTGCTCTGCTTGTGTTCATTTATCATTGTTTTGTCCCTTACTTCCTGCTTTTTTTTTTTCTTGCCCTCAAAACACTTCTCGGCTGGGAACATCCCAGCTGAAAATTGCTTTAAGTCCTTTTGGGGATGTGGTAAAGTATGAAAGCAACATAAAACAAACAGCACAAGCAACCCAAGAAGAAGAGCCCGCTGGTTCTTCAGAATCAGGTTCCCAGAGCCATCATGACCCCCCACGGCAGGGCAGGCAGTGTCTTCCCGGTACCCCCACAGGACTGCTCAGACACTGGCTGCTTCTCTCTCAGGACTGGAAGTTGTTTGACTGTGGAGGATGGGGACCATGTCTCACCCACCCTTCTTTCCTCCTTTTCCAATTACTGTTTAACACGTTCACACCAGGTAGGTCCTGCTGTGCCCAGGGTGATCTCCATTTGACTCTGCAGCCCCTCCCTGCTCTCCTGACACTCAGCGCTGCAAGAGAGGAGTATGTTTCCTCTGTGGGCCTACTTGGGCTCGCTGGCTTCAAACCATGGACTTTCTGTGGCCATCTTCTTTCTTTACTGAAAATTATTCTAATTCCTGACTAAAACACCTATACCTTCTCCAGAATCTGGACTGTGCCTGATGTGAGTATAGGTTCTTGCTCTCTGTCCTGTATTGTGATTTGTAAACTTTCTGGGTAAGCTAGCCAAAAATGCAGATTTCTGTGGCTTGTTCCCCCAACATTGTGATTAATACCCCAGCAAACTGTAATATATGTTCATGTCTGGGATCAAGAAAGGGTCTGGGATCAAGAAAGGGTCTCCTTTCCTTCACCAGAGAACCACCTCATTAGCCTTGCTCTGATTGGGGCACTGCTCACCCCAAATCAATCCGGTGGCCAGAGTGACTACCCATAACTACCCACGCTGTTGATTCATTTGCATGACTCAAAGCCAAGAGCTTAACATCTTTAATCAAACTGACAGAATTTAGTTTGGTTTTGTGATCCATAAGTCCCAGTTTCCTCAGGTGTGCAGGTAAAAATGCTTTACAGACTAGAGTGGGAAGTGACTGAGCCCAAATGAGTTGAAAAAGGAACAAGGTTTTCAGAAGAGAACCATGGGTGTTGGTTGTTATTCACTATGCCTTCTTATTCATCTTTATGTTTAGCCACTAGCAGATGCTTGGTATAATACATTGTTAAGGCTCATTATGTGTTTGTCAAGTGAATGATAAATAAGTGAGTATATCTTTACTGTAAGTAATTGAGATGTGTTGTAGTAAATTCATTTGGTCCCCTAGAGTTTCATCTACTTTAAATTCCATAAGGTTTTGTGTTGATGTATTTCTGTTCCAGGCTGAACATTTTTATGGCTACATAATCATAATCCTCTCCATGTAATCTAACGTTCTAGAGATATCAAAACACCGAAATTGTTCATCACAGAGTGACACAAAACTGAAGGCAAAAACGTCAAAGTTCACAACAAGACTCCTGTGTTAGGAACAGCATTATCAGTTGAGTTGGCCAACAGCGCTCTATTTTTGTTATCAATGTTACTGCTTTCAATTTTAAATATGCAGAATACTGATTTAACACAGCTTGCTACAAAACACTAATATCAAATTCATGTTTGCTGCAAAATACCACATCTCGAATCTGCTTTCTTAGATTTCAAAATTGACATTTAATTAGGGAGAAATTTGTCTTAAGCCTGTGGCAAGTTGATGGTATCCGTTATACACTGCTGCTTAACAATCCACTCTAAAATTCACTCACTTAAAACAGCAATAATTTATTTTTATCATGAATCTTCAGTTTGTCAGGGCTCAGCAGGGACAACTCATTTGCTCAATTAGAGGTCAGCTGGGGTAAGCTTGACAGGATTCATGTGTGGCTTGGGCTTCCTGATAGCATGGTAGGTGGTTCTCAAATACAAGCATCCTGACAGAGAAAAAGTGAAAACCCAGTGTCTTTAAGGCCAGTGTATGAAAACCAGCATAGTGCCTTTACCTCTGAATTTTATTGGTCAAGCAGTCATAAAGCCCAGATTTATGGAGAGGAAATATTTATGGCAATGTCTGTAAATGCCACAGCGATCTCAGTCTTGGCTCTTGCCCATATAAATGAAGTTTTACTGAAACACTGAATTGTTATCACATCAATATTTTAAGACTCTCAGAACTAATTCAACTTCTTAGAATATTAGACATCTCCCTTTGAGTCAAGAAATCTGACTCTAATTCTTCAAGGAAACAATCTTGTGTGTGCCTGGGTGTGTGTTAAGTCACTTCAGTCGTGTCCGACTCTTTGCAACCCTGTAGACTATAGCCTGCCAGGCTCCTTTGTCCATGGGATTCTCCAGGCAAGAATACTGGAGTGGGTTGCCATGCCCTCCTCCAGTGGGTCTTCCTGACCCAGGGATTGAACCTGTGTCTCCTTTGACTCCTGCATTGCAGGCAGATTCTTTACCACTGAGCCACTGGGAAAACCCCAGAACAATCCTAACATGCACAAATTCCCCCAGGAATCTGTGCTAACTAACCCTCACGCGTCAAGGTGGCCCTGGTCACTGCCCTCAGTTGGAATTTTGCTCTGGGCCATAGTACCCTACCCTGCAGCTAGAGAAGTGGGAGGTGAGCTTGCTGAAAGACTTGTCAGCCAAGGGATGCCTACTCTTCTTGTGTGAGAAAGAGACCCTAACTTGGAACACTTCAATTCTCGCCAGAAAATTGTCCAAGACAATTCAAATGTGAATGCTTTACAGTACCTCTCTGCTTGAGTTATTTGGGGGCGTGACTGGTTAAATACAAAGTGAACACATAAACAGCTTCCTGAGAAAACAGTGACGCTATTCAGTGCATCTCCAGGAAACACAGCTCTCTTGGAAATGTTGAATCTCCTCGTGAGAAAAGACTTCAGAGATCACGCCATCTATGCTTCCCCTGCCAGGGAATGATGCCAAGTGGGGAGTACCTGGTGGGGTGGACATGGGAGTGGGAAAGAACAGGATACATTTCTTTGTAATAATCAGAAAAGTTTCACGTGACTCTCTGGTATGTGCATATTCATCTACACGCAAAGCTGTACAATGTATGTGGGAAATCCTCTTTGGCGACCCAGCATGATCTAGGGTATAACAGAAAGAAATGTACCTTTTAATATCATTCTGCTTGCTGTTTCTCTGTTGCTAAGATGACTGCCGAGGGCTTCCTCATGACAGGAAGCAGTGCTAGTCAATGTGTTTTGTTGGTACATGGCATCTGGTCCCTGGAAGTACCATGGTCCTAGTGGGAGGCAGAAAGGAGAACAGAGAACAATGTGGATATTGTCACCGGTCTTTGTCTACTCCAAGATTTACGTGACATGAGAGGGGTAAAATCTTAGAGACTCTCCTTTTCCTAAAAGGAACTTTTCATTTGTCAAAAATGTACATGTTGAGCAGGAAAAGTTCTCTAATGTGTAAGTGCAGGGAAGCACTCTCAGTATTTGCAAAACGCCATTCCCCTAAGTTTGGCCAAGATCAGGTAATGCAGATTTTTATTTCCTACCTACCCTTTTCTCATGTTTGACTCTCCCCTGGGAGCTTCTACTCTTTGAGCCCAAATTTATGCCAACATTAGTAGAAAAAAACCTGTTTTTTCTAAATCACAAACTTCCTTGTGTGATGGTGGAAGAATGTCAGGCAGAACACAATTTTGTTATATTTCCCTTTCAAGGAACACCCACAGTCAATTTGTCAATGGAGCTGGAGATAAATCTAGGTTGAGATGATTTTTAATTGGCTTTTAATTAATACTTCTGAAAAACCTATAATTATGAGCAACTGGTTCTTGGAGTCATACCAAGTTTATACAAAAATAGGAAGCAAATATTTGTATTATCTTTGAAATATATTGTCCATCTTCAAACTTGAATATGCTTTGAATTTACTTCCAAAGAATTCCCATATAAAGGAATCTATTGTGTCCCTTTTTAACCTTATACATTTCTTATGCTATTTTAATCTGCTATTACTCTTTTAAATATCAGATTTCAAAATGCAGCACATAAAGATGAACTATACAGTTCATTATACTTTTTTTCCTCAAGTTAAGAATATAATCTGCCTACAACACCTGCTCTCTTGGTGGTTGGGTTTTCTTTTCCTCTGTGTTCAGTGTTGACCCATAAGGCCCAGAAATTGCATCTTCAGCTGAGCTGGTCATTCTTCTTGAGCAGAGAAGGTTGTTTCTCTGCCACTGGGACATAAAACCCTACATTTTATTTATTTTGTTTCTTATTTCAAATATCTGCCCTATGCTTCAAGGCTTTAGACTTATTTTTCAATTTTCTCTAGAAGACATTGTTAGCTTTGTTTTCCAAATCTTCTTTCATATTTTATCTAGAATGTGCATTGAGAGTTCTAGCTTTTTCATGGCTAGTCTCTCCATGTCCTTCTCTTTCTTTGTTTTTTCCTGGTTGTCTTGTGTTTACTTTTATTGACTTCCTAAACTGGATTATCCAGACCATCCCTTTTATTTATGAATCCTGGGTTAGTGTCCTCTCTTTCTCTCTCCATCTCTTCCTTTCAGCCAGGAGCTATAGAGTGGACGGGTGACCTGTAGATATGGGGTTAGGAATGCAGTTCTATATCTATTTAAAAATTGATTGATCGGATTACAGGATGTGGGAGGGGGGATGGGGGGGACAAACTGGATTAAACCACAGGAGCTATTCATCATACAAATGTGAATTATTTCTGGGAAATTTTCTTTCAATGTCTGTAGAGAGAGGGTATGCTGAGGTTAAGGTCTCAGTGATGAAGATGCCAGATGAACACCTACAAAGGATAACAGAAAAGGATTGTATCTCTATGGTTATGAAAATCTAGAGGGGATAAGACTAGTCATCAAAGAAAGAAAGAACTTGAACTGAGGTGGAGGGCAGGGGGGAAGTTAGGTCATAGAGTTTCAAACATAAAACCTAGAAGATGGAGGAAATTGGTACCAATGATATAGAAAGAGATTAACATTAGATTCAAACTAAGGAAAGTGTATCTGATGTCCCACAGAAAAAGAGAATTATCTCCAGAACAGGGACAAGAAGCATTTTGAAAATGGAGAAAGCCAGACTTGGGTGTGTGACCTGCAGACTTAGCCACTGGCTGAATACCTACAATTTAGGCCTTGGGTAGAATTCATTGCCTGACAGCAAGGCCTTTCAGATAGAGCAGAGTAACAAAGTATGTGTGTGTGTTAAGTCACTTCAGTTGTGTCTGACTCTTTGGGACCCCACGGACTATAGCCCTCCAGGCTCCTCTGTTTATGGGGTTCTCCAGGCAAGAATACTGGAGTGGATTGCCGTGCCCTCCTCCAGGGAGAGTAACAAAGTACAAGGATTGATGTTTGAAGATGAGTTTTGAGCCCTGACAATATGTTTCTGGTCTCTGCAGAAAGGGGAATTTGGGGAACTCAGTGTTTCAAGGGGTCCTAGGTAGATACTTTTCATTATTCTTCTTTAATTTCTTCTTCATTTGTTCTTTAATTTCTTCTTTTGCTGCATCTATACTCTGAGTCACCTGGAGTTAATTACAGGGGTTCCTGTACCGTCTCCTTTTACTCTGTCTCCCATTTGTCAGGAGTGGGGACATTGTAAAGATGAAATGAGATGTGGCATTCGGAAGCACTGTGAGCAGAGAAGCATAAGGGTTGAAAGGGGCCCATCTAAATTGGGGTTGGTTTTCTACGATGCTCCGACACCCTTATTTCTCACCCTCTGATTGTATCAAGATACAGTAAACTCTGAATGTAGCATCCTGAAACTGTTGGATTTTTTTCAACTAACATTGATTAAGCCTGTAGTAAGCATCTGTATCTGGGGTAAACAATGTAGCTACCAGAGGAAGACCTAGGGCTGTGACCTAGGTCTGCAGGGAAGGGCAGGGGGCAGCCAGGCTTATAAAGCCTGAAGTTTCTGTGATTTGCAGGGTTCTCTCTAAGAAAAAAAAAAAAAAAATCAACTTACAAATATAAATTTAAGTATAAAAGAGAAGTGTTATTTGTTTAGGGTGAGAAAAAAATTCCAACTAATTCAAATTTTAAAAGTCAGACAAATAACACAAATATAAAATCTAAAGGTAGGAAAAAAAAGACATAGTATTTTTATTAACTAACTGCATAACAAATTTCTATTACTTTTTTCCCTGTATATTTTGACTATAAATTCTTTGATCACCTCTTCATATGACAATGACTTTTAAAAATTTATTTTTAATTGGATGATAATTGCTCCACAATACTGTGTTGGCTTCTGTCATACAACAACACCCATCAGCCACAAGCATACGTATGATTTTTTACGATTATTTTTCATAGAAAGACAGAAATATAATTCAGTCTTCCTGGTCACATAGTTCCAAGTGAATTTTTTTTTTTTTATTATTGATCATTTTGGCTAGCTATGATTAAAGGCTGAATAACTTACTTAACGATTTTATGTATTGAAAGACAGTGTGTACACCGCAAGCCTTGCTTCACCTCACTGCCCTCGTGGTCCGGGCCTAGCATGGCAAGCCGTTCTTGTTAAGGTGCAGCCCCCGGTCTCCTCACTCCTGAGTGTCATGGTTCAGGGCGAGTCAGCCCCGTGGGTAGGAGGAGTGTTCCTGGAAGCCATTCCTACACTGGGACAGCTAGTGTCACTTAACTATATGTGGAAGTGTTTATGAATCACATAAATACACCTGATTAAATCCAAATAAATGTCTCTCTATATCAACTCTCTCTAAGCTGGATCCCTCAAAAGCTCCCAGCCTTTCCAAACTACCTAACATGAGGAAACACATGTAAAGTGGGATGGGGCTGGTCGGAGTGGGACAGAAAACAGTGGACTTAAGTCATTGCAGTTAAAATAGATCATATATGCAAATTTTACAAAGATCTGTGACTTCATGAATGCATAAGGCCCACGGCCTTTGTGAATGAAGTGTCCTGACACTTGAGATTTATTAACCTCCATGTACATCCACCTGTGGGGAGGAAGATAGATAACCTGAGTGAGTGAATAAAGACGTCACAGTGATACTGAACTTGGAGCCAAGTCTTGAAAGATAAGGGGAGATTTTCTAGCAGGTCAGCGGGAATGGCCAGGGCTCATGAGAGGTGCCAGTGAAAGAGTCAAAGAAATAATGGTAAGAGTGAGAGAAGGCGAATCAGATGAGTATGGTGGCTTTGGGGAGTTTAGAACAAATTTCAACAAGGGATGGTTAAGCACTGTGACAAGTCCCAGTAGACGAGAATGTAAAGGGGTCTATTGGATTCAGCAATAAGGAAGCCACATGGTGACCTTTGCCACTGTAGTCTCAGTGGTGTAAAAGTGGAAGTCACTCAGTCGTGTCTGACTCTTTGTGACCCCATGGACTACACAGTCCATGGAATTCTCCAGGCCAGAACACTGGAGTGGGTAGCCTTTCCCTTCTCCAGGGGATCTTCCCAACCCAGGGATCAAACCCAGGTCTCCCACACTGCAGGTGGATTCTCTACCAGCTGAGCTGCAAGGGAAGCCTGATGCGGTACAGTGGGTGTCATAGTGATGTTCTATGGGCTGAGGGGGGAACGGACCACAGGGAAGCTGACATTTTGATTCTCTTCTGTTAAGATGTGCGCCTGGGGAGGGAAGAAGAGGCAGAGTGTTGTATTTATAAGAAAGCATCAAGATGAGGGACTCTTCTTAGCACTGTTTTTTAATTAAAGAGGAGGGTGCCCGAGCATGTTAAGAATGTCCTGGAATGAAGCTGGTAAAGAGAGAGAGATGTTTTCCCTGGTCTGAGCAGAGGGTGTGTGGGTTCCATCTGATTGAAATGTTGCCCACCTGCTTCCAATGACTTGGAAGTTCTCTAGGATGACTTCCAGCCCCAACCAACTAAGCTTGCGTACAGGTCCTCGGAAGAGTCTGTACCTGCTCATCCCAACATCCCAGATGGTGGCCCGCAGCTCAGCCCTGCCCTCCCGTTCCACATATTGCAAGTACTGAGTTCATATTCAGTTCTCCCTCAGTTTCTCAACCTCATTTCACCTCTTCTCCCAATCCTCTGCTTCTGTCTCTGTATCTCTCTCTACACTCTTTTCTGATATGACATATTTCCCATGTCATTATATTCTTCAAAGATATAACTTTCAAGTGGCTGCATAATATTCTGTAACATGGATTAGCCATGTGCTGTGTTGTGCTATGCTTAGTCACTCTGACCCTTTGCAACCCCATGGACTGTAGCCCACCAGGCTTCTCTGTCCATGGGGATTCTCCAGGCAAGAGTCCTGGAGTGGGTTGCCATGCCCTTCTCCAAGGGATCTTCTCAACCCAGGATCGAACCCAGGCCTCCCACATTACAGGTGTATTCTTTACCAGCTAAGCTACCAGGGAAGCCCAGATCAGCCATTACTTATTCTAAATCTTTGTTGGACGTTTTGTCTGTTTCAAGATGAATTTTCAGTTGTCTAAATTTTTATGTACAGTAGTTGCTTATTCCCTGAGGACCTATTTAAAAAATTTTTCAAGAAATGGAATCACTTACACAAAGATATGCATGTTTATATGGCTTTTGACATATATTGCCAAATTGCTTTCTTGATCTCTCAAATGTTTGATGATAATGAGGTACTGAGAGATCAAAAGCATTTGCATTTGGTGAAACACATCTGAATAACAAGATAAAATGGAAAGTCTGAAGTAATCACTCTGATATATTTGGGTAAAAGCTGGATTTGATTGTTTTTGTCCATATTTTGAATTAACTAAGGAATGGAGAACTGGCCTCCACATTTTCCAACTACATGTTGTGAAAATTTATTAAGATAAATTGCTTCAGATGTACAGTTGGATCTTTCTGATTCCTAGATTGTGGTTACTGCCCTAACTGGTCAGCCTGGGGTAGAAAACACTTCCTGGCAGTCAGCAGGCTCATTATTCTGGGATCTAGAAACATGAGAACCAAGAAGAGGAAAGCTAATCCACCAAATAAACGAATAGGCATGGTGGACATGTAAGGGGCAGTCAGCTCAGGACAGTAAAATACCCTCAGGGAGAGAGGCTGAAAGACCCACCTCCTCCTGCCTTGCACCCTGGGGGGGGTCCTAAATCCTGACCCCCACTGTGCGAACTCAGGATGCTTGCCACCTTTCTGGTCCTCCCGGGGCCCCCAGGTTCTAGGATCTTGCAAAATAGCCTGAGGACAATTGAGAGGCTAAACAAAGGAGGAGAGCTTTCCAGAGGCTTCCTCTTGGAAGATTTTGCCAAATTTCTGGGAATATATAAGAAGCTTAGACCCAATAAAAAAAATGGGCCAAAGATCTAAATAGACATTTCTCCAAAGAAGACATACAGATGACTAACAAACACATGAAAAGATGCTCAACATCACTCATTATCAGAGAAATGCAAATCAAAACCACAATGAGGTACCATTACACGCCAGTCAGAATGGCTGCTATCCAAAAGTCTACAAGCAATAAATGCTGGTGAGGGTGTGGAGAAAAGGGAACCCTCTTACACTGTTGGTGGGAATGCAAACTAGTACATTCACTATGGAGAACAGTGTGGAGATTCCTTAAAAAACTGGAAATAGAACTGCCATATGACCCAGCAATCCCACTCCTGGGCATATACACCGAGGAAACCAGATCTGAAAGAGACACGTGCACCCCAGTGTTCATTGCAACACTGTTTATAATAGCCAGGACATGGAAGCAACCCAGATGCCCATCAGCAGACGAATGGATAAGGAAGCTGTGGTACATATACACCATGGAATATTACTCAGCCATTAAAGAATTTATTTGAATCAGTTCTGATGAGATGGATGAAACTGGAGCCCATTATACAGAGTGAAGTAAGCCAGAAAGATAAAGACCAATACAGTATACTAACACATATATATGGAATTTAAAAAAGATGGTAATGATAACCCTATATGCAAAACAGGAAAAGAGACACAGATGTATAGAACAGACTTTGGGACTCTATGGGAGAAGGCGAGGATGGGATGTTCTGAGAGAACAGCATTGAAACAAGTATACTATCAAGGGTGAAATAGATCACCAGCCCAGGTTGGATACATGAGACAAGTGCTCAGGGCTGGTGCACTGGGAAGACCCAGAGGGATGGGATGGGAAGGGAGGCGGGAGGGGGGATTGGGATGGGGAACACATGTAAATCCATGGCTAATTCATGTCAATGTAAGGCAAAAACCACTACAATATTGTAAAGTAATTAGCCTCCAACTAATAAAAATAAATGGGGAAAAAAAAAAAAAAGAAGAAGCTTAGGCTGTGAAAGCCTGGGTGATTCATGAATATAAATACATCACTAGGGGCAATCCAGCTTTATATTTTTTAACCAAAGCTCTTTTTAAAATGTTCCCTTTTGGATTTCAAAATGCTCCCTTTTCCAAATTACAATCATATAGAAGCATCAAACAAGAAAGCTCTTTGATAATACCCTGCCTATTTGGAGAAGGGTGGAGATGAGAAAGATGTCAGTGGGAGCTGTTGGGCTTGGTCACAGTCTAAGAAGCTGAGCTTTGATCATTCAGCAGAGATCATTCAGGACCATGATGTCTCCAATTCACAGCCTCAGACCAAAACTCATTAATAAGTCATGTCTCACCCACTCCATTAATGATCAGCAAATGATGGGAACTCTAGCCAAGAGACCCAGACTTCAGGACAGAGTGTCAAATAACAGCTGACACTGTCAACTAAATATAGTACTTTGGATTCAAATGAGTGATTCAGATTTGTTTTCTTACCTTTGCCTGGAACAGTATTATACAGAAGAGGGCTGTTTTGAAATGTTTCTCTTTTATGTGAAAGGAAGGTTTTATTGCAACCAGCTGGCCAGTGAGCTCAGATTCAATTCGGCAGAAATTGGATGCATCCACACATCCATCTCCAAGGCTGAGGGCATTTGGTATTGCTGGCCTCCTAAACATATGTGTGCACTTGACTCTGTAGACCAGGTCACCAAGAACAAGAGAGGGTTTGGGAAGTTACGTCAAAGTTTTACACCATTTCCAGAAACTTCCCCCTTTGTACTCTTCCCTTCTTTGTACTCATTCTCCTTCTTCATAAGATGAGAGCAATTAAAAGGCTAACTGGTCAATGATGAATGACACAAGCTAAACAATCTAGGATACTCTTTGGCTGAGATGATAATTGAAGAACCAAACTGATCTTTCCAGAATATACCCATATACTTAATCACTTTAAATGCGTTGACCAAGCTGACCAGATAATTTTTTTTGACCAGATAATTTTTTAATAAAATCTACAATAAAGTATACATTTGTTTCTCATTGGATATTAGTAGTCTTTTTCATCAAACTTGCTGGTACTGGCTAATCAGATTGATCAATGTGCCTTTCTGAATTTCAGTCAGTATCACTACATGTTAGGCCCATGAAGGAAGTCTAAGCTGTAGGTTTTCAAGGTTTTGTCTGCTATGAAATGCATACCCCTTGAATGTAGATGAATTTCTGTTTTCTATAAGCTTCTCCTCCCCTTGGACATTTTTCTGCCACTCAGCCAATTAGCAGATTCCATTATATTTAGGGAACATACACTGTATCTACATTCCTTGCCTGGTTATTGGTGTCTTGGGCACTGGTCATTGGTGTCATGAGAACAGAGAATGGAGTCTGCAGAAAAGTGTGCAAGTCAGTTTTCCATAAGGATTGCAGACCAGCAGTACATGTTCAGAACCCAATTA
The DNA here is from genome assembly GCF_963930625.1 of Muntiacus reevesi. Lineage (NCBI taxonomy): Eukaryota > Metazoa > Chordata > Mammalia > Artiodactyla > Cervidae > Muntiacus > Muntiacus reevesi. The sequence continues at coordinate 13,028,661 of NC_089259.1, forward strand.
TCAGTTCCAAAAGGGATGGCACAGGAAGGGGCTGTCACACTGTGAAACCTGCAGAGTAGAAGCTGAGTGGAACCCTTGAGAAATGGAGTCAGAGTTTAGACCATGAGGCTTCAAGAGAATTCCTCGAGCCAGGAATTCACAGCAACTCTACAGCAGCTTCTTAGTCCTCAGACATGGGTGTGGGGGGATCAATCAGAGAGTGATTACAATGGCAACCCACTCCAGTATTCTTGCCTGGAGAATCCCAAGGACAGAGGAACCCAATCCATTGGGTCGCAAAGAGTCAGACATGAGTGAAGCAACTTAGCACACACACATAACAGATGCAGCCAGTGGGAGGCACCAGACTTCAGGATCAGAGTGTCTAACAAAACCTCACTTGGAGTTCCTAACATATAGACCCCAGTCCAAACACTGGACTCTTCACACAGACACGCAAAGAGTACCATGGTCCTAAGTGTTTCATGAATGTGCTAGAAATGTCAGTAATACCATCAGTTCCTGGTAGTGAAAATGAAGTTAGACTTAGGTTAGACTGAGGTACGACACGCATGTGAGCTGTGAAAGTCTGTGTGTGGTGGCCTGGAGCCCCAAGGAGAGCTAACCCTCCAGCCTATTTCTTCCCAAACCCTTTTTCTTCTCTCCGTCACCCCTTTCCTTTCTCCATCGGGTCTCAGAACTGTCGTCAGACTCCTAAACCCTGATGTTAAGACCTGACCACTCTCCCCTGTGCTTCCTCACCAGCACCCATGTGAAGACCCTACCGCTAACACCACCTTGTTCCAATGGTGGTTTCGGATCTTTGTCAACAGAGTCAGAGTTTGTACCCCATGCAAGAAGCACAGCTCCTTCCTGGAGAAGTCCTTTCCTCCCGAAAGGAAGAAGAGTGGGAGGTTGTGCAAACGGGAATGGAGAACACATTTTGTGCTCCAAGAAGCTCTGTACCCCTAAGAGTGAGAAATGGCACTCACTGGTCAAGAGACAGCAGCTATGCTTCTACTGGCTCTCTCTCCAGCTATCCAAAGGCAGGCTGGGTAGTGGCTTCTCAGGGGGGAGAGATGGAAGGGAGGGGAGGAAGGGAGGGAGAGACAGGCAGGGCAGAGGGTAACCCTTCATCTTCTCATTGCAAAAGAAGTGCCACAGAAAATAGCAATGCCTCCAGAAAAGTAAATAAGGCAACCTGTACCCCATAAACTCAAGGCAGGCTTGGGTGAACAATGGGATTCTCATAATATCTGAATGGTGCCAGTGGAAACTAGTAGTGAGCTAGGCAGGCTTGTAACTTTTGCAATCTTTCAACAGGTTGGAGGATAGGCAGGTTACTTCCAGGAATTTCACTCATTCCTTAAATTCTTTTCTGAGTGGACCTGTGTTAAACAACTGAGTGATAGTGCCAAGCAGGAGCTGCAAAGCGGCCAAAAATGATAAACAAATGTGAGGGAAGGCCCAGGAGAGGGCAGGATCTGAGGGTTCCGGCACCGAAAGCAGAGCTTACAACTTAGATCCCATAATTCTGCCAGTTTTTTACAAAACCATGGCTACTTTGTCTAGCTGACACTTTGGAATTGCCCTTTATTATTAACTTTTGAATGATTCTAGTATAAAACAAAATCAATTCCTGACTCATTAGACTCTACAAAAATAGTAATGGTATTGAGTTATAGTAGGCACATTTGACAGTATTATTAATATAAAGGTCTAAAAGTGACTTGGTAAACCCTAGTTAAAACTGTGTTTCTCTTAGATCTTCACGTGAAGTTTTCTGTCTTGGAGGCTGATTTAACAGCAGGTTAACACGGATTTGATGAGGAAGAGGATGATAATTATGAAATTTTGATACAAATGGCCAAGGAAATAGAATTTTCATTAATGGAAATGGGAAAGCCCCCAGAAATGATTAGCTTGAGAGAAAGCTGATGCATTACACATGAAGTGTGAGATGTGGGTAAAACACCAAGTTAGAAACAGCACATGGGAAGCAAGTATAAACCTGGAGGAAATTTTGGTAATTAGCATATTGCAGAAGCCAAGGAAGCAGATATGATTGAAATGGGAGAGAAAGTGAAAGTGAGGGAGCAGAAGAGGAAGGTCAAAGAGCACGTGGAGAATCCAGCTCCGAGGGGATCAGCTGAGGATAAGCTTCCTGGTGGAGGAAGCAAAGGAAGAATCTAAAGAGAGAACCAGCACAGAGCTTGGTGCCATGGAGGCCAAGGGGGACTGTGAGCAGCCAAGACAGCCTGTGGTCTAACAGCTCTGGAACTGGTCTCCTACGACTCTCCCCTTGACTCTCCCCTCTCCTGGGCACTGGCTTCCTTGCCCTTCCTTGTATAGGCAGATAGGCCCCGGTGTAGGGTCTTAGCCCTGGTCACCCTCTCTGCCTGGAGCACCCCCGACCTCAGAGGTCCACACAGTTGCCTCTCACTTCCTTCGTCTCTGCCTGATTGCCACTTTCTCAGTGTGGTCTACCCGCTCTCTCTCCTGTTTTCCCTAGGACCACTTAATATACCAGGAAAAGGGAAGTGAAGTTGCCCAGTCATGTCCAACTCTTTGTGACCTCATGGACTGTAGCATACCAGGCTCCTCCGTCTATGGGATTTTCCAGGCAAGGGTACTGGAGTGGGTTTCCATTTCCTTCTCCAGAGGATCTTCCCAACCCAGGGATCGAACCCAGATCTCCCACATTGCAGGCAGACACTTTACCATCTGAGCCACCAGGGAAGCAAATATTACTGGAGTGGGTAGCCTTTCCCTTCTCCAGGGGATCTTCCCAACCCAGGGATCAAACCCAGTTTCCTGCATTATAGGAGGATTCTTTACCAACTGAGCTACGAGGGAAGCCCTTTAATACATTGATGCTAGATAATTTACTTACTCATTTGTCTACAAAATAATAATTGCTTATGCTGTTTGATATCAGTCTAATCAAATATAAACATCATGAAGTCACCTTTCCTGAGTGCCTACAACAGTCCTTAGTATACAGAAATATCAAATGACTATTTGTTAAAGGAAAGAATGAACAGTGTTGTACAGAGCTGAGAGGACAAGGTGGCTAGTGCAGGAGAATGGGCAAGGTCAACTGGACTAGATCTTGGGTGGTCTCAGCCTGCATCAGCTTGGAGCAGGGCTAGGGTTCCCAGCAAGAGATTGAGACTGGGTTGCAGTGGAGCAACAGATTCTAGCTACTAGACCAGTGGCCAGTGACAAGGGCCCTGCCCTTCAGCCTGAAAAAAATTTTGAGAAGACAGAAAAGTAGTGAAGCAAGTAAAGTGTTTATTAAGAGTATAACGAGCATGTACAGTACGCGTGGGCAGGCACACAGGCAGATTGAGAGAGAGTCACTGAGTTGAGCCCTTGTGGTAGTTTAAATTATTTTATGGGGCATTTTTTCAGGTTTCCTTTGGCCAATCCTTCTGATTTGCCTGGTTCACAGTCCATATTTGGTATATCTCAGGATCCTCCCATGTGTGCGCACACATCTCTTAGCCACGATGGATTTTACCGAAAAGGCGTCTGGGTAGAGCTTCCCTTGACATCACTCCCCTTTGGCCTCCAAGGAGCCTTTTCTGCGCATGTGTGGTCGGGGAGGCCTCCTGACTTCGAGAATAAGAAATATGTGATCTGGGCAGGGCCCAGCCTTCTCCCTTAATTGTCATACTATTCTGGTCTTGGAGTTTTGGTCCATAGGGAATGAATCTCCAATGGCTTTTTATCCTGGTGGGGGTCCATCTGCCTCCTGCCTCAGACTGATGTTGGGGAAATCCTTGGCAGATCTAGTGAGGGAAGTTTGGGGATGGTAATGGGGGGTGGGGCAAGTGGGCAGGGTAGAGGAAGTGGAGGCCCCAAGGTCAGAGAGGTAACTCAGAGAGTAAACCAGTTACATTTGGGCATAATGTTTAAAACTCCACAACTGCAAGTAACTGGATCTGTTCTTCATGCTGCCGGTTTTGGAAGACAAATCAAAGGCACGCACTGGGTTGGCAATCACAATGGGCTGGTCTGTGTGGAGTTGCAATTTACAGGGCGGGCTGTGACCTGCACTGTCTGCAAATCCTTGTGAGATTGAGCTGTTCTATAAAGGAGGGTACACACAGCCTGTTCAAGTACCACCTATTTTAAGACAATTCAGTTTTCTGCAAAACCCAAAGCTACAAACCTCATGAGTCAAGAGTGATGGGTTTCAGAGATAAGATAGAAAAGGGAAGTGGGAAACCAACCCAGAATGCAGCTAGGGCTCCACAAAGAGCACAGGAAGAAGGGGGAAGAAGCCATCCCCTGCTGAGATAAGGCGACAGTCTGGGCCTGCCCCAGAGAAAAACAACCCCGTCCAAGGGCCACGGGGGAGGAAAGGGTAGAGGGAGGAGGCCGTTCTCGGAAGTGAAGACGGCCAGAGGAGAACAACAAGCTCAATTATAGAAAGATTGGCAGGAAGAGGATCTGCTGCAGGAGGGAGTTTTGGAATTTGAGACGGTGAATAAGCCAGAAACTGAGGAGTCAAAGAGGAGGGGAAGAGAAAACCCTGAGGGCACTCAAAGGAGAGTTAAATTCATTTCAGGAGCAGGTTCCAAGAATAGGAGAATAGACAAGGCTGCAGAGAGAGCCCAAGGAGGAACTTGAAGAACAAAGCGAAAAATAAACAAACAGAAGAGACGAATGGAAAATCTGAGGGTACCTTTCGTACACGAGCCTGGCAAGTGTTCAGGGGTGTGTGGAATTTGTTTGATGTTGGGTCATTAATTCATTCCACTGTGCCATGTGGTTGCATAAGTAACACATCAACACCCTGTGAGAGTCAAATGCAGTGCAGAGAAGTGGGGCCCCCCAGAGATGGGGGGAATGATGCTCACCCAAGGATTTAGTGGTGTTTGACCCTAGAGAACATGGGAGGTGGGCTCACTAGGAGTCCACTCCCTGGTGGACACTGGAGCCCTAAGGAAAAACTCACAATGTTCTCTATCTGGTGTAGAAGGCTTGATCAATGAGCCAGAAAATATTTCCTTTGGTTGCCATCAGCAGCAGGTAGCACTGGGATCTCCAGCAACTCTTGCGGGGTGGCCTCCTAGTGTCTTAGGCCTTGGCAGGGGCCTGTTTTAACTGCGTTCACACAGGAATACCAATGGTTAACATTAACTGGTGGGGGGGGGTGGGGGAGGTCCATGCCATGTGCTGTGCTGAGCTCTTCATAGACAGTCCATCCTGATTATTTGTGAATTCCACATTTGCTTATTTGCTAGAATGTATTTGTAACTCCAAAATCAATACTCGTAGAGCTTTTGTGGTCATTTGGGGACAAGGGCAGACAGAAAAATCTGAGTCCCCTGACATGCATGTGTGTTCCCAGCTGAGGTCAAACAGGGTGACTCTTCTTGTTTCAACTTTCATACTGTAAACAAGCATACTTTTTGGAGTCTTTGTGCTTTTTGTTGGTGATTTCACAGTTTGATATGGGCCTCAAGTGTAATAATGCTAAAATGTCTTCTAGTATTATTGCTAAGCACAAGAAGGCTATGATCTTTTTTAGGGAAAAAGGTATACTTTAGATAAACTTTGTTTCAGTATGAGTTCTGATGCCATTGGCCATGAGTTTAACGTTAACGAATCAGCACTATGTATTATTATTATTTTTTTACTCTTTCTTTATAAAAGTTATTTATTTTAAAAATTTTGGCTGCACTGGGCCATCATTGCTGCTCTTGGGATTTTTCTAGTGTTGGTGAGTGGGAGCTTCTCTCTAGTTGCAATGTTGGGCTTCTCATTGTGGTGGCTTCTCTTGTGGCTCAGGGACTCTAGAGCACAGGTTTGTGTATTTATTTCTTTGACTGGTTTGGGTCTTAGCTGTGGCGTGAGGGATCTCTAGTTGCACTGTGGGCTCAGTAATTGCAGCACTGAGCTCACTAGCTGTGGCCAACAGGCACCAGAGTGTATGGGATCAGTAGTTGCAGTGCACGGGCCTAGCCGCTCCACAGCATATGGGATCTTAGTTCCCAGACCAGGGATCAAACTTGTGACCCCTGCATTGCAAGGCAGACCCTTAACCCCTGGACCACCAGGGAAGTCCCAACACTATATATTAAATAAGTTGTATTTAAACAGAAACACACACAAGACAAGATTATGTTTTGATTAGTTGAGAAAAATGTGACCAGAGGCTCTCAGGAATCTAAATCTGTATTTCCTCTCCTAGTGATGGTTCAGTACTTGCTAATTCAGTGTTCATGGTGACTCTACAGACCACAACTGCCATGAATAATGAGAACTGACTATACATTATTTCACTAAATAATCATGGTTCCAGAAATTAATTGTACAAGGGGCTTCTCTGGTGGCTCAGTGATAAAGAATCCACCTGCAATTCAAGAGACGTGTATTTGATCTCTGGGTAGGGAAGATCCCCTGGAGAAGGAAATGGCAACTCACTCCAGTATTCTTGCCTGGGAAATCCCACGGACGTGGGAGCCTGGCGGGCTACAGTCCAAGGGGTTGCCAAGAGTCGGAATTGACTTAGCTACTGAACTACCAATTCTACAAAGATAACATTTTACAAAAATGCCTAGAGAGGTTAAATATTGTGTTCAAAGCTTTAATACTGGCAAAGAAGTAGAACCTAGTTCTGACTCTGGATCTCCAGCTCATGATGCTGATATTACCCTGGCTTGAAGGTGGATTCTGGGAAATGGTGGATTCCCCACAATGTACAGAGGATTTTATTCGTGAACAAAACATAAGTTGGCCTGAGAAAGCTCCTAGAAATTGCTTAATGGGAATTTTAAGTACAACCAGAATTTCTAAAATCACAGGTAGAGAAAGAACCAGGAAACTAGTTTGTTGTTTTTGCTATGACTTTAGTTTATATTCTGAAATGGGATGGCCTGGGGAGACTTGGATCTACATGAGGTTGTGATCGTGCTTTGAAGAGAACAAGGCGCTGTAAAAATACGTGATTCAATACAAAAACACTGAGCTGGGAGCAGGAAGTCCTATTCTAAACCTAATTCTGCCAGTAACTGCTGGCAAGCTTGAGAAAGTCCTTCACAGCTCTACGCTTTTGCCGCTCCACCTGAAACATGAACATACTGGATGATTCCCTCTGCTCTGATTTTAGACTCTGAAAACTGTACAGTTAATAGGCTCTGAAAACTGTATAGTTTATAGGCTCTGAAAACTGTATAGTTTTTAGGCTCTAAATTAAAAAACTGTATAGTTTTTAGGCTCTGAAAACTGTATAGTTTAGGCTCTGAAAACTATGTGGTTTCTAACTGAGTGATGTCAGTTCTATTCTGCCTGGGATAGACTTAGTTTTCACCTTTTGTCTTGGCATAAGTATTAACAGCATCTTTCACTCTCAGAAGTGTGACAATCTGGACAATAAATTACATGATTGTCCTATGCTCAACCCATACTTGTTCTGGGTGTTTTCTTGGCTAGATCAGATACAAGGAAGCCCGTAGGAGTGAAGACCAGCTGGGTTTCTCCTTCCAGATACACTGGGTTCCTGGTGTCAGGTCACGGAGCTGCTTGGCTGCTGCCTGCTGCCAGGTTCCTGGTCTCTCCACCCTGGCACTTGCCTCACACCTTGGGTCTCTAGACCAAGGAACCTGCTGCTTACCCTGGGGAAAAATTCTGATTTGGCTTTTGATTCCCCCAAAAGAAAATTATATCCATTGGACTGTGAAAAGAGGACAGTCTTTGATATGGAGAAGTAACTTGATATAGCACTGCCAATTAAAGGACACAGTGTGTCTCAATGAGGTCATTCCTAGCTGTACTAGATGTGATGCCTTTTTAAACAAATTACCTACATTCATGGTATAATTCTACCCATACTGATTGAGTGTAACAAAAATAAAATTTCAAATGTAGAAATAAAAAAGCTAGACTGAGAAGTGAAATGTTGAAACAAAAACTTCTGGTAGACTCCTGAGTCTTCTGAAATATACTGTTTGTCTTTCTAAACACTGTTTTTACCCTCTTATTGTCATGTAAGAAAATTACATGAATGAATCACTAGTCAAAAAATAAGGAAATAGATAAAATCTTCTATTAAACAAAATAATTTTCCTTCACTCATTCAAATTTTATAGAAATAAAGCACACAAAAGAGAAAATAATTATACCCTACTCTTTTTAGTTGGTTAAAATTCACTAGATAATTTTATTACACTGTTAGCCAGACACTTCTTCCCAGATAGTAAAATACAAGCTTTAACATAGATCAGATTAAATAATCCTAAACTTTTTGAATATAGTTTAGAAAATGAAATAATCAGTTAGTCTAATTCTCTAACCTGTGTTTCAGGTTCAAATGCTCCTTTCCTATCTTTCTGGGTAAACTTCAGCTATTCAATCCAGAAAATGTAACATGTTAATGACTGAAGAAACCTCCAAACTGGCATCTTAATTGAAATCCTGTTTCTGCGTGCTGCTCTCAGGTTAGGAATGAACAATTTCTCAGTAGCAGTTGCTTGCTTCCTGGAAAGAGCTCTGGTTCAGAAAGGAGAGTTGGGAGAGAACTTGTACTTGGTGCAAACCTAACTGACTGAGTTGTGTCTCTTATTACAACCCTTGAGACAGTATCAAAATGGATTATTGGCTAAAAGATCACATTCCTTCGAACCTGCCAACTAGAAACTCAAATGGAAGACTGTATCCTGAATGCTCTGAATCAAAGATGTCAGAGTAGCCTTGGGTCTCTCCCTTCGTGGTCAGGACCCAGGGAAAGCCAAGGCCTGGCAGGGGCTCTGCTGGTCTACACCCTGAAGAGGAAGAAACCACCAGCAACTTTTATCTGGTTCAGTTCAGAAATTAAAATCCCCTGTCATTGCCCCCAAAGGGATAATTTGATTTTATGAGCAAATAGCAAAAGGCATTTTGCCTAAAAAAAAAAAAAGTACCATCAAAAATCTGTTTGCTGTTGGTTTCTTACAGTTCCACAATTATATTAATTTGAAATGCTAGATGTGTTTAGAACATTTTATTTTGTTGCTGACATGTGTTAAGTGAAAATCTCTTATGATGTTGGGCTTTTATGCTTAATCTGTTTTCTGTTAATAATCCTTCTCGTTTGATTATGAAAAAATGAAACAAATGTCTCTTTGTTTTGTGTCTGGTTCAAGATATTTGACTTTTAAATGTTGGCCAAAGGAAGGAGAATGTGGTTGCTATTTGCTAAGCCTGGATGAAGAAATTCGCTATGTGTGTTAGTTGAACTCACTGGTACTCCTGCTTACCTGCTACCCATTCTCCTCCCCAGCCACTTTCTCCTTCTTAAATGTTTCACCAACACGTTCCTCATGTTTGGTCATAACTACATGCACTGTTTCATCTTCTTCTTTTATCTAATGTTTGGAGTAAAATAAAAGTTCGAGGGTAACCGATTCACATCTTGAACTATTGGCAAAGACTGACCAGGCCAACGCCAGAGATACAGATTATATTTAAGATCAAGATTCAGAAGCAAGGTGGGTGAAGAAGGTCCAGGGCCAGGGAGGCCACAGGTCTGAGGTGATGATGAATGATCACCAGCACCCCAGAGACTCGTTCGTGGCTGGCCCTTCAGCCTCCTCTTGGTTTTCTACTATGAGCAGGTGTCCCTGGGCCCCCCTCAGGTGGGCAAACATCCTGGGAGTGGGAGACCAGAGGTGCTCTCTGCCTCTGACTGGAGGAACTAGATTCAAGTTCTAGGAATCTTGGTGAGTTTTTACCTTTGTAATGTTTATTTTCTCAAGGTTGGAGACAAAACTGAACAATGTAAGTAATTCTGTTTAATGTAAATCAGGAAAGGAAAAAAAAAAGTCACTAAGAAGTTTGTTCCATACCACACACAGAGACCATAATATTCATGTAAACTGGAGAGGATGCCCGGAACTGAGAATATTCAGTATAAAGGAATAATAGAAGCAAGTCCTCCAAAATGTTCTGATGAACCCAGATATATTTAAAGTAGTGAAAAAATAAAGAGTGCCCTTTTTCTGTCACAAATGTGACAGGCTTAGTAAAGAACTATGTCTACACTTACTGTATGATGTTGTTAAAGGAGGGACAGGGAGAGAGTTCATCAAATGAGTTTAGTGAGTCAACGAGGGCTTTTTCCTGTTGGGAAGGAAACTATCAAAGGTGAGACACCTAGGAGAAAAGAGACATGTTTTGATCAAGTTTTTTTTTTTTTTTTTTTTTTCTTTGCCCATAGTCTGGCCTTGAAAAGAGAGATCACAGAACGGGGAAAAAAATAGTTTGAAGCTTCCCAAGAGATGAGTTCCAGGAAACAGTGAAGGACAGGGAAGCCTGGTGTGCTGCAGTCCATGGGGTCGCAAAGAGTGAGACACAACTGAGCAACTGAACAACAAGGAGGTGGGCAACTGGCTCTTCTTCAATAAAGAAGATGCTCTTCCTGATCCTCGACAGGCGAAAAACATGAAATCTCAGTAGCCTTCTAGGAGGAAGGGCAGGAAAAGAAACAGTGGAGGGAATTTCATCCCCAGCTACTGGAGGTCCCACAGATGCAAGAAAGATCTGGGACCTGAGTGTGATAAGTGATCACCTGTGATGAATCAAAAGTGCCCCAGGAAGGGAAAAGAAAGGTTTGGTCTTTTTTGCAGTGGCTGACAGTACTGGAGTGTGACAAGGAGACTGATAAAGAGATCACATATTTAAGGGTATGCCTTCAAATTTTATTCTGTAATTTATTACATCTTATATATGTAAAATAGCTAACTCTGAAAATGAAATTGTTTTAGAAAACATTTTTTAATCAAAAAACCCTAATTAGCCATTTTCCTGTTTCTTCAGTTTTTCCTAATTAAAGAAAGCTGTCTGCATACCCTCCAGCCCTTCAGGAGATTGTGGTGTTTATGTGGTGCATAATCATTTCAGATTTAGTGCACAAATAATCAGGCCCTGGAAGACTGGCCTGGAGCATCTATACTTATTAACTGATGGCAAATGTTAAACTCTAGGAACAAACAAATGCTCACTCAGATCATCATGTGGGAAAAAAAAAAAAAAAGTATACAAGCCGTGGAGCCAGAGAGACACAGGTTCAAACTCCAGCTGCAAAGTAAATAGCCGCGTCACCTATAACCTCTGAGATTTTTGTTTCCGACCAGCGTCAGCTGATTTAATAAGGTGTACAACTGTAGGAATTATATATAATACATACCAAGTGCAAACACAGCACCCCCAGAACTTTAGGGCCTCAAGAAGAGCTCATTACTGTTAATACAGGAGACTGTGAGGGCATCCGTATCTTTAGAGATACAGATACTTTATAGATGGAGTATCTTAAATCTTATGATTTTAAAATCCCTTTGATCTCCTAAATATAAAGCCATAATTCAGCATTCAGGAAAATGGTTTAGGGAAATGTTAAGAAGTACAACATTTTAATTCAAACTAGAAATATTTTTGGCCTCACCTAGGGTGACCAACTTGCCTGCTTTGCTCTGAACTGAAGGAGTCCCTGGGATGTGGGGCTTTTAGTACAGAAACTAAGAAATTCCCAGGCAAACCAAGATGAGTCAGTCACTCTAGCCTCACCTCAGAAGTACCTGACCCTTTAACTACACCTGGGATCCTTACCTGGAAACCTGTTAGAAATCAAATCCTTGAGTCCCAACCCAGACCTATTGAGTCAGAAACTCTAAGGATGAGGTCTAGCAATCTGGGTTTAAATGAGTTCTCCAGGTGATTTTGAGACATGTAGCATGCTAATGTTTGAGAAATGTTTGTTTATAATATGTGATTTATGTCAGACTAAGACATTTCACAGAGAAAATGTGAATAGAAAAAAAACAATGAATTAAACCTATTTCAAGACACTTAAGTCAATATTTTCATGGCTGATTATTTTCCATTATTAATATTTCCCAAGTTTTCTGTCATTTCATCACTGAGCTATGATCAGTGAGGAATGAGTAAGAAGACCAAGATACTGTAACCAGCGTAATAATTCAGCTCAGAAAGTAAGCTGCATCTGTTAAAGCTTTGCGGGAAGGTTGGTAGGAGAGTAGAGTTACGCAAACTAAAACCCAGGTTCTAGTCTAATGGTTTCTCTACCTTTGCAAAACATCACACAGTGAGTTTCCAGGGCTGGGTGTAGGGAAGTAAGTATTTGGGTGGGGCCAGATAATACCTCTGGAGGGAATCACCCAGGAGACTCCCAAATTAATGCCATTTTAGTTCCTGCAACAACCACACCAGTCAGTTCCTCGGAAGGCTCTGGTTACTTTTGCAAAGCAAACCGGGGGGATTTTCATAATACTTGGTTATTATATATGACTTCAAATATTTCAATGTCTAGGACACAGGACTGGGCAACAATCTGTTTTATCCTTATTGAAATCTTCACAACAGGCCCCTCAGCAGCGAAGAGTTTTCTCAGTGAAGGGTGACTGCTTTTGGTGCTGAGTGGAGAGGGATCAAACAACAGCCAGATAACAATGATGAGTGTAAGTGAGGAGTGGAATGAAAGGAGTCATTAAACTCTCATTGTCACCACTATTCCAGTGGGAATTGTGGGATGTCAGCAAATGATTAAGGAGCTATGACTTGATCATTTTTCACTGATTGCCTTGATTTTTGCACACAAATATGACATAAGGATATATCATTACCAGATTTGCCACAGAGCCTAAGTTTTCCTCCAATAATAGGCCTAATCATACCCTTCTTTCCCAAGAAGGATGATTTGTTTGGCCAGGGATGGAATCAGACGAGGCTTCTTCAATTGGCATACTTTTCCCCTTCATCCCACTGTGAAGTCCTAGAGGTCAAGTCCTTTTTTTGCTAAACCTAAGAATCCCAAAGACCAAAGTTGTTGCTAGAGTATACTAACTTTTGTCTCAGTTTAAATGTAACTTTTCTATTACACCTAGCATAGCCCCTTCTATCTGAAAGACAGATATATATTATTTTTTATATTCTTTCCAGTATAGGTTATTATAAGATATTGAATATTGTCATTTTATCCCATCCAGCAAAGCAAACGCTCTTCATTGTTCCTTCATGATTTAATTACTATAGGATATGAATGTAACTTTCTCTGGGAAAAAACAAAACACTAAACAGACAAAAATTCAGAATCAAGGTTTCAGGCTAGTTTCATTGATTTTTGAGAGATGAAATGGAGGAGATTTGTGCAGGGGAGATGCTGGGTGGTACTGTGTGGGTCGGGCCTGGCAGACACTCGAGGTGTTAAGTCTGGGTTTGAATTCAGACTAGAAAATCATTACTTGCTAAAGGTCTTGAGAATTTGGGCCCAGAAAAGTCTATGTCAAGAGATATTAGCTTTGAAAGAATTTATGATTTTGCAGAACTAGAAAAAAGTTTTAACTATAACCTTTTCTGTCCTACTGTAGAACATCTTTGTCTTGGAGCAACCCAAGCTGTGTGTAAGAGCAGTCATTTATAATTTCTGGCCTCACAAGCCAGCACTTAAATTCTAGAAAAGGAACTCAAAGCAGTTCATGGAACATAGCCTCTCACCATAGCAACATTTGAAGTCTGCTTCTGAGTTAAATCCATACCTTCTGGAGGCCTCTTATAAATTAGTGTCAAAATTAAAAATTATTTATACTTTAATAACTTACATAATGTAAAACTTGGTGACTATAGTTGATAACACTGTATTATCATTGAAATTTGTTAGGAGAGTAAAACTTTGTTCTTCTCATCAAAAAATAAAAAAGAAAGATATATATGTGATGTGATGGATGTGTTAATTAAACAGATGGTGGGTTTAAAAAATTTATGCTTGACTATCAAATAGGAAGTAGTGTATTAATTTCACTGTCATATAAACATAATAATGACCAGACATAGTCTCCTCATTTCTTTGGAAATCATACCCTATCTAGTTTCTTAGGGATACACGTGTGAAAGAGGGGGAAAAGAATAATTACTGTTTAGTTCCCTGGATGCCAGGAGTGAAAAGGACTAAACTAACTTTAATGAACACCTTCTGTATGCCGGCTGCTTTGCATATGAACTGAGATGAAGGCATCTCAGTTAACTTTCACAACCACTTTATAAAGTGGGTATTTTTTCTTCCCATTTTAAACGAGGACACTGTGGCTCATTGCCTTTTGTTAAAATACAACAGCCAAGCGTCCATAAGCTCATGGGGCCAAGATGTGAACACATGTCTCACTGATGCCCAAGCCCATGTGCTTCCCAATGTGAAATGATGCTCCCCAAAGTGGTCCTGGTTTGGGTCTAGTCCTGGACCTGGATTTCCCAAAGCAATGAACACTGGTAGAGCTGTGAAGCAGAGCAGGTTATTGAGTTTCTTCCCTCCCAGTTTTCTCCTAAAGTCTAATCTTTAATTTGCAGCTGTAACCCTGCATTCCAAGGCTCACATTGAGCTTGGATTTTCCTTATTGCCTTAGCAGTTACTTTCTCACTTGCAATGAGATGATCCCATCTCTGGTCACTCTGCCACTAATTCCCCGGTCATTCCTCTTACCCACTGCCCACAGTACAGCTGTTTAAAGTCCTACACATGGGCGACCGGACAATGTTAACTGTGATCACTCCTCTTCAGTAAGGTCATTCACCAGTTTCTCAGTGTATTCATTCCTTGGGCTACTGCAACAAATGACCCCCAACCCACATGGCTTAAATAACAGAGATATAGTGTCCCAAAGTACTGCAGGCTAGAAGTTCAAAATCAAGATATTGGCAGGGCCATGCTTCCTCTGAAAGTCCTAGACAAGAGCCTTCCATGTCTCTTCTTGGTTTCTGGTGGTTTCCAGTAATCCTTAGCTTATAGGTACATCACTCCAGTCCTTGTATCTACCCTCTATCTCTATCTTTCTTCTTATAAGGACAAAAGTCACTGGATTTAACCCCCACTCTTATCCACTATGGTCTGATCTTAACTAATTATATCTGCAAAGACCCTATTTCTAAGTAAGGTCACATTCTGAGATTCCAGGCAGACATGAATGTTTTTTTTTTTTTGGTGGTGGGGGGGGCACAATATTCAATATAGTGTACTTAGGTACCTACTGGCCCTCATTCTCTGCCGAAATTCACCATATGGGGTCTCCTGGTGGTGACAGTGCTTAGAGCAACAAATGGGCTCAGAAAGACCTTGGAATCCATTTGAATATGAGGTTCTATTCCTTATTGTGGAGACTGCAACAGACTATTCATTCTCCCTGCTTGTTATGAAACAGGTAATAGATTTAACTAGCTGTGAAGAACATATCTTACCATTTGATATATGGTTAATTATACTTTAAAGTGGGCTTCCCTGATGGCTCAGATGGTAAAGAATTTGCCTGAAATGCAAGAGACCTGGGTTCAGTTCCTTGGTCAGGAAGATCCTCTGGAGGAAGAAATGGCAACCAACACCAGTATTCTTGCCTGGACAGTTCCATGGACAGAGAAGCCTGGTGGGCTACAGTCCATGGGGTCACAAAGCACAACTAAGCAATTAACAATATTTTAATAGAAAAAATGCCCTGAAGACATAGCAAAATGCCCTGAAAATAAGGCAAAAAGTTTATATCACCATCAAAGAAAAAGCATATCAGTTTAACAGATGATAGAAATATCTTTAAAAAAAAAATCCTGAATGGAGAAAAGCTAACAAATTTTAAGCTGTGCTTGCCAAAGCGGCTCTCATAGACAGCCATGTACTTGGTAACTTTTTCAAGGGCTTGAAGTATTGGGATGGCCAAAAATTTGTTCAGGTTTTTCTGTAGGATGTGTCTGTAAACCTGAACAAATATTTTGGACAACCCAATAACTTGAAAGAAAGATTTTTTTAAAAAATTCAGTTAGATCAAAAGTTCTACTCACCCTCATATACAATGTCAACTGAAATTCTGACAAACTGGTCACACATGTTCACAGGCAGAATCCAGATTTTGAACTATGGTCTCCAAGTGAATTACACTGGAGAGAAAGCAAGGACATTTTGTTTATTATCCTCCATTAGCCAAACTGGATCTACAGCTCACAAGAACAGTCACAAGAAACTGCAAAACAAATCAGGAACTTGCGCTGATGGAAATCATCTCAATTTAAATAAACTTTAAGAAGCTTGCTGAATATAACTCTTATGACAGTCTTTCAAAGATCACTTTCCCAAGTGGATTTATTTGAAAAGAAATTAGCCAGACTGGAAACAATCTGGAAAACTCTAGTTTTGCTATATTTACTTTTTTTCTGTGAGGGTGGAAGGGCTCAGGGTAACAATGTATGGTGGACTAGAGAGACACCATCCTTCTCTAAACCTTGAGATTTACCAACAGGTGGAAGAGGTAGGCATTGCTAAACAGGCAGAGAGTATGTATATCTTGAAGACTGTTTTAAAAGTGTGCAAGCCTCTGGACTACAGGACTTGTCTAGCAGGCTATGTTAATCCCTTAATGTTTGTCAGGAAACAACACAGGCAATTAGTTAACAGCATGGACTTGAAAACCAGTCAGACTTGTAAAGGAGTCCCTTTAATGTCTCTATGAGTAACAAAATTAATTTCCATACATTTCATCATATTGAAATCAAAGCTTGTGAAAGTGTCTATTACATAAAGTTACAACATGTCTTAAATAAGGTAACACATGCGAAATGAACAGCAGGTTAAGTGTTCAGTTCATGTTGGCAATTATTAGAAACCCTTTTCTCATTTGTTTTGTTTTGTTTTGTCTTTGGAATGTTCAGAGACAACTTTCTAATAGTTAAACACAATGCTTAATTGCCTTTTCAGGGGAATTTCCACTGCATACTTTGTAGGCATGAGGCCCAGGGGTTTGTGTTCTTGGCCTTGAGGTCCCATTAACAGCTGTGCAGTGGGAGGTAGGATGCATCCAGAGTTAACATATTTGCACTGGAGTGCTGGTGCTGCGGCTCACAAGTCAGCCCAGCCTCTCTAGGCCTGGTTTCTACCTGCAGATGGCATGCTCGGTTTGTATCCACAGCTGATATGACAAGTGAGCCTATAGAGAGAACTGGTGAGGGGACATAGAATCGAATGGGGGTCATGGTTAGTAGGGTTAGAATACAGATAGATGGTGAAGTTTAGGGGAAAAGGAAGATGATGAAAGAAGAGGAGAATCAAATGGTTGTAGAGGAAAGAGATGAGGAAGACAAATGAAGAAAAGAGAGGGAGAAAGAGGAAGGAGAGTAGGAAAAAAGAAGAGAGGGTTGACTGGGAATCCCGATTCTGCTTGATTGTGTAAGTGATGAGCAGTGGCTGGATCCCTGCAACCTGACTGAGAGCTCAGGACTATGGCTGGCAGTGCTGACTGCCCTGAATGAGGAAATTTTGTGAAGTAAGCATTGCTATACCTTTCTTTTCCAGGAATTACGATTTGGAGACAAAAACTTTCTCCAAAGGGTAAGTGCAGTATCAGACCAAAAACAGGAGGATTGTTTAAAATGTTCTTAGAAAAGGAAACAGAAAGGACAAGGGAGGAAGTTATTATATAAATAATGCAAGAAAATTTCCCTGGAGAACATAAGAATTTGGAGGAAAGGGCTCTTCAAATGCACAGCAGCATAATAAAATGAAAAACACAACAAAGTTCATGATAGTCCTGAAGTTTTGTGACATTCATAAACAGTAAAACATAAGCATCCAACAGGAAAAAATAGGTCACACAATATAGATTAGGAATTAGAGGGGCATCCGTCTCCTCAAGGACAACACTAGAAGCTAAAATACAATAGAACAATGTCCTCTGTTCATCAAGAAACTATTTTCTAACCTAGATTTATATACCTAACCCAATTAAGTATTTTCAGATGTGAAAGTGAAAGTGAAGTCGCTCAGTCGTGTACGACTCTTTGCAACCCCATGGACAGTAGCCTGTACCAGGCTCTTCCATCCATGGGATTTTCTAGGCAAGAGTACTGGAGTGGGTTGCCACTTCCTTCTCCAGGGAATCTTCCCAACCCAGGGATCGAACCCAGGTCTCTTGCAATATAGACAGACGCTTTACCGTCTGAGCCATTCGGATGTAGTCAGTGTCAAAAGTTGATTTGCCACACACAGTTTCTTAGGGAGCAGCAAAATGTGTTCTATATAAATTAAGAAAAAGAAAGAAAGAAAGGAGAGAAAGAAACAAGGAAGAGGGATTCAGGAAACACAGGCTTTTTTATAGGAGAGAAGCAAAGGGGATTTCCAGTCTTCTGCTAAGGGTAAATCCTTAAGAGTCCTAGAAACAGTGAAGACTGGAGCAGGAAGGCAAGGAACTGTGAGAAGTTTGTAGGAAGAAGAAATTGAAACTGATGACACCAGATGCATTTGATCATGTTGAGAGACTCTAGTTCAGGTGGAGACTTGAATGAAAAACAAGTAGAAAATAGAATAAATTCTATTTATTGGTGGGGGGAGGGAGTTAACTAAGAAAGGAATGTAATCATAGTAAATTACATAGCTCAGTTCTGATGATGTTTACTGCCATAACAGTATAAATACTGAATCCTTATGTAATCACAAATCATAATAAGCTACACTGGAAGGATGAGTGAGGGGGAAGTGAGTATCTGGAGGGTGAAACAGGAGAAGTAAATTCTAATCTTTCAATTTAATAATTTAATATATACTATCTAAGTGTGAGAAGGAAATGGCAACCCACTCCAGTATTTCTTGCCTGGAAAATTCCATGAACAGAGGAGTCTGGTAGGCTTCAGTCCATGGGGATCACAAAGAGTTGGACATTACTAAGCATGCACATTCCACCCCACACCTTCTAAGTGTGAGAAAACATTCAGAAATAGATACAAGCATGTTATAAAAATGGACATAAACAATTAAAAAAGAGTTAATAGTAGTTGGCCCTGGGAAGTAGGAATTTGGAAAGAAAATGCTGCTTTTTTCATTATTGTTGTTTTGAGATTTGTAGCAATATTGAGTTTTTAAATTATATATATCAATTAATTTAATAATTATAAAAGTTATAATTAAAGCGTATTTGGAATGTAGAAAAAAACATACCTCAGTATGATGACTGAAATGAAAACCCAAAAAATCCTTAACAGATAAATATTATATGTTCACTTTACATGGGAAAAAATTGAAGCCCAGAGAGCTTGTACACGCATATAGTTACTAAGTGGTAGACCCTGAGCTCAGAAACCCCAGTCTTTCTGATTTTGTATTTCAGGCTTCCTCACAATGACTTCCTGTCTCTCATTATCTTTTACTTTAAATTTGTCATGTTGCTATAAATAATACCACTTACACCGGGTTTCTCAGGTGGTGCGAGTGTTAAAAAAAAAAAAAAACCCACCTGCCAGTGCAGGAGACGTAAGAGACATGGATTCAATCTCTGGGTTGGGAAGATCCCTTGGAGCAGGGCATGACAACCCACTCCAGTATTCTTGCCTGGAGAGTCCCGTGACAGCGGAGTCTGGAGGGCTACAGTCCATAGGGTCACAGACTTAAGTGACTTAGCACGCATGGGTGCACACAGTAGCAACTAAAAAAATCTGAATATACAAAATGACATCCTTCATTAGCCATGTCTTAGCTAAATGAATGGAATCTAATGTCACCGCTGCATCCTTGGTTTGGAACAGAGATGAGCATTTGGCAACCCACTCCAGTACTCTTGCCTAGAAAATCCCATGGACAGAGTCAGACACGACTGAGGGACTTCACTTTCACTTTCACTTTCAGGTACAGCTTTAGGGTCTAAAGCTTTCTCTAGTGGATAGATGCTTCTCTGTAGAACACCCCAAGATACAATAAACTGATATCACTTCTCAATTTGATTAAGTGCATCCGGGAAATAACACTTCTATTTGCTCTCATGACTGCATTAAACCTTACAGATGTACCTAACATGGGGGCTAGACAAGAATATTTTAATTGAGTGTCAACTATACCACTGGTGCACTCTTCTAGATTCACTTTTTAAAAAGCTATAAGCTTTGATAAGTTCTCAGTTCTCATCTATTAGTTTGAGGTAGATGGTTAGTATCACCTCCTTTCCACAAGCACAAGGCATCACCAGCCTTCTCCTTGGTAACTAGATATTTTTTACCTCCTTCAACACTAGTTCCTGGATGCGCTATTATGATGTCTACAATTTGAGAAATTCAAGGCAGCTCCAGTAAAATAAACAAAATCTAATTATGTCAAGATTGGACTTGGCCTGATGTAGGATGATTGGTTTTCATTCTATATATGTGAACACCTGCAAAAATGGCAAATGTCAAGATGTTTCTTAGAAAACTTTATGAAAATATCTATAGGAAAAATTTAGATTGAGTTGCTACATATTCTATCAATTTGACCTCTCTAAGTTCTGGGGTTTTAAATTTACAAACTCTTGGAATTTTATTCAAAATGGTGTATGTATGTGCATTTGGAAAAAGACAGTCCATAACTTTCATCATAAGTAGATGAAAAAAAGAGGTTCAAGGCACAAAGAAATGAAGTTCATATGGAATTCTTTAATTATATTCTTCTTGGTGAAAATATAAGGATTGTTACAATGGGTATGTAAATTTCCAAGAGATAGAAAGTATTAAATATGTCCTTTTTCATTACTATTCAATTATTTTTCTATTTCTGGAACTATAAATCTCAAAGTTCATCTAAGACAAATATTTCCCCTCACATCCCATCCCCTAAATTTCCTTTTTTTCTAGCTTTTGAAGGTTCATATGAGATTATCAATACTTTTTATTGCAACTTCCAAGTTGAATTTTCTACTTCTTTCTCTGCATTGTGTAGTGAGCATGTCTGTGTGTGCAAGCTAAGTGGCATCAGTCATGTCTGACTCTCTGCAGCCCTATGGACTGTAGCCCACCAGGCTCCTCTGTCCAAGGGATTCTCCAGGCAAAAATATGGGGGTGGATTGACATGCCCTCCTCCAGGGGATCTTCCAGACCCAGGGATCAAACCTGTGTCTTCTGTGTCTCAGCAGATTCTTTACCGCTGAGCCACCGGGAAAGTTCATAGTGAGCATATGTAACAGAAAAGTGAAAATCTAAAGCATGACATTATTCAGTGATGCCAATTGTGGAACCCGGCTCATCTTTCCCTTTTTCTTTCATTGATCAGATTCAGCTTTTGTGTCATCTCTGCTAGAGCTCTCAAGAGACATTTTCCAGTAAGCAATTACAGAGAAATTAAAGGGTCAACTCAGTAATAGGTGTGTGGCCTGGATTTCAGAAATTTTTAAAGACATTTCATCACTGGTAAATTTAACCTCTAGCAAACTGGAAGCATCACATAAAATTTCCAGGAAAGACATTCAATTGATTATTCTCATGAAGGAACATGTTTATGTAATATTTTAAAGACCAACTATAAAATAGTCTAGATCATGAATAAACAGAACACATACTCTCAAAAACTTAATAACCAACTGAGAACAGCCTATGGAGTGGAAAGAGAAATAATCTGTAGGTCATGTCAGGTCTTCAGGTAAAGTGATGACAGCAGAGGAACCACCACATTGTGGAATCACTTCCTTTCCTTTTAACATCAGGAAAATAAATTCTAAAAATGCATCTTTTTTTTTTTTAATTTGAGTATAACGTCTTCACAATGCTGTGTTAGTTTCTGCTATACGATGAAGTGAATCAGTATACACAGATCCCCTCCTTCTTGGCCCTCCTTCCCCTTCTTCCATCCCACCCGTCTAGGTCATCACAGAACGCAAAGCTGAGCTCCCATACAAAGCCATGCTAACCAGATCAGTGAAACATTGAAGTATAAATCTGATGTGTGTGTATTTACCTGTGCAAAGCAGAATATATCTATCAGAGTCTGTTATAAAGTGTTTCTTTTACATTCATATCCACTTCTTGGAATCTGGGAAAACAAAAACAACTAACAGTTGAAAGCTGAGAGTAGAATTGTAACAGAGACAACTGACTATGGGAAAATTCCTAATGAACAAGCTTGACTTAACCAAAAGCACAGCTCTCAGATATGAGTGATTTTATAACTGCCTGATGACTCTTGGGCTAGACGTCCTTCATTTGTAGATTGAATCTGCCACTTTCTTGATGTGAACCATTGGTTTCGACAATTGACTTTCTAAGCCTCAGAGAAATAACAGTGCCTACCTCCTAAGGTTGCTATAACTTTGACTAAGATGATTAGTGTAAAGAGCTTAACAATCTCATAGTTAATAAATTAGATCCATAGACCCTTTGTTGAATTTCTTTTTCCCTCTTACCTTTGTATGTTTTCCTTTTCCTTCTTCCTCTCATTCTTAAAAAACTACATCGTTTTTCCCTTAAAAATGAGACAAATCTGTATCTGAGAAATACTTAGTATTATTTTATGTGTGTGGTTTTAAAAGTTAACATAAATGACATTGTGCTCTAATCTCATTCTGTTTCATTCATTTTTCATGCTACTAAATGAGAATCTGCTTCATTGGTTTTGACTGTTAGTTACATGATATCTTGATATGTATATAAGACATACTTTATTTATCTGCCCACTTAGTGATAAACATAGTGACTTGCATCTCTTTGCTTCTCCCAAATAACTCTGTGATCAACAGACAAGTGCATTGTTCCTTGGGAAGGTACAAGCTTCTCTCTCGGGTATATTTCCAGGTGTGAAATTGCTGAGTCATAAATTCATGTGTTTCCATATAATGGACCTGAAAGGACAGCTCATACTTTTCCATACTTTTCCAGTAGAGCAAGAAAGGGAATGAGATTGAAGATGGAAAATGAAATTAATGAAACAAGTCAAAGACCTCTCAGATGGCTACTAATAATCTGACTATGATCATCTGTCCTATGCACCTGAGGTCCTTAAAACTGAAATAAAAAAGAATATGACTTGGGACTTCCCTGGTGGTCCAGTGGTTAGGAATCTGCCTGCCAGTGTAGAGGACATGGGTTTGACATGGGTTTGATACCTGGTCTCGGACTATCCCATAGGCACTGGGGCAACTAGAGCAACTAAGCGTGCGAGCCACCACCACTGAAGCCTGTGTGCCCCAGAGCCCATGCTTCGCAGCAAGAGAAGCCACTGCAATGAGAAGCCCGTGTGCTGCAACGAAGAGTATAGCCCTTGCTCAACAAAACTAGAGAAAGCCCACACACTGAACCAGAGACCACACGCAGCCAAAGAAAAAAGAATATGGCTTAATGCATTAACAATATAAGCACAGTGCTTACTACAATGGCTTAGCATCACCACCTGTGCTCCAGAGCCAGGCTGTCAGCCTCCCATTATCCTATCAAGAGCTGCAATGAGATGCTGTCTGTGAAGTCCTTGAAGCTCTTGAGACTTAGATTCTATATGAACAATGCAAATATTACTAGGAAGAAACAGCTCTTAAAATTTTGATGATTGATCTCTTTGTTAACCAACACTGGAGATAGCCATGACTTAAATAGTCTCTTTAAGCCTGACTGTGGCTGCTTCTCAACTAGCCTATGAAGATGTCTTAAAAGTGGACACTTGTGCCTATTTCATCCAATCAAAGAGTGAATGGGAGGTCTCACATTGAGGTCACATATAATTTAGACAAATATATTGGCAAGAGGTATAGAATCAGTTTTGAAGTAAGCAGTCGGTGCAAAAGGGAACATCAAACAAGGTTCCGCTGTTAGTTTAAATTTATACTCATAAATGGGTATGCCTTTAAAAAAACCAAACGTAGAAAATCACTCAAGCTGTTTTGTCTATGCCAAAGATTAAAATTACAAAATCTTACATTTTCAATAGCACTTTTTTTTTTTTTGTAGATCCCGAGTCAAACAACAAGTATGACAGCTTTTCTAAGCTGAATAAAGTGATTATTTCTTTAGGAATTAGAGACAGACCTGAAAAAGAGCTCCCAAGATAGCTCGGTGGTAAAGAATCTATCTGCCAATACAAGGACACAAGAGACACAGGTTTGATCCCTGGGTTGGAGAAGATCCCTGGAGCAGGAAATGGCAACCCACTCCAGTATTCTGGCCTGGTAAAGTCCATAGACAGAGGAGCCCGCCAGGCTACAGGCCATGGGGTCGCAGAGAGTTGGACACGACTGACCACAGCACAGCACACATCTGAAAAAGGGGGACATAATGATTTTCTTCAGAAATAATAAGAGAACTAAAGTGAAAGAACTAGACATGGAACAACAGACAGGTTCCAAATAGGAAAAGGAGTACATCAAGGCTGTATATTGTCACCCTGCTTATTTAACTTATATGCAGAGTGCATCATGAGAAACGCTGGGCTGGAAGAAGCACAAGCTGGAATCAAGATTGCCGGGAGAAATATCAATAACCTCAGATATGCAGATGACACCACCCTTATGGCAGAAAGCAAAGAACTAAAGAGCCTCTTGATGAAAGTTGAAAGAGGAGAGCGAAAAAGCTGGCTTAAAACTCAACATTCAGAAAACTAAGATCATGGCACATGGTCCCATAACTTCATGGCAAATAGATGGGGAAACAGTGGAAACAGTGGCTGAGTTTATTTTTTGGGGGCTCCAAAATCACTGCAGATGGTGACTGCAGCCATGAAATTAGAAGACACTTGCTCCTTGCAAGAAAAATTATGACCAACCTAGATAGTACATTAAAAAGCAGAGACATTACTTTGCCAACAAAGGTCCATCTAATCAAAGCTATTGTTTTTCCAGTAGTCATATATGGATGTGAGAGCTGGACTATAAAGAAAGCTGAGTGCAGAAGAATTGATGCTTTTGAACTGTGGTGTTGGAGAAGACTCTTGAGAGTCCCTTGGACTGCAAGGAGATCCAACTAGTCCATCCTAGAGAAAATCAGTCCTGAATATTCATTGAAAGGAACTGACGCTGAAGCTGAAACTCAAATATTTTGGCCACTTGATGCAAAGAACTGACTCATTTGAAAAGACCTTGATGCTGGGACAGATTGAAGTTGGGAGGAGAAGGGGATGACAGAAGATGAGATGGTTTGATGGCATCACCAACTCAATGGGCATGAGTTTGAGTAAACCCCAGGGGTTGGTGATGGACAGGGAGACCTGGCATACTGTAGTTCACGGGGTTGCAAAGAGTTGGACATGACTGAGTGACTGAACTGAACTGATCACCACTAAATTTGAGAAACCTTTCCATTTTGTAAAATTGAGTTTTATTTAATTTTTTTCCTCTCTTTTTGTCTTTGTCATTACTTGTCTAATATATGTGCATCCGTCAAACTGATCTGTATATGTTCTACTTACAATATTTAAACATATACACATTATGTTAATAGTCTATACAATAATTATCCCATATACTCTAGATAAAAGACATTAAAAATGTAGGTTACAAAAATTAACTTATGTCTAAACACCATTCTTAATTCAGCTATCTTTATTTAATAGAAAGAATTCTTCATTTGTAAAATCTTTAGAAGAGTTCACTGTAAATATATTCGAGCTGAAGAAGGGACAATAATTTGTGATTAAATTCAATCTCTTAATCCAGTTGTTGGGAGTTTTCTGTGAAACCTTGTCCTTAGCGCTTTGCCCCTTTTAACTCTAACTAGTTTACTGATTTAGGGAATAGGAAAATTCACCTCCTCAAATAGGGCATTTTCTGAGTTAAAATCTTTTTAGAGGGGTGTTTGATGTGTCAAATAGCTGTGACTCTTTTAGAAGTAAGTAATAACTGCTGGTATAAAAATACCAGTTAAGACAACCTCTGTTCTACATATAGGATGTGTTTACATACCTGATATTGTACAAATATGTGTAGTACAGCATAATTTTCCAAATATAATATAGATTAATCCCCTTTTCTGGGGTAAGAAAAACAACTTGTAACATAATCTCTTTGTCATAACCCTCAAGTAGTATCTTCTGGGCTTGAAAGCATGCTGGAGATTGAGTGTTAGCTTACAATTCAACACGAAGTCTGCACCAAACTCATCTCATTTCCTCCATCACACCAGGATATACACCTTGGAACATTCATCATGTTGTCTTACTTCACCAGCCTTCTTCCTTGTGTCACTCAATTCTAACAGAAGAAATTGCACTGTTCATAACAGAGATACTCTGATTCTAGAATTCAAAGATTGGAATTTGAGACACATACACAAAATATACTTATTTTAGCTCTAAGAGTTCTGGTGAATATTAAGGAACAGGTTTTTAATTTTTTGTTTTTAATATGATCCAGCAAATCTGTAGCATCTTCTTTATAAAGCAAAGCATCAACAAACACCCATTTGCTGGCTCCTGCTCTGCCTTGGGTCATCTGAAGTCAATTACTGCCATCCTTGGAGAATGGTAGAAAAAGCCAGTGAAATCAGGCACTAATTCAATGACATGCTCATTGTTCCACTCATTCAGGCAAGTGGTTTTTGGAACAGAGAAGCATTCTATATACTCCTGGCTGTTCTAAATTCAGAAAATAAATGTAATGATTAGATCCTTTGCTGTTTATCTCTAGTTCCCAGCTGTCATCCTGGAGTACAAGACCCCAGAGACTTCTTGGTCTGAGAGGACTAGTGAACATTCAGAAAAGCCTAAATGTACTCTTGCTTGGTCACAGGGATTTGGAAGGAAGAGCATATTCTGTGGTATTTGTGGTTCTGCCTTGTAGAATTGATATCCTTAATTATAGGCAGCAGATGGGACAGTGAGTGAATGAATGACCTTGTAAGCTCCATCCCCCAAGTAGACTTAATGCCATCATAGATCAGAGGCAACCACTGTCCATCAGCTCCAGGTCAGCCTGTGATGGGGCTAGGGGCCTGGGCTATGAGAAAGAGATTGGCTAGGTCAAATTCATGGAATCAAAGAAACGACTGAATGGTGGTTACTAGGGTCAGGGAGAGAAGGAGATGAGGAGCTGTTCATCAAGGGGCTTAAAGTTTCAGTTAAGTAAGAGGAGTAAGTTCTAGAGATCTGTACTGTAGTCAGCATGTCATATTCTACACTTCAACATTTGTTAATGGGTGGATCTCACATTATGTTTTTACCACAATACAACAAAATTTAAAGGAAAAAAAAACACAGCAGAATCAGACTCCCCATGACTCAGTGGTAAAGAATCTGCCCATAGTGCAGGAGACACAGGTTTGATCCCTGGGTTGGGAAGATCCCCTGAAGGAGGAGAATGACAACCTACTCCAATATTCTTGCCTGAAAAATCCCATGAGCAGAAGGAGCCTGGCGGGCTACAGTTCATAAGGTTGCAGAAAGTCAAACCTGACTCAGTAACTGAGCTTGCAAGCTTAGCAGATTAGAGGACCCAAGAATCGGTATCAGTGACAGTCTAAAGCATTCCTCAGGCCAGAGGGAACCAACAATGAAAAGAAGAACCTTTCTCTTTTCAGAGTAAGAATTCTCTGCTTTCAGAAACACTGGATGCCTCTTTACACCACATCCCTATGGCAAAATGCTTTTCTTATGTACAAAACACTGGTTTACAGTTTACTAGAAGCTTGCTATTGTTTCGCTACCTAGTAACCCACATTTACAATTTCTACCACAAGAGCAGCATAGATGAAGATGGATTTAACACCTGAAATAATAGGATTTTACAGGAAATAATGTAAATGAAGCCTTTTGCCCTTAATGACCCATAATAAAACGCTCTTGTTACCAAGCTCTGCAGGCGAGCCTTGTGAGGTTACCATGGTAACGTGCAGCTGTGCCTCCACACTGTTGCTTAACGATCAGTGTGATGTCAGGCCCTTGAGATCACCACGAGATTAGACCAATCTTTACAGCCACAGTGACAGTCCACTTGGGACTGCAGTTATGTCTGGATGAGGGCTCCTGTGTCCAGGTATAATTAAAATACACTCAGACTTATGATTGGAAATGCTTTCAGCAGAGAATTAGGTCATCTTTTTAATTCTCTGTTCACGCTCATTTCTCCACATGAGTGGCCAGTCAGAAGCGAGCCAGAAATGGGGCAGGCCTGGCACATCACTGAGGATGACGCCTCCACACCTGTGCCGGGTGGGTGGCATGGGTGGGATCACTGGCTGGTCCATCCTGGTCCACATCCAAGAAGGACATGATGAAGACCTTTCATCCCTTCTTCCCATGTTCCCTGCATCTACCTTCTGCCGTGGCTGAGTCTGAAATTCTCACTATGATTCTTTACTCAATTTAGACCAAAAAAAAAAAAAAAAGTCTGGATGTTTTGAGTATAATTTTCAAAATTTGTCATTTGGGAGAAAAAAACAAGTCCTTGAAGACTCTGTCCTTTTCCTTCTCCTTTTTTTTTTTATTACTCTTTTCCCTCCCCCATTTTTTCTGTCTTAAAAGTGTATTGTTAGGTGCCATTTTCTGCCAGGCAATTACCAGAAACATGAGGATGAATATGGCTCAGTCAGTTCAGTTCAGTTTATTTCAGTCACTCAGTCTTGTCTGACTCTTTGTGACCCCATGGACTGTAGCACGCCAGGCTTCCCTGTCCATCACCAGCTCCTGGAGCTTACTCAACTTCATGTCTATCTCCATTGAGTTGGTGATGCCATCCAACCATCTCATTCTCTGTTGTCCCCTTCTCCTCCCACCTTCAATCTTTCCCAGCATCAGGGTCTTTTCAAATGAGTCAGTTTTTTGCATCAGGTGGCCAAAATATCGGAGTTTCAGTTTCAGCATCAGTCCTTCCAATGAATATTCACAACTGATTTCTTTTAGGATTGACTTGTCTAATCTCCTTGCAGTCCAAGGAACTCTCAAGAATCTTCTCCAATGCATTGGTTCAAAAGCATCAATTCTTCAGCACTCAACTTTCTTTGTGGTCCAACTCTCACATCCATACGTGACTACTGGAAAAACCATTATTTTGATTATATAGACCTTTGTCGGTAATGTCTCTGCTTTGTATTATGCTGTCTAGGTTGGTCATAACTTTTCTTCCAAGGAGCAAGCGTCTCTTAATTTCATGGTTACAGTTACCATCTGCAGTGATTTTGGAGCCCAAGAAAATTAAGTCTGCATGGTTTCTATTGTTTCCCCATCTATTTGCCATGAAGTGATAATCTTCGTTTTTTGAATGTTGAGTTTTAAGCCAGCTTTATCATTCTCTCTTTCACTTTCATCAATAGGCTCTTTAGTTCTTCTTTGCTTTCTGTCATAAGGGTGGTTTCATCTGCACATCTGAGATTATTCATATTTCTCCGGCAATCTTGATTCCAGCTTGTGTTTCATCTAGCCTGGCATTTCACAGGATGTATTCTGCATATAAGTTAAATAAGCAAGGTGACAATATATAGCTTTGGCATACTCATTTCCCAATTTGGGACCAGTCTGTTGTTCCATGTCTAGTTCTAACTGTTGCTTCTTGACTTGCATACAGATTTCTCAGGAGGCAGGTAAGGTGGTCTGGTATTCCCATCTCTTTAAGAATTTTCCATAGTTTGTTCTGATCCACACATTCAAAGGCTTTAGCTTTTGAGTCAAAGGCTCAGTACATCTGCTCTGAGGAGCCCACAGGTTATCACATGGGATATGGCATGTAAGCAAATGGAAGATAGAGACAGACAGGCTTCCCTGGTGGCTCAGATGGTAAAGAATTTGCCTACAATTCAGGAAACCCAGGTTTGATCCCTGGGTTGGTAAGATCCTCTGGAGAAGGGAATGGCTACTTACTCCAGTATTCTTGCCTGGAGAAATCCCTGGACAGAGAAGCCTGGCAGGCTACAGTCTATGGGGTTGCAAAGAGCTGGACATGACTGAACAACTAACATACATACACACACACACACACACACACACACACACAAAGAAACAGAGGCATGCACAAAGCCCACGTGAATAAATGCTACCTGAGGGAGAGCAGGATTGGCTTGGAGAGAAGGTGATGCTTGGGAGACCTTTCGAAAGGAAATTAGTGGGATTGGGGGAGGGTGGTAAAGGGGACAATGTGAGTAAAGACTGAACGCATAGAATGATCTTGAATGTTTGGGGAACTGCAAGTAATTCAGAATGGCTGGAGCTCTGACCTTGAGAGCAGTCCAGGGGAGAAATAAGACAGAGGTAGGTAGGAAGGGTCCAGATTCTAATGAGTTTTGGCTTTATTTTTCAGGCAAATAGGAGCTACTTAGGGTTTCAAGGAAAGAAGGAAGAGAATTATAATTGCTATCTAGGAGGATTATTCTTCTAGCAAAGAAAAGCATGAACTGGAGAAAACATGGGGCAATTAGGAAGTTTTTGAAATGATATTACTATAGAAGACATTTAACACTTTTTTTCATTTATTTGTTTTCTGTCTAGCATCTGCTTTTTGGAAGAGAAGTGCCTGGTTATCAACCCTTGGCCCATCTTCATAGTAGTGGACATAGGACCCAAACCCAGCCCATTATAGTACCCAATATAGTGAGTATACAGCTCAATATAGTGAGTATATTGATGAAGAGCATTTCTTCTTTCAAGAGGCTCTATCTCCTTTGGAGTGACCAGATTTATAGGAGTTTAACTTTATATTGAGCTGATTTTGTCTTCATGCTCACTGGCCCTGGTTCTTTTTTCAGTTCAAACTTGATAGAATATATTTAGTCTCTTTTTTACAGAAAATCCTCTTTACATTGTAATAAGGCTTCCCTTGTGGCTCAGCTGGTAAAGAATCCACCTGCAATGCGGGAGACCTGGGTTGGATCCCTGGGTTGGGAAGATCCCCTGGAGAAGGGAATGGCTACTCCACTATTCTGGCCTGGAAAATTCCAAGGACTAGTCCATGGGGTCACAAGGAGTCGGACACGACTGAGCGACTTTCACTTTCACTTCAAGGCAGTTGCATATTTCTTTTATCTCCCCCTTTCCAAGGTAAACATCATATTCTCTAGTTCCCTTCCAGTGTGTTTAATGGGACTTGGTTTGGGTGGTTTTAAAATGGTACTTTTTGGTATGGGCTTCCCAGGTGTCGCAGTGGGAAAGAATCCACCTGCCAGTGTAGGAGACTCGGGTTCAACCCCTGTGCCAGAAGATCCCCTGGAGAAGGAAATGGCAACCCACTCCAGTAGTCTTGCTTGGAGAATCCCATGGACAGAGCAGCCTGGCAAGCTACAGTCCATCTATGGGCTCGCAAAGAGTCAGATACAACTTGGCAACTGAAAAAAAACCACTGATCAGTATGTAATGCTATCAACTATTTGTTTATATTCTGTTTTCATTAAATAGTCACCTCTGTGTGAACAGGTACCTTGTATGTTTTGCCCACCATTTATCCCCAGCACCAAAATCAGTGACAGAAACAAAGTAGGCACTCAATAAATATTTGCTGGGGAATAGTTTCTAGTTTCTAGCTCATCACCATCTCAATAGATCTCCTGTTTGCCTGTGGCTCAACTGACACGCAGTAGCCAGTGCAGGATGCTCTGGAATCAGTA
The DNA here is from genome assembly GCF_963930625.1 of Muntiacus reevesi. NCBI lineage: Eukaryota > Metazoa > Chordata > Mammalia > Artiodactyla > Cervidae > Muntiacus > Muntiacus reevesi. Next base: position 13,059,909 of record NC_089259.1, read on the forward strand.
GAGCCATCACAGAATGGAAGTGGGTAGTTGCCAACTTTTTCTGGATCTTTATATCTATATGATGTGCCCCAACATTGTACTGGTTTTGGGGGAGCTGCACTACATTGTCACCCTATGTCAGTCATCTCAAACCATTAAGTCTTTTTCGTGAAGCAGCTGCTAAGCCCTGTCTTCCCATTCCGTAATGGCATTGCTAGATTATTATATTTTTTGATCCTTAGTTCAGAATTTCACATATATCCCTGCTAAATTAAGCCCAATGAAGGTCTACGTGATTTTTGCTTTTGATGATGTCATTCAATTTTTAGTTCCCCCAGCTTTCTACCAACAGCATAATCAATGAGTCTGACTTTAGCCTTCCAGAAGTAAGGCTTTCTGCATCACTCATGTCCAATCTCCCCAAATCCTAGCATAAAGCCTGGTGTTTAGAGCATACTCAGGTAAATGTTTATTGGACAAATTTGAAAGACATACCTCATAGTTTTCAAGTTTTGATTAAAATGTTAAAAAAGGACAGAATATTTTATCTTTCTTCCAGAAACATCCTTTTTTGATATCTATCTCTCAATGTGTACTAGTCCAAATGTATCTGGATTCAGCTCATTTTTCTTCTTCATCTTTGTCATAAGCAAGGTTTTGGGGGTATTTTGCTGTCATCAAGGTACACTGCACTTACACTATAGAAGCAACTTCAATGAAAGCTGAGTTTGGACTGATATAACCTGATGTTAAGGAACTATACTGGCTCTCAGTAACTGTCAGCTCCTCTCCTACAGGTTCCAGAGTCTCGCCTTCTGAGCAGAGAGTCTGATTAGCCCTCTTGTAGACACTCCGGTGGGAGCAGAATTTCTGGGAGGCTATCGTGAATCTATGTTGACTTTTCAGGTAACTGCAGCAGATCAGGATGCGTTGCGGGACGGGAGATAGAAGAGAGAAGCAGCTACTAAAACTCCAGATGGTATATTTTTAAAGTATTTATGTTTATATTTTCGGATGAGATAAATTCTCATTTTGTTTAGAAAAGCCATCACATATCCATATATGTTCAAACTATAGCCACTGACAATTATAGGTAGGCATGTCCTAGGTATACCTCTAGGAATGCGTCTATCTCCTGTTTAAGCAGGAGGATAATTTCTGGTAGACTGCTCGTCCTAGGTTTGGCCCAAGAGTATGCTGAATGGAGGAGGCAGGAAACAGGAGTTGGAGATTACTGTGCTCCACCCACATCCCCTGCTAGGGCCATCTGAATTGAGTGTATGTTGGTTGCATCAGCATTATTTTTTCCGCTATGCTATAGTAATGACTCTGGAATACTATAAAGGACCTTTCTTAGATTTAAATGTCCTTCAAAACCAAAGAGCATATGGAACAGACCAAGCCCTTAGCCTCTTTCAACATAAAGTAGAATGACCTTTCTATCTTGAGTGGCTTCCCCCAGAACCCATGGTATAAAGAGCCACATTTCCTTGAAATCCACAGGACATTTAGTAACAATCATGGCATCTCCGGCACGATTTATGGCTACCTCTTCTCTGTGGGTTTTGGCAGGAAGAAGGGAATTCAGATTTGGCTATATATGGGCCAATTCAATAGGCTTGTCGCATCATTTTGGTCACGCTAATTTGAGAAGACTGTCACTTCTCTTGAGACTGTGTCAGTATGATTACTATCACATCTCTACTCTCCATAGTCAGCAAATTAGGAATGGATAAGAATGCAGACAGTTCACAGAGATGTTATTTTTTCTCATTTTTCTTTCTCTTTCAGGCACTCTTAAATGTCTTACTAAAAAATGTTGCCAAACTTTATTTTTTGCTTCATAAGGCATAAGAGAGTTTCTCCACCCCACCTACCCCGGCCCCGGTTTCTCACCCTCTTTCTTTCTTTCTCTCTCTCTCTTTTGAAAATGCTCAGAAAAGCTGAGTATCACAGGGTCAGAATATCATTACAAAGTACATTACCACTATAATGAGCTAAATGGCACCTCAGCATCTTAAATAGTCTCTGCCTTGTCATATGTGTTGAGCTGATTGCTGGAAAATACGAAACTGTGGGGAAGATTTGAATTCATAGCCCTTCTGGGGCCGAGGAGGGCTTCCCTGGTGGCTCAGCAGTAAAAAAGAATGTGCCTGCAATGCAGGAGATGGGGATTTGATTCCTGGGTTGGGACGATCCCCATGGCAACCCACTCCAATATTCTTGCCAGGAAAATCCCATGGACATAGCAACCTGGCAGACTACAGTCCACAGGGTCGCAAAGAGTCAGACACAGATGGACCGACGGAGCACAAACACACACTGAGGCCAAGGGCGGAATCTGGCTTATCTGAAGTGCATGGAGCTTAATGACACCAAGTACCTTCCTGGAAGAGTACTATTTGAATAAAAAGAGCGCATAGTAGTAATAGCCCCATAAACATTTGCTGATATGCATTTATGGATTCAGTGAGGAAACTCTCTGTACACTACTTAATTTCACTGCTTCCCTATTTCTCCACCAGATGGCAGAAGAAGGGCCAGGGAACTGAGGGCGAGATAATTTTGATTCTTAGCTGTTAAACACGAGATGTATCAAAGGCAGGAAATAAACTGTGATATCTATTGCTATAATTTTATTTTTATTATATGTCCTAGATGGAAATATCTGGAAATGAAGAAAAGGTTGTAGAGAACTTAGGTGAATCTTAGAATTTAGATTGGAGATGACAAGTTAAGCCAGGGATTACAGACCAAAGGATGTATTAATCCTCTTTGTGGCATCCTGATGAAATGGCTACTGGGGACAGGGGAATGACTCAATGGGTTCACCCACTCTCCCTTTGTATTTGGAAATATAATAAGAAAGACAAGTGGATATGAGAAATGCTCATTTATCCAGCACTGTAATGGCTCCAAGTCTTATAGGAATTACATTTTCTACTCCTATTTACTGTTACTTTTGAAGCTAAACTCTTAAAATCCATCTCACTGAATAGTTAAAATACATGAGGAAATAAAAAGGGTTAGTCGGGGACCCGAGGGCCATCAGCCAATAAAAAGAAGAGCCTGCATTCTTAGAGCCGGTAAATGTTTAACATCTTGGCACTGTCAACTGTTGCCCAAGTTTATTTATCAAGTTCTTAAACAGACTGGGAAAAATATTTTATTATTCCTGTATAAATGGATTTAAAAGGAGAAATTTGAAAAAGACAGCATGCTTCAGTCAGAAAACAATACCATTCCCCTTTGCTCTCCTCCATATAGAACACCGACAGCATTTCTCATGATTTACACAGTCTGTCTTTTGAGATAAACATCCATTAGATTACAGTTGAGAGAGAAAGGGAGTGAATTGTAAAAAAATTGTTTTGAGAATATTATTTTCAGGTTAATAACCTGCATGCTAGGAGTGGAAAATTAATTTTAAGACAGTGGATTAGAGATTTTTTTATCCATATTTGTGAAGAATATTTTAAGAAGCACACACATATTTACGATACTTTTTTTTGCACAGCCGCTCTGTTTTCTGAGACTTTGGCTTTAACCTTTTCTAGTTACCATAGAAACAAAGCCACAAAAACAACATCTACACTAAGAGCTGAATATATGAGGTAGAATTTCCAATGGTACACACAGAATGTATATTTGACCTAAGCATTACAAAAAGAGATTAATGTAATCTTAAACATAGTAAATTGTCTGAGTGAGTCATAAAATGGAAATAATGTATATGGCTAGGAAAATGTAATCTCATCAATGATCTGAAGAAAAACAGTGCTGGATTCCCCTTCTCTCCAGAAACTCCCTCTTGCCTTCTCCCTTCTCTCTTCCTGATGTAAAGAATGTCACGGGGAAACTTGAAGAAAATCATTCTAAGGCTTTATTTTTCTTCTTTCTAAAGTCTAAGCCTGAAATAAATGATTTATTTTTAGACAAATCATAAACCTGTAATCTGAGACACAGGTCTTGCGAAAACACTTCAGCACTTCCAATTCCTGGCTGTAAATTGCTTTCCTAAAAACCCTTCTAAATGCTCACTCTGCATTCTGAAAGAAGAAAGCAGATGCTGAAATTTCATCCTGATAAACTCTGACTACTGTCTAGGGTGCTTCTCACACAGAATCCGTGAAAGCAGGGGGATGCATAGATTCTACGGTGGAATAAAGGCTAGACCCACGCTCACAGTTCTGCCCTGTTCTTTGAGTAGCATCTTGAACCAAAAAGGGATCCTGCTCTTGCTGTGACAAGGGTAACACCAGCAGTGAGACGAATGAGCACTGAGGCGTTTTTGGGTGAGGATGAAGGGCCACGGGAGAGAAGCAGGGAAGTGAGAACGTCACAGACACAAAGGGAAGGCCAGCAGGGAGCCTCACACAGATGCTAAATACATGCTTTTGGATATGATTGAGTGATCAAAGTGTGGTGTTAGTGTCAGGCAGTCTCAGCATCAATCGCCTATGGATGCCTTTGGCAATCTAGATCCTGATTTATTTGGGGCATTGGAGGAATGCTGTGCCCTTGGGCTCATTGTGAATGGGCAGCCATTCCTCTTGATTGAGCCACACTCCTCTGGTTTTGGAAGCCTGTGTTGAGCACCTACCCTGTGAAGAGCTGTCTCAGGTGTATTTTTCAGACTCCATGGGAGTTGCTACAACCTAGTTCTTCAGTTTTCTTATGTCTAAAATGAGATACCAGTCCACCAGTAATAAGTAACTTATATAAGTAATATTTAAGTACAAAATCTAACTCATAATACTGCATGGTGGTAAAGAAAAAAATTTAAGCAGCTGTTGTAAAAATTTAAGGTCCTTTTCATCAGAATGTCCTTCTGCTAGCATCCATCAAGGAGGTGGCATAGCAGAGTAGGGAGAATGTTGGCCTGAGAGACTGGAGAAGCAAATTTCAGTCCCAGATGGGTGGAGACCTGCCGTGAGACCTGAAAAAACCTCTCAACCTCTCTGCTGTCCAGTTTTCTCATTGGCAAAGCTAAAATGCTGGTCTAGAATACCTTATATTGAATATTTTATTATTCTAGCGAGAATTAAGTAAAGATTTGAGAGTGTAGTGTCTCTGGTAAGTCAATTCTACTTCTGACTCCCTCAGATAACCCTCTGGACACCCAGAAAAAGGGGAGATACATGTACATTCAAATTTTCCAGTTGGGTTTGGGAAATCAGAATTAAAAGCCAACACATCTTACATTCCAGAAAACATGGCCCTAGGGTGGGAAAGAGAGAAGCCAACTGCTATACAGTTAACGCCAGCCCTGTCTCTGCTCCTGACCTGCCTAGCCACCCTTGTCCAGCTCAATCACTTGGAAAGGCCAGCAACCAAGGAGCCACGTCCATAAAAGGTGTGGGTATGACGGCAGGTGGGAGAAAGAGATAAAAGACTTTTCTGGTCCCAAAGTAAATAAAATTTCTTTAGTATTGAGTGGAGAAGAATAGGCATTATTATCGGTTACCTAAGACCAAATTTTAGGACTTTCAACACTCCGAGACTTTTCCAGTTAAAAAACAATGTGGTGTGTACACGTACATATGCACTATATGTGCATGTATATATTCTATCCCGGGCTTCCCTGGTGGCTCAGCAATAAAGAATCCATCTGCAATGCAAGAGTCGCAGGAGCTGCAGGTTTGATCCCTGGGTTGGGAAGATCCCCTGGAGGAGGGCATGGCAACCCACTCCAGTATTCTTGCCTAGAGAATCCCATGGACAGAGGAGCCTGGTGGGCTATAGTCCAAAAGGTCTAAAAGAGTCAGACAGCACTGAGCAACTTATCACGCCCACATTGTCCCTGATATAAGAATCCCAGGGAAGTGCTCACCTTTCTACTAGTAGTCTCCTCTTTGATTCTACATCTTACTCTTTGTCTTTAGCGATAAGGCATAAGCTCAGTGAAATACAGAGATTTGAAATGTGCCGAAGTCTTTTCTAGATATTCTTCTTTGTGTGAACACTTCCTTCATCCTGCCTTCTGCCACAGTTCTCCCACCATTACAAAATATAAGGACAGAACTCGAGAATTCTAACTACTGTGGGAAAATGTAATTGCCTACACATCTTACATTTGCTACTGTTTCCATGACAGATTGCCTTCTTTCTAGGAGAAAGAAAAATTTCTAAAAGATCATCATTAAATCACTTTGAAGGTTTTAAAAAAAAGATGGCAGTTCTGGGAAAGTATTAAGATGGAATAACACTGTATGGATCTAAAATTACTTATAACATTTATAAAATTCCTCAAGCACTTCTAATCTGCTAAATTGTAAAGTTCAGTCTTTTCCTTGTGTTTCTTTTTTTGGCACAGAATACAAAAGGGTAAATAACTTTTGAAGATTTTTTGGTGATACCATAAAATTTGGATTTATTGACGTGGATCAATGCTGAGTAATACATTTTATGCTGAAGATGTCATTGCTATTTTGGCATAGAATAGAGAGGTTATATCTATATCTTTTCAGTGATTCTCATTTGGACTATATTTCTCTTTGCCTTCCCCGTATTATTCTACAGTTACTCACATAAGGATTTTACAACCATCAATCTATTTGCCAATTCTTTCTGTAATTTCAACATCAGTTTTGATTATCTTCCTAGAAACTTTTGTGAAGTGATGTGATGAACATTAATTTATATCCCAAAGAGATATTGTTCCTCAGCCTAGATACACAGGATTGGATAGTTTCAGAAGACCTAGTTGAGAATACATAGGGTAACACACAGACACACACAGACACACACACACACATACGCAGTTAATAGCAATAATGAAAATGACTCCCCTCTCCTTAATCCTCACCTGTGTTTCTCTTATGGATCATCCATGAATAAAATTAGAGATAGTGTTCTTAAAGGATAAAATTCCCACTCTTGGCCATATCTTTATATAAGGCAGCTCACAATTAATTACTGACAACTGTGAATGAGTTTATCATAATCTCTGAGTTCTGACAGAAGAGATAGATTTTGCTATGAACCACTATGTATCTGAGAGGGCATGGGGAATATTAGAAGGAAAAATTATGTGAGTGAGGAGAGCATGGTGGGAAGAAAAGAGAGAGAAGGTGTTGAAGAAAACTCTATAGTATCATAATGAGTCTAACAGGACTGGATTCAAATTCTGGGTCCTTCATTTAATACTTATTTTATATGCTTGAACTAGTTATTTAATCTCTATGATCCTTAGGTTATTCAGGTATAAAAAGAATAAAAATACCTACATCACTGGATTGATTTGAGAATTATATTAAATTATAAGTTTAAAGCATATAGTACAATTCCATTAAAAATAATTTTTACTTTCATCAATTTGTAATTTCCCAAGCATAAAAATAATGTCCATATGACTATGGAAAAAAAACTTGAAACATTTCTTTTTTGAAGAATGGTAACTAAATGAATTTCTTACTCTAAGGGAGTAGTTAAGTGTTTGGAAGGAAACTATCTATAAAACAAAGCTTAACACAGATACCTAACAATGGAGAAAATGAAAAGTGAACTAGAGCAGGTTTATGCAACAAGGGACACCTTTTAGAGAGATATACTATGCAAAGAGTAACCAAAAGAAAGCTGAAGTGGCTGCACTAACATCAGACAAAATAGACTTTAAGACAGAAAATATTCTTAGAGAAAAACAGGGGGCATTGAGTAGTGATAAAAGGAAAGCAAGAACATGTAACAGGAAGATATAATAATTATTAAGTGTATATTATGCTCCTTACAACAGAGATTGCTCCAAAATGCATGGAACAAAAACTGACAAAATGATAGTTGCAATACACAAGTCAACAGTTTCAGTTGGTGATTTAAATACTTCTCTCTCAGTAACTGACAGAATTAGAAAAATCAGTAAGAAAGATGTGAACAATGTGAACCAAACTGGCCTAGTTGACATATATAATGCACTCCATCACCAACTGCAGAATGCACATTCTTTTCAAGTGTATGTGGAGAAGTTCCCAATATAGATATTATGACAATTCCATAAAGAAAATAGTAATAAATTTAATAGGATTAAAATTATACTAAGTAATTCTATGACTACAATGAAACTAAATTAAAAACCAAATCACAAAAAGAAATCTGGGAACTCAAAATTTGGAAATTAAACAGCGCAATTCTAAATAGCTCATGTGTCAAAAAAGAAGTCATACTTATGAACACGGGGCCAGGGAGGAAGGAGAGAGTAGGATGTATGGAGAGAGGAACATGGAAACATCATTACCGTAAGGAAAACAGAAAGACAATGTGAATTTGCTGTGTCACTCAGGGACTCAAACCCCCTCAACCCGGAGTTCTGTAACAACCGAGAGGGGTAGGATGGGGAGGCAGGTGGGTGGGAGGTTCAAGAGAGAGGGGATATAGGTATATATGGCTGATTTATGTTGGTGCTTGGCAGAAACCAACACAATATTATAGAGCAATTATTCTTCAATTAAAAATAAATAAATTTAATTATAAAAAATAAATCACAAAACAAGTTAGAAAATATTGTGAGCTAATTAAAAATGAGAACAAATCATATCAAAATCTGTAAGCTATGGCTAAAACAGTGCTTAGAGGAAAATTAGTGATAAATACTTACACAGTATTAAAAAGAAAGATCTAAAATCACTAATCTAAGTTTCCATCATAAGAAGCTGAAAAAGAAAAGTAAATCAAACCCAAAGGGAGTAGGAGAAAATAATAAAAATCTGAATGGAAATTAGTAAATTAGAAAACAGAAAAACAATTTCAATTACACTAAATTTTGGTTCTGTGAAAACATTAACAAAATTGATAAGCTTTTACTTAGCCTGACCAAGGAACGATGGAAGAACACGTAAATTGCCAAAATCAGGAACAAAAGAGATACATTAACACAAACTATGAAGAAATTAAAAGTTATAAGGGAATATTATGAATAGCTTTATTTAACAAACTAGACAATTTAAATGAAAGGGACAAGTTCCAAGAAAGACACAAATTACTAAAACTGACTTTAAAAGAAATAATAAATCTGAATGGATCTACATCAAGTAATTAAATTGAATTAGCAATTAAAACTGTTTCCATATAGAGAAGCTGAGACCAAAATGACTTTACCGGTAAAATCTATCAAGTCATTTTTTCTAAGGAAGAAATAGCACCAATTCTACACACACTCAGAAAATAAAGGAAGGAATACTTACCCATTTATTTAATGAGGCCAGCATTACTTTGATGGCAAAGCAAGACAGTTATCATAAGAAAAGTGAATAAATAAAACTATGGAGTAATAACAGTCACTCACTAATTTTAACCATAGAATAATAACAAAGTTTATTTACAAAACATTAGCAGATCAAATTCACAAGTGTAAAAAAAGAAAAGGACTATAAATGATGTAAAACAGGATTTGGGAGAGTAGTTTTAAGTTCAAACATCAATCAATGTAATACACAATATTAAGAGGAAAAAGGGCAAAAACCGTATAAAGATCTCAATAAATGTAGAAAAAGAACTAGAAAAGCACAATACCCATTAATGTTAAAAATTCCCAACAAACAAGGAGGAAACGAGAACTTCCTTAATTTAATAAAGAGCATCTGTTTAAAAAAACAACCCTACAGTTGATATCATACTAAATTCTCTCTCCCTTAGACTGGTAAATTAACTGTATATTGGGCACCTATTCAGTGAAGTAAAGCAAGAAAAAACCTAAAGTTATACAAATTAGAAAGGCAGATGTAAAATGTTTTATTCATAGATGAAATGATCTTGTATATAAAAAATCCTAAGGAATCTAAGAAAAAGCTGTTAGAACTAATGGTAAGTTTTTAGCAAGGTAACATGAAGATGAACACACAGCAATGTATTCTTATATACTAGCGACAATCTAAAAATGTAATTAATAAAAGAATTCCATTCACGACAATATAAAAGAGAACATAATACTCAGGAATAATTTCTATTTCTTTTAAAAGATAAGACCTCTACATTGAAAATTACAATACAGTGCTGAAAGAAATTAAAGAAGACCTAAATAAATGAGAAATATGTCATGTTCATGGATTGTATAACTTGATATTAAGATGTCAATTTTCCACAAATTGATCCAGAGATTAAAAATGATCTCTACCAAATTCTGGCTAGCTCTTTTATTATATTCAATTAGTTGATCCTAGGAAGCATATGTAAGAGCAAAGGGCATAGAATAGTCAGAACAATTTTGATAAAGAGGAAGAAAGTTGAAGGACTTAACACTACCTGATTTCAAAGCTCTTCCTAAAGCAATAGCAGGACAGTGTGATGTCGGTATAATGACAAACATAAAAATCAATGGTTCAGAATAGTCCAGAAATAAGCTCACATATATATGTTCAATTTATTTTCAACAAATGTGCCAGGGTAATTCAAAGGGAGAAAAACAGCCTTTTCAACAAATGGAGCTGAAATAATTGGATATCTATTGGCAAAAATATAATAATAACTTTAAATTGATCACAGAAATTGAATGTGAGAGTTGAAACTCAAAGAGAACACAGGAGAAAAATATTTGTGATTTTAGATTAATAAATATTTCTTAGATATGACATCACAAGCACATCTATTAAAAAGTTGATAAATTGAACTTCATCAAAATCATAACTTTTGATATTCACAAGATACTACTAAGAAAATGAAAAGACAAGACAGAGGGAAATATTTTCAAAACATCTGATAAAGGACTTTCATATAAACAAATAACTTACAATTCATTAATAAGACAAACAACCATTAAAAATGAGAAATGATTTGAATAGACATTTCTCTAAAGAAGACATACAAATGATTAATAAACACATGAAAATATGTTCCATGCCACTAGTCATTAAGGAATGCAAATTAAAACTTCAAGAAACCACTACACACTTATTGCACGCATGCGTGTACGCTAAGTCGCTTTAGTTGTGTCCGACTTTTTGCGACGCAATGGATTGTAGCCCTCCAGGCTCCTCTGTCCATGGGATTTCCCAGGAAACATTGGCGGGCAGGCTCATTACCACTGAGCCACCAAGGAAGCCCTCATAAACATAATGGTAAACTCAAGAAACCAAATGCATTAAGCTATAATGATTACATTTTAAATAATTTCTAAAAAAGACAAAAAAGCTTGGGGCTAGAGAGAAAGCAGGGATTATCTGAAAATAGTTCAAGGGAATTTTTTCATTGATGGAAATGTGCTAAAACTGAATGCTTCTGAATGCTTATAGCATCTTTTTTTAAAAAAATCAAAACTAGAAGCAACCAAGATACTCTTTAAGAGGCAAATGGCTAAACAAACTACAGTATAGCTATATGATGAAATACTATTCAGTCATAATAGATACGTGTTATCAAGACACAAAAAGACATGGATGCATCTTAACTGCATACAACAGCTATGTAAACGGAGTCAAGCTGAAAGAGCTATGTACCATATGAAGAGTCAGTGTTACAAGAAATAGTAAAAGAATCACTGGACAGGGAAGCATGCTGCAGTCCATGGGGTCACAAAGAGTTTAATGCGAGTGAGCGACTGAACTGAAAAGAATCACTGGTTGCCAAGAGTTCAAGGCTGTGGTGGGGAGTATAGAATAAGTGAAGCACAAAGAATATTTTGAAGTGGCAAAACTATTCTGTATGATACTGAAAGTGTGGGTACACACCACTATGCATTTTGTCCAAACCCAGTGAACTTTAAACCATGAAGAATGAAACTTGGTTTATGTAAACTTTTAAGAAATCATTTAAGATGTCAGGGGATACAGGGAGTGATGCAAACTGATAAGAGACTCTAACTGTATCACAGTGTATGAAACAACCTCTCTAAGAGTGAAGAAAAGGTGCTGACCTAAGTAATTTAGGAAATGAGCGGAGTCTGTAAGACTTAAAAAAGAAAGAATTTGCACATAAGCACTGTACTCTGACTAGTAAAGTTGTTTCTAATAGGGATATGGACTAACAATTCTGAAACTACCACATGTGTATTGGAATTGAACAACCAAGTAAATGGATGACAGATAATGAGAGCCAGATTTCTCACTATTACAGCGGAAGTTAACAGACAAGCAAGGGGAGAAGGCCGCAATGAACCATGAATGGATTAGGTTTGGTGACATCAGTAGGAACCCATATTTAGCTTAGTAAAGATACAGATAGTTATATAACAAAATATTTTAAATATGTATAAATACATAGATTAGGACACTTGCATAGATTTCTTTACTCTGTCTGCTGAAAGGTTCCAGAAGCACCAACACCCCAGTAGCAATAAGCACACCTTGTATGCAAAACTTGGCTTCTAATACCTTTCCCAAAAAAAGGAACTAGAACTCCTTGGAGAAATGGTTGATTCTAAGGCTAGATCAACAAGATGATCCTGGAGCATCTTACAGTCCAAAAGGTAAAGAAGTGGCCAAAAAATTAAAATGAGAGCAAAACAAATAAAACCCCACAAAAAGGGATATAGGAGTCAACTAAAAGAGCTCCCAATGTCCAGTGCTGCAACAATTTGGGGAAAAAAAATCAGATAAGAAGCATTGCCTTATAATTCAGAGTGAAAAATAAATGTCTGTGAGCACATGCTGATATAAAAATTGAATGGATAAATTAATGGGTATAAGGTAAGTATCTCCTATGCAGAAGAATTCCAAATAATTTATGTAGATACTCTGTCCTCAAGAAGTGGGGTACATCTCCCCACACTTTCAGTGTGGCTGTGTAGCCTACACACAGTGCCTTCCTTCAGAAGAGTACAGTATGAAACAGGGAATTAAAAAATAACTCTGCAGTGCAGAAATCTGATAGACGTGACCCCAACCAGGTGATCAAGGTTAATGACAACAGTGATGTTATGTTGATATGATTCTTAATACAATGTAATGAAAAACAGTACTTAATCTCTTTGGTCTTCCTCTCCCAAACCATAATCCCAATAACCAATAATAATAATCCCCATAACCAATCTAACCATGTGAGAAAAATCAGACAAATTCCTGCTTGGTAACAACATAGAGGGGTAGGATGGGAGAGGGGAGGGAGGCGACATGGATAAATCTAAGGCTGATTCATCTTGATGTTTGGTAGAAACCAACACAATACTGTAAAGCAATTACCCTTCAATTAAAAATAAATTTTAAAAAATCAGACAAATTCCAACTAAGAGTCATTCTATAAAATACCAGACAAATTCTCCTCAAAACTGTCAAGTCATCTATAGCAAGGAAAGTCTAAAAAACTGCCACAGCTAAGAAGAAACTTAAGGAGACATGAAGAAACTTAAGGAGACCAAATGTAGTGTGGCGTCCCAGATGAGATTCTGTAACAGAAAAAGGAAATTAGGTAAAAACTAAGAAAACTAAATTGTGGACTCTTGTTCATAATAATGTTTCAACATTGGCTTATTAACTGCAGCAAATATACCATGCTGATATAAGATGTTAACAGAGGAAAGTGAGTGTGGGTATATGAGAACTCTCTGAAACACCTTCACAAGCGTTTGGTAAATCTAAAATTGTTCTAAAAATAAAGTTTATTTTCAAAAAATGTACTCTTTTTTTCTGTGATATTATAAGACTGACCAAGGGAGAAATATATAGAAGAGTCTGGGATAAAGTGAACTGATATCATACAGATAAATTCCAGAAAAATGTGTTCCCTGTGACTCTGTACTGGTTTAGTGCTAAAGTGGCAGTCAGAAAAGGTTCAGAGTTACAATGATCATTATTACATATTTGGCAGAAATTTCCACTATTAACAGCTGAAAAAACATGACATGGAACCCTTGAACAGAACTGAAACAGGAAAATACAAACACTCTCAACTTTGTTTTCTGTATGCGGCTGACATCTCCTAGGAACAAATGGCTGGATTTTTCTTTGTAGAGTCTGCAAGATGTTTCTTTCAGGAAACTAGCTTTAATAACTGCAGAATGCTGTCCAATGTTCAAAGACTCCTTAATTCATTTAATGCCTAAAAGGACTTTGTGAAGTGGGTTTTGTTATTACTTAGAGGAAGAAACACATTTGGAGACAGTAAGTAATTTGCACAAACTATACATCTAAACGGTGGGCTTCCCTGGTGTTTCAGTTGGTAAAGAATCCTCCTGCAATGCAGGAGATGAGGGTTCAATCCCCGGGTCAGGAAGATCCCCTGGAGAAGGAAACGGCAACCCACTCCAGTGTTCTTGCCTGGGAAATCCCACGGACAGACGAGCCTGGTGGCTGCAATCCATGGAGTTGCAAGAGTCAGATACAACTTAGCAACGAAACCACCACACATCTAAATGGCAGTGGAATTGGAATTCACACCTAATACCCTTTCTACAACTAAAATGTGTTTTGAGAAAGCCTTTGTTCTGTCCTTTGGCACATGTTAGAAAATACCAGGCATTTAGAACAAAGTGTCATCTGTTGAGTGAGAACACCACAGGTGGTCTTTGGCCTTCTAAGTGGGCATAGGTACAAACCTCAAAATTTTTCAGCCTATCACGTGTCAATTCAATCATTTAGTTTCTTTTTTCAACCTGTTCCCCAAAGACTCTCATTGTCTCTGCTTCTTGTACTAGTCTGATCTGATCTTTGGGTCTCATCATTCCTGCTCAGTTGGTAAGCAGTCTCCATATACCTTACTTGATCTTGCTTCATACCATAATTCAGCTTTCTTTTTAAAACTTTGTTTCTCTCTCTTTTTTTTTTTTGGTGATAACATTTAAGTTCTACTCTTTTAGCAAAAGTCAATTATGCAGTGTAGTGTAATCAACTATAGTCATGTCTTTTACATTAGATCCTCAGATCTTATTTATCTTACAGCAGAAAATTCAGCTTTGAATTTCTCACTCACTTGCCTGATACGGAGACACTGGTTGCTGCCCCTGTTTTGCCTTGGTCCTGACCAAGAGTGACACATGACAGAGCATTAGACTGTTAGAGATGACCCAAATGCTATTTCAAATAGGCTCTCTGTACTATTTTTAAAAGTTCACTGAAAAATGAAGTACTTGAGAATTCACAGAGTTATTATGAACATCTAATTCTACTTCATCTCTCTTCTCAGGGAGATAAGTCTTAATATGTGGCCACTTCTATTGAAGGAGATGAGGAATTGGGTCATTATCTTCAGTTTCACAGTAATATTTCACTGACCCCTAAAAATGCTATTAAAATGGTACAGAAATGAATTCTTCAAATCAGTCTTTAACAGAGGAGAAAAATGATACTGTGTATTAGAAAAACAAGCTTTTCTTTAGGATGGAACCTTGGGTTTTAACAATCTAACCTATTAAGGTACAAGACATCATGAGATGTATTTATTAATAGTTCCTATCTTTGTTGAGATTATTGTGGAAGAGATTCACATATCACATGATGGTGTGGAGGGCCTTGGGAAACAGAACTGATGACTTTTGAAGTCAGTCTTTTAAATCTATATATCAAATGAAATGTCGTATTGGTTCACCCTAGTCCATTAAGACTCATCTGTGTTGCCAGAGTGATATTTCCCCCAAGCAGTGCTTTGGCAGTTCTCATCCCCTCTGGCTTCGACTTCTGAATTTGAGTCCACATGCTCCTAGGAAGACTGGGAGAGTCTTCTACTTCTAAAGGCTGTAGAACCAATGGTTTTTGCCTCCACGTGACCAGGCACTGAATGGCAATGTTCTCTTGCCTTCAGAGGCTGCCAGGTAGGCTAGGGAAGAACAACCTTGGAGGGCTAAAGACTTAGAATGAGAAAGCAGGGAGAAGGGTCCACCTACAAGTGCTGAGAAATTAATCTAACAGAGGGAATGCTGTCTCAGAGCATATGGAAATAAGCCATAGGTATAGGGGAGGGGCATTTGAAGGAGGAAGATTGTCTTGTAGAGTAGGAGCTCAAAGCAGAAGAGCAGGGAAATTATGAGAGACAGGCAGAGGAACGCTGTGAAGACAGCAGTATGAAAGGATGGATACTCAGAAGTCCAGGCAGGCAGAAAGTATAAAGAATCTGTTAGCAAGTAGCAGGGCTTCACCCTCTATGTCAAAGTTCAAAAACAAGACTCTAGTCTCTGACTCATCCCTGTGGCTTGGGAACAAAGAGGTGGGCAGGCAAGAGTAAGGCAGGGCATGGCGAAAGAGATAATGGCCAGCAAGTAGAACACAGGCTACCTGGGGTGGTGGGGAAGGGGAATGAGGAGCTGGTGTTCCATGGGGACAGAAATTCAGTTTGGAATGATGGAAAAGTTCCAAAGGTAGATGGGGTGATGGTTGCTCGACAATGTGAATGAATGTACAATATGAAAATACTGTGCATTTAAAAATGGTTAAAACGATAGATTATATGGCATGTCTATTGCAATAAAAACATTTCAAAAGAAGAAAAAAACTTTTTAATATAGAAAGCATAAGATTTCCAATGTGGGAACTCAGACACTAGGGACAAGGGAGAAACCAAATTCTCAGAACTGGCACCTGAGGTACAGACTAGCTCTTAGGGCTAAGATAGAAGGGCCTGTGTACAAGGGCAGAGCTGGACTGGGAAACACATAACTTTGTGCAGAGACTCAGGGTGTGTTCTGGAACTTCTTGTTGCTGTTTAAGCCTCAGAAGGTTGAGTCTGAAACTGGACTTAAGTAGCCTCAGCTATGGAGGGAAAAGCCTGGAGAGGTTGGATATTGGGCAAGACTAATTTATGTTGGTTTCCTGTGATCTCATTTTCCTTGCCCAGAACTCACTTTGGGGATGACAGGAAGAAACATCAGCCCTGAGAAAAACCAGAGCCCCCACTGAAGGAAATAATTTGGGAATGAACAGAGTAGAAAGAGGATATGGAACTTCTAGGATTTTAGGCCAGCTCACTAACTGGTAGACACTTCTTCCTTTTAAAGAATTCTATACCTTTTCACTAATGAATTCATGTCCCCATAGAGCCATAAAGGATGAGAATTTGGCCCAAATGTATACTTAAACTGGATCTCCTTGTAAGAAGGCTTAAAAAAAAAAAAACAAAAACGCAGCCACCTGTGACTTATTAAGCCTGTTAATGTACTCATTGACATAAATACCTGAAGGGTTTCTACAACAGCTGGAACATGGCTCACAGATCTTTTGTGTCTGCTTTTTAATGTACTTCCACTGTGACTTCATAAAATTGTAACCACTACCACCAGTGGGACTGTGGCTTTGTTTAACTCCCTGAGTACATCTTCCATCACTATTGATGTTAAGTGATTATTAATATGGCCTAGTCTAAATGTCTTGAAGATAAAAATCAAACTCCACATAAGTTACCAATTGAGAGACAAGGCTTAAAAGACTTAGGCAATTCAAATCTGCATGTCTTTGGCCACAACCCTCACAAAATGGCATTTTTCTAGCTCTACCCTCATATACTCTCTGTAGAGTCTTCAGCCCCCTCAAATTCGTCCAGTGAGGGTCTTAGGAAGGTTCAAATTCTTCCCATTTGGCACATCCCAAGGGTTCAAACAACTAACCTTCTTGGCCCTCATGAGACCCCAGTGTGCCCAGACTTCCATGTGCTGTATCTTCTTTGCCTGAGGGAAGAGGTTGGCCTTCAATGCCCACCAGAGAGGCTGACTGTTCCAGATATCCAAACTGGGGCTGACGGTGACCAAGGTAAAAGGAATGAATATCTGGGCCACTTCTGTCAGTCATGACAGACCCTGTACTATCCTCAAAGTCACTCTCTCTCCACCTCATTGTCCTTGAACTTTGTTCAGTTCAGTCACTCAGTTGTATCCGACTCTTTGCAACCCCATGGACTGCAACATGCCAGGCTTCCCTGTCCTTCACCAACTCCTGTTTGAACTTGCTCAAACTCATGTCCATTGAGCCGGTGATGCCATCCAACCATCTCATCCTCTGTCCTCCCCTTCTCCTCCGGCCCTCAATCTTCCCAGCATCAGGGTCTTTTCAAATGAGTCAGCTCTTTGCATCAGGTAGCTAAAGTACTGGAACTTCAACATCAGTCCTTCCAGTGAACACTCAGGACTGTCTCCTTTAGGATGGACTGGTTGGATCTCCTTGATGTCCAAGGGTCTCTCAAGAGTCTTCTCAAAAAAAAAAAAAAAAAAAAAAAGAGTCTTCTCCAACACCACAGTTCAAAAGCATCAATTGTTCGGCGCTCAGCTTTCTTTATGGTCCAACTCTCATATCCATACATGACTACTGGAAAAATCATAGCTTAGACCAGATGGACCTATGTCAGCAAAGTAATGTCTCTGCTTTTTAACATGCTGTCTAGGTTGGTCATAGCTTTTCTTCCAAGGAGCAAGCATCTTTTAATTTCATGGTTACAGTCACCATCTGCAGTGATTTTAGAGCCCAAGAAAAGAAAGTCTGTCACTGTTTCCATTGTTTGCCCATCTATTTGCCATGAAGTGACATGAAGTGAACATGAGCTTTGTTCAACCACTATCTTTCAGAACACGGTGTTCACTGACAACCTATTATTTACTGAGCCCCAAAGTGTGTATAGTTATGTCCAAGTAAGCATCACAGAGTTTAGATTCCTGTGGGTAGACTGACAGCCAACAAGCAAACAAGCGAATAGATGGACAATTACCTACGTGAAGTGCTGAGAAGGAAACAGTCATGGTGCTGTGATGAGGCATGAGAGTTGATTGGGACTGCCAGGAGGTGGACTCATTCAGGAAATGACATTTAGATTGAGAACCAAAGGGAGAGAAAAAAACAACCCTTTAAGGATTACACACACACAGACACGCACATCTGTTTATTTAACAATATTTTGGAATCTCTACTGTGCTTTGGAACTGGGCTGGATTCTGGGAGTAGAGCCATAAACAAAACTGAGGTGGTCTTGGCCTTATGAACTTTACAAGCAAGTAGAACAGATATTGAACAACTAACTAGCATGACGTAGGTACTGATGTAGAAAATCAGAGGGTTTAGGGAGGGAAGAACAGATGGAGCCGGCAATCTGAGGGGCTCCCGTGAAGGCTTCCTGGTGAAGTGATATTTAAACTCAGCTCTGAAATATGAATGAAGTTAGTTCAGTAAATACGCGGATAGAGAGTTTCAGGCAAAACATGTGCAGAGCATGTGTAGAGCCCCAGAGGCAGGAGCGATTAGTCTTTCCAGGAATGAGTCTTATAGCACTAATTCTTTCTCCAAAGAGTCTCAGTCTTCACAGAAACAGCTTGTCATGGGCTCGTTCCATCAGTCCTCCAGACATGCTGGCCACGGGGTCCACAGCTCACACTTCAGCCAGGACTCCTGCTACACCATGGTGAAAAGACCTGAGTTCAGGCTTTCAGTCCACAGTTTCTTGAGCACCTAGCCATGAATTATGGTTCTCTAGATGAACTTCTTGCCTTCAAGAAACAACTGGTCACTTAGTAGAGGAGTAAAAAGTGCTATATTAAAATTATGTATAAGGAACTATGGGAAGATCGAGCGAGGAGTGATTGACTCACCCCAGGGGCCACAGAGAGGTCATCTCAGAGGGAAAGAAGGGAGAGAGAAGGAAAAGGTAACACTGACATCGGGATGAACACATGAAAAATGTGTGTGAGAGAAAGAACTGTGTGCCTGGGAAATGACAAGATATTGGTGAAACAGACCATTCTTATGAACTCTACAGTGAACATATTACATACATTGTATACACCTCGAAAACATTTTCTTCCCTAGTGCTGACTTCTCTGCATTTAGCAATAGCTGTGATTTTGTAACTGGTGAGATTTTCCTAGGAGGCAGAATTAAAGGCTAAGGAGATAAGTGATCCAATGCCAGTGGGCATATGAGTAAAAGATAGAAGAATCCCCAAGGAGCCAAACTGAGGCCACAAAGCTTTACTTCCCCTTGACACATTTCAGCCGCCTTCACAGATAATCAGGGATTACATACGATATAGATCCTTTTCTTACCAGGAAAGAAGTCACCTGCCATCCCCACAGGAAAGCCCCCAGCCCTCTGGTAGCGCTCCATATTCCCCACCCGACCCCCGAAGTTAGAGCCTCTACCATTTGGAAGCTTTCAAGCACAGCTTTCCCCCATGACTGACGGGAGAAATAAATTTGCTTGTGGCCATTTCTTAATTAAAGTGGCACTACACAAAAACAAATTTAGAAATTGCAGTAACTCAGAACTGTTAGAAAATGAAGACAAGAAGGGGGAAAAGTGGGTGTGGGGAGACTCCTGGAAAGAGGAAATGAGTCTATGTGAGAAACTCTTTCCCAATGAGCCCCCATATTAATCACAGCTTTCAGGAGGCAGCCTCAGAGACCACAGCTGGGTGATAATTAGGAACCGAGCAATCATTCAGAAAGGAGTACAAGATGGAACATTATTAGGTGACTTTTTTTTCTTTTTCTTTTTTTAACCCAGAAATGTAGTCCGGTGCCTTAACAGCTTTGAAGAGCAAGAACATTAAACATGAAGGCAGTGTGTCAGGAGCAACGGAAAACTCAAGCGTGGGCTTTCTTCTGTCGGTCCTAGGAAGAGTCTAGTCACGTGGTCACATTAAATTAAAATACTCCAGTAGCTGCCAGGGGCTGGGAAGGAGACAGGGATGAACAGGTGGAGTTTAGGGAATTTTTAGGCAGTGAAACTGTTATATATGATACTTTAAGGTGGATACATGGCATTACATATTTGTAAAATCACAGAAATGTACAACACAAAAATTGAACCCAATGTACAGACTTTAGTTAATAATAATGTGTTAATATTGGTTCGTCAATTGCAACAAATATACCAAATCAGTGAAAAGGGTTAATAGGGGAAACTGGAGGGAAGAAAGGGAATAAATGGGAGCTTTGTACTTTCTATGCAATTTTTCTGTAAACCTAAAAATGCTCTAAGAAATAAAGTCTTTTAGTTAAAAAAAATTAAGATATTCCAAAGGTTAATTGCTGAATTTGATCTCTTTTACTTTATTCAATATTCCAGGACATTTATTGAACTTCCACTGCATGCTGTTTCCCATTTGAGACACCCAGGACTCAATGGTTAGAGACAAAATCCCTGTCTTCTTGGAGTTTTTTTCTGGTTGGGAAACAGATAACCAATTCATAAAAACACAAATAATGTCAGGCAGTAAAAGTTATGGAGAAATACAGATCAGTGCAGTGCAGAAGCAGGGGAGGTAGAAGCAGGGTGTGTGAGGTTTGGTGGCCAGGGAGGTGTTCTCAGCAGGGATGTGCGAGGGTGGCCCTGAGTGAGGAAGTGAGAGAGGAGCCATGGAGACCACTTGGGGAGAAGTCCTGGAGTCCTGCTGAGAGAGAAGAAAGCCCCGCTGCGATGCAGGACTGTGTGGCTGGGGAGCAGTGAAGAGGCACTTATTATGCTAAGAAGCCAAAGTGATGGTTAGAGGTCAGATCATATAAGGCCATTGGCACTGTATAGAGACTCCAGATTTTATTCCAAGCAAGACAAAATGTCATGGGAGAAGCAACCCAAGTGTCCATAGACAGATGAATGGATAAACAAAATGTGGTATATACATTACATACAAAGTGTGGTATATATACAATGAAACATTATTCAGATTTTAAAAGGAAGGAAGTTTTTGCACATGCTACAACATGGATAAACCTTGATGATATTATCACTATTATTGGCTAAGTGAAATAAAAGTGAAGGTTAGTCACTCAGTTGTGTCCGACTCTTTGCAATCCCATGGACTGCAGCCTGCCAGGCTCCTCTGTCCTTGGGATTTCCCAGGCAAGAATACTGGAGTGGGTAGCCATTTCCTTCTCCAGGGGATCTCCCCGACCCAGGAAGAACCTGGGTCTCCTTCATTGCAGGCAGATTCTTTATCGTTTGAGCCAGCAGGGTAGTATGTCAATCACAAAAAGATAAACACTGTGGTTCCACTTATATGAGGTACCCAGAGTAGTCCAATTCATAGACAGAAAGTAGAAGGGTGGTAGCCCAAGGCTGGGAGGAGGGGGCAGTGAGGAATGGTTGTTTAATAGACAGGCAGTTTCAGTTCTTCAGGATGAAAAGGGTGCTAGAGATGGGTTGCACAACAGTGTGAACGTACTTACACTACTGAGATATGCCAACTAGATCACAGTTCTAAGATGACATGATTGTTAGATGTATCCCAATCTCAACAATGTTAAAATGTAAAGAAAAAACTTGTCTATGTTCATTTCCGATGATTATTGTAATAAATCACCACAAACTTGGTGGCTTAAGACACCAGAAATTTAGGTCCAAGTGGTCTCATGAGGTTGAAACCAAAACCATATTTCTTCAGAGGCTCTAGGGGAGAACTCATTTCCTTGCCTTTTTCAGTTCTTAGAGCTGCAATCCTTACGTTCCTTGGCTTGTAGCTCCTTCCTCCATCTTTAGCTGCAGTGTCTTCTTTCAATCATCACATTACCTTCTGTGTCTACAGTCAAATCTCCCTTGCCTCCAATTTTTTTCTTTTTCTTTTTTTAACTTTATTTTTTAATTGGAGGAAAACTACTTTATAGTGTTGTGCTGGTTTCTGCTGTACTTCTCTCCATCTTACAGGGACATTTGTGATTTTATTAAGGGCCCACCTGAATATCCTGAGCAATCTTCCCACATGAAGATTCTAAACCATATTTGCAAAGTCTTTTTTGCCTTATATGGGAACATTTACAGATTCCTAGGATTAGAACCTGGATATTTTGGGGGACCTATATTCAGCCTATCTCAGAATCTTCAATTCAGCTCAGTTCAGTTTGTGACCCCATGAACTGCAGCATGCCAGGCTTCCCTGTTCATCACCAACTCCCAGAGCTTGCTTTGACTCATGCCCATTAGGTCAGTGATGCCATCCAACCATCTCATCCTCTGTTGTCCCTTTCTCATCCTGCCCTCAATCTTTCCCAGCATCAACGTTTTTTCCAGTGAGTCAGCTCTTTGCATCAGGTGGCCAAAGTACTGGAACTTCAGCTTCAGCATCAGTCCTCCCAACGTATATTCAGAACTGATTTCCTTTGGGATGGACTGGCTGGATCTCCTTGATGTCCAAGGGTCTCTCAAGAGTCTTCTCCAACACCACAGTTAAAAAGCATCAATTCTTCAGCACTCAGCTTTCTTTATGGTCCAACTCTCACATCCATACATGACCACTGGAAAAACCATAGCCTTGACTAGATGGACTTTTGTTGGCAAAGTAACATCTCTGCTTTTTAATACACTGTCTAGGTTGGTCATAGCTTTTCTTCCAAGGAGCAAGTATCTTTTAATTTCATGATTACAGTCACCATCTGCAGTGATTTTGGAGCCCCCCAAAATAAAGTCTGTCACTGTTTCCATTGTTTGCCCAGCTATTTGCCATGAAGTGATGGGACCAGATGCCCTGATCTTAGTTTTTCGAATGTTGAATTTTAAGCCAGCTTTTCACTCTCTTCTTTCACTTTCATCAAGAGGCTCTAGTTCCTCTTCACTTTCTGCCATAAACGTGGTGTCATTTCCATATCTGAGGTTATTGATATTTCTCCCAGCAATCTTGATTCCAGCTTGTGCTCAGAATCTTAGGCTTGATGAAATATGTGGATGTCACTCAAAGCCATAGTCTGCATGAGATCAAAAGGGAGTGAATATGGATAAAGAGGAGTCTGATGACTTGCCCTTGTGCACTCCAACATTCCGAAATCATGAAAAGGAAAGGATCCATCAGAGAGGGTAAGGAGTAGCAGCTTCTGAAGTCTGAGACAGACAGGACATTATGTGTCTCTATAGCTAGTTAAAGAAAGTTTTCTCAAAAATAGGAAATTATCACTTGCTGAGTAAGATGACAGTTGGTGCCTTTGATAAAAACAATTTAAGAGGAGTGGTGTGTACAAGAGCCAAACTGGATGAGTTTAAGAGAAAATGAGTGGAGAGGGAGTGGGAAGAACCAGCATAGAAAACTCGAGTTTTTCTATAAAGAGAAATGGGGTGAGGGTGAGAAGGTTGGTGTTTTGCCAGGCCTTCAGAATGGAAAAGGAAGGGACAAAAACAACGAGTAGGAGACAGGAAATTCTAATGATGGGCCGTGGATGCTAAATCCAGTGAGGTAACTTGAGGATATGGAGGCAGTGATGGACATTGGAGGTAAGGTCTATATAATAGAGATTCTTGTTTGTGAATAATCATTAAAGTTGTGATAGAAAGAGCCTGTTGATTTGTGTCCACGTCATTATACCACAAATTAATTCTGCATTTCTAATCGCAATGACAAGGAACTAAAGCTACATTGAAGTCTTACTGCATTCAAATGATAAAGGGGATACAAGTCATAATTACAAGGACCACACTCTATTTGATTTTGATTTCTTTTTTTCTCAACCTTATAATGTTTAATTGTTTCATTTCCCCATGAGAAAGTACTAATAGCTCTTGGGACAATTACTATGAATTCTATTAATGAAAGCATTTTCTCCCCCTTTTGCTAATTTCATACAACTCTTCTAATACAAAAACTGAAAGTTCATTTTGAGAGAATCTCTAAGGCAAATTGTCTTCCATGTAAATGATTACATGACAATATATAACAAGATACACATTATCATCCTGCAGATTTTGAGAAAGAGATAACAAAAATACCAATTATTGAGACCCTATTTATGTCAATCATTTTGCTAGGAAATTTCTAGCCAGTGCAACAACATTGCAAGGTAGGTATTATAATCCTTATTTTTCACAAACGAAGGAGCAGAGACTCAAACAACATAACTAAGACCACATGGCTGAGAAGTGACAGAACCTGGGAATTCGAACCCTAGTTACCACGACTTCAAGACACCTTCTCACCCCTCCACTCTTCCTTGTTTCTTCCATATACTCTGCTGTCATCTGCTTGGTGAATTATAGCATCACTGTCTAGTGGTTTAGTACCTTTACTGTGGAAAGGCAGGCTAGTGGTTTGCTTGAGGCCAATAACCCAAGTAGAGAGTCCAGTGGCTGTGTTTGTTCATTTCTTCCCTTATTCATTCATTTGACGTAACCACTTATTACAGATTGTACACAGAACAGTGCTTTCTCACCAATGCTGCCATGTTATGCTCTCATATAACCAATGCACTTGTGAATTTTCAATGGCTGAGGAAAAGGGGCTACTCGATTCTGCCGCCTTATTTTCGAAATTTCAGTATGAAATGATTCATTGTACCTGCCTCTCAATCATATCTTCTTTTACCATGTTACACTGAAAGATCATGGTGCTACTAGATAAATGATCATATTTTTAGAATGAAATAATAGCCCACTTACTTTCTAAAAATGAATGAGCTATTAATGGTTCTCTTCCTCTTATACACACCCACACTGACATTGCAGAACTTGTTTTCCAGTACCTTTCCCTTTGGTTTCAACTAATATCTTGCTGGTAATATGATCTCATGGCTTATTTTGCTCCTTCTATCACTTGGTTTCCAGCATGACTACAGTGTAGTCATCTGTTAAAAATGTGTTTGTCAAGTAATCAGTGTCCTAACTTCAGGTTGTTATTTTACTTGACAGAAGAAATGTAACGCTTCTTTGATATTTAAATGTTTTTCATCAAAATGATATTTAGAAGTAAAAAAAAAAGCAAAAGTTCATTTACATTTTAAAGAATCATAGAGTACTTTATAATATCAAATCAACTCCCTCTCTGATAACATCAATGAAAGTTGAACTAATACTAAAATGTAGCAATTCGAAGGCATTAGAGGATAATCAAGGGGGTAAGGAGGGAGGGGACAAATACCCTGGAAAGGAAGAAAACAGGGTGAGACAAGCTGACACTCTGTTGCTTTTCCCTTTGAGACATTTTACCATTGATAAGCTGTGTAGGGTGAAAAGACTAGGACAACCCCTGGGCCACAGATTTCTACCGCTCTGAAACCTGTAGAATTGGGCTCACAGCAGGAGGTGAGCACAGGCTAGGGAGTGAAGCTTCACCTGTATTTACAGCTGCCCTCCATTGCTTGCATTACTGCCTGAGCCCAGGAAAACAAGCTCAGGGTTCCCCCCTCATTCTGCATTATGGTGAGCTGTATAATTATTTCATTATATATCACAATATAATAATAATAGAAATAAAGTGCACAATAAACGCAATGTGCTTGAAAGATCCGGAAATCATCCCCACATCCTGGTCTGCGGAAAAATTATCTTCCATGAAACCAGTGCCTGGTGCCAGAAAAGCTGGGGACTACTGGAGTAGCAGTCAAATATTTCTGCAATGACAATCCAGTGTCATTGCACACAAAAGAAGTTAAAAAGTCTAGCAAACTTCTGTTGATATCATGATACTGGGAAGACACAACTTGGAGTTTAAGTTCCAACCAAGGAGGAGAAGCAGTGGTCAACATTCTATTCTTTTAGTTGAGATCTATGAATAACTAACTGTATTCTGAGAGTAAAGGCAAACTGGAAATAGACAAGCCCTTACAAAAATGGAAATTCAAGCTGATTTCTCCTGGTCCCTCACTGAATCAAGGTTCCATGGTCCTGCTCAAACTGCCTATATGCGTGTGTGCTCAGTTGCATCTGACTCTTTGTGACCCCATGAACTGTAGCCTGCCAGGCGCCACTCTGTTCCTGGGACTTTCCAGGCGAGAATACTGGAATGGGTTGCCATTTCCTCCTGTAGGGCATCTTTCTGACCCAGGGATCCAACCGGCATCTCTTGTCTCCTGCATTGCAGGCAGTTTCTTTACTACTGAGCCATCACGGAAGCCCCTAACTGCCTGCTAGAAGGAAAGTAAACACTTTATGAAAGTAGATAATATTACAAAAGTCTCTACAACTTTTCATAGGTAATACTCATTTTTCAATTGAAAACTAGGTGTTCCTGGAGACAGGACTAAATGACTGAAAACCAAGAAATAGAAAGAAAATAATAGAAATGGATCCATAGGAGACTCAGTTATTGGAATTCTCAGAAAAAAAACTTAAAATTAATTGCACTCCATATTTCTGAGAAAACTGATGACAAGCTGGAGAACAGGAACTGGTATCTTTTAAATAAAGAATCCATTTTAGAATTGAAAACTACAGTATTTTAGATTAACAGCTCAATAAATGAGTTTAACATAAAATTAGAGTAGAAGAGAGAAATAGTGAACTAGGAGATGGGTAAGTGAATAAAAATTCAGATTGAACCATACAGAGAAAAGAGGATGAAAAATATGGAAAGACAGTAGAGTATATGAAATACAAAAAGAAAAAAAAAGACAACATTTGAGATTGAATTTACAGAACTAGAGAAGAGAAAATTGTGAAAGAAATAATATTTGAAGAGATAATTTCCAAAACATGATAAAACATATCAATCTACATTCAGAAAGCTCTAAGAATCCAAAAAGATTAAATACAAAAAAAAAAAACCCCAACCCCAGACACAATGTAGTCAAACTGCTGTAAACTAAAAACAAAAGCAATTTAAAAGCAGCTGGAAGAAAAAGACTCATACCTGCAAAGTAACAATTATAAATTGGTGATTTCTCAATAGAAATAATGTAAGTCAAAAGACAAGGGTGTCACATCTATATGAAATATGAAACAAAATAACTCTCAACCTAAAATTCTATATTGACTGAAATATTCTTAAATAAGGGGAAATCTTTATTTCCCCCTGTATGCTTTCATACAAAATCTTAGAGCATTAAGTACCAGCAAAACTACACAATAATAAATATTTAAAATAATTTTTCAGGAATTGGAAATAGCTGCTAGAAGTCAAAAGAGAAACAAACATATTCACAGTTACATGAGCTGGAGATTTTGACTCATTTCTCTCCCTAATTTGTAGGAAAAAACTAGATAGAAAATCTTTAAAAGTATACAAGATTAAACAACACTATCATCCAAGTAATATAATTGACATTGGCAGTAGAACTTCCACCCAATAACAGAACACATGTTCTTTTCACAGGACAATCACTAAGACCACACTGAGTGCCATGAACCAAATCTCATTATTTGTAAAACAATTTAAGTCATACAAAGTTTGTTCTCTACCCGCAGTGAATTAAAGTAGAAATCAACAACAGAAAGATATTTGGAAGTCCCCTAAAGAATTGAAGATTAAACAACATGATAATAATTGATAATCATGAAGTCTTATAATATTGACCAAGCAACCCCTGTATTCTAATATTAAGTGTAAGTTACTCTTGTCGTTTTCCTGGATTAACTGTATCTACATTGGCCTCTTTGCTGTTACTCAAATAAGCTATACTTATTTTTTTGAGGCCTTGGCACTGACTGTTCCATCTGTCTAGAAAACTTGTCTTCTCCCATAAACTTGCATAGCTCATTCCCTTGCCTTCTACACTGTGCATGTTCTCAGCCACTTCAGTTGCTACAGAGTTGCCATGCCCTTCTCCAGGGAATCTCCCCACCCAGGGATGGAATGTGTCTCTTGCATTGCAGGCAGATTCTTTATCCACTGAGCCACATGGGAAGCCGTCTCCTACAGGTCCTTGTTCAAAGTCAAGGCCTGAAGTGGTAGCAAGTGAAACCTTCCCTAAGCCATGATCACCTTCCCTAATATTTTTAACGAGTACCTCCTAGCCAAGTTTTTCTATGTAGCTCATATTTATTTTTCCAACCCCACTAAAATATAAGCTCTGTGATGGTTTAGTCACTAAGTTGTGTCTGACTCTAGTAACCCATGGACTGCAGCCCTCCAGGTTCCTCTGTCCACGGAATTCTCCAGGCAAGAATACTGGAATGGTTTGCCATTTTCTTCTCCAGGGGATCTTCCCAACCCAGGGATCAAACCCAGGTCTCCTGCACTGCAGACAGATTCTTTACTGACTGAGCTACCATATGAGGATGACAAGTTCTATGAGGGCAAGAATTTTGACTAATTTCTTCATACTGCATTCCTGAAATTTCTGGCACATAACAGGGCCAAGCTACCTTTGCATACACTATTTCTGCCAGGGCTTCCCTGGTGGTTCAGATGGTGAAGAATCTGCCTGCAAAACGAAAGACCTGGGTTCAATCCCTGGGTAGGGAAGATCCCCTGGAGTAAGAAATGGCAACCCACTCCAGTATTCTTGCCTGGGAAAGTCTATGGGTTCGCAAAGAGTCAGACACAACTGAGTGACTATCACTTCATTTCTGCCACCTCCAAGGCTCCTTCTTACCATTCAATGTTTAGGTTAAATAACACCTCCTCAGAGAAGTCTTTTTGGATCACATTAATTAAAGTACTCCAATTTCATTTTGTTCTTTCTCCCTTTTAAGATTTCTCCACATGCTCACATTCCTCTGAAATTACATTACTATCTATTTCTTTGTCAGTTTTCAGTGTCTTGCTGTTGTATGTTACACTATACACCTGGTTCACACATAACTAATCCTAGAACCTGAAACAGAACACTGCCTGCTCAGTAAATACTGGACAAAGGAATGAATGGGCTTGAGTCCTTTGTGCTTTTCATTACCTTTGCTGGAATGCTCACATTAACCAACCTTCAAATCTTAACCTTATGACTTTTTGTTTTAAATAATCTGATCTGTGATTCATATATGAACTATAAACCTGCATGGTGACCCAGTGTTCTCTAGTTTTATAAAACACCGCGGTCTTAAACAACTAAAACAATAACAGCAAAATCCTAATTTTAGTATTTTACTCAACTACCCTGGGACTAATAAAGGTAAACTCTTTCTGTTCAATCTCCTCTTCAGTTTCATCTGAAGTCACTCCACTTTTTTATTTTTCACCTTTCTAAACTGAATGTCCTCAGCAGCAAAAGTGAAATCCTTTAATCTTCCATTTTGGAGCCTGTGTTTGAAATGGATTAAAGAGTCAAACAAAATTAGTTTCCAAACCTTCAATTTTCCAGGCCTACAGGCACTCTCTCTCTCACTCAGAAATGAAGGTGGCTTCGAGCCATCTGTTACTTCCTGTGAAACATTTCCCTCGACTGTCACTGCTGATTGTTCTACCTTTTTTTGTTTATATATATATAGGAGAAAAAGAAATTTTAAAAGAGAAGGACCTACCCTGCCCTCCCAAAAAAAGACATCTCCTGGCCACCCATACACACAGCTTTGCTTACTGGTCCTCTAGCTTTCTTGGGAGACCTTGCCGACAAGAAGCTCCATCTAGCTGACAACAGCCATTTCTCATTAAACCCCCAGTTTAAGCATGGCCCAGAGTGGAAAATTGCAAAACAGGAAGCTTGCAAATTGCATCAAAGTAATGTTATTAGACATTGGAGTAAAAGACCCTTTATGATGCTGGCTCTTGGGACAAGAACTAAATTCTATAGGAGGAGTTCAGGGCTTTGTGTGCAGGGCTCTTGTGGGCACTAGTTTCTCTTTACTGAGTTAAATATATCCTGAATGCACGTACCTCCAGGCAGTAACCCAACTTCTTTGGGGAATGTTCACAAAAGGTAGAGTAACCATGTGTCCTGATTTGCCAGCAGGGATAGTCTTCGCATTATGCCTAGGGCATAAAAATCCCAGGGCAATTTTTAAGAATACCTCTTTTCTCTCTCAAAAGTATTCCTGTTTGTCAGAAACAGTCTCACAGACATAGAGAATAGACTTGTGCTTGCCAAGAGGAAGGGAGGGTGGGAAGGTAAGGACTGAGAATTTGGAATTAGCAGATGCAAACTATTACATATACGATGATAAACAACCAGGTTCTCTTGTACAGCACAGTTCAGTTCAGTTGCTCAGTTGTGTCAGACTTTTTGTGACCCCATGGACTGCAGCATGACAGACTTGCCTGTCCATCACCAACTCATGCATAGCACAGGGAACTACATTTAATATCCTACAATAAAGCATAATGGGAAAGAATAAGAAAAAGAAAACATATATGCATAACTGAATCACTTTGCTGTACAGCAGAAGTGAACATAAGATTGCAAATTAAGTATATTTCAATAAAATTTAAAAAAAGAGTATCCCCGATCTAATGATCAATAACATCTACAGTCATCCTAACTGAAGATCAATGTGGTTGATGAAGCAAAAAAAGAAGGTCCTACTCACATCTGTGGCAGATTGCAAACTCGTTTGGATGGCAAAAAGGAATCCCTGCCAAGTTTCAAGAGTGTTTAACCAAGTGCATCCACGGATTGACTTTGGCTGGCTGGAATCTTGGTTCAGACCCTTTGAAGCCAGGCTTCCCAGCTTTGGTGTCTCAAACACTGAAGATGACTAATTCCAGAGAAGCATTTACAATTTATCTCATGAGTCATCCAGAAAACTGAACTTTGTCCTTCACTTATTTGGTTCCATGCTGTCTGACACAGTGGCCACTGGCCATATATGACTCATGAGCACTTGAAATGGACTAGTTCAAACTGAGACAGTTCACAGTATAATATGCAAAATGGAATTTGAAGACTTTGTACCAAAAAAAGGGGGAAAATATTTCATTAATAATGTTTATATTGCTTACATGTTGAAATCGAGATGTTTTAGATATATTGAGCTAAATAAAATATATTTCTAACATTAATTTTACTCCCTTCATTTTCACTTTTTAAATGTAGCTACTAGAAATAATTATCTATATGGCTTGCACTGTTTTTCTATTAGACAACACAATCTAGCCTTTTTCATTTCTACCCAAGGAGTCCCACTGAACTGAAACTAAGCAAAGATTTGGCTTTATTTCAGACTACTATTTGGCAATCTTTGTTTTCCTTGGGTCAGGTATTTACTAACACTTCTAGATTTAAATGAGATAACAATATTAATTATCTACCATGGATAGAAACTTGGTGTTAATGGAGTTCTCCTTCCCTGGAGCAACTGATTTAATCTCTCAAACAACTGTGATTTTTGCCACAGAAAGCTTACTCTTCCTATTTAATCAATAAGGGAAAAACTCCTTAATATGAATTCATCTTGTCAATTACTTATTCACATTCCCTTACTTAAGTGGATAATACTAGCAGCATTTTAGGAAACTTGTCTTATGTGCACTTATATTTATATGAGTAGAATGGGAAATACACATATATTCTGCAGTAAAAGTTGTCGAAATTTTCAGGTTGGGTAAGCTGTGACTGTGAAATATGATTCATAGGCAGTGACTGAGGTGGAATTTAGTGAACTGAAAAGCATAAATAAACAAAAATTATCTGTATCATTATAAAAATTGGAGATAATTTTCAAATTATGTTAAAAACCTTTCAGACCAAGACTGTTGGTGAATTTGTGAAGACATTGAAAAAAAGAAGTGTTGCACGTTACATTTTGTGGGAAAAATGGATTGATATCAGGGAAGGGCAGTGCAGACATTTGGAGGAACACACTGTACAGCTAAGAGACTCTGGAGACCCAGAGAATTATTTCTGCTCTTTGGGTCCTAAGACTGTCTCTCCTCCCTACTGATCATCCAGATTGTCCAGATCATTCCCTAAATATGAGATAATAAGAAATGTGTGTATAATGCAGTGAGGTTCACAATTATTTTATGCCAATCAGAATTTCAATTAATAAAAATCAAATCTGTGAACGTCTCCTTATATTTGCATTAAAAAAAATGATAGCTTTCACTATCTTTCTAATTGTAGATCTGTTATTGATTCTAACCTGGTGTGAGAAATAGTATGGTTCTTAGGTTGAACAATTCTTTCAATTCAGTCCCCAGAACAGCACGAGTGCTCAGATTCAGTGATAGCGATTTTCTCATATCCGATTAACATCAGCATTCTTCCAAAGAACTTCTATGACTTGGCTGTCTCTCCTTTTCCAGAAATATACTGAATAGGAAAAAAAAAAAACCTCTGCATAAGCAAAGTTAGTGTTATCTTTGTGTGAAGCTCTGAGCATCATCTTCTAACGCTAGTTACAAATTGGTCCAATCTTTTCAGGCAAAAATGTTCCTTTTGCTGTAATGTTTTAGTGTGCAAATGAGTAAGGACTACTGAAACATTATTTATTTAATTCCAGTGTGCTTCTTTTGGATGGGTGAACATTTATTTCTCCTCTATTTATTTTATGGATGGAAAAACAGAGTACTCTGGTAGTAAAGTATGTGTCCAAGCCTCACAACGAATGAATAACAGATTTCTCAAATGGAATCCAGTTTCTATGTTATTTAAGCTTCTCTCATGTATAATACATTCCATATCCTGTATTCCAGCAACTAGTATTATATTACTTTATTTTATTACTTTTAAAATATAATTTCTCTATAGACAATGGACCATTGGTTTAAAATGCAGGAATAACAAAAGTCAGAAATGAATGGCTTCTGTCACTATAAATAATGGCCATTTTGATAACCTTGATTCAAGATGTGACAGATATTATAATGAAATTTATGCTAGGTTAATTATATTTCATGTTGCAAGCACTGAAAATTATATTGCTTATTTACAGTCATTTATTACAGGTAGGAAGTACTGTCATCAAATTTGATTTAGATGGATTTTCTTGAGTAGAAGGGAGTGGGTTTAACTGAAAAGTTTCTATTTTAAAGCACACTGGAGTTTTCTATTCTCTAGTTCTGAACATGAAAGGTCTATATTTGCTGCTCTTCAAATATTTTCTGCATGTACTTGATTTAATTAAATTGAGTAATGAAACATGTGACCAGACAGAAATTTCAAGTTAGAAAGGCCCAAGAATATAATAATTATTTGAAAGACATAATTATAGCAGATGTATTTATATCAAAACATCTTCAGACAATATAATCTTCTACATTAAATGATTTCTATATCTTTGAGCCAGTACTCTTAAACAGTCTCAAAAGAATCAAAAGATCACATTTGTATCAAAACGAAAATCTTGACTTCTTGAAAGCACTTTAAAGCACACTGAGGATACAGCTTTCTATTTCCATCAATAACTGTTCAACACAAAATCTGCCAGTGTACTAGGTATTACACAGAATGTACTGGAGATGTGAAGGGGCCAATCAATTTTACCTGATGGGGAGTATCAGTTTTATCTGACGAAGAAGGTTCATCTAAATGATATCAAGGGAATCAGAAACAGACTCAATCCAATCCAAAAGTGAAAGGAAAATGAAGTGAAATTTGCTCAGTCATGTCCAACTCTTTGCGACCCCATGGACTACACAGTCCATGGAATTCTCTAGGACATTATACTGGAGTAGGTAGCCTTTCCCTTCTCCATGATATCTTCCCAACCCAGGGATTGAACCCAGGTGTCCTGCATTTGCAGGTGGATTCTTTACCAACTGAGCTATCAGGGAAGCCCTGTCCAAAACTAGCTACAAAGATTTCTGTACTTCATATTTATTTTTCAAAGAGATGTGCTTTTTTTGTGAAATCAAAATTCTTTCTTAATCTGAGCATCCTTCTACTCCCCTCTCCTCATGGTGTCTTAACTCAAAACCTGTTTTCCTGTTACGACGCTTTCTCAGTCATGCCATGCCTCACCACATGTCTGAATCTCTACTCATAACAGCATTTTGGACAGGAATTCCTATTGCTCCTCCTTCTCTGGTGAATGTCTATTCAGCCTACAACACAACCTTCAGATAATCCATGAAAGCTTTTATAAAACATCTTTACTCCCCACAACTCAGAACTTACCACTCCCTCTCTATCAGTTTACTAGGGCTGTCTTGACAAAGTAACATGGATGGGGTGGTTTAAACAACATAAACTGATTGTCTCACAGTTCTGGAAGCTAGAAGTCCAGAACCAAGGTGTTAATAGTGTTGGTTCCCTCTGAGGGATATAAAGGATGGGTCTGTTCCAGCTTCTAAATAGTTATCTTTCCCCCTTCTCTTCACACTGCCTCCCTCAGTAAATATCTGTATCCAAATTTCTTCTGCATATAAAGATACAGCCATACTGGATTAGGGCCTATCCTAATGACCTCACTTTAGCTTGATCAAAGTTAAATTACATTACTCCTTACCATCTTACACCTCCTTTTTGAAAACAGAAACGATATTTTGTTGGGGGAGGCAAGGTGTTTCAGGTTACCTTGTGGATATGAGAGGCTATGTGATGGAGTTATGGCCAATGAGATGTAGGTGGATGTGTGCATGGGATTTCCAGGAAAAAAGGAATAGACTCAGCTGACATGCTTTTTGTCCTTGCTGTTTACTTTTTTCCTACCCAGAATGCAGAGGCAATTCAATTTTAATTCACAACCATTCTATGACAAGGCAAACAGCACACTGTAAAGATGGCTAAGCAAAAGGAAAATATCTTTCCTTCGCCTAAGTCTTGAAAGTTTTTTTAGTATAAGGTTCTAAATTGACATTTATATTCCCTCATCATGAAGAAGTTATCATTGCCATTGTTGCTCTTGAGAAGTTAGCCACAGTGATAACTGCTTTTTTTTGTAATGTCTTCTTGCTGTTTCTTAAAAATCTCTTATATGTGTATTTTGTTTCACTGTGATATGTTTAGATATAAATTTCTCTTGTTTATAATATTTGTGGACTCATTGACATTCTTGAAAAACAGCATTAGTTTTTCAGCAATTACAGAAAATTCTCAATCATCATCTCTTCAAATATTGCCTTTTCCCATTATCATCATAATTGTTCTCTGAAATTTTAATTAATGTATGTAAGATAATCCTACTGTATCCTCTGTGCCTTTAACATCTCTTTCATATTTTCTATCTCTTGATCTCTCTGGATTATACTCTGCATAACTTCTTTAGCTATATTTTCTAATTGACTAATTTTCTCTTTAGCTGTGTCTGTCTTATCTGCTCTTTACATTTCCCTGTTACTTTCAATTTGTATACTTATTGCTTCTAGAATTCTAGAAATTCTCTAGTGATTCTTCACAAACATATTTGGTTCTTCTTTTTAAATTTCTTATTCTTATCTATATCCTCAAACTTTTCGTTTCTCAAAACATTAAATATAGTTTATAAATTATCAGACCACTTTAGTGTCTGATAATTTCAACATATGAATTATTTGCAAGTCTGATTATCCTGCTTATTATTTCTGATGGTTTACATTCATAATGTCTTGGTTTCTTATGTGTTGTGAATTTTGACTGCAGACTGATCTTGTCTTACCATGTTATCGGTGGGAATTCTTTGCAGCCTGAGTTGAAATCACGTCAAAAAAAAACTAGATTCGTCTTACTTACATAATATGCATAAAGGCAGCACTAACCTGGGTTCACTTTATAATCTTTACTTGATGTTTTCTGAAACATGAAGACATCACATGAAATAGATTGCAAACTCACACAAAGTCAGGCTTATTGTTTCGCATTCTCGGGAGAGATTACTCTTCTCTTCTACCCAGAGCCCAGACTAAGCCAGATCAATTTGTTTTTCTATCTGGATGATGGTTTTACTTCTTGTTTACTGTTACATTGAGGGTATAGTCCTTGGATGCCAGCTTTATGCTGGGTCTTCTCTATTAGCTTCAGCTTCTTATATGGATGTTATGCTTTACTTCCTCGCTCCTGCATCTCAACAAGCAGTAGCTCAGGTTTTCCTGGATTCAACAGAAAATCTCAGAAGGAAAGACAACTTTGTCAATTTCTTCTTTCACAGGGTCTCTGCCTTCTCTTTGCTTTTGACCTCTGAGGATTCTTTCTTTGTGCACCGCTTGATACCCTCTATGTTTGCTCCAGCAATCTGGTTGTTTCAATTAAAAGTTATCTATCTGTCATACTGTCAGGAACAGAAATAAAAATAATTGTTTACATTGGTAAAAATTCTAAAATAAACTGAATATCTACCACTAAAAAATTGGGGGTATAGAGTATTCTTGCCTGGAGAATTCGATGGACAGAGGGACCTGGCAGACTACCGTTCATGGGGTCACAAGGAGGCGGGCACAACCGAGCAACTAGCACTTTCACTTCTCATACACTGCAAATGTCATGGAGCCATTAAAAGTAATGTGGCAGAGGCACATAGCCTAACACAGAAATATCTCTAACATGTACTTTTAAATGAAAAAGCTAGTCACTCACCAGTATGCATAATGCTGCTGCAGCTCCTGCTAAGTTGCTTTAGTCGTGTCCAAATTTGTGCAGCCCCATAGACGGCAGCCCACCAGGCTCCTCTGTCCCTGGGATTCTCCAGGTAAGAATACTGGAGTGGGTTGCCATTTCCTTCTCCAAGTATACATAATATAATTGGCTTTATCTAAATAATAAGAAATGTACATACTTTGCAAAGATTCACCATTAATATAAATGCACAGAAAAATATTTGTATATTTACATGCTAAAATTAAGGAATTTTCTTTATATTTCTGTTTTTTTTTTTTTTTTTTTTTGGTAAGAGAATGTGTTCTTGCACTACATAAGTTTATTTGAAAATAACACAAGTTTAAAGATTGAAAGTGAAAGTGAAAGTCACTCAGTTGTGTCTGACTCTTTGTGACCCCAAGGACTATACAGTCCATAGAATTCTCCAGGCCAGAATACTGCAGTATTCCCTTCTCCTTGGGATCGTCTCAATCCAGGAATCAAACCCAGGTCTCTCGCATTGCAGGTGGTTTCTTTACCAGCTAAGTCACAAGGGAAGCCCAAGAATACTGGAATAGGTAGCCTATCCCTTCTCCAGCAGATCTCCCCGACCTAGGAATCGAACCGGGGCCTCCTGCATCACAGGCGGATTTAAAGATTAAATATGGGGGGAGGGGAGGAGCTAAGATGGTAGAGGAATAGAACTGGGAGACCACTTTCTCCCCTACAAATTAATCGAAAGAACATTTGAACGCTGAGCAAACTTCACAAAACAACTTCTGACCGCTAGCAGAAGACATCAGACGCCCAGAAAAGCAGCCCATCGTCTTCAAAAGGAGGTAGGACAAAATATAAAAGGTAAAAAGAGAGACAAAAGAGCTAGGGATGGAGACCCTTCCCAGGAAGGGAGTCATAATAGAGAAAGTTTCCAAATATCAGGAAACCATCGCACTGGCGGGTCTGGGGGAAGTTTTCAAATCTCGGAGGGCAACCTAACTGGGAGGAAAAATAAATAAAACCCACAGATTACATGCCTAAAAGCAACTCCCACAGAAAAGTACCCCAGAGGCCCGCATCCACCACCAGCAAGTGGGGGCGGAACAGAGAAGAGCGGGCTGCATTGCTTAGGGTAAGGACCAGGCCCGAATGCCCTGAGGGCAATCAGAGGGAGCTAACGTGAGATAGCAGCTTAAACTGTGGGATAGCAAGAGAGAGAGAGAAAATTAACTGACCCGAACACACTGCTGGCCGTTCTCAGAACAAAGGGACTGAGCAATCCCAGAGAAGAGCTAGCGGGCGCAGACCGGCCCATCCCCCGCTGAAAGCAGGAGGCAGAGGGGAGGGGAAAGGGGCAAACTCGGCCCCAGAGATGGCACCCCCTACCAAACTGCAAACAGGCTCCCAGTTTCTAACCAAAGACTTCCTGAGATTCTGGACAGTCGACATCCGCCAGGAAGGTCGCAGCTAGAGGCCAGCTCCCGAGAATAGACATAAGGCGCATGCAGCCGACTGGCACACGCGGAAACTGAGGCTGGGACCGCGGAGGGGAGAAGGCGCACCGCACCCGGGGAGAGTGCACCTGGCAAGCTCCTGGCGGCCTGAGCTGCTCAGGCCGGGGAAGGCACAAAACGCAGGCCCAACTGAGTCCGCACTTTTGTGGAGTACCCGAAAACTGGAACCGCATGCAACGCAGGGCCCGCTCCATATAGAGCAGCTGGGAGCCTGAGCAGTGTAGACGGGGAAAGCACACACCCATGAGCGGGGACAAACCCAGTGTGGCCGGAACACTGCAGGTCTTCCCTGGACACGCCAGTGATATCTGTCTGCAGCGCCCCTCCCTCCCCGCAGCACAACTGAACCTGCGAACCTGAATAAGAGACCACCTCCGCCTGCCTGTATCAGGGTGGAAATTAGACACTGAAGAGACCGGCAAACAGAAGCCAAATAAACAAAGGGAACCGCTTCAGAAGGGACCGGTGCAACAGATTAAAATCCCTGTAGGTAACACCGACTACACCGGAAGGGGCCTATAGATATTGAGAAGTGTAAGCTGGAACGAGGAGCTATCTGAAACTGAACCGAACCCACACTGACCGCAACAGCTACAGAGAAATTCTTAGATATATTTTTACTTTTTTTTTTAATTAAAAAAATTTTTTTCCTTTTCTTTTTTTAAATTTTTTCTCTTTTATTTTCTTTTAAAATTCCCTATCACTCCTCCATTACTCCTTAACTTTCATTTTCATATATCTTTACTATTTTTTTAACTAGAAAAAATTTTTTTTTCTTTTTTAATTTTTTTTCTCTTATTTTCTTTTAAAGTCCTCTATTACTCCTCTATTACTCCTTAATTTACATTTCATTTTCACTATAACCTTACAAAAAACAAAAAGAAGAGGCCCTATTTTTAAACCGAAATTCATATATATTTTAAAAAATTTTTGTGTTTTTGTTTTTGTTTTTAATATTGTATTTTTCAGAATCTAACTTCTACTCTAGATTTTTAATCTTTGTTTTTCAGTATATGATATCAATATTGGACATTTAAGAATCCAATATTCAGTACCCATTTTTACTCAGGAGTGTGTTGATTACTCTCTCCCACTTTGGACTCTCTGTTTTCTCCCTCAGATCACCTCTATTTCCTCCCTCCCCCTTCTCTTCCCAATCCAATTCTGTGAGTCTCTGTGAGTGTCTGGGCTATGGAGAACACTTAGGGAACAGAGAACTGCATAGATCGTTCTCTCTCCTCTTGAGTCCCCCCTTTTCTCCCCCTGCTCATCTCTCCTTCCTCCCTCTCCTCTTCTTCATGTAACTCTGTGAACCTCTCTGGGTGTCCCTCAAAGTGGAGAATCTTTTCACCATTAACCTAGTTTTATTTTCAGTACTGTATAGTTGGAGAAGTCTTGAGACTACTGGAAGAATAAGACTGAAATCCAGAGGCAGGAGACTTAAGCCCAAAACCTGAGAACACCAGAAAACTCCTGACTACATGGAACATTAAGTAAAAAGAGACCATCCAAAAGCCTCCATACCTACACTGAACCCAACCACCACCCAAGAGCCAATAAGTTCCAGAGCAAGACATGCAAATTCTTCAGA
Organism: Muntiacus reevesi; assembly: GCF_963930625.1. NCBI lineage: Eukaryota > Metazoa > Chordata > Mammalia > Artiodactyla > Cervidae > Muntiacus > Muntiacus reevesi. The sequence goes on from NC_089259.1 coordinate 13,099,816, forward strand.
AACACAGGAACATAGCCGTGAGCGTCAAGATAGAGGCTGCCCAAAGTCACACCTAACACATAGACCCATCTCAAAACTCACTACTGGACACTCCATTGCACTCCAGAGAGAAGAAATCCAGTTCCACGCATCAGACCACCAATGCAAGCTTCCCTAATCAGGAAACCTTGACAAGCCAATCATCCAACCCCACCCACTGGGTGAAACCTCCACAATAAAAAGGAATCACAGACCACCAGAGTACAGAAAGCCCACTCCAGACACAGCAATCTAGACAAGATGAAAAGGCAGAGAAATACCCAACAGGTAAAGGAACATGAAAAATGCCCATCAAGTCAAACAAAAGAGGAGGAGATAGGGAATCTAACTGAAAAAGAATTTAGAATAATGATAATAAAAATGATCCAAAATCTTGAAAACAAAATGGAGTTACAAATAAATAGCCTGGAGACAAAGATTGAGAAGATGCAAGAAATGTTTAATAAGGACCTAGAAGAAATAAAAAAGAGTCAATTAATAATGAATAATGCAATAAATGAGATCAAAAACACTCTGGAGGGAACAAAGAGTAGAATAACGGAGACAGAAGATAGGATAAGTGAGGTAGAAGATAAAATGGTGGAAATAAATGAAGCAGAGAGGAAAAAAGAAAAAAGAATCAAAAGAAATGAGGACAACCTCAGGGACCTCTGGGACAATGTGAAATGCCCCAACATTCGAATCAAAGAAGTCCCAGAAGAAGAAGACAAAAATAAAGGCCATGAGAAGATACTCAAGGAGATAATAGCTGAAAACTTCCCTAAAATGGGGAAGGAAATAGTTACACAGGTCCAAGAAACCCAGAGAGTCCCAAACAGGATAAACCCAAGGCAAAACACCCCAAGACACATATTAATCAAATTAACAAAGATCAAACACAAAGAACAAATATTAAAAGCAGCAAGGGAGAAACAACAAATAACACACAAAGGGATTCCCATAAGGATAAAAGCTGATCTATCAATAGAAACCCTTCAGGCCAGAAGGGAATGGCAGGACATACTTCAAGTAGTGAAAGAGAATAACCTTCAACCTAGATTACTGTACCCAGCAAGGATCTCATTCAGATATGGAGGAGAATTCAAAAGCTTTACAGACAAGCAAAAGCTGAGAGAATTCAGCACCACCAAACCAGCTCTTCAACAAATGCTAAAGAATCTTCTCTAGACAGGAAACACAGAAAGGTTGTATAAACCTGAACCCACAACAACAAAGTAAATGGCGACAGAACCATACCTATCAATAATTACCTTAAATGTAAATGGATTGAATGCCCCAACCAAAAGACAAAGAAAGACTGGCTGAATGGATTAAAAAACAAGACCCCTATATATGCTATCTACAAGAGACCCACCTCAAAACAAGGGACACATACAGACTAAAAGTGAAGGGCTGGAAAAAATATTTCACGCAAATGGAGACCAAAAGAAGCAGGAGTCCCAATACTCATATCAGATAAAATAGACTTTGAAATAAAGGCTGTGAAAAGAGACAAAGGAGGACACTACATAATGATCAAAGGATCAATCCAAGAAGAAGATATAACAATTATAAATATATATGCACCCAACATAGGAGCACTGCAATATGTAAGGCAAACGCTAACGAGTATGAAAGAGGAAATTAACAGTAACACAAAAATAGTGGGAGACTTTAATACCCCACTCACAACTATGGATAGATCAACCAAACAGAAAATTAACAAGGAAACACAAATTTTAAATGACACAATGGACCAGCTAGACCTAATTGATATCTATAGGACATTTCACCCAAAAACAATCAATTTCCCCTTTTTCTCAAGCGCACATGGAAACTTTTCCAGAATAGATCACATCTTGGGCCATAAATCTAACCTTGGGAAATTCAAAAAAGTTGAAATCTTTCCAGTCATCTTTTCTGACCACAGTACAGTAATATTAGATCTCAATTACAAAAAAAAAAAAATTATTAAAAATTCAAACATATGGAGGCTAAATAATGCACTTCCGAATAACCAACAAATCATAGATGAAATCAAAAAAGAAATCAAAATATGCATAGAAATGAATGAAAATGAAGACACAACAACTCAAAACCTTTGGGACACTGTAAAAGCAGTCCTAAGGGGAAGGTTCATAGCATTACAGGCTTACCTCAAGAAACAAGAAAAAAGTCAAATAAACAACCTAACTCTACGCCTAAAGCAATTAGAGAAGGAAGAAATGAAGAACCCCAGGGTTAGTAGAAGGAAAGAAATCTTAAAAATTAGGGCAGAAATAAATGCAAAAGAAACTAAAGAGACCATAGCAAAAATCAACAAAGCTAAAAGCTGGATTTTTGAAAAAATAAACAAAATTGACAAACCGTTAGCAAGACTCACTAAGAAACAAAGGGAGAAGAACCAAAATAACAAAATTAGAAATGAAAATGGAGAGATCACAACAGACAACACTGAAATACAAAGGATCATAAGAGACTACTACCAGCAGCTCTATGCCAATAAAATGGACAACTTGGAAGAAATGGACAAATTCTTAGAAAAGTATGACTTTCCAAAACTGAATCAGAAAGAAATAGAAGATCTTAACAGAACCATCACAAGCAAGGAAATTGAAACTGTAATCAGAAATCTTTCACCAAACAAAAGCCCAGGACCAGATGGCTTCACAGTTGAATTCTACCAAAAATTTAGAGAAGAGCTAACACCTATTTTACTCTTCCAGAAAACTGCAGAAGAAGGTAAACTTCCAAACTCATTCTATGAGGCCACCATCACCCTAATTCCAAAACCAGACAAAGATGCCACAAAAAAGAAAACTACAGGCCAATATCACTGATGAACATAGATGCAAAAATCCTTAACAAAATTCTAGCAAACAGAATCCAACAACATATTAAAAACATCATACACCATGACCAAGTGGGCTTTATTCCAGGAATGCAAGGATTCTTTAATACCTGCAAATCAATCAATGTAATACACCACATTAACAAATTGAAAGATAAAAACCATTTGATTATCTCAATAGATGCAGAAAAAGCCTTTGACAAAATTCAATACCCATTTATGATTAAAACTCTCCAGAAAGGAGGAATAGAAGGAGCATACCTCAACATAATAAAAGCTATATATGACAAACCTACAGCAAGCATTACCCTCAATGGTGAAAAATTGAAAGCATTTCCCCTAAAATCAGGAACAGGACAAGGGTGCCCACTCTCACCACTACTATTCAACATAGATTTGGAAGTTTTGGCCACAGCAATCAGAGCAGAAAAAGAAGTAAAAGGAATTCAGATAGGAAAAGAAGAAGTGAAACTCTCGCTATTTGCAGATGACATGATCCTCTACATAGAAAACCCTAAAGACTCCACCAGAAAATTACTAGAGCTAATCAATGAATATAGTAAAGTTGCAGGATATAAAATTAACACACAGAAATCCCTTGCATTCCTATACACTAACAATGAGAAAACAGAAAGAGAAATTAAGGAAACAATGTCATTCACCGTTGCAACAAAAAGAATAAAATACTTAGGAGTATATCTACCTAAAGAAACAAAAGACCTATACATAGAAAACTATAAAACACAGATGAAAGAAATCAAAGAGGACACAAACAGATGGAGAAATATACCGTGTTCATGGATTGGAAGAATCAATATTGTCAAAATGATGACACTACCCAAAGCAATCTATAAATTCAATGCAATTCCTATCAAGCTACTAACGGTATTCTTCACAGAACTAGAACAAATAATTTCACAATTTGTATGGAAACATAAAAAACCTCGAATAGCCAAAGTAATCTTGAGAAAGAAGAATGGAACTGGAAGAATCAACCTGCCTGACTTCAGACTATACTACAAAACCACAGTCATCAAGACAGCATGGTACTGGCACAAAGACAGAAATATAGATCAATGGAACAGAATAGAAAGCCCAGAGATAAATCCACGAACCTATGGACACCTTATCTTTGACAAAGGAGGCAAGAATATACAATGGAAAAAAGACAACCTCTTTAACAAGTGGTGCTGGGAAAACTGGTCAACCACTTGTAAAAGAATGAAACTAGAACACTTGCTAACATCATACACAAAAATAAACTCAAAATGGATTAAAGATCTAAATGTAAGACCAGAAACTATAAAACTCCTAGAAGAGAACATAGGCAAAACACTCTCCGACAGAAATCACAGCAGGATCCTCTATGACCCACCTCCCAGAATATTGGAAATAAAAGCAAAAACAAACAAATGGGATCTAATTAAACTTAAAAGCTTTTGCACAACAAAGGAAGCTATAAGCAAGGTGAAAAGACAGTCCTCAGATTGGGAGAAAATAATAGCAAATGAAGCAACAGACAAAGGTTTAATCTCAAAAATATGCAAACAACTCCTGAAGCTCAATTCCAGAAAAATAAGTGACCCAATCAAAAAATGGGCCAAAGAACTAAACAGACATTTCTCCAAAGAAGACATACAGATGGCTAACAAACACATGAAAAGGTGCTCAGTATCACTCGTCATCAGAGAAATGCAAATCACAACCACAATGAGGTACTATTACACGCCAGTCAGGATGGCTGCTATCCAAAAGTCTACAAGCAATAAATGCTGGAGAAGGTGTGGAGAAAAGGGAACCCTCTTACACTGTTGGTGGGAATGCAAACTCGTACAGCCACTATGGAGAACAGTGTGGAGATTCCTTAAAAAACTGGAAATAGAACTGCCATATGACCCAGCAATCCCACTTCTGGGCATACACACCGAGGAAACCAGATCTGAGAGAGACACGTGCACCCCAACGTTCATCGCAGCACTGTTTATAATAGCCAGGACTTGGAAGCAACCTAGATGCCCATCAGCAGACGAATGGATAAGGAAGCTGTGGTACATATACACCATGGAATATTACTCATCCATTAAAAAGAATTCATTTGAATCAGTTCTAATGAGATGGATCAAACTGGAGCCCATTATACAGAGTGAGGTAAGCCAGAAAGATAAAGACCAATACAGTATACTAACACATATATATGGAATTTAGAAAGATGGTAACGATAACCCTATATGCAAAACAGAAAAAGAGACACAGATGTACAGAACTGACTTTTGAACTCTGTGGGAGAAGGCGAGGGTGGGATGTTTCGAGAGAACAGCACTGAAACATGTATATTATCAAGGGTGAAACAGATCACCAGCCCAGGCTGGATGCATGAGACAAGTGCTCAGGGCTGGTGCACTGGGAAGACCCAGAGGGATCGGGTGGAGAGGGAAGTGGGAGGGGAGATCGGGATGGGGAACACATGTAAATCCATGGCTGATTCATGTCAATGTATGGCAAAAACCACTACAATATTGTAAAGTAATTAGCCTCCAACTAATAAAAATAAATGGAAAAAAAATAAAGATTAAATATATATATAAAGCATTACAGGTGGATTCTTTACCAGCTGAGCTACTAGGGAAGCCCAAATGCTTTAATGCTTTATACATATCTTATTGCATTGGAGTTGCAAAGTCCCATAGTCCATGGGGTCGCAAAGAGTCAGACACAACTGAGAGACTTTCACTTTCACATAAAGCATTAAGCATAGTGCCTGACATATAATAAGAACTTAACAAATTCTCTCTTATAAGTAAGTATTGATGGGGTATAGCAGGATATGATGGTGATTTGTGATTTATTACAAATCAGTTGTAGACCTTGAATTAGAAATTTTATCTTTTAAATAAAAGTAATGATCTGCTTTCAAACTATAATTTACAGATCACTTGCTTCACTTAATGACTTTCATATATGGAGTTCAGTCACTCAGTCGTGTCTGACTCTTTGCAACCCCAAGTTTTGCAACACGCCAGGCCTTCCTGTCCATCGCCAACTCCCAGAGTTTACTCAAACTCAAGTTCATCAAGTCGGTGATGCCATCCAGCCATCTCATCCTCTGTCGTCCCCTTCTCCTCCTGCCCCCAATCCCTCCCAGCCTCAGGGTCTTTTCCAATGAGTCAACTCTTCACGTGAGGTGGCCAAAGTAATATCCCCCCAAAAAATAAGTTTTAAAATGTGCTCTGTGATCAAATGAATTTTAAAAGTTCTGGGTTATACCAAGTATAATAGTTTTGTTTGTTTTTTAACAAAATGAGTTGTCAGAGCTGTAAAATCCTATTATGCAAATTGTGAATTTCAAAGAGGGTATTCCTGTAAGAAACACTTCCAAATCTTAATGAACTCCAGAATCCCTTCTCTGAAGCACCTCCAAGTGCTTCTCTTCTGTGAAATGCCCTTTAGGAAATACTTTACTAACCCATTATTCAGATAAGAGATATCACAATATCCATTTACTGACTCTGAACAAATTATAGGGTTTTATAGCCAGTTTGTCATGATGTTTAATGGATAGTGCAGCCTCTTTGTCCTTTAATTTGTCTAGAACAGATTCCAAGAATAAACACTGACTTGTTTTTTAAGGGAAGGAAAGAGACCTGCCTTGTCTATGTCCCATTCTACTTTGGATTAACATTGGTTAATGGATGGAAAATATGATGCATCTAGAGCTGTTACTCAGCATCAAATTACTTAAAGCCAAACAACAAAGAGCAGGCATGGAAAATAAAAGGAGAGAAGAACAAGACACCTAATGTCCTTATTTCTCCTGACTGCTACTACAGAACCAAGGACCCTGATCGGGAAAAAAATACACTGCTATCTGCAACTGGCTGAGAAAGTATTTATTGTATATGCTTGGACTGAATAAAGTAAAACTGAATGAGGTCAGAAGATATCAAAACAAAATATGTAATTGCTTAGCTCTAAGCTATTAATAAATATAAACATGCTAAATATCTCCTTTCTCCACCTTTCACATCTGCCAGTTGCACCACATTTGCAGATAGCTATTGTCTTGGCATTCTTCATTCCTTTGAAAATATGCCCTTCAACATGTAAATTTGTTTTCATAGCACCAACTAATCAAAGGACAGGCATGGAAGAGAGGAGACAGAACAAGAGTCTTTGTCCATGCTGACTGTTAGCACTTTCAGATACAGCCATCCCAAGGACACAAACATTGTGAAGATTACAAGCTGGAAATGTGGAGTAACGTATATATATATAGTGATTTAGACAGGGTTTAGCATGGTTTTGCTCCTACAGTATACTAACTGGGCTTGACTTTGATTTTTCCAGATTGTGGGCAAGCAGAGTCCTTACCTCTGTGAGATGACTGCAAACCAGAGAATCATATTTTTAAAAGCCTCCTGGAAGGAGAAGATCTCTTTGGTCACATCAAAAATGCTTCCTTCCTCTAATCTATAATGAAGTTGAATTGAGTAGAAGCTTTTCCACTGCCTGAAATTATACCATGACTTTTTTCTCCTCAGTTATGAAAAAACAAAAAATCGATGATGTGGATTTCTCAACTCTTTAAGCATAAAAGTGCTAACAGAATTCAGTGTTTCCTGACCATTGCTTCTGAGTGGGTGTGATGTAACAAGGGCACTAGTAAGGTAGTATATGGGTTGCTGTTTGTGTCCAGGAAATTCTTAGTTCTGGTAAAGCTGAAATTGATCATTCAATTATTAATAAGTGACAAAGCCTGGAATACATTCTCAACTGTCCATATTTGTTAAAATTGTTCATCTGTGTTCTCTTGCTGTTCATGAAAGTGACAGTGAAAAATAGCTCTCCATTAACATGAAAGCAAAATGTAATGCAGTAATGATTCTTGAAGCTTCCTGCAGTGCTGGAATTTTTAGAAATCATTAATAATAAATTTTCAGCAATGCCATGAGTAGCTGATAGCTCTTCTCTTTAGTAGCTAGAACTCTCCATTATAAATGATAATATACTAGGTCAATATGTCACAGCCTTCAGCAATTTTCCTCAAGTTACTTTATGTTAATACCAGCATTGCCAACATTAAATTCATTTTACAGATAGGAAAATCAAGGTTATTCTACCAAATGATTGTTCGAATGAATCAGAGTATTTAATCTAAGATCACCAAGTTAACTCCAAATTTAATTAAGGCCTCTGGCATATTTGTTAATATGGCAGGCATAAGTAGAAGTCATTGGTTAATGAGTAGGGGATGGAATGGAGAAGGGGTTCCATTAATCACAAACTCTGGGTCATCTGTTTCATCTATCAAGTTTAAGAACAAGCAACATGATAAATTATTAAAAAGTTGACTTGGCCTGTATATCTCAATATGTGACTGGGGGCCACATGGGGAGTAAGCCAGTGTTCTCTTAGAGGAAAGGAAACAAACACAAATCTTGAGAATGTGAAAGCAAAACACTCTAGTTCAAGGCCCTTGTTTATCAGCTCAAGAGTGGCATACTCTGTGTGCAGAAGGGATTCAAAGCAAGGGGTAAGTTTAGACATGTGCTGAGATGCATCCCTCTTCTCGTTGCCCTCAATTCCACTCAGCTGCAAGAAGCTAGTGGCTTCCTCCTAATTGAAGGGTTTGCAGGAATCCAAAATGGAAATAAAATGGCCTAACCACTTCAAAGCCCAGAGTCCATGGAGAGAGACTTCATGTTGAATAGTTCTTCCTGTGCTATCATCTGAGATTTTTTCTTTGTAGTATTTCACATCACCCGGTTAGAGTAAAGACTAGCTCAAGTTCTTGGTTCTTTTCTTTGAATAAAATTCATAAGAAGGTGAATTCTGAGATGCAAATCACATGCTTTTTATTGTCACTTCCCCTCTTAGACTTTGTTTCCCTATGGGTACTGAGAGGTAGGAGGATTAAAACAAGGATCCTGAATTACAGCCCTCCAGAGAGCCCTGGATGACCTGATGGTTTAAGATCTTCCCCACTACAAAATTTTGTGGCGTTTTTATCAAAAAGTTCATACACCATGATCAAGTTGGGTTATTTCAGGGATGCAAATATTCTTCACCATATGCAAATCAATCAATGTGATACACCATATTAACAAATTGAAAGATAAAAACCATATGATAATCTCAATAGATGCAGAAAAAGCCTTTGACAAAATTCAACACCCATGTATGATTAAAACTCTTCAAAAAATGGGCATAGAAGGAACCTACCTTAACATAACAAAGGCCATATATGATAAGTCTACACCAAACATTATTCTCAATGGTGAAAAACTGAAAGCATTCCCCCTAAGATCAGGAACAAGACAAGGGTGTCCACTTTCACCACTGTTATTAAACATAGTTCTGGAAGCCCTAGCTACAGCGATCAGAGAAGAAAAAGAAATAAAAGAATCCAGATCAGAAAAGAAGTTAAGCTCTCACTGTTTGCAGATGACATGATACTGTACATAGAAAACCCTAAAGATAGTATCAGAAAATTACTAGAGCTAATCAGTAAACTTAGCAAAGTTGCAGGATACAAAACCAATACACAGAAACCACTTGAATTTCTATATACTAACAATGAAGAATCACAAAGAGAAATTAAGGACTCAAACCCATTCACTATTGCAACAAAAAGAATTACATATCTAGGAATAAACTTACCTAAGGAGACAAAAGAACTGCACACAGAAAATTGTAAGACACTAATGAAAGAAATCAAAGATGACATAAACAGATGGAGAGATAGTCCATGTTCCTGGACAGGAAGAATCAATATTGTGAAAATGACTATACTACCAAATGCAATCTACAGATTCGATTCAATCCCTATCAAATTACCAATGGCATTTCCCACAGAACTAGAACAAAAAATTTCACAATTCATATGGAAACAGAAAAGGCTCCAAATAGCCAAAGCAGTCTTGAGAAAGAAGAATGGAGCTGGAGGAATCAACCTTCCTGACTTCAGATTATACTACAAAGCTATAGTCATCAAGACAGTATGGTATTGGCACAAAAACAGAAATATAGACCAATGGAACAAGACAGAAAGCCCAGAAATAAGCCCATGCACCTATGGGTACCTTATTTTTGACAAAGGAGGCAAGAATATACAATGGGGCAGAGACAGCCTCTTCAATAAATGGTGCTGGGAAAACTGGACAGCTATGTGTAAAAGGATGAAATTAGAACACTTCCTAACATCATACACAAACATAAAATCAAAATGAATTAAAGACCTAAGTGTAAGACCAGAAACTATAAAACTCTTAGAGGAAAACATAGGCAGAACACTCGGTGACATAAATCAAAGCAAGATCCTCTATGACCCACCTCCTAAAGTAAAGGAAATAAAAACAAATGTAAGCAAGTGGGACCTGATTAAACTTAAAAGCTTTTGCACAGCAAAGGAAACTATAAGCAAGGTGAAAAGACAACCTTCGGAATGGGAGAAAATAACAGCAAATGAAACAACTGACAAAGGATTAATTTTCAAAATATACAAGTAGCTCATACAACTCAATACCAGGAAAACAAACAACCTAATCAAAAAGTGGGAAAAAGACCTAAAACAGACATTTCTCCAAAGAAGACACACAGATGGCTAACAAACACATGAAAAGATGCTCAACATCGCTTATTAGAGAAATGCAAATCAAAACCACAATGAGATATCACCTCACACCAGTCAGAGTGGTCATCATCAAAAAGTCTACAAACAATAAATGCTGGAGACCGGGTAGAGAAAAGGGGATGCTCTTGCACTGTTGGTGGGAATGTAAATTGATACAGCCACTATGGAAGATGGTATGGATATTCCTTAAAAAACTAGGAATAAAACCACCAACAATCCTACTCTTAGGCATATACACTAAGGAAACCAAAATTGAAAAAGACACAGGTATCCCATTGTTCATTGCAGCACTATTTACAATAGCTAGAACATGGAAGCTACCTAGATGTCCATCAACAGATGAATGGATAAAGAAGTTGTGATACATATGCACAATGGAATATTACTCAGCTATAAAAAGGAGCACATTTGAGTCAGTCCAAATGAGGTGGATGAACCTAGAACCTATTATACAAAGTGAAATAAATCAGAAAGAGAAAGATAAATGTCGTATTCTAAGGCACATATTTGGAATCTAGAAAAATGGTACCAAAGAATTTATTTACAGGGCAGCAATGGAGAAACAGACATTGAGAACAGACATATGGACATGGGGAGAGGAGAAGAGAGGGCGAGATGTATGGAAAGAGTAACATGGAAACTTACATTACCATATGTAAAATAGAGAGCCAATGGGAATTTGCTGTATGGCTCAAGAAACTCAAACAGAGGTTCTTTATCAATCTAGAGGGGTGGGATGGGGAAGGAGATGGGAGGGAGGTTCAAATGGGAGGGGATATATGTATACCTATGGCTGATTCATGTTGAGGTTTGACAGAAAACAACAAAATTCTGTTAAGTAATTATCCTTCAATAAAAAATTAATTAAAAAATATTTTGCAGTATTTTACATTAGTTGTTGTTGTTTAGTTCTTAAGTCATGTCTGACTCTTTGAGACCCCATGGGTTTCAGCATGCCAGGCTTCCCTGTCCTTCACTATCTCCAGGGGTTTGCTCAAACTCATGCCCATTGAGTCAGTAATGCTATCTAACCATCTCATCCTCTGTCATCCACTTCTCCTATCCTCAATCTTTCCTAGCATCAGGCTCTTTTCTAGTGAGTCAGCTCTTTGCATCAGATGGCCAAAGTATTGCAGCTTCAATTTAGCATCAGTTCTTCCAATGAATATTCAGGGTTGATTCCCTTCAGGATTGACTGGTTTGATCTCCTTGCAGTCCAAGGGACTCTCAAGAGTTTTCTCCAGCACCACAACTCAAAAGCATCAATTCTTCAGCTCTCAGACTTCTTTATGGTCCAACTCTCATATCTGTACATGATTACTAGAAAAAAACATAGCTTTGAGTATGTAGACTTTTGTACTGGTATTAAGCAAAGTTAATGCTTAAGACCAGTTAGGGCTGGCATTAAGTTCTAAGTTAGAACTAGCTCTTTGACCCAGGCTACCTATATATAGCATTTATAAATTCCTAAGATGATAATCAAACAAATCAGAAATACAGAAATCACATAAAAGAACAAGTTCCTGAACATCTACCACATTTCTTTCTTTGACAATTGAATTATGTTCAGCCTTGTGAAACAGGTATAAATCATCTGTCTCCTTCTTCATACAGTTACAAAACTCAAAATTCTATTCCAAGTAAGGAATTGCCAACTATTGAAACTGTGGTGGTGGTGGTTTAGTCGCTAAGTCATGTCTGATTCATGCAACCCCATGGTCTATAGCCTGCCAGGCTCCTCAATCCATGGGAGTTTTCAGGAAAGAATACTGGAGAGGGTTGCCATTTCCTTCTCCAGGGGATCTTCCTGACCTAGGGATCAAACCCGGGTCTCCTGCATTGCAGGAAGATTCTTTACCACTGACCCACCAGGGAAGCCCAGGTCGAAACTTTAGGCAAACTTAATAATAATGATTTCGGGGAAAATCTTAATATGTAAGCTGCCTTAAAGAATAACACATAACTTAATCCTCATAAAATCTACAAAGCTCATTCTAATCGGATGCCATAATCAAAAAAAATTTTTAAATCAGATATCTACAGACAGAAATCCAATTTCATCTTTTAAGCCTCAAACACAACTAAAGGATATATACAGGCAGAAGAAAATAAAAATGTGTTGAAAAAAGGTCCAATATATATCCTCTTAAGGTTATCGGTCAATGCCAGAGAGAAGGTGCATGTATGTCATGACTACATAGTCCCTTTCTCTGGATGTGAATTGACTCACACAGCCTGTCATCTTCACTGTGTGCTTTCTCATGGGAAGAATTTCAAGACAACTTGTCAACAGGATCTCAACCAGCCTGGAGCAAGGGAAGTGGCATCCCCCATTCCGAAGCTCTAACAGGAAATTGCTTTGAAAGAGCTGATTGGCTTCTCTTTCACATGACACCTTATTCATATCCTTGACAAATCTACTTTTCAATGAAGGAAAAGATCATTAGTGTTTCTCTGAAACGGCCCTGTGTGTTGAGAGCCAATTCTGCTAAACTTGGCTTGTTCATCCTCGTGCAGCATCTTCAAGAAAAGCAATCTTGCCTCAATAGGTGGCCTTTGATAGCCAGAGCCAGGAAAGTTCCCTGACACATTTGGAGTCTAACTGGGATCAGTGTCTGACATCCTGCAAGCATTCCTGGGGAATCTCCACATATTTTCCATCTTCTCTCTTGTTTTCATTACTCCCCAGGAAGGTTCAAATTAGGCAAGCATCAATATTTGGATGCAGAGACATGATAAACAGCCACAGTCTGAACTTGTGATTGCATTTTTTAAAGTGTTAGACTGGAGGAGGTAAGAAAAATAAGTAAAACAAACACCACAGAGAATAATCAATTAAGAATCTTGAAAAGACATTCTATAGAACAAGCTTTTACAGAAAAAAAAACCCTCAACCTGAATATGTCCAAAACTGAATTTATAATCTTCCTTCCAAAACCTGGCCTTCTTCTGTCTTATCTCCGAGAATGGCATCCCTGTCAGACCCATTTGCACAAGCAAGAACCTGAGAAGACACCCTTGATGTCTCCCTTGTCTTCAGTCACCATGTAAAATCCTTCTTCAAGACCTGCTGATTTTAACACATCTCTTGAATCTGACACCTCTCCATCTCCACTGTCTCCACCACCATCTCTCCTCTGGTAAAAACTGCTGGGTGGTTTAGCCTCCTCTGACTTCACCTTCTACAATTCATTCTCATGCCACAGCTAGAATAATCTTTATCCAAACATAAATCCGTTTTAACATTTTTTATTGAAGTGCAGTTGATTTACAATGTTTCAAGTATACAACAAAGTGATTCAGCTTGTATATATATAAAAAACTTATACAAACTGAATCATTTTGTTGTATACTGGTTTGGAAATGAAATGGAATGGAATTCACTGGAATGGGTTGCCATCCGTCTCTGGGAAATCTTTCTTCAATGGCTCAAGTGGTAAAAAAAAAAAAAAAAAAATCTGCCTGCAATGCAAGAGACACAGGAGACGTGGGTTTAAACCCTGGGTCAGGAAGATCTCCTGGAGAAGAAAATGGCAACCCACTCCAATATTTTGGCCTGGAGAATTCTATGGACTGAGGAGCCTGGTGGGCAAAGAGTTGGACATGACTGAGCATGCATTTATATATATATGTATGTATATGTATGTATATACATACATATATATATAATATATACAGAAATGTATATATTCCTTTTCAGATTCTTTCCTATTAAAGGTTATTACAAGATATTGAATATAGTTTCCTGTGCTATACAGTAGGTCCTTATTGTTTATTTTATATATAATATTGTGTTTCTGTTGATCTGAACTTCCTAATTTATCCCCTCCTACCTTTCTCTTTTTGTAACCACAAGTTTGTTTTCTATGTTTGTGAGTCTATTTCTGTTTTATAAATAAGTTCATTTGTATGGTCTTTTATATTCCACACATAAGCAGTATCATGATATTTGTCTTTTTTTGTCTGACTTTTTTCACTTAGTATAATAATCTCTAGGTCCACCCACCTTCCTGTGAATGGCATTATTTCACTCTTTTTATGGCTGAGTAGTATTCCATTGTTTATACGTACCACTTCTTTTTTTTCCATTCATCTGCTGATGGACACTGAAGAGGGCGTCCATTCTCAGCTACTGTCAATAGTGCTACTTTGAACAACGGGGTGCTTGTACTTCTACGAATTAGCTTTCATCTTTTCCAGAAGTATGCCTAGCAGTGGGATTGCTGGCTTATATGGCAGCTGTTAGTCTTTTAAGGAACCAGGATAATGTTTTGCATAGGGGCTGCACCAATTTCCATTCCCATCAACTGTAAAGGAGAGTTCCCTTTTCTCCACACCCTGCTTTAATGCTCTTGATTGCCTTCCCATTCATTACCCTCTGGATAAACCCCAAGATCCTTAACACAACCCACAAAATTCTCAATGTTCTGGCTTTACCCTTCTCTCCAGCTTGATCTGAGCTATTTTCCTGCACACACTGTGCTTTGGTTACTCAGACCTTCCAGTTCCTCAAACTCATATGCTTCTTCTTACCATAGGATGCCATGAAGCCCAATATCTTATGCTCTTTGCTTTATGTGTCCACTTTCAATCTTTTAATTAACCCTATTGTCTTTCAGATCTGAAAGATCTGAGATCTTTCAGGTCGGAGGTGAAGTTTCACTTTCTTAGAAAAGCCTTTCTTGATTTCCTCCACTTCAGTTCGGTTCAGACACTCGTCATGTCCGACTCTTTGCAACCCCATGGACTGCAGCCTGCCAGGCTTCCCTGTCCACCACCAAATGCCAGAACTTCCTCAAACTCATGCCCATCAAGTGGGTTATACCAGCCAACCATCTCATCCTCTGTCATCCCCTTCTCCTCCTGCCTTCAATCTTTCCCAGCATCAGGGTCTTTTCCAATGAGTCAGTTCTTCACATCAGGTGGCCAAAGTATTGACGCTTCAGTTTCATCATCAGTTCTTCCAATGAATATTCAGGACTGATTTCCTTTATGATTGACTCATTTGATCTTGCAGTCCAAGGGACTCCCAAGAGTCTTTTCCAACAACCACAGTTCAAAAGCATCAATTCTTTGGTGCTCAGCTTTCTTTATGGTCCAACTCTCATACCCATACATGACTACTGAAAAAACCATAGCTTTGACTAGACAAATCTTTGTTGGCAAAGTAATGTCTCTGCTTTTTAATAAGCTGTCTAGGTTGGTCAAAGCTTTTTGTCCAAGGAGCAAGTGTCTTTTAATTTCATGGCTGTAGTTACCATCTGCAGTGATTTTGGAGCCCCTCAAAATAAAGTCTGTCCCTGTTTCTATTGTTTCACCATCTATTAGACATGAAATTATGGGACAGGATATGATGATCTTTGTTTTTTTCAATGTTGAGTTTTAAGCCAGCTTTTTCACTCTCCTCTTTCACCTTCATCAAGAGGCTCTTCAGTTCCTCTTCACTTTCTGCCATTAAGTGTGGTGTCATCTGCATATCTGTTCTCCTGGCAATCTTGATTCCAGCTTGTGCTTCATCCAGCCCAGGATTTCACATGATGCATAGAAATTAAATAAGTAGGGTGACAATAAACAGCCTTGATGTACTCCTTTCCCAATTTGGACCCAGTCTGTTGTTCCATGTCTGGTTCTAACTGTTGCTTCTTGACCTGCATACAGATTTCTTAGGAGGCAGGTAAGGTGTTATGGTATTCCCATCTCTTGGAGAATTTTGTATAGGTTGTTGTGAGCCACACAGTAAACATGAGTTTGAGCAAGCTCTAGGAATTGCTGATGGACAGGGAAGCTTGGCGTGCTATAGTCCATGGGGCCGCAAAGAGTTGGACATGACTGAGCTACTGAACTGAACTGAACTGACACAGTCAAAGGCTTTGGCATAGTCAATAAAGCAGATGTAGATGTTTTTCTGAAACTCTCTTGCTTTTTTGATAATCCAACAGATGTTGGCAATTTGATCTCTGGTTCCTCTGCCTTTTCTAAAACCAGCTTGAACATCTGGAACTTCACAGTTCACATACTGTTGAAGCCTGACTTGGAGAATTTTGAGCATTACTTTGCTAGTGTGTGAGATGAGTGCAATTGTGAGGTAGTTTGAACATTCTTTGGCATTGCCTTCTTTGGGATTGGAATGAAAACTGACTTTTTCCAGTCCTGTGGCCACTGCTGAGTTTTCCAAATTTGCTGGCATATTGAGTGTAGCACTTTCACAGCATCATCTTTTAGGATTTGAAATAGCTCAACTGGAATTCCATCACCTCCACTGGCTTTGTTCATAGTGATGCTTCCTAAGGCCCACTTGACTTCACATTCCAGGGTGTCTGGCTCTAGGTTGGTGATCACACCATCATGATTATCTGGGTTGTGAAGATCTTTTCTGTATAGATCTTGTGTATTCTTGCCACCTCTTCTTAATATCTTCTGCTTCTGTTAGGTCCATACCATTTCTGTCCTTTATTGTGCCCATCTTTGCATGAAATGTTCCCTTGGTATCTCTAATTTTCTTGAAGAGATCTCTAGTCTTTCCCATTCTATTGTCTTCCTCTATTTTTTTGCACTGATCACTGAGGAAGGCTTTCTTATCTCTCCTTGCTATTCTTTGGAACTCTGCATCCAAATGGGTATATCCTTCCTTTTCTCCTTTGCTTTTTGCTTCTCTTCTTTTCTCAGCTACTTGTAAGGCCTCTTCAAACAACCATTTTGCCTTTTTGCATTTCTTTTCCATGGGGATGGTCTTGATCATTGCTTCCTGTACAATGTCATGAACCTCCATCCATAGTTCTTCAGGCACTCTATCAGATCTAATCCCTTGAATCTATTTGTCACTTCCACTGTATAATCATAAGGGATTTGGTTTAGGTCATACCTGAATGGTCTAGTGGTTTTCCCTAATTTCTTCAATTTAAGTCTGAATTTGGCAATAAGGAGTTCATGATCTGAGCTAACAGTCAGCTCCCGGTCTTGTTTTTGCTGACTGTATAGAGCTTCTCCATCTTTGGCTGCAAAGAATATAATCAATCTGATTGTGGTATTGACCATCTGCTGATGTCCATGTGCAGAGTCTTCTCTTGTGATGTTGGAAGAGGGTGTTTGCTATGACCAGTGCATTCTCTTGGCAAAACCCTGTTAGTCTTTGCCCTGCTTCATTCTGTACTCCAAGGCCAAATTTGCCTGTTACTCCAGGAATCTATTGACTTCCTACTTTTGCATTCCAGTCCCCTATAATGAAAAGGACATCTTTTTTGGGTGTTAGTTCTAGAAGGTCTTGTAGGTCTTCATAGAACTGTTCAACTTCAGCTTCTTCAGCATTACTGGTCGGGGTATAGACTTGGATTACTGTGATATTGAATGGTTTGCCATGGAAATGAACAGAGATCATTCTATTGTTTTTAAGATTGAAACGAAGTACTGCATTTCAGACTCTTTTGTTGACTATGAAGCTTATTTTATTTCTTCTAAGGGATTCTTGCCCACAGTAGTAGATATAATGGTCATCTGAGTTAAATTCACCCATTCCAGTCCATTTTAGTTCACTGACTCCTAAAATGCTGATGTTCACTCTTGCCGTCTTGTTTGACCACTTCTAATTTGCCTTGATTCATGAACCTAACATTACAGATTCCTATGCATTATTGCTCTTTACAGCATCGGACTTTACTTCTATCACTAGTCACACCCATAACTGGGCATTGTTTTCACTTTGGCTCTTGTCTCTTCATTCTTTCTGGAGTTATTTCTTCACTCTTCTCCAGGAGCATATTGGGCACCTACTGACCTGGGGAGTTCATCTTTCAGTGTCATATTTTTTTGCCTGAAATCATCTTCATTGTCATAAACCAGTCTTCCTCCCCTTCAGAGCACTCAGCTAATGCAATTTCATATTCATTCATGTGCTCACTTGATTATTATATGTTTTCTTTACTCTAGTGCAAGTTCAATATAGGCAAAGACTGTGTCTGATTTTTCTATTTTTTGTTCTGTCAGTTTCAGTGAACTATGTTTAAAAGCTTCCACTGTGACTAGGCATTTGCCCATTTCTCCTTTAATTCTATCACTTTTTCTTCATATATTCTGAAGCTACATTATTAAATACTACAAATTTAAATCCTAGTGGACTGACCTCTATCATTTTTACAGGATCCTTTTTTGTCTTACAATTTAATTTGGTACTAATATAACTATGTCAGCTTCATTTTGGTTATGGCTTGTATGATCTATATTTCTTCATTTTTTTTAGTTTTATTCTTTCCATATCCTTGTATTTAAGATGCTTCTCTTATAAACATTGTAGTTTTGGGTTTTGATATTTTTAATACAGTCTGACAGTACAAAATTTAGCAATTGTTTACATTTAATATAATTGCTGAAACACTTGAGTTTAGATTTACCATCTTAGCTAATTTTTTCCAGTTTATCCCATTCATTCTATGTTCCTTTTTCTCTTTATCTTCCTTTGGGTCAGTCAAGTAGGTTTTAAGATTCCATTTTTTCATAATTGGCACTTAGGTAATCTTTTGGCATTCTTTCAGAGATTATTTAGAGATTTAACATGAATCCTGGATTTATTAAAGTTTAATATAAAGTAGTATTTTTAAAAGCAATTTCTGTGCAATGAAAGGAGTTTTGAACACTTTGACTTTAACGCTATCTTCTTTCTGACTTTCATGCTATCACTGTCACTATTTTAATTCTCTGTATATTTAAAACCCCAAGTGCTCAGGGCTGGTGTACTGGGAAGACCCAGAGGGATTGGATGAGGGAGGTGGGAGGGGGGATCAGGATGGGGAACACATGTAAATCCATGGCTGATTCATGTCAATGTATGGCAAAAACCACTACAATATTGTAAAGTAATTAGCCTCCAACTAATAAAAAAAAAAAAGCAGTAAAACAAGGAGAAAAAAAAATTAAACCTCATATGACAGTATTCATATTTTATAGGCTCAATATTATTTAGATTTACATATTTTCTTTTTTGGAGAAGGAAATGGCAACCCACTCCAGTATTCTTGCCTGGAGAATCCCGGGGAAGGAGGAACCTGGTGGATTGCCATCTATGGGGTTGCACGGAGTCGGACATGATTGAAGCGACTTAGCAGCAGAAACAGCATACATATTTTTCCTATTTATTCTATCTTGTAATTTTTTACTGTCACTTAGCAACACTTTTTCTCTGCCTGAAGACCTCCCTTGTACATTTCCTTCCCTGCAGGTAGGTGTTGGTGATAAATTCTCCCAGAAAATACAGTGTTCAAGTATCTGGATCCTGCTGAAAATTTTCAAGAACAACAGAGAGGAGAGGGACTTATTAAAAGGTACCATAATTATGAGTTTAACAAAATCCAGGCTTTGGGAAATCCTATAGGTCAAACAGGCCAAGATATTCAACAGATACAGTCCCTACAGAAGAAAGGAATGGAGGAGCCCCACTCGATTAAAAGAGATTTATGTACCACATCAAACATATTTTTTTAGTGGGCCAGAATAGACTATAGTGTTGAGAGAGGCATATCGGATAACAAAATTATAAACACAAGAAAGAGATGACAATTAAAGTTTGATACAAAGGTAAAAGTTGCTGTTAGAGAAGATAGTGCATTGTCATTGGAACTGCATGTAAAGAGAGGTTTTTGAGTAGCTGGCAAAGTTTTATTTCTTTATGGTGGATACAAAGGTATTACTCTTAAAATAATTTATAAAACTATACCTTTGTCTTGTGTGTTTTCCATATGTGTAAGTTATTTTATAATTAAAAGATACAGAACAGAAATAAATTTAAAATTAGTAAATTTTATCTTCAATATTGAAAAATAATTTTTATAATTCCAGTTTGGAAGTGATATTTTTCACCTTAGAATGGGATACAAATGTCTTTGACTTTCCTAATTTTTCTTAAGACTTCAGCTGTCAGTTTTATTGTTCTGCTTGAAGATAATGTGTCCTTTTTACCTTCAGCTGCTTTTAACATTTTTATCTTTTCTCCAATTTTCAGCAGCTTTATTATGCTACGTCTTGCCATAGTTTACTTGTATTTGTCCATCATGGGATTCATAGAGCCATTTCCATATGTGGTTTGAGTCATTCATCAGTTTTGGAAAACTCTCCTCAAATATTGTTCCTACCCATTCTCTTTCTCTCTTTCTGGCACTACAATTTTATGTTTATATATGATAATCATTCCAATCCCAAAGAATGACAGTACCAAAGAATATTCAAACTACCATACAATTGAGCTCATTTCACATGCTAGCATAGTAATGCTCAAAATCCTTCAATCTAGGCTTCAACAGTATGTGAACCAAGAAATTCCAGATGTACAAGCTGGATTTAGAAAAGGCAGAGGAATCAGAGATCATATTGCCAGCATCTGTTGGATTACATAAAAATCAAGGGAATTCCAAAAAAAGCACCCATTTCTGCTTCATTGACTATGCTAAGAGCTTTGACTGTGTGGGTCACAACAAACTGTGGAAATTCTTAAAGAGATAGGAATACCAGACCACCTTACCTGTCTCCTGAGAAACTTGTATACAGGACAAGAAGCAACAGTTAGAATTGGACATGGAACAATGGACTGGTTCAAAATTGGGAAAGGAGTACGTCAAGGCTGTATATTGTCACCCTGTTTATTTAACTTATGTGCAGAATACATCATGAGAAATGCTGAGCTGGAAGACTCACAAGCTGGAATCAAGATTGCCAAGAGAAATATCAGCAACTTCAGATATGCAGATGATACCACTCTAATGGCCCAAATTGAAGAGAAACTAAAGAGCCTCTTGATGAAAGTGAAAGAGGATTGTTGGCCTAAAACTCAACATCTCAAAAAACTAAGATCATGGTATCTGGTCCCATCACTCATGGCAAATAGGCGGGGAAAAAGTGGAAACAGTGACAGATTTTATATATTAGTCTCCAAAATCACGACAGACAGTGACTGCAGTCATGAAATTAAGACACTTGCTCATTGAAAGAAATGTATGACTAACTCAGACAGCATATTAAAAAAGCAAAGACATCACTTTGTTGGCAAAGTCAATATTGTCAAAACTATGGTTTTTCTAGTAGTCATGTATAGATATGAGAGTTGGAACATAAAGAAGTCTGAGAGCCGAAGAATTGATGTTTTTGAATTGTGGTGCTGGAGAACACTCTTGAGAGTCCCTTGGACTGCAAGGAGATCAAAAAAGTTAATCCTAAAGGAAATCAACTCTGAATATTCATTGGAAGGACTGATGCTGAAGCTGAAGCTCCAATACTTTGGCCACTTGATATGAAGAGCTGACTCATTGGGGAAAAAAAAAACAACAGAAAACCAACCCTGATGCTGGGAAAGACTGAGGGCAGGAGGAGAAGTGGGTGACAGAGGATGAGATGGGTGGATGGCATTGCCAGCTCAATGGACATGAGTTTGAGCAAACTCCGGGAGGCAGTGAACTTCAGCTGTGTCTAATGTGCTCCTAATTCATTTATTGAATTTTCAATTTTATTTACTGTATTTTTTTGTTTGTTTTGGTTCACTGACTTCCTTATTTTTCTTTTTATGGATTCCAATTGTCTGTTGAAATCCATCTAGTCATTGATTTTCTTTAATATAATTAATAGTATTTAAAGTGTGTGTCTGAGACTCCAGTGTCTATATAGTATCTACAGCTACTATGGATCTGTTTCTATTGCCTTCAAGTGATTTTTGGTCATTGGCTTG
Source organism: Muntiacus reevesi (assembly GCF_963930625.1). NCBI lineage: Eukaryota > Metazoa > Chordata > Mammalia > Artiodactyla > Cervidae > Muntiacus > Muntiacus reevesi. The sequence goes on from NC_089259.1 coordinate 13,122,016, forward strand.
TCTCCTGACACACTAGAACTTTTTAAATTGAATACTAGACACTATTCTATGAAAAAATATTGAAATAATTTGAGGCCCCAAGTGATTATCTTAGCTAGGCAAATCATCATAATCCAACCTAGGGTGAAGCTGCTTCTAGTTTTTGTGAGAGCTAATTTGTACTTACTTTGCCCTTATTCATAGCATTGCCCTCTAGAGTTCAAAAATTGAAAACTGACAGTGTTCATCCTCTTTAGTGGGCCATGAACTCTTAACTTTGTTCCATGAGATTGCTGAAAACTATCTTCAGCCATTTACCATCTTGCAAATGCTTCCAGGAAAAAGCAGAGCTGCATTTTAATCTTACCTCTTTGTATTTACCTTCTCTTTTGGAATCTTGTCTACCCTTGCTGCTGTGGTAGCTCTTATATTCCTTCAAACAGATTTTTTAAAAAATATTTTATCTAGTTTCTCTCAATTATTCTTTGTGGATAGGTTTGTCTGATAAAAATGAATCCTAATTACAAAGTAATATCTGTCTTTAACTACTATTTATTGATCATTTACTCAGAGGCCCTATTACTTTTGCATAGCACCCTGGCTTTCCCCTTTATAGAATTCTCCACAACTTGTAATTAATTAGTTTTATGTTTCCTTGTTTGACATCTGTCTCCCCCTTTAGACTGTAAAAACAGTGAGCCTGGAAGAATCACATCTGTTTCTATCTGCTTGATATCTAGGTCATATTAGGCACTCAACTATTTTCAATGAATGAATGCAGGCTTTGGGGCTAAGACTTAAAAGCACATTATGCTATTTAATCTTCATCATAATCATGTAAAGCAGGTATTGTCATGCCTGATTCAGAGAAGAAATTAGAAGAAAATCAGACAAGTGAGCAGCCTCCTTGGGTTACTATATAGTAAACATTCTGTAAAACTATTCATGGACACTTAATTATCATGCTTTTGAGACATGCAGCCAGTTTTTTATTTTCAATATGTAAGCTATTCAAACATCCTTTACTTCCTTCTCTTCACTGTCCCCCTTCCACCTCTTTCTTATTTCCATATCTTGCATTTGAGTCTTCAGTGCTCATAGGCATTTCATTGGGGAGAAAAATGGAAAAATAAAAGACCCTGGAACATGACAACTGAGCAGGTATCTGTGCTCCAACGCACCAAAAGGAGGGCACATTCTCCCCTCCTTTTATGTCTCAGAGGACAGCTTTGGGATCTGGACTCATTCATTTAAAAATTTTTTAAGTTATTTCATTTTGTTAAATAGGCTTTATTTTTTTTTAGTTTTAGGTTCCAAGCAAAACTGAGCAGAAAGTATACACTACACAGACAGACAGACACACACTCAGACACACATACACAGTTTTATTATCCTTGGACCCATGTAGACTCATTCATTTTTCTCCTGCTATATGAAACCACCTGGGATTGTGTGTTTGCCCAATGACAGCCATCTTGTGTTAAAAGTCCTCTTTTGACCTGCAGTTAGAAATATCTCTGCCTCTTCGTCAGCATTTATTCTGTATTCAACTTGCTGCAGTAAAGTTCACTTACCCCTGAACTTTGGCTCTTCCAGTGAATTTCAGGGTTTGCGTGCTCAAAATCAGGCAATTAGCTTTAATGTTGCCTTCTTAAAGGTATCAGGTGTGATCTCTAAAAGCTGTAAGTGACCCCACTGTCAGGGTGAGCCTGGCATCTTTGAGGCGCTGCTCGCACTCAGGGTGTGCTCCCCTCCTGCCACCCACCGAAGTCTGGCTCTGTCTGCTCCCACCACATCTCTGAAGCCTGTCTTCACAAGCCCCATCCCACAACTCTTTTTCTTTTCTCTTTGGCACCATATAACTATCCTTGAAAAAGTCATTAACCCCTCCTGAGCTTCAGTTTCTTCATTGGAAAGTGTGAATCAAAAATACCTCCATATAAGTTTGAGTGTTAGTCACTCATTCATATCTGACTCTCTGCAACCCCATGGACTGTACCCCGACAGACTCCTCTGTCCATGGGATTCTCCAGGCAAGAACACTGGAGTGGGCTGCCATGCCCTCCTCCAGGGGATCTTCCCAAACCTGGGATCGAACTCAGGTCTCCTGCATTGCAGGGAGGTTCTTTACTATCTGAACCACCAGGGCAGCCCTTTTGAAATTTGAAGGTGAATTTAAATGTATCCCAATGTGTTCATGTTCAGTGTGCAGTAGATAGACAGTAAACATCAGGAATTTCTCTCCCTCTCTCTCCGTACCTGCTCAGGTGTGTTTGGAGGACTGGTGCACAGTGGGAAAGACAAAAGTATATAAAAATGTGCTTGGACATAGAGTGTCGTAGAGAGCAATATCTTAGGGATGTTACACTATTTCTGGGTTTCTGAAGGAGGACTGTGAAACAGTCAGAGCAGAGAAGCTGATGGATAGTGGAATTGCCAGGGAAAAGTCAAAGGGGAAGTGGGGTTCAGGGGCACCATCCTGCCCAGGGATATCATATTCATCTCCAAGGGTCAAATGAACCTGTTTCAGAACTATCAGAGGACAATGAGTAGATCCATTTGGCAGCAATGGAGTCCTTGGAAAGTCAGGAGAAGCCTGATAGCAAAACACCTTGAAGGTCTCACTGAGGGGGATGGAATTTATCCTGCAATCACTGGGAGCTATTAGGAAACGAGTGATCTGTCACATTAGGACTGAAGTACTTGGGCAGCAATGACTGCAGGGGAAAGAGGCTGGAGGTTGTAGAACAAATACGACAGCTTTGTAACAGTTCTGGTATGAGCTGACCAAGGCCTCACACCCATTGAAAACAATGGGAAGAGAAGGGAAGGATTTATGTTCAAGCACTGTCTTCTAAAATATTCTTGTGGCCTCTTGTTTCAGATTGTCCCCCTCTCGCCATTATATCACAGACTATAGATATTTATATATGCTTTTTAAAAAATTTGATGAGTATTTAAAAAATCTATTTACAAGTAGAAGAATATAATAAAATGGTCTTGATTCTGAGAGCTGATTTATGAAATATTGGAATGGGATGAATCAGCAAACCCGTCGTTGTCAAACTCGGCCGCGTCCTCCTTGTGGCTGTCGATGCGGAGGAAGAGCTCGCTGGGCAGGGCTGCGGCTGCCTGTTGCAGTCGTGGAACCTGGTGGGCAGCGGGGTGGCCGACCATGCGGGCCGCAGGTGCAGCGTGCTGCGGTGCTCCAGGGACTCGAGGCGCTGCAGCGGCGTGGCACGTGTGCCCGGCGAGGTCCCCACCCCGGGCCGGCTGTCCTCAGCCTCCTGGTCCGTGCTGCCGCTGCGCCTACCCTTGCCAGACAGCAGTGAGTCGCGCTCCTCGCACCGGCTCTGAGCTGCGGGCTGGGTGCGCGGCCAGGGCTGTTCCAGCCGGAGAGCCAGCTGCTCCAGGCGCTGTTGGGGCCCCATGGGGCGCAGGGCGAGCTGCGGAGGCTGAACTGCGGGGTGGAGGCAGGAGTGAGCAGGCTGGACCCCTCCCAAGTCACCCCCAACATCCCGGCCTCAGGGGCACTTGGCTCAGGGGCCTTTCCCTTCTGGCGGCATCTCCACTGGCACCTGTGTGTGACTTTGTACTGGATCGTCTCTTTTAACGGGCTTCCCTGGTGGCTCAGATGGTAAAGAATCTGCCTGCAGTAGGCCTAGGTTTGATCCCTGGGTTGGGAAGGCCCCCGGGAGAAGGAAGCGGTTACCCACTCCAGTATTCTTGCCTGGAGGATCTCATGGGGAGAGGAGCCTGGAGGGCTACAGACCACAGGGTCACCAGGAGTAGGATACAACTGAGCAACTAACATGCATGCCTCTGCCACTCACCACCAAAGAGAGATACATAATAGAATACAATTAATTGTAAATAATAAAATATAATCAAACCTGGTGCTATTTCACTCAGGAAGCAAAGAGCATAACTATGACAAAGATCATGATTTGTCTTAGAGGCAGACTCAGCACAGGCAGAAACAAAAGACTTCTGAACATTAGTGGTAAGTGAGTGTTCCAAAATGGCAAAGGGAAAGTCACGGTGATGGAGAAATAAAGTGACTTGGGGTGGCTCTCTCAGGGGAGAGGGAGACAGAAATGGAGCTGGGAGACCTTCATGCATTTGCACTAAGATACTTCAGTTCAGTTGTTCAGTCATGTCCAACTCTTTGCAACCCTATGAACCGCAGCATGCCAGGCCTTCCTATTCATCACCAACTGCTGGGGTTTACCCAAACCCATGTCCATTGAGTCGGTGATGCCATCCAACCATCTCATCCTCTGTCGTCCTCTTCTCCTCCTGCCTTCAATCTTTCCCAGCATCAGGGTCTTTTCAAATGAGTCAGCTTTTCACATCAGATGGCCAAAGTATTGGAATTTCAGCTTCAACATCAGTCCTTCCAATGAACACCCAGGACTGATCTTTAGGATGGACTGGTTGGATCTCCTTGCAGTCCAAGGGACTCTCAAGAGTTCTCCAACACCACACTTCAAAAGCATCAATTTTTCGGCGCTCAGCTTTCTTTATAGTCCAACTCTCACATCCATACATGACTACTGGAAAAATCATTGCCTTGATTAGACAGACCTTTGCTGACAAAGTAATGTCTCTGCTTTTTAATATGCTGTCTAGGTTGGTCATAACTTTCCTTCCAAGGAGTAAGCGTCTTTTAATTTCATGGCTGCAGTCACCATGTGCAGTGATTTTGGAGCCCCCCAGAATAAAGTCAGCCATTGTTTCCACTGTTTCCCCATCTATTTGCCATGAAGTGATGGGACCAGATGCCATGATCTTAGTTTTCTGAATGTTGAGCTTTAAGCCAACTTTTTCACTCTCTTCTTTCACTTTCACCAAGAGGCTCTTTAGTTCTTCTTTGCTTTCTGCCATAAGGGTGGTGTCATCTGCACGTCTGAGGTTATTGATATTTCTCCCGGCAATCTTGATTCCAGCTTGTGCTTCCTCCAGCCCAGCGTTTCTCATGATGTACTCTGCATATAAGTTTCTTCAGTCATGTCTGACTCTTTGAGACCCCATGGACTGTAGCCCACCAGTCTCTTCTGTCCATGGGATTCTCTAGGCAAGAATACAGGAGTGGGTTACCATGCTCTCCTCCAGGGGATCTTTCCGACCCAGGGATCCTACTCGTTATCTCCTGTGGCTCTTGCACTGCAGGCAGATTCTTTACCACTGAGTCAGTGGGGAAGGCTGAGAAACCTTTACATTTCACCCTTGATTCTGGAACCAGAGCCCAGCCCTTGCCATCCTGCCCTCGGTATAAGTTGACTGGACACAGGTGGGTGTCTGTGAATATCCAACCAAAGAGCTTACGGAGGGATTATGTTGCCGTGTTTTGAGGAGCAGAAAGGGATCAAAAAGTGAATCATCCACTTTTGGAAAAAGGTAGACATTTCTGAGAGCAGGGATGACTGAGCTTAGAGACTTGAAAGGGGGCTGTATGGTGAGGGGGACTGGAAACAGGAGGTCACATCAGAAGGGCAGGAAGCACAGCTACCACTGGCTGAGACCCCTTCTGTGCCAAGCCCAAGTACTCTTCTGCTGCCATGCCACCTAATTCTCCCCACCAGAGTGGATGGGGGGACTCCCACAGCCCTATTTTATACAGAGAAGCAGTGAAGCTCAGAGACCTGCAGGAGGTCATCCATGATCCCACGTGGCAGTGTTGGGACTGAAATCCAGGAATACCTCCCTCCAAGGATCTGTGTGTCTGCCCTTGTTATGCCCTGTCATGACATTTGACATTATGAAACAGAATGTTTACCAAGGGAAAAATGACTCCTTCACGCAGTGCCTGTGTTCTGTGTACTATTAACCTCATCTGAATAGGATTTTTTTTTAAGTCCCAAGCCTAACACTTGCCCCCCTGCAAAGCCGCCTCTACCTGGCCCATGCCTTCTTGGGAAAAGCTCTTTAGTGTGGCTGGCAGGCCTTCAGAATTGAGTGTTTCTGTTTAAAAAAAAAAATCTGAGTAAGGAATTCAGTCTCACTTTGGACACTTTGCTTTTTGGCTTGAACAGAGAGAAGAAAGTCCAAGTCTTTGAAATCTAGAGAGGGATGTTTCTGCAGTGAAGCCTATGAGGCTATTTCACAAGGCACATCTTTTATTGAGGCAGAGGAGGGAATCTCTGTCTCTCGGTGGAAGCTGCCTGCTTCACAGAGAACACCAGCTCCACTATCTCCGCTGGCTCATCCTGCGAGGCAGTCAGGAAGGCCCACGTGAGAAGCTGCCCCTCCAGGCCCCTGTGACTCCTTCCCTACTGAACTGTGAGTTACTCAAGGTCAGGGACGGGTCATACTCCTCTAAGAATCCCGAGAGTTTTAAACCCTTAATGACTGTTTACATGAGTAAATACATGAATGAAGGTGGCTAGTCCAAAGCTTTGTGGGGAATGTACCAGTAGGAGTCAGATGTGAATTATCCAGCAGGCCAGATACTTCCCACCCAGATTCCAGAAACGTCTCCCCTCCTTTGTTCTTTCCTCAGAGTGTTATTCTTTCCCGGCCACTCCCAAGTGAGAGGACATAAAGGAGCTGAACTTGCAATTTGTATCCATGCTTCACTCTTTATCTTTTTTTTTTTTCCTGAAACACAACAGGCCCATGCTTGTGAAGTGAGTGAAAGTTCACTCAGTGTCTGACTCTTTGCGACCCCATGGACTATATAGTCCATGGAATTCTCCAGGCCAGAATACTGGAGTGGGTAGCCTTTCCCTTCTCCAGGGGATCTTCCCAACCCAGGAATCGAACCCAGGTCTCCCACATCAAAGGCGGATTCTTTAACCAGCTGAGCCACAAGGGAAGCTCAGATATGTTCAATTAGTTCCAGATATAGCGTCCTCTGCCACATTTTATTCCTCCAATATTTAGTCCTTGTCTTCCCAGCTGGAAGGAATAGGAATGCGGTTTCAGAATCCTACTTGATTATGTTTATTGCAGGCCATTATGGCAAAGGGGCTGCCTGCCGGCTGTACCCTTTTTGAGTGTGTGCCAAGTATCTCCTGAGAGCCATCCCCGGGGGCTTAGACAGAAGCTCGGAGCTGCTGCCACCACGAGGGTGGGTTATCTGCCTGCTTGGCTTCTCTCTTTTATGAATCTTCATCCACTGCGGCAGAGCTGCCTCAGGGCAAGGTAGCACCTCCTATACAGAGTTCCAGGTACCTGTGTGGTGCTATGGTCCTGGGCTTGCTTCTTCCACTCTGCGCTCTCCCTGTGTACTCCTTACCAAGGACCCGCTGAATAGTAAGGGAAATGATTTTGAGGGAGGATGGTGACCAGACAGACTCAAGGATGAAGTGCCTGATCTTGCAATTAGGCAACTTACTTTTTCTGTCTCTACTTTTCCCCCTTCTCGTCTATCAGATGAAGCTAAGCATCCCAATGTTGCATGCTGTCATCATCATTAAAGCTGTGGTTCTCAACACTGGCTGCACACTGGGATTCTGTGTGTGTGTGTGTGCTCAGTCATGTCCGACTCTTTGTGACCCCATCGACAGAAGCCCTCCAGACTCCTCTGTCCATGGAATTTTTCAGGCAGGAATACTGGAGTGTGTTGCCATTTCCTCCTCTAGGGGATCTTCCCAAGCCAGGGATCAAGCTCACATCTCCTTCATCTCCTGCATTGGCTGGTGGATTCTTTACCGACGAGCCACCTGGGAAGCCCAGGATTCTCTGGGGAGCCTTAAAATGCCCATGCCTGGGCTTCTCATGAATCAGTGAGGTCAGAACGTTTGGCAGGTGGGCCCAGGTATCAGTATTTTAAAGTTCCCCAGGTAGTTCACATGAGTACCCAGGTTGTTATCACTAGATTAGAGGTGATGTATATTACTTGAATGACATAGCACCTTCTAAACAATAATTAATAAATGATACAATAGTATTAATACTATTATTGTTCTTTCTTTATTTCTGCCCTTAACCTTACCTCTGTCAAGAAAAGAAGTCTGGTTATATTGAAATTGTAAATAACAAAAACACTTACAAGTGATTATCAGTTGGCCTCTTAAGCTACTCGGTGAGACAATGAAAGTGACCTGCAACAGCCAGTCAGCTGTGACGACCCCATTCTTTAAAATATGTGCATGCATCCCCACACATCCCATGGCGTGACTTCTCACCCAGCAGGCTTCATCCAGCCTGGGTCTGTGCCAATGGAAACACTTCCCGTTGAAGAACCCGTGCCCTCGTTTCCAGGTGCGGATGGCAGGCAGCTGTCTACTTTTACATCCCAAGTTACCTTTGCTCTGCAGTAAATAGATGAGTCACAGTCCCAGCAGGTCAACTAACAAGCAGCTCTGGGCCATCCTGTCTGGTGGCTGAGGCTATTGGGACAATGCCCTTGGTGCCTATGAGGGAGTCATAAAGTTGGGTTTGACACTCTTTAAACTTATCTTTGTTTGCTGATTGTTTGGCTAGAGGGACTGGTGTTGAGTTATTCCTGGCATCTATGGACCCTGGATGATAAGCATAATTAGGGTGAAAGGCAGGCAAGCAGCCCTTCATTAACTGAAGCAATGGGTCAAGTAGATTAGTGCAGACAATTGGCATGTGTAGACAGACCCTATTTCCACTTTGGATGTAAGTTTACTGTCTTTCTCCAGACTAAATATGTTTTGGGTGTTACTGGCAGAAGAGTAGCCTGAAGGTTAAGGTTTCTACCTGGTCCATCCCTATCTGAGTGGTGGGGTGAGGCTAGCTTGGGTTTTAAGCCTACTATTTAAATTTCTCTCAAAGCCACCCATTTCTTTGCCTTTATCCAAGTTGGGATCAAAATCATCAAGAGATGATGCATTAATGCCTCTTAGCAGGACCCCGCACTCCCTCTTGCCTCACAGAGCAGTCAGAAAGATGCTTCCTAATCTCAGATGGGAACATTCCCCTTCCCTACCTGAAACCCTCCAGCAAATCCCCCATCATTCTCAGGATCAAGCCTCACCCTTTGACATGGCCTCCAAGCCGACATCAGAATCTGGCCACCATCCCACCTTTCCATCTCTTCCCGCTACCAGCTCTTCGAACCACAATCTTTCACCAGTCTGGAGCACTTTCTCAAGTGCAGCTGATGCCTAGAATTCTTCACTTCTCATTTCCTTAAGGAAGTCTTTCCTTCTTCCTCCTGTGAGTTCCTGATACATGTTTCCTTCACTCTGAGTTTCTGATCCTAACACTTCTCAGGTTTTGTTGTTACCACTTGTTTAACCTGAATTTAAGTTCGGTTAAGGAGGGACCCTATCCACACTCATGTCTGTGCCTCTTCCCTCTGTATTCTTAACATTAAGTGGGTGTTTGCATTTCAAATGAACCCTGTAAAGACTTGCCAAATGCAGATCTTTGTAATCCCTTAACAGATTCACCAGAAAAGGTCAAAGCAGGGGAGAAGCTGAAGGAACGGGATATAATTTGAGAAGAAGCAACACATGTTATTATTCTACATAGCAATCAAAGAGCCAGTAGCTACCTACGTTGTGTGACATGCCTATAATATGTAAGGTACAAGGTTAGATTTTTTAAAAAACAGCTTTGTTGAAATATAATTGATAAAAAGAAAACAAAATCATTATGATATATACATCACCTCATTCCAGTTAGAATAGCTGTTGCTTGGGAAAAAAAAAAAGAAGACAAGTGTTTTCAAGGATGTGGAGGAATCAAGACCCTTGTGCACTTTTGATGGGAGTATAAAATGGTGCTGCCACTACTGAAAACAGTGTGGAGGTTCCTCAGAAAATATAAGTAGAACCACTACATGATCCAGCAATTCCACTTCTGGGCATGGATTCAAAATAAGATACTTTATAAAATATTCATTTAATTGGTCACTATAATCATCTTCAAAGAATTCTTTGCCAGACCTTCACAGGGTGAGACCATCGTTAATTACTAAGAAGGATGGGCATAATAGCTGACAATTATTTAGTAGACACAATGTGCCAGGCACAACTACAGTATGGGTAAAGTGCTATTATTGCTCCCATCTTGTGGATGAGGAAACCGAGAAACACAGAGAACAAAGCCATTTGCCCAGGGCCATGGAGCTGGTATCCCGAGCCCACATGTGAAATCGGACACTGCTATTCCAGGGCAGGCACCTGTTACACTGTCTGCACGCTGCCTCCAAGAACTTGGGAGTCTCCACGTTGGCAAGAAGATATCACAGGCTGAGGATGTAACACAGATGTTCCATCCTCCTTCCAAGAGGCAGAGTGAGGCCTGACTTCAGAACATGAGGGTGAGGCTTCATTTCTCAGTTCCATGAATTATTTCTGAGGAGTTTATTGTATTATCAGTGACTAAGGAACTGAGGCCATGAGGAAACACAAAGGTGTTTCATTACAAATGGTGTAATCTTTAACTTTATTTAGAGGACCTGGAACTCTATGGCTTCCCACCCATTTTGTGACCCAGAATTGTGCTGATCTGAAAGTATTGCATGACTTTGGGGAAGTGGTTATCAATCGACACAGCCGCAAAGGCTGTTGGCGGGAGCCAAGGAAGCCCATGGGTCTGGCTGTTTCCACGCCAGCCTCCTAGTCTGGAGAATTTGCACAATGTTTGCTTTCTCCAATTGAAGTCAAAAGCACAATGGGAACATTATTAGAGGCCTTTCCCCTTTAATTAAATTTCCTGCAAGGGGCATCTGCTAGTTTTTTCTAGTTTTGCTGGCGCCGCTTGTATGCTTGGTGCAGATTCACTGCCTCTGAGCAGGGTTATTTGCCTACTAATTATTAAAGGAATGCAGATGCCCTGAGGGCTCAGCTGCCGATAGTCTTGTGATTATTACTATTTGTTGGTCAGGTGTCCTCTTCCCCACGTTTTGTAGGCCTGGTTACTGGGGTCATATTGACTTCCACTAATAAAATCACTTGCTCTATTGCTAAGTTTGGTGACAATTTCTGTCGTGATTAACTCTTTCCAACTTCTTGAACCTGAGAAGTAGACTATTCTACTACAAGGAGCTCAAAAATATTAGATATACCCTCCTTTTGATAATAGCACATTTTTATGAAGAGTTAGATACCTTATAGGCATTCTCATTTAATTTTTATAACATACTGGCGTGTACTTACTGTTACTGTGTCCACTGTATAGATGGGAATACTGAACTTGCAGTGTTTGCTTGTTTTTAAGTGACCTGTCAAATGTCACACAATTAAGAAGTAGCAAAACTGGCATCTAAACTCTTGCAACTGATTTTAAGAGCCTATAGGTCTAACCACTGTGCTGTACTATTCTATCTTACTTCCCTGTGCTATTTTTTGAGTTATTTTATCCATTAGAGTGGTAGCCATGAATACTTGATTGTTTCTTCATCAAAAATATGGTCCAGAGTAATGTCTTTTCCAGCATCATTCAATTTCTGTTAGACACATTCTCTTCCAACCCCCAGCACACACACAACTATGCCCACATATACCCCTCCAAATTCAGGCGAATAAACTCTGATGCATTTTTCATTTTATAGAATCAAATTATTCTCTTTCCCATACATATCTTTCCCATTCTTTATCAATTTTTCCATGGTGATTTAAAACCTATTCCTTGTAAGCCTTTTTGGAGGCTAGGGTGACCCTTTTGAAAAAGAAGTTTCCCTGAAAAAAAATATGAAATTTCAGGGAAAGTATTCACAGGGTCTAGAGACATGATCACATGGCGCTTGTCTCTTCATACAGTTTTAAATAATATCAGAAACCTTAGGATTGACTCCATTTCACCTTTGAATCTAACAACATGACAAATTGGGTTGGATAAACATCTCCTCACCATATCTTGAAGCAGAAGAGGTGCAAATTTTCTCCTGTGACAATAACCAGACAGTTGCAGGCAACACAACAAGCAAGAGACCTGAGCCAAGCCTCAGACTTGCTCCTCATAGTCCTGTGACCTGAGCACATCACAGCCTGTTGGAGTGTTGGTTTTTATTTCTTCAATATGGGCTGACAATACTTGCTCTCCTGCCAGACTCTTCAAAGGACTCAATGAAATAACATGGGAAAGCTGCCTAGCATGGTGGCTAGCACACAATAGGCCCTCAAGAAAAGTGAAATCTTAACCTAGTGTTAGTGAGCCTCCTTAATAGTCTAAGAAGTGTCTAAATATTCTCCCTGAAAGATAATTTGTTAAAATGAGCACCTTTCTGGGTCTCAGATCCCCAAATTTCCAGAGGTATACCAGAAGTGAAGTTTTGGTAACATCACAATGAGACAGCAAAGAACAAGATGGAAAAATAAGGAATTTGAAGACTGTCAGTGAAACAAAGAGGTAGTTGCTAAGAAACACTAGTTTTTTGAAAGTTAATTTAGTTATCCATTTTTACCCTTGGACTACTTAAGGTTAGAAGGAGTGAGGATCGATAAAGGCTAATGATCATTTGATGATAGGACAAAAAATATTAATCATAATCACTATTACAAAATAAGATCTATTTTCCCCACTTCAGGACAGTGACTACTATGTGGACAGAACCCAGAGAAAACACTTAAACACCATTGTTTGCTGGACAGAATTCCTGTAACTAAATCAAAAACATTACTATCACAGGCCATCTACCAGGGCAGAGAAACAGTTTTGTTATTACAGGCTCATCTTTCTAAAGCTGATTTTGTGAAAGGATTTTGTGAATGATCATGTTTGTTTTTTACTGAGGAATCAACTTTGGAGCATGTGCGAGACTCAGACTCAACGCCTCCGTGATTGTGTCTTCTTCCCCTGAGAAACAGGAACCTCTCCTCTGTGTTGTGCCGTTGTAATGAAATAACATTTTACTTTCCTCCAAGTTGGGTATTATTCTGAGGGGCAGACCCCATTCCATCATGTTTGTTCTTCCAACCCTTTGCCTCTGTCCTCTCCACGCAACCACTGAAGCTCCTGCAGAAACCATCAACAAAACCCTTGTCCCCAGTATTCTCGACTTCCAAACAGGTTATTTTTGTTGTTAGTGGTGTACAATTTACTAGAAGAAGGTAAAAGGTGATTCTATACATCCATGCTATTTAGCTTCTTGAAAATTGTTTATGAGATAAAGCAAGACTGGAAGGGGATGCTCTGTGACAGCAAAAGAGGCCCAGGATCAAGTATATTAATTAGTTAGCAAAGCTGACTGGCACAACATGCAGCAACTTAAGACTACTACAACATGCCTGTGTCACTGTCTGTCTAAATGTCAGGCAGATGCTGGACTGTGAGCACGGTGTCATTTTGCCTTTAAAAAAAAAAGGGAAAAAAACACCTAAAATATCTCTACTAGTACTCATTCATTCATTCATTCCTGAAATATAAATTGAGTGCCTATCAGTGGGCAAAAGGTTGTGCTAGTTGCTATTTTGATCAGAGCCAGAATCCAGGGAAAGGCAAATGAGCACTGACCTGAAGCACAACATTTAGTGACACTAAAACACTTGGGAATCAGGATAAACAACACACTAATGAAATATTCTTTTAAAAATCAAAATCAATGCAAAAATCTATGATGAACAACATATTAAAACTTCCAAAAAAGACAGAATCAGTAACAGTGCTAGATCATATGAATCTTGGGGCCAAAGGAAGAATCTGAAAGGAAAACAAAAGGAAAATAAAAGGGAAAATACTGATCTAGGCGATATTGAAAATTTTTATATTTGTTCATCATGGATTTTTGCACTAATTTTTATTTTTTAAACTGTGATGTTATGTATTGTTACTTGGTTTGGGGGGGAATGCTTAAATTCTGCATCTGAGGCAAATGCCTCAATCATTTCACAGCCTGCTGGGGATCTGAAGATCCCATATTACTTGAAAAAGTGGTACATGTAAGTAGAAAAGTTATGAAAAAATGTCAGGAGCCAAGAAGAAGGAGAGCTTATTTCCACAGTGGAGGTCACTGAAGGCTTTGGATGAGCTTGTATTTACATAGGACTTTACCATGCTTGACCATTAATAGAAAGAAGATCCCAGAAACCCAATCACACTTTTAAGTGAAGCAAGAAGCATTACCAGGCTAGAATAAAGGAAGGGAATTCACAGGTTGTAAGTGGAAGAGGTGTGCCAGGTGATGAAAATGTGGGTTTATACAACACAGAGTGTGTCTGGGAGTCCTTCCCATGGCAAGGGAGGAGGCCTTGCAAGGATGGATTCAGTTTACAAGGCCCTTATAAAGTCAAGACCCCTTTTACTAACTCTGTGGATGGAGATAGAAGTCAGTGTAGAAATGAGTGAATAAATCGTGCTTGTGAATGGTGAAGGAGATGCCTTGCACCTAGAAGGCATCCTCATTCAGTAGGTGAATTCTTACCTCAAGGACTGGTTTCTGAATCAGCACGCAGAACTCTGTTGTGGTCAAGATCCAGGTGAATGTCCACGCCAATGAAAAAAATCCTGATGTGGAAAACCAAACCTTCATAAAGCACAAAACACGGGAGAAAGGATGAATTTAAAATTATCTAAAAATTTGTATTTTAGAAGGAATCAGAGCTTAGCTTGATTCTGAATCCTGTAATTCATTCAGGTTCCACCATCCTTTATTGACTACTCACCAGGTTCAGAAAGAGTGACTTTAGAAGGTTTTTTTTTTTTTTTTACCTAGCTCTCTTTTTTGAATGAGCAGTCATCTGTGAATCTATACCAACCCAGACCTAAGGGGCAGATTTCCTGTTTCGCCCACAGAGATGACGCTAAATCCAAACAGAGCCATTTTCCATCGCAGTGTGTGTGCACCCACGTTTGTGATCTTGTCCTAATTTGACAAAGGTCAGTATCCCCAAACCCTGTTTAAAATAGGGCCCATTTTTGGTGTCTGTGAGGCACACTGAACTAACAGCCAGACCACTGGCCCAGGGGTTTAGATGGTTCTGAGCGTGGTCGGCCATCCTGAGGAGTGAGAGGAATCTCTCTCCATAGACCTGCAAACCATTGCTGGGGGAACACTGGCTGGGAAGCTCGACGTTCTGCAGCCCAGCTCACTACTCCTCCAGAGAAAATTAAGAGAGGAAAAGACTTTGGTCTAATCGTGTTCTAACCATGCCCCTGTGCCTATGATGTATCATTTTCTAGCACTTGTTCAATAGCAAGATGTATACACTCTGGGCAGGGCTGAGTGCTCAGCAAAGTCAGCAGATAGGCAGTTATATTATTTCCATGCCACCCAGTTTTCTTAGCATCTATTTGACCAAATCTCCATTCTAAATGCTGTGGTGAAAATGAAATAGAATAAGGTCATGAAATATGTGTTTGACTGAAGCTATCAAAGACATATTAACCAGGTGTTACCAGAGCAGGTGGAGGCTTCAAGGAGAAGGGATAACTGGATGGTCTTAAAAAAAAAAAAAAAAAAATGAGTAGGTTTCAATAAGCAGAGAAAGGCAAAAGGGCCAGTCAAGTGAAAACAACAGATGGGACAGCTAGATACTTTCCCTATCAAAGTGGGAAAATCCAAGCCTTGTTAGGGGAAAGGTTTGCTTTGTGATTTATAATGGAATAGGGCCATGAAAAGGCATACTGGAAAAATGGGGCAGGCCAAGGTTACAGAAGGCCTAGAGCGTTGTGTCAAGGAGACTGGATTTTATGCTATATAAGCAGACATTGGAGATATTGTAGGTTCAATCTGAGGCCACCCCAATGAAGAAAATATTGCAATAAGGTGAATCTCACAAAATTTTTGGTTACCCAGTGCATATAAAAGTTATGTTTATACTATAGTGTAGCCTGTTAAGTATGCAATAGCCTTATACCTCAATTAAAAAAAAATTTTTTGCTGAAAAATGCTAGCCATCATCTGACTCTTCAGTGAGTGATAATATTTTGCAATAGCAACCTCAAAGATCACTGGTCACAGATCATCATAATAAATATAAAATTATGAAATGTTTGAAATATTGCAAGTATTACCAAAATATGACACAAAGACATAAAGTAAGCAAATTCTATTGGAAAAAAACAGCACCAATAGACTTGCTCAATGCAGGGTGGCCACAAACCTTCAATTTGTTAAAAAATGTAACATCTTCAAAGTACAATAAAATGAAGTATGCCTGTATTCACCCTTGTTTTTGTTCAGTTGCCAAGTCATATCTGACTTTGTGACCCCATAGACTGAAGCATGCCAGGACTCTCTGTCCCTCACCATCTCCCAGAGTTTGCCCAAGTTTGTCATCCTTAAGACAAGATATTAGCCACTCACTGGGTGCTTGGCACTGTGGTAGGTGTTGGTGATGCAAAGGTAAGTCACAGTCTTGGAAGTAGGAGAGAAATATAAAGAAGTAAAGGGTCATAGGTATTATGACTGAAAGGTAAAGAATAGGGGTGGTCAACTCTATACAGAGCTTAGGAATACCTCCAGGGATGAGGTGGGAGGGGACAGTGAAGTTTGAGATTTAAGAAAACAAGACTACTGGGCCAGGGACATGATTAGAGCTGCATTTTAGCAAGATCGCCCACACTGTGTTGTGTGGGATGGTTTGGAGAGAGGAGCAACTGTAGACAAGGATTCTGGCTAGAGGTCATCACATGGTCCAGGAAATAGACAACGAGGGTAATGGTAACAGTGATAGAAAGGAACACATTGGTGGATTTGGCTGGTCCAAGAGTCAAATCAGATCATGCATTGCTTAGTAACTACCTACAACAAAGTCTGGGCTTCCTTGCTGGCTCAGTGGTAAAAGAATCTGCCTACTAATGCAGCAGATGCAGGAGATGTGGGTTTGAGCCCTGGTTTGGGAAGATCCCCTGGAGAAGGAAATGGCAGCTCACTCTAGTATTCTTGCCTGAGAAGTCCCATGGACAGAGGAGCCTGGCGGGCTACAGTCCTTGGGGTCGCAAAGAGTCAGACATGACTTTGCGACCAAACAAAACAAACAACAAAGTCTAATTCATATGATGAATCTATGAGACCATAGTTATGTCTATTTCTCTGCCAGCTATGTAGGAGTGCCGCCAAGGACTGATACAGATAGTCTGACTTACAGAACGTTCCCTGTCCCTCTAATGTAAAAATAATGAACATGTCCTCTTTCTAAATACATCCTTTTTAAACCCATCTTCTGGTATTTGTACTAAGAATCTTTACCTATCCCTCCACTCTCAGCTTCCAAAGTAAATAAATATTTCCAAAGAAGTTTTCTGGGAAAAAGGATAGTAATTTTCACATATCTCAAGATTTAATCATGATTCTTAGATCCATGTTTTTTGTATGTGTAAATGGAAGAACAAAGCTTTCTGCCTCTGACTCCTGGGGGTTTGCTATATATAATGACAATAAATTCAATAAATCTCTCAGCAACCTTGTATGGACCCTCCCATATATACTATAGCTCAGAGAAGAGTGGAGAAAAATACTTTCAAGAAATTAACCAGGAGAACAGGGCCTTGACTCTCGGAGAAACAACTAAGCCTTTTTCCTCCTCAGTGTGAGATGGTCCCTGATGGTGGGTCTTGGGCAGGGCAGGCATACAGGCTGTGACTGGGTTAGTGAAAGTGCATTGTGCCTAGAGTGGTTTAATTTGTATGTAATAGTCACACACTAAATATTTATGGAAATGAATTTTTCAAAGGGGCAGATTTCAGATGAATATAGGGAAAAACTTGCCAACAATTAATTAGAGTTGTCCAACCACGATGGCTGGAGAAGCAAAAGAACTCTCCACCATCCTTTCCTCAGAGCTTCTTCCCCTCTTCTCCTCTTTCCCCCTCCTCCACCTCCTCCTCCTTCTTTTTCTTCTTAACAACATTATGACTGCAGATACCACTTCATGGGAAAGACCCTACTGGCACTACAGGGGACACAAAGTACCAACTCCCAAGGAAATGACAAGTGTGTGTGCATGTGTGTGTGCGTGTGTAGTGGGGGAATGTGGGGACAAGAGCCCAGAGAACTAGAGGTAAAAGATACAGAAATGTCTGCTCATTTTATGACAGACAGGTTCAAAGGAAAAATGATGGCAGACTGAGAGAATCGAGAAAGACGTCTTTGGAGAAGGATGAATAGGACCTAGAAGGATGGCTAGCATTTCAATTAAAAACGTGAGGAATTGGATGAGCAAAGAGGAACACAGGCACTAGTTATCTATTATACTTTGACTTGGGCATACAGTAAACAGTAGAAGGTAAAATTGGAAAACTTTTTGGGATCATACGGCAAAGTTTATTGGGGGATGGGAGAGGAGTTTGCATTGGATCTCAGTAGCTATTCGGGGTTCCATTACAGTAAAACTATTGAAAAGCATTTAAATTGTGTTTTGGGAATGCTTGCCTGGCAGCAATGAAATAGAAAGATTACAGGAGAAAGAGAAAAGAGGCAGGGAACAAGGGAACAGAGAATGGTCCAGAGCTAATACAGTGATTACCTGGGACTCAGGATGGGGAAAAGCATATGGATGTGAGAACAACAGTGAAGTATGAGGGAAGCACCAAAATGGCCCTGAGCTGCTAAGTTTGGATGACTCTAGTTAGTTCTATAGATGGAAAGGGAACACAGAAGGGATCCTCAGAAAAAGAAAGGATGAAAAAGAGAAGAAAGTGCAGAATTGTCCCTTCGGAAATGTGCTGACCCATATACTTACTGTACCTGCTTCATTTTGATTTTAAACAATCATAGTATCAGTTCTTTGGTATTTTGCATATATCTTATTATCAATAATGGTGGAGGTGCTGAAGTTAGCAAAATATATGTTATTTTTATAAATGAGTGTAGTTTCAAAGTTATGATTCCAATAACTTGCAGTCTGATAGGGTTTCTGAAGTGGAAAAGAAAAGAGTGTAGATGTAGCAAATTTCTCACAGCCCTGCACATGCCTAAGGGAGCATACCATTCATTAG
The DNA here is from genome assembly GCF_963930625.1 of Muntiacus reevesi. NCBI lineage: Eukaryota > Metazoa > Chordata > Mammalia > Artiodactyla > Cervidae > Muntiacus > Muntiacus reevesi. Next base: position 13,140,796 of record NC_089259.1, read on the forward strand.
AACAAAATACACCATCTATTCCATGCAAGAAGAGTGAGAGAAGCACTGTTTTAAGAGGTTAGAGCCTTTGTTTTCCTCCAAATAGTGTCAGTGTTTAGTGAACAAGTAATAAATAAGCTCTCTGTGCCTCAGTTTCCTCCAAAAAGAGGATGAGAGTACCACCCTCAGAAGATGGTGGTGGGGACTGGAAGGGATGATGGATACCAGGTCTCCATCTTGGTGCTAACAATAGGTGGTGCTCAACAAGAATGGACTCTCTCAGACCTCCCAGCCCACCTCCCAGAACTGGGATCCACATCGGGAGAGGAGGTGGGGGGACGTGAAAGCTCACCGCCAGTAAACCAGGTTTGCCCGAACTGAGAAAAAGAGATTTTAGATACCACTTTCAGGAGAAAAATTGTTTCTATTTCAACTAATATGGACATATTTTAATATTTGAAATGTTAGCTAAATCAACTCTTGATATTGTTTTAAAAAATTTAAGCAACTGCAGACCAGACAACATGGAATGAAGACTGGAGCAGACATGCTACCACAGCCACACTCCTGATCCGATGGACGTTCTGCTCAGAGATTAACTGTAATGGTTTCATTTCACACTCCCCCATTTTAAATGGTGTGTGGCTAGCCAAATGCATGTAACATAGCTATTTCCTATTTGGTTTTCCATTTCTATTTGCTATTCCCTTCTCCAGGGGATCTTCCTGACCTAGGGATTGAACCCAGGTCTCCTTCATTGCAGGCAGATTCCTTACTATCTGAGCCACCAGGGAAGCCCTTCCATTTCTGTAAATACTCTACAAGGTATTGCACTATTCCCTGTGTAAGCTATAATCAATCATTATAATTTTGCTGTGTAAATTTATGTAACAAATGATCCACAGAGACATCTGCTTCTAACCAACTGTGTGACCTTAGAAATTTTGCTTTTCTTTCTTGACCTCAAGTCTTCAGCTGAGAAAATAGTTTTAATAATGTCCCATTGTTATGAAAATTCATTTCTGGGAGGATTGAGATATGTATATAAATTTCCTAGCATACTCTTCTTCCCAACTTCCTATGATGAGGCAAGATGATAATAATTCAAGTTCAGAATGTGCCAGAACTCTTCCAAATGCTTTCTGCACACTAACTCATTTAATGTTCTCGAGGACCTCATGATTTAGGATTATCCCCAGAAGAGGAAACTAAGGCATGGGGAGGTTAAGGAACTTGCATAAGGTCACTTACAAGTAAGTTTGGTCAAGTTCAGATCATTGGTACCAGAGGTTGGATTCACATGCTCTACGGCCCTTGCCACATTTGGGTTCATGACTAACATTTTGGGTGATTTCATGTCTGTAATCCATAAATCTTCATATAAGAATGTTGAAAATCTCTATTTAAAAGGATAAAAATGCTGGTTTGTTGTTGTTGTTCAGTCACTAAGTCATGTCTGACTCTTTGTGACTCTATGGACTCCAGCACACCAACTTTCCTGTCCTCCACCACCTCCTGTAATTCGCTCAGATTCATGTCCATTGAGTCGGTGATGCTATCTAACAGTCTCATCTTCTGTCTCCCCCTTTCCTTTTGCTTTCAATCTGTTCCATCATCAGGGTCTTTCCAATGAGTCCACTCTGCATCAAGTGGCCAAAGTCTTGGAGTTTCAGCATCAGTCCTTCCAATGAACATTCAGGACTGATTTCCTTTTAGGATGGACTGGTTGGATCTCCTTGCAGTCCAAGGGGCTCTCAAGAGTCTTCTTCAGCACCACAGTTTTAAAGTATCAGTTCTTTGGTGCTCAGCCTTCTTTATGGTCCAACTCTCACACCCATACATGACTACTGGAAAAATCATAGCTTTAGCTGTATGGACCTTTGTCAGCAAAGTGATGTCTCTGCTTTTTAATACACTGTCTAGGTTTTTTGTAGCTTTCCTCCCAAGGAGCAAGCATCTTTTAAATTCATGGCTGCAGTCACCGTCTGCAGTGATTTTGGAGCCCAAGAAAATAAAGTATGTCACTACTTCCACTTTTTCCACTTCTATTTGCCATGAAGTGATGGGACCGGATGCCATGATCTTAGTTTTTTTTAATATTGAGTTTCAAGCTGGCTTTTTCACTCTCCTCTTTCACCTTCATCAGGGGTCTCTTTGCTCCTCTTCACTTTCTGCCATTAGAATGGTATCATATGCATATCTGAGGGGGTTGATATTTCTCCTGGAAATCTTGATTTCAGTTTGTTATTCATCCAGCCTGGCATTTTGCATGATATACTCTGCATAGAAGTTAAATAAGCAGGGTGACAGTATGCATCCTTGATGTACTCCTTTCCCAATTTTGAACCAAGTCAGTTGTTCCATGTAAGGTTCTAACTGTTGCTTCTTGACCTGCATTACAGTTTTCTCAGGAGACAGGTAAGGTGGTCTGGTATTCCCATCCCTTTAAGAATTGTCCACAGTCTGTTGTGATCCATACAAAATGTTAGACAGACATTTAAATTTCTTTTGGTCTGATTTCTTTTACCAGGTAACACTAGTATACCTAAATCAAGCCAGTAAATAGCTGTTTACCCTCCTCCCTCAACTTTGCTAAACTTGCTCTTAATTTAACATAAGTTTCAGAGAGAAAATCTGTCCTTTAAGTCTCAAATGAATTGCCTTACACTCCCACCTGAAGGGTTTTGCACTTCTTATGCTTCCTGGACTCTGGATGCATAAGGAAGGTGCACCTTTTGATATTGCTGGTCAAGTTCCAGTTCTTCCCACTGAAACACTGACTCTGTGCATCAATATGTGCATCACCTCATTGTGCCTTGAGGGCTTTCTCTAACAAGGGGATATACATGTAGAAAATCCAAAATGGTCCCTTGATTTTCTCTCTCTCTCACACACACACTGTCTTATATACACCAATTATAATTTATAAGTACTTTATGCCCTTTACTGAAGACTTAAACACAGGCATTTATATCAGACCCATGCAGACAAATAAAGTCATTACTATTTGTATGATATAAATATTTTTCCATCAATTGAGACCAACTATCACATTATTCCCTCCTTTCTATCCCCACTCTCACTAGGAAAAAGTATCATGCTTTGTTTTTTTACATATACAGAGCAATCAATCTCCTCTTTGTTCCTATCTTTTCTTTTCAAAACTCACCTGGGGTCAAACTTTCCTGCTCAACTTTTCACTTCAGGCTGGCTCATCAAGGTAAGTGAAATTCTGAAGTCAGGTGGTAAGATAATCTGCTCCCATTCTGTTCCATTGAGCTTGTCCACAACCGGAGTGAGAAATGTATCTCTGTGAATAACCAACCTTGACAATTAGGTGGCAAGTTCTAACATCCCACCTCAAATCTCTCTCTGCCTCTTGTCCTACATGCAGAAGCCTGGAGAGTGGGATCCATCCAACCTGACATAATATTCCATCCCAGAGGTATTGATTGTTGGTGAAGAAGCTGTTTTTAATTTTTCCCCACTCCAGAGGCCATTGGCTGAAGAAAAAGAGATTGGAAGTGATGCAAGAGATGTGTCACCTTGAAGGGATCTCAGGACCACTGGGTGGGAAATAAGGGTGCTGATGGAAGGGTGCATGAGCAGAGTTAGGGGGCACCACCAGGGGTAAATCAGAGAAGGGATCATGGCAGAGAAAGACCTGGAAGTCTCAGGTGCCTGAGGGCCCTACAAAAATAAGTTGGAGACGGAGAATCAAGTTTGGGTTCACTGGCTGATTACCTTTATTTTATCCTTTGGTCATGGACAGCAAGCTGCCATTTTTGTCTCCCCTCCTCGATGTCTTTTATCTGAGGGTCAGCATTTCCAATTAATATTTATCTAACACCAAGCATAGGGTAGATGTTTGAAGATCAGACTAAGAAGAAAAGCCTGGACCCTGCCCTGGGAAGCTCCTGGGGTCTTTCTCAAAGACAACAGCTGATTTATCTAGAGCAACCATACTTGAGAGCAAGCGGGAAACCCATTTCACCCAGATTTAGTCCCATTTATCCTCAAACTGGGGGAATAAAGGACAATGTGAAAGTGAAGTGAAGTTGCTCAGTCATGTCCGACTCTTCGCGACCCCATGGACTGCAGCCTACCAGGCTCCTCCGTCCATGGGATTTTCCAGGCAAGAGTACTGGAGTGGGGTGCCATTGCCTTCTCCGAAAAGACAATGTAGGGATTGGTAAAATTTCCAATTGTGCCAAATACACGGACTTTACACACAAAAGTAAAAAATGTCTTAAGAAGGCATACACTTCCTAAGTAGAAGGCAGTTCAGCCCCAGGAGAGTCAGCCCTTGGGAGTGTGTACCGTCTGGGTTCTGAAGGAGGGTGCCTGTCTGCTGTGAAGCCTTCCAGCAACACTTCAGAGTTAACACCATCAGCCAGTTTCTCCTCATGGAAATCATTTTGCCATCAAAGAAAAATTCTATTTTCCCCTCATTTAATTACATGGACTTTTGCTAAATTAAATGCACCAAGAGGCTGGGAGCCAACATCTACAAAGGAGAAATCTCAGCTGCCTCTGTTTTCTGCAGATCTGTGCTTCCTTGAAAACAGACACTGGGCAATGGAAAATATGGTAAAAGTGTTAACATTCATGCTAAAAGGAAAAACACCTTTCCTTTCCTTTACATTGGCCAGCCACACCTGGCAAGGCAAAGGCCAGCTTAGTGAAAAGTCACTTGTGCAAAATCCAGCTGAGCTGTCAGCTGAGCTCAGCAAGCAGTGACTTGGAAACAAAAAAATCTGGGGAAAGAATCTTTAGTTTAAGATAGATTGCAGTTATGGTGTTAGAATATATATATATATTAAATACTATATACAATTAATTATGTGTATCATGTGTATATAATATATACTCAACTTTTTTGACAAGAAGTAGGTCATTCATCTTCAAAGACATGTTCTCAAGAAAATGCCCCAAAGTATCAAAGTTTATTGTATATTGTATTAATGCCTAGCCCACAAAACAAGAAAACTAGAAGCAGTGAAAACAATTCCCTGTAAAGTAGAAAGGATTTGCTTTAAAATTTCTAATGTGATGCCAGTCCTTTGTGAAGCTAAGTAGAGGACGAGATAGGAGCACCTTAATAATCCCTTTAAATCTTCACTCTAATTTGGCCAGAAAGGAATTTGCATCTTTCCTTAATCCAAAACATGTATCCCCAGGTGGGAAAAGAAATCTGGTTGTAGGGAGAAAAGGTAATGCCACTCCTTGCTTTTCCACATGGCTTTATTCAAAACTTGTTTAACTTTTTGAGAAACAATTTATTTGAAAAATAGAAACACAGATGTTTCCTAACAGACCCTTATTGTCACAAGTCTTGAGATCGAGGTGAGGAAAATGGAAATGTTTTCATCTGTTCTTGAATGAGTGGGGTGGTAGCACTGAGCCATGCCCCAGCACACTCTCCTCCCCATCCTAAAGCCCACCTTGAGATGCTTTGGAGTCTGTACATGGCATTAAGGAAAGCAAAAGCTTTCCTTAACATTAAATTCCTTAGTCAACTTCTGGGCCCCTTTAAACTGTGAACAAGACGACCCTTGTTCTGGAAAATCTATCGCCTCTTGCCAACACACACACACATATACAAAAACACGACTGTTGGGCAAATAAATCTTTCCAGAGAAAATAGATTCCTTTCCAATTCAGTCAACTGTACTGAGCTGGAAAGGGAGAGATGTTATTTTTCCAGGATGAAGGGAAAACAAGATCTCTCCTGTTTATCCTTTCTAGGCCATTTTAAAAGAAGGTCAGTTTAGTGCCTTCCTTAAAAAGAAAAAAAACTCAAGTGTTGTTTATCAGAAGACACTTGGTTTCTTTCAGGCTGGGAATCACACATTGGAGCTCTATTCTTTTTCTCTTTGACCTAAGATACACATGGCAGGACTGAATTTCCTGCTGCTCTGGAGAAGTCAAAAGTGTTGGGAATGGGAAAGACAGAGTTTGATGATGGAGGATTCTTTTCTATAGGCCACCGTCTCCATCACCAGCCTATGCCCCATCCACATCACTGAGCACGAAATAATGAGTTTATAATTGATCTCTGCTTCATTCAAGGCTGCACACATATTCTATGCTTACTTTTACCTATATTCCCCATAGTTTGTGGACCTGACTCATCACCTAGGAGAGTGAAAAAAAGTGGAGTAATGAAGTCCCTGGCTGAGGGGTGTGGGTAGAATTTAAATTGGATATAACCCTGTCTATCCCCCAGTATGTTCCGTAGAGCTTACTGGAGTGAGTCTCAAGGAAGTCCTATTCACAGCTCTGCTAACCTGAGACTGAAGATACGAGCTTTCTAGCTCCTCAACAGGAAGATACCACACAGTTGTTGCTCAGTGAAGTCTGGCGAAAAAAATTGAAAGTGCTTTTTTTTATGATGAATCTAGGAGACTAAACTCTAAAAAAATCTTACTATAAAAAATGTTTTTACAACATGAATGAACCTTGAGGACATTATGCTAAGTGAAATAAACCAGTCATAAGAAGACAAATACTGTTCGATTCCATTTATATGAGGTGTCTAAAGCAGTCAAGCTCTTAGAATGGTGGTTAACAAGAGCAGGGAGAAGGGGAAAAGGAATTGTTATTTAATGTGTATAGAGTTTCAGATTTATAAGATGAAAAATTCTGAAGATCTGTTTCATAATGATGTAAATATATTAAAACTACTAAACTGTATACTTAAAATGATAAAAAGGGTAAAGTTCATGGTATGTGTTTTTATCTCAGACACCAAAAAACAAAAACAAAAAAAACAACACTGATCTTTACATAATTATTTTTAAAATAGACAAAACTAGATTTAAGATAGGTTTGAGAGAAGTCATCTTGTCACCCTCCCACCCAAACGAGAACATTGTTTTAGATTTGGTAGAGAAAGGAAATAATTTCAAACATTTTCATTTGCTTCAAGTATTGTTAATATTTGCCTTACCCAACTTGTGGTTACCATAAGCTTATGCAATATGTGTTTCTTTCTTCTCTGTTTCATTCCAAACCAATTCCAAACAGAACAAAAGATCTGCTTGACTGCACTGGAACGTGAGTGAGCCCCAAATGGAAAAAGTTGTCTCCCTCCTTCCCATTTGTTTAATGGCTAGTGTGGTTTGGCTTTTCCCAGGTCTGGGATGAAATACCATTTGTTTAAGAATTCATATTCTGGCCTCTTTTGTATAAGCACAAGGTGTAATAAATAATCAATTTAAAAAAGAAAGAATTCGTATTCTGAATGCTGAGGAGAAGAGTCAGAAAACTTGCAATCCCTCAATAAGTAGCCAAAACTGCTGTGTGGACTCCTGCAAAGAGCTCCTTGCAAGACTCCATTCAGCCTGGTTCCAGAGAGTGGAGGAAAAGAGGGGGGCATTTGCAAAGACCTTCTTACCAGAAGCACTAAAGGCCTAAAAACTGTTCCAAAGAACCCTCCATTTGTAAAGACTGGGGTGGGGAAAAAATGCTGTATTGTTTTTTAAACAAACTTTTAGTATCTGAGAATGATAGGAACTTAATGATTTTTAAAAGAGCATTTTAATAATAAAGAATTTAAAACACTGTATCTAGACCTGTGTGTTCAGTGACATGAACTGCTTACATGTGGTTAGCATTTGGTGTGGCTCATCTGAATTGAGGTATGTTTTAAGTATAAAATATACATAATATTTTGAAACAATAAAAGTATTTACATTTCTTAATAATAACTTTTACATTGGCCACATGTTGAAATTGTATTCTGTATATATTGCATTAAATAAAGTCTATTGTTAAAATCAATTTATCCTGCTTATTTTTATTTTCTTAATATGGCTACTAAGCATTTTAAGTAACAACTATGACTTGCATTATATTCTTATGGACAGTACTAGTGTAGACTACTCTGTGCAGAATTAATAAGGGAAAAACGGAAGGAAGGTAAGGGTCTATAGAAAATTGAAAGAATGGTCTTCTCCAGTTGATCCCTTTATCACTATGCAGTATCCTTCTTTGTCTCTTGAACATTCTTTATTTTAAAGTCTATTTTGTCTGACATGAGTATTGCTACTCCGGCTTTCTTTTGATTTCCATTTTCATGGAATATCTTTTTCCATCCCCTCACTTTCACTCTGTATGTTTCCCTAGATCTGAAGTGGGTCTTTTGCAGACATCTTATATATGGGTCTTGATTTTGTATCCCTTCAGCCAGTCTATGTCTTTTGGTCGGAGCACTTTATTCAGTTACATTTAAGGTAACTACTGATATGAATATTCTTACTGCCATTTTGTTAATTGTTTTGGATTTGTTTTTGAAGGTCTTTTTTCCCCTCCCTTCTTCTTCTGCTTTCTTCTCTTTTGATGTCTATCTTTAGTGATATGTTTGGATTTTTTTTCTTTTTTGTGTATTTAATCATTTGTAGATTTTTGGTTCCCATGAGGTTTTTAGAATTATGTCTTTTAAGATTCCTTGTGTATGTGTGTGTGTTCATTGCCCAGTTATGTTTGACTCTTTGCGACTTCACTTTAAAAAATATGTCCAAGATGTCAACATTTGGTGACTTGGAAAAAGCAAGGATATCTTCTCATTTGGTTCCTAAATATAGCTTAAAGGTTTTGATGATCTAAAAAAATCAGCATTATCTATTTATTATTGAGAAGGGGTTAATAAAATTATTGGTCCTTCAACTACAAAAATTAACAGAATTTAAGTTGAAGAAAATTGCAAATTAATATTCAATCTTGGGATTGCAAGATGGCAGAGGAGTAGGTGGACGTGGAATACATCTCTCTCCACGGATACATCAGGAATACACCTTGAGACACAGAAGTGCATGCAGCACACCAGCTGAGAGCGGACAGGAGTACCTGACCAGCAGAAAAGAATATATAGACCCACGCAAAACTCGGTAGGATGAAGGAACTAGGAGGAAAAACAGGAGTGTCAGTAGGACTGCACCTGCCCTCAGTGGGCAGGAGAACTGAAGCAGGGGTCTGATGCCCACATCAGGCAATTGTCTGAGTCAGAGGAGAAACATCTAAGGCTGAGACAAAAACAGTCCTTGCTGCAGCCATACATAGCCTAGTATGTGACTAGGAGCTGGAGTTTAGAGATTGTGGAGCAATCCCAGGGTGAGGGCTGCTGTTGACTGCAGAGAGACAGACCAAGGGGATGTGAAGGAGGATATCATGCTGGAATATGCCTGTGGAGGAAAGCTGGGCAGCCATGGAAGCAAGGAGATACTGCTGAGTCATGCGTAGGGGGTGGAGCCATCACCATAGTGTCTCTCTCCCCACATGCTGAACAATAGAGGCTGGCCCGTCATACACCAGACACGCTGATCTACAGAGTAGGACCCCACACAGGGTGCCCCTTTAAGTGCCTGACATGCCGATCTACAGAGTAGGACCCCAAGTGGGGGGTCCCTCTATGTGCCTGATGCATCAAACAACAGAGAAGGACCCCAGGCAAGAAAGCCCTCTAAGTGCCTGAACGGGTGGAGCTGCGGAGAAAGACTGGCCAAAGAGGCCTCTGATCGCCAGCTACAAGAGGCTTGAAAAAGAGATTCTGATAGGGCCAGCACTCCTGTGGCAGAGGCAGTCCATGTCCCTGCACACGTGGCGCCGCCAGGGTCCCCGCAAGCCAAGCAGCTGCGCCACCTTCACGCTCAACTCTCACTAGGGCAGTCCTGCCACAGGCAAAAAACGTCTTGCGCCTATGCACACAGGGCCGCGTGGGTAGTGTCCCACTCATTGCGACCTTGTAGACGGTGGCCTGCCTGGCTTCTCTGTCAGGGAGGGGGTTCTCCAGAAGAACACTGGAGTATATTGGCCAATACGGGTCTCCATACCCTTCTAGAGCACTATATTTCCTGCTGCCCTGGCCGCCAGCTCCCCTGAGTACCTGGTGCTACCAGAACCCCTGCGACCCAAGCAGGAGCCCCACCTCCACACCTGGCCCTCACAGGGGCAAACCCAAGTCCTCCAGGGCAGCCTCAGGAGCAAACTCCAGTGGACGGCCCATATCCAGAGAAGGAAATAAAACCACAATTGAAACTCAGGGGCAGTGTGACTAAGGAAGAAACCCTCCCACCAGCTGTACAAGCTGCAGATTAAATCCGCACGATAAATGAGGCAGACTCTGTGTCTGTGGAATATATAAAAGGTCATTGAGAGCTCCCACAAAAGAAAAAGCACTAGTTCTGACAGCTGTGGACATTGGAGGCAAGAACACAGAGGAGTAGGAGCAGATGAGAATCTGAGCTGGCCCTACAGAAGGTCCAGAGATCAGCGCAGTGTGAGTGGGCGTCCTAGGGAGGGGAGGCGGACTGTGACTCCCAGCGAGGGAAAGGACTCTGACAGCAGTGACTCAAGAAAAGCATTTATTGTTCTTATGTTTTGACTTGTTCTGTAGATTCTTTGGGGTTTTTATTTCTTTTCCCCCCCGCCTCTGTTGAAGTTGTCGGTTTTATTGGCACTATGAAATTTAACTAAGCTTTTGAGCTTCTCTCTCTTTTTTTCTCAGTCACGTTTTTTATTGTTATAAACCTCTGTCTCTATATTGGGTTTTTGTAGTTCTGGGGAGGTTTTTTTTTTTTTTTTTTCTTTTCTCTTTTTTTAAAAAATTTTAATTTCTAAACCTATTATTATTTTCTCTACATTTATTCCTTTGCTTGCTTTTCCTACTGTTCTTTTCCCCTTGCAGTTAATCTTTAATATATAGAAATCTTCCTTATCTACCTCTATTTAACTTTGCATGTCTATTCTTTCTTTTCTTTCTTTCCTTTAGTCTCAACATATCTGTTAGTTTTATTTTCATTGCATTATACCCCAATTGGCACCTTACTTTAGTTTTGTTTTCCAGTTTGTGCTTTAGTTAGTTTCATTCTGGTAGACATAACTTTTGCTTCCCTTTGCTCGCCAGGTCAATCTATTGTACTATATTCTTGCTGGACTGTTTTGATTTAGCTTATGGGTGTATATGTCCATATTCAGTCACACTTTTTACCGTTGTTATAAACCTCTGCCTCTATGTTGGGCCTTTGCAGTTCTGTGGAGTTTTCCTTTTTTTCCTTTTCTCTTTCTTCTTCCTTTCTTTTTCTTTCTTTTATCTATTTTATAATTTTGATTTTTAATTTTCTTAAACCTATTATATTTTTTATAATTTATTCCTTTGTCTGCCTTTCTTACTGTCCTTTCCCCCTTGCAGTTAATCTTCAATGTATATAAATCTTCTTTATCTATCTTTATTTAACTTTGCATATCCTTTCTTTCCTTTCCTCTCAACATATTTGTTAGTTTTGTTTTCATTGCTTTATTCCCCACTTGGCACCTTGCGTTAGTTTTGTTTTCCAGTTTGCACTTTAGTTAGTTTTGTTCTGGTAGATATAATTTTAGGTTCCTTTGTTTGCAGGTCAATCTATTGTACTTTATTTTTGTTGACTGTTATGATTTTGCTTATAGGTATATACATATATGTGCATATTCAGTAACAATTTTTATTGTTGTTATAAACCTCTGCATTTACGATGGGCTTTTAGAGTTCTGTGGAGTTTTCCTTTTTTTTTTTTTTTTCTTTTTTCTTTCTTTATCTTTTCTCTTTTTTATGATTTTAAATTTTAATTTCTTTAAACCTATTATATTTTTCTACATTTATTCCTTTGATTGCCTTTCCTACTGTTCTTTTCCCCTTGCAGTTAATCTTTAATGTATACAAATCTTCATCTACCTCTATTTAATTTTGCATATCTATTCTTTCTTTTTTCTTCCCATTCCTTTTTTTTCTTTTTAACAAGCTCAACAAATTTGTTAGTTTTGTTTTCATTGTTGCTTTATTCCCCACTTGGCACCTTGCTTTCATTTTGTTCCCCAGTTTGTGCTTTAGTTAGTTTTGTTCTTAACTGGTAAGTGTAATTTTTTATTTCCTTCGTTAGCCGGGTCAGTCTGTTGTACTTTATTTTTGTTGGACTGTTTTGACTTTGCATAAGGGTGTATATGTATATGTGTATATTCCACTATTTTGATTATTATTTGCCTGATTTTGTACCTGCCATTTGTCTGGGGTTCATCCTTGATTCCTCAATTTTGGATATTTGTTTTAGTCTCACTTAATGTCACAACAAACCACTTGTGGAATCTTCATTCCTGACCAGAGATCAAGCACTGAGCCTTTGGAGTAAGAGCACTGACTCCAAGACCCTAGACTACCAGAGAACTAACCCTAGGGAGTACCACATAGTGAGAACTCACACAAAGGAAACCACTGTAATACAAGACCCAGCATCACTCAACCACCAATAGCATCCTGTGCAGGATGCCTCACCTAAAAAACAAACAAAACAAAAATACAAACCAATCATCAACAGACAGGATTACCACCTCACTCAGCCTTGCCCATCAGAGGAAAAACAAACAACAAACAAACAAAAACTCAGCATAAATCTCACCCTATAAGAAGCTTACACAAACTACTGGACCAACCTTAGAGGGGAGAAACCAAAAGGAAGAAAGAATTCAACCTTGAAGCCTGGGAAAAGGAGACCTCAAACACAAAAGTTTAAAAAAAAAAAAAATGAAAAGGCAGAGAAATACTACACAAATGAAGGAACAAACTGGAAACACAGGAGTCCAAACAAATGAAGAAGAAATTGGCAAACTACCTGAAAAAGAATTCAGGATAATGATAGTAAAGATGACCAAAAATCTTGAAAGCAAAATGGAGAAAATGCAAGAATCAATTAACAAAGACCTAGAAGAATTAAAAAATAAACATGCAGAGACAAACAATGCAATTACTGAAATTAAAAATACTCTAGAAGGAATAAATAGCAGAATATCTAAAGCAGAAGAATGAATCAATTTGCTGGAAGATAAAATGGTGGAAATAACTTCTGAAGAGCAGAATAAAGTAAAAAGAAAGAAAAGAACTAAGGATAGTCTCAGAGACTTCTCAGACAATATCATACACACAGACATTCAAAATATAGGGGCTCCAGAAGAAGAAGTGAAAAAGAAAGGGTTTGAGAAAAAATTTTTAAGAAATTATAGTTGAAAATTTCCCCAACATGGAAAAGAAACCAGTTAATCAAATCCAAGAGGCACAAAGAGTCCCATACAGGATAAACCCAAGGAGAAACACACCAAGACACATACTAATCAAACTAACAAAGACTAAACACAAAGAAAGAATATTAAAAACAGCAAGAGAGAAGCAACATATAACATATAAGGGAAACCCCATATACTTAACAGCGGATCTTTCAGCAGAAACTCTGCAGACAGGAAATGGCAGGATATATTTAAAGTACTGAAAGGGAAAAATCTACAACCAAGATTACTGTATCCAGCAAAAATCTCATTCAAAATTGATGGAGATATCAAAAGCTTTTCAGACAAGCAAAAGTTAAGAGAATTCAGTACCACCAAACCAGCTTTACAACAAATGTTAAATGGACTTATATAGTCAAGAAATACAAGAGAAGACAAGAGATTTACAAAATCAATCCCAAACAATTAAGAAAATGGCTACAGAAACATACATATCAATAATTACTTCAAATGTAAATGGATTAAAATGCTCCAACCAAGAGACACAGGCTGGTTGAATGGATACAAATACATGACCCATATATATGCTGTCTACAAGAAACCCACTTTAGACCTCAAGACACATATAGACTGAAAGTGAGAGGAAGAAAAAATACATTCCATGCAAATGAGAAACAAAAGAAAGCTGGAGTAGCAATTCTCATATCAGACAAAATAGACCTTAAAATAAAGAAGATTACGAGAGATAAGGAAGGACACTAGATGATGATAAAGGGATGAATCCAAGAGAAAGACATAGTATTTGTAAATATCTGTGCTCCCAACATAGGAGCACCTCAATACATAAGACAAACACTAACAGACATAAAAGGAGAAATTGACAGTAACACAATAATAGGAGGACACTTGCACACCCCACTCACACCAGTGGACAGATCATTGAAACAGAAATTTAACAAGGAAACACAAGTCTTAAATGATACATTAGATGAGATGGATCTCATTGATATATTCAGGACATTCTATCCAAATGCAGAAGAATACACCTTCTTCTCAAGTGCACATGGAACATTCTCCAGGATAGACCACATCTTGGGTCACAAATCAAACCTCAGTAAATTTAATAAAACTGAAATCCTATCAAGGATCTTCTCTGACCACAAGGCTATGAGACTAGATATCAATTATAAGAAAGAAAAAAAATGTAAGAAACACAAACACATGGAGATTAAACAACACGTTTCTAAATAACCAACGGATTACTGAAGAAATCAAAAGGGAAATAAAAAAATTTCTAGAAACAAATGACAATGTAAACACAACAACTCAAAACCTATGGGATGCAGCAAAAGCAGTCCTAAGAGGGAGGTTTATAGCAATACAATCCTACCTCAAGAAACAAGAAAAACATCAAATAGACAGCCTAACTTTACACCTAAAACAACTGGAAAAAGAAGATAAAAAAAAACCCCAAAATTAGTAGAAGGAAAGAATTCATAAAGACCTGAGCAGAAATAAATGAAAAAGAAATGAAAGAAACAATTGTAAAGATGAATACAACTAAAAACTGGTTCTTTGACAAGATAAACAAAGTTGACAAACACATCAAGAAAACACATCAAGAAAAATCCAGACACATCAAGAAAAACAGAGAAGAAGCAAATCAACAAAATTAGAAATGAAAAAGGAGAGGTTACAAAATACAATGCAGAAGTACAAAAGATTATAAGAGACTATTATGAAAAACTATATAGCAATAAAATGGCTAACCTGGAAGAAAGAGACAGATTCTTAGAAAAGTTCAATCTTCCAAGACTGAACCAGGAAGAAACAGAAATTATGAACAACCCAATTACAAGCACTGAAATTAAAGCTGTGACCAAAAATATCCCAAAAAACAAAAGCCCAGGACCAGATGGTTTCACAGGAGAATTCTATCATTTAGAGAAGAGCTAATACCTACCCTTCTAAAGCTCTTTCAAAAAACTGCAGATGAAGGAAACTTCCAAACTCATTCTACAAGGCCAACATCACTGTGATGCCAAAACCAGACAAAGACAAAACAAAAAAAGAAAACTACAGGACAATATCACTGATGAACACTGATGCAAAAATCCTCAACAAAATTTTAGCAAACAGAATTCAGCAACACATCTAAAAGCTCATACTCCATGTTCAAGTTGCGTTTATTCCACTGATGCAAGGATTCTTCAACATACACAAATCAATCAATGTGATACACCATATTAATAAATTGAAAGCTAAAAACCATACGATCATCTCAATAAATGCAGAAAAAGCCTTTGATAAAATTCAGCACCCATGTATGATAAAAACACTTCAGAAAATGGGCATAGAAGGAACCTACCTCAACATAGTAAAGGCCATATATGATAAGTCTACAGCAAACATTATTCTCAACGGTGAAAAACTGAAAACATTCCCCCTAAGATCAGGATCAAGACAAGGGTGTCCACCTTCACCACTATTATTCAACATAGTTCTGGAAGTCTTAGCTGCAGCAATCAGAGAAGAAAAAGAAATAAAAGGAATCCAGATTGGAAAAGAAGTTAAGCTCTCACTGTTTGCAGATGATACTGTACATAGAAAACCTTAAAGATGGTGTCAGAAAATTACTAGAGCTAATCAGTGAATTCAGCAAAGCTGCAAGATACAAAATCAACACACAGAAATCAGGTGCATTTCTATATGCTAACAATGAAAAATCGGAAAGAGAAATTAAGGACTCAATCCCATTCACCACTGCAACAAAAAGAATTAAACATCTAGGAATAAACTTACCTAAGGAGACAAAAGAACTGTACACAGAAAATTATAAGACACCAATGAAAGGAATCAAAGACAACATATACAGATGGAGAGATACTCCATGTTCCTGGGCAGGAAGAATCAATATTGTGAAAATGACTATACTACCAAATGCAATCTACAGATTCAGTTCGATTCCTATCAAATTGCCAATGACATTGTTCACAGAACTAGAACAAAAAAATTCATAATTCATATGGAAACACAAAAGACCCTGAAGAGCCAAAGCAATCTTGAGAAAGATGAATGGAACTGGAGGAATTAACCTTCCTGACTTTAGATTATACTCAAAGCCCGTGCACCTATAGGTACCTTATTTTTGAGAAAGGAGGCCAGAATACACAACAGGGCAAAGACGGCCTCTTCAATAAATGGTGCTGGGAAAACTGGGCAGCTACATGTAAAAGAATGAAATTAGAATACTTTCTAACACCATACACAAAGATAAACTCAAAATGGATTAAATGTAAGACCGAAAACTGTAAAACTCTTAGAGGAAAACATAGGCAGAACACTCAATGACATAAATCAAAGGGAGATCCTCTATGACCCACTTCCTCGAGTAATGGAAATAAAAACAAAAGTAAACAAGTGGGACCTGATTAAACTTAAAAGCTTTTGCACAGCAAAGGAAACTATAAGCAAAGGTGAAAAGACAACCCTCGGAATGGGAGAAAATAATAGCAAATGAAACAACTGAAAAGGATTAATTTCTAAAATATGCAAGCAGCTCATACAACTCAGAAAAACAAACAACCCAATCAAAAAGTGGGAAAAAGACCAAAACAGACACTTCTCCAAAGAAGACATACAGATGGCTAACAAACACATGAAAAGATGCTCAACATCACTCATTATTAGAGAAATGCAAATATAAACTACAATGAGATATCACCTCACACCGGTCAGAATGGCTAGCATCAAAAAGTCTATGAACAGTAAATGCTGGAGAGGGTGTGGAAAAAAGGGGATGCTCTTGCACTTTTGGTGGGAATGTAAACTGATACAGCCACTATGGAAGACGGTATGGAGATTCCTTAAAAAACTAGGAATAAAGCCACCATGCTGCTGCTGGTGGTTCTAAGTCGCTTCAGTCGTGTCCGACTCTGTGTGACGCCATAGATGGCAGCCCACCAGGCTCCCCCATCCCTGGGATTCTCTAGGCAAGAACACTGGAGTGGGTTGCCATTTCCTTCTCCAATGCATGAAAGTGAAAAGTGAAAGTGAAGTCGCTCAGTTGTGTCCAACTCTTAGCGACCCCATGGACTGCAGCCTACCAGGCTCCTCTGTCCATGGGATTTTCCAGGATATCACCCAGTAATCCCACTCCTAGGCATATACCCTGAAGAAACCAGGGTTGAAAAAGACACATGTATCCCATTGCTAATTGCAGCACTATTTACAATAGCTAGAACATGGAAGCAACGTAAATGCCCATTGAAAGATGAATGGATAAAGAAGTTGTGGTACATATACACAATGGAATATTACTCAGCCATAAAAAGGAATGCATTTGAGTCAATTCTGATGAGGTGGATGAACCTAGAACCTATTATCCAGAGTGAAGTGATTCAGAAAGAGAAAGATAAATATCATATTCTAAGGCACATTATGGAATCTAGAAAAATGGTCTGAAGAGTTTATCTACATGGCAGCAGTGAAAAAACAGACATAGAGAATAAACTTATGGACATGGGGAGAGGGGAGGAGAGGGTGAGATGTATGGAAAGAGTAACACGGAAACTTACATTACCTTATGTAAACTAGACAGCCAATGGGAATCTGCTGTCTGGCTCAGGGAACTCAAACAGGGGCTCTGTATCAACCTAGAGGGGTGGGATGGGAAGGGAGATGGGAGGGAGGTTCAAAAGGGAGGGGACATATGCATCCTATGGCTGACTCATGTTGAGGTTTGACAGAAAACAACAAAATTCTATGAAGAAATTATCCTTCAATAAAAAAATAAATTAAAACAATATAGAACTAATAAAAAAATTCAGTCTTTCCTAAACACAGAAGAAAAAGAGACTTTATTTGATGGGGAAGATTATAATATTAATTGAGTACCTACTAATTCCATCAGGTTGTCTCATAAGTTCATGATTCTTAAAGGGTCCTAAATGGAAAACATCAACTTTATTATCAAAGCAGCTCCTCCTTTTTCATTCTCTATCCTGGGCACTGTCACCTGAATCTACTCAGTCTGGGATTAAGCCAGAAACCTTATTGTTTTCTCTACTCCTCTTATTACCTTACCCCCCTTTTAGTCTTGCCATCTTATAGGACACGGGTTTACTTATTTTGTCTGAATAGTACAGACGGCTTCTCAATGACTGTGCCTGTCCTTACTCCCACCAGCAGGACTTATTCCCATATCCAGCCAACACAAGGCATGGATTCAGCTTTCTAAATTTTTCCAGTCAAATAAGTATAAAATTATATCTCAGTATTATGTCAATTTGGTGAGTTATATGATTTATCAGCCTTTTGAGTTTATTTTTTATAGATTATTGATATTTTGTCCATTTTTCTATTGAATTACTGTCTTTTTCTTATTGATTTGTATGATTTGATTTATTGTTGATTTGACTTCTTGTTTGATTTGTGTTTTCCCACAGTCTAGATAGGAATCCTTTGTCCACTTGTCAACAATATCCACTTGTCAATCCTCTGTCAACATTTTAAAGGCTCTTCACCCACTGTTAAATTTGTTTCTAACTTTACTCATATGCCTGTTATTGTATAATAGAAATCTTTAACTTTGATGTATTCAATAATCAACTATATACCACATGATTTTTCAAGTTCTTGCTAAAGAGGTCTTATATTGCCTCATCAGTATACACATTTTAAAATACATTTATCATGTATCTCAAAAGTCTAACTACAATTTTAGTGGAATTACTTTGAATGCACTAGATGTGGGGAAAGCTGATATCTTTACAATATTATTAAGTCTTCTCCTCTGAGAACATGGAATGTCTCTTTATCACTGATAAATTTTTTTCTATGTTCTTTATTACAATATTTACATTTTCTCCAGAAAGATTATATGTTTTTGGTTAAGTTAATTACCAGACTATTTTTAGTTGCTGTTATGTGATAGCATTTTGCTTTTTTATATAATATTTTCTAGTTGTTTGCTCTTAGAAATGCACTTATAACTTGATCATACATACACCACATTCTTATAATTTACCTGTTGATTCTATCAGTTATTCAAAGTAAATAAGTATATCACCCTGAAAAACCAATGGTTTATTTCTTCCTTTCCAAGCCTCTTATTTCTCTTTCTTTTCTTCAGTATTGATCAAGATTTCCAATATTGTAGTATTGATTATAATATACAGTGGTTTTTAACTTAAGAATATGTTTCCAATCTTAATAGGAATGTACTCAAAATTTCTTCAATAAGTGTAATATCTACTGAGGGTTTTGGCATATTGAAGGGATTAAATGACACTTGATTAATAATTAATTAATTAATAAGGGATCAAATGGTACTTCATTTAAGGGAATTAAATCCTTTTTACTCTTGGCTTACTAAGATATTTATCATAAATAAGTAAAGAACTTATCAAATGCTTTTTTTGTATCAACTGAAATTATTATGGAATTTTAAAAAAATGTTAATCTATTAATGCTCCAATTATGTTGGCAGAATCCCTAATGATGAACCATTCATTAACCAAGCTGTATTATTAAAGGAAACTGTTGGAATCAATTAGTGTTTTCAAAGATTTTTCATCTTTTAAAATATTTTTTAAAAGAGCATAGAGCTTTTATATATATTTTTATATATATATATATATATATATATATATATAATATGTTCATCTGATTGTACCAATATGACACGACCTTGATTAATTTTTGTTTTTGTCTCTTCTGGAGTAATTTGGAAACTTATTGTTCCTCAAGAGTTTGGTAAAACTCACCTGAAAAACCATTTAAGTCTATAGTCTTCTGTGAGTGGAGGTTTTCAATTGCAATTTAATCTCTTTCAAACGTATTGGTCTATTCAAGTTCCCTATTTCTAACAACAATTTTGGCATTTGATAGTTTTCCATTTTGTCTAGGTTGTTGTTGTTTTTTTAGTTTATAAGTCTTTTAATAGTTCAATGTTTCTTATGAATGATAATCACTGTTGAAGACTTCAATCAATATAGAAAAAAATTAAAGAAGAAATTGAAAATCCTACCCCAAATCCTAGCCCTAGAAATTATCATAATATAAACACTTCTATATACATATATGTATATATACATATACGGTTAAAATTTAATAGCAGACATTTCTCAGTATGCATAGTTATACTACTATTATTAATAATAATAGCAAACATATAGTACTTTATATAATTACATCAGATAAAGTAAGAAGAATTACATGTATCTACAGATAGAAGAATGGATGCCTAACAACCAAGAATCTGCAGTTTCTTCTTCAAACAAATGTTTAATAAATTCCTCTTGGACACCAAGTGATGGATTTCAATGATTGGTAAACAGGGCTCCAATCTTTAATGACTGCAAAGCTAACAGTGAAACATAGGGGCTTACAGTTAAGCTCTGCTCTGGAATTGGAATGGGATGAAAAGGAGACATATAAGAAAGAAGATGGTTCTCAAAGGCTTCCTATGCAAAAAGAAGGAAGAAAGAGGGTAGGCAACTGAAGGAGGGAGGGACCGCCATCTACATCACTAGTGGTGAGCACGAGAAGGCACCCCCCGGGGGAATAGAAGAAGCGCTGCCCTAGTCCTGTCTATAAAACAGTACATATTTGGGTCCACCAATCAGAAAACGACGCGCTCCCTGGACTGGCCAATTAGAAGACATTTGCCCTTCCTCCTGCTGCACACACCGTACTGGGATCCCAGCCGCTGTTACATCTGCTTGGTGAGGTATCCTTGTCCTTGAGCCTGCTTCTGGTAAGGCTGTCCTCACCGCTGCTCAGTGTACTTGAGGTCACTTTAACACATCATTAGAACAGATCACAGTTGGTTTTGTGATATCTGTCCTTTAGGATGAACATATATGTCAATAAAAAGAATTATAACCCAATTAGTGATTGCGGGGCTGGCAGGATAGCTTATTTTCTGGTGATTTGCATATTCCCACAAACCCCAATTAAAACTTTCAGACTTCTCAACATTATTTTAAAATATCACCAATTCTCTAAGAAGAAATGCATTCTGGAGGAGGGTGTAATAGAAAGATAACATACTGGGACCTTGTACATGTAGAATTTTTTTATTCTGGATTTCTGCTTACATATAACAAATACACAGAAAACTATACAAATTATAAGTGTACAGCTCAAAAAATTTTCACAAAATGAATACATCCAAGTAGCCAGCACTCAAGTCAATAAACAGACCTGGTCCTAGTACCCCAGGGACCCCTTCATGTCTTCTATTCACTGCTTGGCATCTACAAACAACCACTGCTCTGACTTCTAATGCCCGAGGCTCACTTTGAATGTTTGTGAACTCTGTGTAAGTGGAATCATTTAGCATTAACTCTCTTCTGTCTGGCTTTTTCCTCTTAACCTTCTGTTTGTGATACTGATTCAGACTGTTGTCAGTAGCGATAGCTCCTTCATCCTTTCATATATACATATAATTTTATTTTGGCTGTTCTGGGTCTTCATTGCTGTGTGTGGTGTGCAGGCTTCTCATTGCAGTGGCTACTCTTGTTGTGGAGCATAGGCTATAGGTTCGAGGGCTACAGTAGTTGCAGCATGTGGAATCCTCTCAGACCAGGGATCAACTCCTGTCCCCTGCATTGGTGGGTGGATACTCAACCACTGTGCCAGCAAGGAATGCTGTAGAGTCCACCCTTGAAGGAATGCATCACAAATGACTTAATTCATTCTCCTATTGATGGACATTTGGGTCATTTCCAGTTTGGAGATAAAGTGAATGGCTGCCAGCCATTTCAAATGTCTGATTGTTGTTAACATACTCCTGCCAGAAGCCACCCCAAATGTGAATGTGAAACTCAAAGGCTGATAAACTGCCATGGCTGTGAGTGAAGTGAAAGCCTCTCAGTCATGTCCGACTCTTCGACCCCATGGACTATACAGTCCATGGAATTCTCCAGGCCAGAAAGCTGGAGTGGGTAGCCTTTCCCTTCTCCAGGAGATCTTCCCAACCCAGGGATTGAACCCAGGTCTCCTGCATTACAGGTGTATTCTTCACCAGCTGAGCCACAAGGGCAGCCCAAGAATACTGGAGTGGGTAGCCTATCCCTTCTTCAGTGGATCTTCCGAGCCCAGGAATCGAACCAGGGTCTCCTGCATTGCAGGTGGATTTTTTTTACCAAACACGCTATCTAAGCCATCATGGCTGTAGGAAGCAAAAGTAATTATGAAAGGTCTTTTTCCTGGCTTGGAAAATTTAAAAGTATGGTTATTGTACAAGGCAGTTATGTGCAATTCACTGTATAATGCTAATAAGTCATTAGCCAGTGAGAAGAAAACAAAATTGATGAATTTGCAGGTAAAGAATAAGAGTTGATGTGATCTCAGCAACAGTTGGTTATCTTTACCCTCTGCCTTTAGCAAAGCTTGATAACTGTTTCATGATACGATAATGTGACACTCCTAGGATTTAACATATATACTGTGATGATCAACTTAAAACTCTGTTAAGTAGGTGGCAAGTGGCATGCTCCAGAAAAAGGAGTTTAGGCAAATCACTTCACCTCCCTCTTGTCCGATTCATGATAGCAAGTCAATACCAACTTTAGACTGTGAGCTGAGAGCTGTCTCCAGCAGGCCCCTGCCCCATACACAGTCAGCCTGGCAGGTGCCCAGTATGTTGCTGCAAAGATCTCGTGGGAAGAACCACAGCCTCGAGGTGGGCGGAATTCTATTAATACCTTAGACTTTTATAGTACTCTGCCATGCTGTAGAGGACTTTGAGCATCCTTCCAGAAGAGCTGGCCAAAGCTTGTGACTCATATGCCAGCATTAGAAGAAATGTGGCTTTGGAGATGAGCCTTCATATGGCTCATGCGGTGGCTTCTGGGCTCCTTATATGGGCTAATTTCTCATGTCCAGCTATTATGTTCAGGGTTCAAAAATATGATGAACTAGTCAGGGGAAATTCTCTTTTCTTCCCTAACATCTTAGCTTTCGGTGTATTTCCAAACAGTTTATTTCTAGGGGCTCCTTTCTATGCCCATGGATTCCTTTGCCTGTCTGGTGAAGTCTGTGAACTCTTTCTCAGAATACTGCTCTAAAATATGTAAAATAAAATACACAGGACTAAAAAGGAAATCAAATATATAGAAAATACTGTTATACAAATAGCAAAATAAAACAAAGTAGATTTGTGATAATATTTACTTCCTTATTGACATATAATAAGACCTAGAGGTGGGAAAACAAGATAATTTCAAAGTAATAATGAATCTTCACAATATTTGAAGATATCTGGGACAACTGAATATGATATTAAAATATTTTTATTTCCATTGGTGACAAAGCCACAGATACTAATACTTCTGTGCTTTGCTGCCTATATTTATAGTTAAAAGGAATTATGAATTTCCATTAAAGGATAATAAAAACTTAAGACGTATCCCTTTTCTCCATCTAAATTCATAGCTCCCCCTGAATTCCATCACAATCCCCTGCAATCTATTTCCACTTCAGTGTCCCAAAGATGGCCCTTATCTAGTCACATATACACACACTTTGAAATAGCATTAGCTCTCTAGAAACCAACATCCTCTCTCCAGAAAGATGGATTCCAGGCCAATCCTCTCTGTTAGAGGGCAGACAACCCCTAGCTTGTGACTGTGATTCTCAGACTTTGCTATTACGTGCAGACAAGAATTGACCTTGAATTTAATTGCTGCCTTTCTTGTCAGTTTCTAGCATGACTCCCTGTGACAGGCTGAGAAAAAGGCCTTCTTTTAAATGATGTTCTTGCTCTTTGGAAACAATTAGGGAAGTTTAGATAATCTACAGGAATTATTGTTAATTTTAAGTTGACATTAATCAGCTTGATGAATGCACATGGTTATGAAAGAAAATGTCCATATCTTTTAGAGGTGCATTCTTAACTATATAGAGATAAATAACATATCTGGGATTTGTAATTAAAATTTTTTAATTACACAGATAAAAATGGCTGTGTTTGCCTCATTTTTATTGTTGTTGCTAATCTGGTTGCAATATGCTAATAACTATTATGCTACAGATAGAGATTATGGGAATTGAAATGATAACAGGAGAAATAAAATCAACCCAGATTTTTTTTAAAAAAGAATGAGATAACAGTGGTGAAAACCTGAAAATTCTAGACCCCAGGTGATGTTATATGGGGATAAAACTGTTTTCTCTACTATAACAGTATGTTAAGCTTTTTAATTATTAAAAACTTAAAAAATAATTTTTGGACCAGGAAATTAGGTTACTGTTGTTCAATCATTAAGTCATGTCTGACTCTTTTTGATCCCATGGACTGCAGCATGCCAGGCTTCCTTGTCCTTCTCAATCTTTTGGAGTTTGCTCAAACTCTCATCCTTGAGTCAGTGATGCTACCTAATCATTTCATCCTCTGCTGGCCCCTTCTCTGTTTGCTTTCAATCTCTCCCAACTTCAAGGTCTTTTCCAATGAGTCAGCTACTCGCATCAGGTGGCCAAAGTATTGGTGCTTCAGCTTCAGCATGTCCTTCCAATGACTCTTCAGGGTTAATTTCCTTTAGGATTGACTGGTTGGATCTCCTTGCTGTCCAAGGGACTCTCAAGAGTCTTCTCCAGAATCATAATTTGAAAGAATCAGTTCTTTGGTGCTCAACCTTCTTTATGGTCCAACTCTCACATCCAAACATGACTACTGGAAAAACCATAGCTTTGACTACATGGACCTTTGTCAGCAAAGTGGTATCTTTGCTTTTTAATGTGCTGTCTAGGTTTATCATACCTTTCCTTCCAAGGAGCAAGCATCTTTTAATTTCAAGGCTGCAGTCACCATCCACAGTGATTTTGGAGCCCAAGAAAATAAAGTCTGTCACTGTTTCCACATTTTCCCCTTCTATTTGCCATAAAGTGATGGGACTGGATGCCATGATTCTAGTTTTTTGAATGTTGAGTTTTAAGCTAGCTTTTTCACTCTCTTCTTTCACCTTCATCAAGAGGCTCTTTAGTTTCTCTTCACTTTCTGCCATTGGAGGAGGAAGTGACAACCCATTCCAGTATTCTTGCCTGGAGAATCCCATGGACAGAGGAGCCTGGTGGGTTACAGTCCATGGAGTCACAAAGAGTCAGACACAACTGAAGCGACTTAGCATGCATACATGCACTTTCTGCCATTAAAGTGATATCATCTGCATATCTGAGGTTATTGATATTTCTCCTGGCAATGTTGATTTCAGCTTGTGACTCACCCAGTTCTTCATTTCACATGATGCACTCTGCATAGAAGTTAAATAAGCAGAGTGACAATATACAGCCTTAATGTACTCCTTAATGTATTCCCAATTTTGAACCAGTCTGTTTCATGTCTGGTTCTGCATACACTGTTACTCAGGAGACAGGTAAGGTGGCCTGGTATTCCCATCTCTTTAAGAATTTTCCACATTTCATTGTGATCCACACAATCAAAAGCTTTAGTGTAGTCAATGGAACAGAAGTGGATGTTTTTCTGGAATTCTTTTGCTTTCTTTATGATCCAACAAATGTTGCAATTCGATCTCTGGTTCCTCTGTCTTTTCTAACCCCAGCTTGTACATCTGGAAGTTCTCAGTTCATCTACTGCTGAAGCCTCGCTTGAAGGATTTTGAGCATAACCTTATTAACGTGTGAAGTGAGCACAATTCCTTTCTCCATAGGATCTTCCTGAACCAGAGACTGCCCGCATTGCAGGCAGATTCTTTATTTTCACCACCAGACACATCCACAGCTGAGAGTTTCTGCTTTGGCTCAGTCTCTTCATTCATCCTGGAGCTACTAGTAACTGCCCTCTGCTCTTCTTCCCCTGTAGCATACTGGACACCTTCTGAGCTGGGAGGCTCATCTGCCAGTGTCATGTCTTTTTGCCGTCTCACAGGAAGGAAATTTGAGTGGTTTGCCATTCCTTTCTCCAGTGGACCACTTTTTATCAGAACTTTCCACTATGACCCATCTATCTTGGGTGGCCTTGCATGGTGGAAATTAGGTATAGAGTGCTTTTTAATAGTGCTGGTATGCTTCTTTATTGCAATTATTATTTAATTAACTTCCATGCACAATGCAACTCGATTTTATTGTCTCTCATAGTAAATACACAAGTTTTAAAAATTAGTTTCATTCATACCTTTTGCTAGTTGTCAAGTAAGGTCTTGCCCTCCAGGACTTTATAGTCAAGTTGGGAAGAGATAATGTTTATACATGAAGCCACAGTTGGGGAGCAACATAAGACAGAGTATGGTATAAATGTCAAAATGTAATTAAGATGGAGCATGTGATAGGAGTTCAGGAAAGGGGGAGATCAGTGAGGACTGGAGGCAGGGCTGGTAGCTTGGAGTTGGTAAATGCTGTCTATCAGTCTCTGGGTTCATTGCCTCTTGCTAATTTAGACTTCTTTCTTTATACTCATTTCTCCCCTGTGGAAGTACCTCTGAATTCTTAAAGCTCATAAGCGACAACATTCTTGCTCTCAATATCCCCCTGCCCCCTTTCCCTTGGAGGCTACATTTGGCATATCCTGAGTCTCCATAGATGTGCACCCCCATTCTGCCCAGGGTTGCTCTGTCTCATCTTTTATCCTGGATGCCAAACTATAGTACAGATACTAAGCATGGCCATAAACATTCTTGTTCATACAACCGACCCAGTGTGATCCCTGACCTTGAGTGATGGTGGGAACGCTTGCCAGGCAGGCAGCCAGTGGACCACTGTGCCTGACCCCAGTAGAGGAGGCAATACTTTATTGCTTTGTGAAGCAATAAAGCTTCACAAAGATCTGCCATGAGGAGACAATGAAAGCGAAGGGGTGGATGCCTAAGCATGACTCTCAAGCCTGATTGGCAGCAGTTGCTGGAGCCAAATTCATAGCCCTTGGAATAAGCTAGATGATCTACCACAGCAGGAAGAAAAAAAAGTTCCTAGAAGCCATTCAAGAAGACCCACCTCCTGGATGATCTAATTTAAAAATTGTTTTACATTGCTTAGGTCATTGAAATCAAAGCAAGTTTTTCTTTTTCCTTTTTTCTCTTCATTAGTTCTCACTGTGAGTTACCTGACCTATTTTGAGCAGGTTACCTGGCTGGGCTGAGTTGGCAAACAGATAAAGTCAGTGTGGGAGGGATAAGCATGTACCTGTGCTGCCATTCACACCAAAACTAGAGGCTGCTGTCAGTCTAGCAATTTTTTGGTCTTTTCATGACTTAAAATCGCAAGCCTGAAATATTAATAAAAGAGAAAACATCAAATCCATAGTGTTTAAGAGTGGAAGGATTCAAGGAATCTGTCCAGGACACACTCCCGAAGAGATGCAGAACTTCACCGCAAGTGGCCATTCCTCTCTGGGAACTTCCTCTCTGGCACCAGCTCTGCCCCACCTCTTTGGATAAGGGGGCTCCACTGGAAGACTCAGGTCTATGAGATTTCATTTTATTTCACTTCTCATATTCAAGGGCATGAGAACAAAATGCTTTAACAACAACAAAAATGACTGCTGCTCTTCTGTGTTGGGGAGAAGCTTCTCAAAGGAAAAGGCATCAGAGTGTGGCTTTTTCTCAAAAGGTTTTTAAAATTTTTATTTATTTGGCTGTACCAGGTCTTGGTTGTACCACAAGGGATCTTCGATCTTCATAGTGGCATGTAAGACTTCAGTTGTGGCATGTGAACACTTAGTTGCAGCATGTGGAATCTAGTTCCCTGACCAGGGATCGAACCCAGGCTCCCTGCAGTGGGAGTACAGAGTCTTAGCCACTGGACCACCAGTGAAGTCCTTAAGGTGTGGCCTTGATCCATAAAAGTGACCTCAAGAATGACCTGGTTTGACTTACAGAGACCAGGACATAGAAACACCAAACTTCTGCTTAATAAAATTACCCAAAATCTGAGTTACCTCAGAGAAGCCAAGTGACACCCCAGGGTCTTAGTCTCCAAGAAAAGGCAGTGGTTCTTGGAGAGATGGCAGAAGGTAGCAGGCCTTGAGGTTCAACAAGGGCCGTGAAAAATTGCTTGGGGGCAAGAATGGCTACAGCATCTTGCAGAACAGTGGCATTTTAATTTTCTATCTTAAATAGTTTTTCTTTTTAATTTCCTTGTGACTCCTTCTATAATCTCCAACCACTCTGCAAGTCTGTTACACACAACAGCTTTGATTGAGGGATGCTTTGGGGATGAACAGAGATGTTGCCCCAAGGAGGGGTAGGTCAACAATTGCAGGAGCTGTGACTGGCCATTAAGAACAGGCTACAGTGGAGAGAAGGCTGAAGCATGGGCCACCCCACCTCATGAATGGACATGATGTGATTCCTTTTCATTCAAAATACATTTGAAGAAGGTGAACCTGACAGGAAGGCAGGAGGAAAGCTGTTTCCTACAGGGGAAAGGGCGGTACTGGCGGGAGACACTAGGAAACTTGGTTAACATATATATTAAAAAAAACAAACAAACACATTTCTCTGGTTTGGATGACAACCTCCTACACACACACTCACACACACATACAATTAAGCATTCCTATTTCTTGGTTTCCTTAAACTTTTATTTATTTTCTATTATAGTAATTATCCCATTACACTATATTATTTCTGGTATACTCGTATCTGTTTTTATACTTGTTAACTTTTTCTTTGTATCTTTGACTTGTGCCTGGCATGTGTTAAGAAGTATTTGCTGAATGAATGTTTGAATAACTGACTACTACACATATTTGTTAACAGGATGGAACTCTGAGTCATTCAGCAAAATCAAGTCTCATTTATCATCAAGGGGCTGATGCCAGTTTTGTTCTTACCTTTCTGCTCATCTCTGAGGTATGTAGATGAACCCTGGACTTCAGGAAGCATGAATTCTGTGATGACCCACACTGGAATCCACAATACTCCTCCATGTCCTGTGGCTTCTGGCTGAGGAGGAGGTGTGGACAGGTTGGTGTGGGCATGTCACTGTCACTGGGCCTGGCAGAGCTGGCTCAGCTGCACTGCCCGATATATAGGGGTCAGCTTCTCTCCAAGGGCAGCAATGGCCTGTGAGTAAGAAGAGTGGGCATTTGAGTGGGCCTGGCATTTGAGTCATCTGGCAAGTGCCTGAAGGCTCTCATCCCACAGCTTCCCCACTGAGCTTTCCATTTCCTGTCACAGTACCCAAAATTCTGTCATCATTAGCTATTCATACTTTTTGAGTATTTCAGATTCCAATTATTGAGTGCTTTCTTTACTTGGTATCTGTGTAGGATTCTGCAATAGGGGGCGGGGGGATAGGTAAAGAAGACAGAAAAAGAAATGGGAAGGAGATTTAAGACTTGATGTCTCTTCTAGTGGTCCCAGTGCAGGGTGATACTTTCCAGAATACGTTTAGCTCTTCCAAAGTTAAACAGACAATACTGAAAAGCCCAGCAGGTCAGGACTTAAAGCACATCTTTTTAAAAATTTTATTTATTTATTTATTTATTTGGCTGCACCAAGTCTTAATTGCAGAATGTGTGATCCTCAATCTTTGTTGAGGCATGTGGGATTTTTCAGTTGTGGCATGTGAACACTTAGTTGCAGCATACGGGATCTAGTTCCCTGACCAGGGACCGAACCTGGGCCCCTTGCATTGGGAGCTTGGAGTCTTAGTTACTGGGCCACAAGGGCAGTCCCTCATAACATATATTCTTAGATACATACTTTCTCTCTCAGCCACACAGCACCTGAAAACTCAAGTACTGAAGAAATAAGAGGAGGCTTCCCTGGTGGCTCAACTGTAAAGAATCCAGCTGTCAATGCAGGAGACATGGGTTTGATCCCTAGGCTGGGAAGATGCCACATGTTGAGGAGCAACTAAGCCCAAGCACCACAACTACTGAGCGTGTGCTACAGGGCCCAGGAGCTGCAACTACTGACGCTGGAGCACCCTAGATCCTATGCTCTGCAACAGGAGAAGCCACCACAATGAGAAGCCTGCACACTGCAAAGAAGAGTAACCCCCGCTCATCACAGAGAGAAAAGCCAGAGTGCAACACCAAAGACCCAGCACAGCCAAAAATAAATAAACAAAATTATATGTGTGTGTGTGTGTGTGTATAAAGAATAGAGAAGGGGAACATCAAAATGAAAGTATGTTTGTTGCTCCAGATGGTACTGTGACCTTGGTAACGCCCCAGGTCCTCTTTTCCAGACACCCTTCTCCATCCAAATAAGACCTAGAATCTGAAGAAGGATTCTTTTCTAGATGAAGACTTAAGGACATAAAAGGAAACACAGGACTGAATTTCCTAATTCCAAATTGGAATATTGGTTCAGACATATATGTAAATTTGTCCTATGAAGTCTAAAAAAAGAAAATAAATTGCCTTTACTTTTACATATAATAAATTTCCTTTATTAATGGATTTAACTTTATTGACTCCTGGTCTGGGAGAGGAGGGCTGCTAATCAAGTTGTCCACTGTGCCAAGACCACTTCTGGAGCTGCAGCCTTTAACCACCCAGACCACAGTCAGATGCACAGGCCCTGAAATCTGCATTTCTTTGCCTTTCATGACCAGCTTGAATTGGTGATTTGCTGTGTTTTCTCTTCTCGTTGTAAACAAATACTCACTTTTGTATCTAATTTTGCATCTGTGGTTTTGTGTTCCTCTTTGTCAAAAAGGTCCCCATGTTCTTTAACTTTCAGCACCCACAAAGTTGGATCTGCCTTTTCACACACCTACCATGGACAGAGGAGCCTGGCAGCTTACAGTTCATGGGGTCACCGAGAGTCGGACATGACTGAGCGACTAAGCACAGCACAGCACTCATGTAGTGCACATGCTCAGTGTGCATAATTACAAAGGAAATCTCAATTAATGAGGGCCCTGATAACTACGATTCTTAATTAATCAGAATGTTCTCTGCATAATGCTCTCAGATCCAAGTCATGAAACTGCAATAAAAAAAAAAAAGCTGATAGTGAGGATTTCAAATCCTAGAAATGTAGCAAGTGACCCACATGGTCCCAAATCTTTTTTCCTCTACATCCACAGAAATGCATGATAACAGATAACACATAATATTTACTGCAAGCTGGGCCTCTTTCAGTTCTTCTTGAGGTGGGTACCCTAACTGTACTCATCTTACAGATAAAGAAAATGAGGCATAATTTCCCAAATTTACACCTAATCTATAAGCCATCAGGGGCTCCCCTGGTGACTCAGCGGTAAAGAATCTGCCTGTAGTACAGGCGATGCAAGAAACGCTGGCTCGGGTCCAGGGTCTAGGGTCTCCAACACTAAGGTACGTCACCTGTGCAGATCATTATTTATGTTAGTAACGATGACCCAGTAACACAGAAACAAAATTTTTACTTTGTCCTCAATTGATAAATACTTCCTATTTCTCTCTGCATTCTGGTTTAAAAAGCTGTGGTTGCTTCACTTTCAATTCCTCAACTAGAAATGAGAAACATTCCTAGAAACCCAAGATAGCCTGACACATGGTAAGAGATTATAGTAGACTTCATGGTGGTCCCAAAGATATCAGTCCTACTCCTTAGAACCTGTGGATGTTATTTTATAACCTTATAACAGATGTGACTACATTAAGGAGTTAGAGATGAGATTATCCAGAATTATCTGGGTGGGTTCTAAACCCAAGTGTCTTTTCAAGAGATTAGACATGCATAGAGGAGAGGGTGATATAAAAATAGAGGTTGGGATTAGAATGATGCAGCCACAAACCAAGGAACACCAGGAATACTGGCAGCACCAGAAGCTAGAAGAGGCAAAGACCTAATTCTCCCCTGGAGCCTGTGCTTTGAGTGCGGCCTGGTTGACACCTTGATTTCAGATTTCTGGCCTCCAGAACCATGAAAGAATAAATTTCTGTTGTTTTTAGGTCATGAAAGTTGTGGTAGTTTGTTACAGCAGCAACGGGAAGTTAATATAAGGATCAACTCATGGCAACCAATAGTTAAGAGCATAATAATAACCTTAGCTGCCATGTACTGTATCCTTACAATGTGTCGGCTATGCACTCTGTGATATTTGTTCCCCATAAGGTAAATGAAGAAACTGAGGTCACACAGCTGCTATATGGCAGAGCAAGGATATAAACCCAGGTCTGTCTAATTCCAAAGGTCACAAACAGAAACAACATATGTACTATACAGTCAATCCCAACACCTTACATTGAAACTTGTTAACCAAAAATGACAGCCAAACTCCAACAGTCTTTAATGATTTTTCTGTGGCTAAATTTCTAATTAAACTTTCACTCTTTGCCCATACACCCTCTCTTGGTTGTTTCTTGGTTCTTCTTAGCACTACTTTAAAAAATGAGGTACAAAATTCTGTTCTGTACATCTGTGTCTCTTTTTCTGCTTTGCATATAGGGTTATCGTTACCATCTTTCTAAATTCCATATATATGCGTTAGTTTACTGTATTGGTCTTTATCTTTCTGGCTTCCTTCACTCTGTATGATGGGCTCCAGTTTCATCCATCTCATTAGAACTGATTCAAATGAATTCTTTTTAATGGCTGAGTACTATTCCATGGTGTATATGTACCACACCTTCCTTATCCATTCATCTGCTGATGGGCATCTAGGTTGCTTCCATGTCCTGGCTATTATAAACAGTGCTGCAATGAACATTGGGGTGCACGTGTCTCTTTCAGATCTGGTTTCCTCGGTGTGTAGGCCCAAAAGTGGGATTGCTGGGTCATATGGCAGTTCTAATTCCAGTTTTTTAAAAAATCTCCACACTGTTCTCCACAGCGGCTATACTAGTTTGCATTCCCACCAACAGTGTAAGAGGGTTCCCTTTCCTCCACACCCTCTCCAGCATTTATTGTTTGTAGACTTTTGGATAGCAGCCATCCTGTGGGAGAAGGCGAGGGTGGGATGTTTCGAGAGAACAGCATCGAAACATGTATATTATCTAGGGTGAAACAGATCACCAGCCCAGGCTGGATGCAAGAGACAAGTGCTTGGGCCTGGTGCACTGGGAAGACCCAGAGGAATCGGGTGGAGAGGGAGGTGGGAGGGGGGGATCGGGATTGGGAATACATGTAAATCTATGGCTGATTCATGTCAATATATGACAAAAACTACTACAATATTGTAAAGTAATTAGCCTGCAACTAATAAAAATAAATGAAAAAAAAAAAAGAGGTACAAACTGCTATTAGCCTATTTTCCAAATGAAGAAACTGAGACACAGAGAAGTTCAGTCATTTGTTGGAACTCAACTCCCCCAGAGCCTGACCTGGAAACGTTTGACCTCATCATTCCTTTAAAAAAAAAAATGCATTTATTTTATTTATTATTTATTTATTTGGTTGCATCAGAATGAGAGATCTTCAATCTTCATTGCAGCACCTTTAGTTCTGGCATGTGGGATCTAGTTCCTGGACCAGGGATCAAATCCGGGCCCCCTGCATTGGGAGCATGGAGTTTTAGTCACTGGACCACCAGTGCAGTCTCTGATCTCATCACTCCTCTATCTACTCCTCCAAAATCTTGGTCTGGGTCTGTAAGAAATAGCTGGCAACTTTCAATTTTTTAAGTGCTTTTTAGTTCGAGTAGGTGTACCAGCTCTGTGCACAAAGGTTAATTAAACCACTATAAAATTCAGAAGCAGTCAGGTCTTTGTCTCCAAAGTAATAAAATCACAAAAGATTCCTGTTCAAAATGAAGCTTGTAATACTCTGTTGCCAGCGGGTTGTGTGCATTTTTTCCATTTTAACAATATGTACTTCTCTCTTCAGAAACATTAGGTCACAAAAGCCAATCTCATCTACATCTTTACAATGTTGTTTATCATCTTTCTGCATGCAGGAGACAGAACCAGTAATGAAGCAGCCAAATTGGATTCTAGGGAGGATCTGTCCTAACTTAGAATACATTCAGAATCCATTCAAAGCATCTCTGATTTATCATTAAGCCCTTGGAAGCCATTTATTTGGGGCCAGCTTTTCAGGGATAGGATATCAATTGTGTGCCAGTTATTAGGATTTATAACACAGCTGATGAAGTGCAACAACACAGTCCACTGGATTTTCAGGAGTTTACAGGAGGGTGCTATAGAGGTCAGCAGCTATTCCACAGAAAATGTTTCTGAGCAGAAAGAGGGAGCGTGGACATAAGGAAACAGATTCTACCCTGCTGCCTGACACCTCTTCTGTGGTCTCTCGGTTGAGCTTCTGTTGATTCCTCCTCCCACAGTTCCTTTCACTTGCCCCTGTACTTGGTTTGCGTCTACTCCAGCCTACTCCCTCTCTCCCTCAAGCAGGTTCCATACAAAACTAGGAGCAACAAT
This sequence comes from Muntiacus reevesi, assembly GCF_963930625.1. Classification (NCBI taxonomy): domain Eukaryota; kingdom Metazoa; phylum Chordata; class Mammalia; order Artiodactyla; family Cervidae; genus Muntiacus; species Muntiacus reevesi. The sequence goes on from NC_089259.1 coordinate 13,175,081, forward strand.
TGAAAGCAGATCCATGCTTGTGGCCAAACAATGGTGGGTAAAACGCTCAGCCATATCAAGGACACAGTTATATTCTGAAAAGGGCAGGAAGCATGCTAGGCATGTTACCTAATAAGATTTTAGCTGACTCGTAAAATCAAAAATACTTTACAAACCATGAATCATAGACTTGTACTCACAGCTGCATCTCCATGAAGATATTCTAGGTCAGCCTGACCCTTTCCCACATTACACAGAACAGGCTCTGGGGAAGCTCATGGGAGGGGCAGTGGTGAAGGGTCTTAACCTTGTTGGTGATATCGTTTAAAATCACCAATATACATAGTGATCTGACCACTATATTTTCATGATTCTATCCTAAAAAGAAAGAAAAAAATGCCCTAGTAATTAAGGATTTATGTCCAAAGGTGTTTGTTGCTCAGTGGTAAAAATCTAGGCAGACAATCTGTATTTCCTACAATAGTAAATGCTTGAAGAACGAATGAAAAAAAAAAAAAATTATGGAATATTATACAGCTATTAAAAAGAACGAGTTAGACCTAGATGCATGAACCTGGAAGTATGTCCACATATGTTGTTAAGTGAAAAAAGTCAGTTGAGGTATAATAAACACAATACTGTGTGATCCAGCTTTAAATTACTAGGGCTTTAGTGCCCATAGTAAGAGTATCATATTAACATCATTTGTAAGTCTGAGGAGGGCTCATCAGCTTATCCATAATGCAAAAACAGTTATAATCCTAAATTGGGTTGGTTTCAATCAAGTTTGTATGGACTTAATAAGGCATGCCTGCCTTGCCTAAGCTTATATTATGCAATAATCCTCACAAAGTAAAAATACCTTTTACCCTCTAGAGAAGTCCCTTAAAGTTCCAATTCTGTTGGGGTGTAAGGTTGGGGAATAGAATGAAAGAAAGCATTTTACATCTTCCTTTTCAAAACACAATGCCTGTGTCTATTCCTAGACCAAATAAGTCTGAATTTCCAGAAGGTTAGGGACGGGAGATGGAGAAGGGGGTCAGAAAGTGTATATGTATCCCAGGTGGTCTCGTTACTCTTTTCTCTCTGTTCTTCTTTCCTTTATTTTGTGACCTAATTGAAAATAACTAGCTTAACGTACATGCCCTCCTTCATTTATCAAGAGGCAGCTGTAATGATTACAGACAGCAGCGTTTATCATGTGCCTGACACTGACCTAAGGGTATTAGAAAAAACTAATTAATTTAATTCTCACAACAGTCTACACAGGAGGTGTTAGTTATTATTATCCCCATTTTACAGATGAGAACAGACGAAGAGTTTAAGAATCATACCCATGACTCTAGCTGCTGGTAGAGCTGGGGTTTAAAACTCAGGACGCATATACATCATGGAATATTACTCAGCCGTTAAAAAGAATTCATTTGAATCAGTTCTAATGAGATGGATGAAACTGGAGCCCATTATACAGAGTGAAGTAAGCCAGAAAGATAAAGAACATTACAGTATACTAACACATATATACGGAATTTAGATAGATGGTAGCGATAACCCTATGTGCAAAATAGAAAAAGAGACACAGAAGTACAGAACAGACTTTTGAACTCTGGGGGAGAACGTGAGGGTGGGATGTTTTGAAAGAACAGCATGTATATTATCTATGGTGAAATAGACCACCAGCCCAGGTGGGATGCATGAGTCAAGTGCTCGGGCCTGGTGCACTGGGAGGACCCTGAGGAGTCGGGTGGAGAGGGAGGTGGGAGGGGGGATCGGGATGGGGAATACGTGTAACTATATGGCTGATTCATGTCAATGTATGACAAAACCCACTGAAATGTTGTGAAGTGATTGGCCTCCAACTAATAAAATAATATTAAAAAAAAAAAAAAAAAAAAACTCAGGACGTCTAACTTCAGTCTATATGGAGAGAAGTAAGCCAGACCAAATGAAATAGGCCAGGTTCATGTGCTCAATAAAGCATTTTTATGCCCAAGTTTCTCACTGATCTTGTTACTTGGGTAAGACCTAAAGAATTGCTCTACTTCTCAGAGCTCACCCTTGCTAAACTCCTCATCAGTGAATTGCACTTGCCTTTTGAATTGCTCACTGTATCTGGAGAAATGATTCTGAGAAAATATTCTCTACTGTTTCCCTCTTTCCTCCCTCAGTCCCACCCTTGCCATGGAAACAGGCTCCTTTCATAAGCAGAGAACTGTATTGTCTCCCATTAAAAGTCTGTTTAAAATGAGCTGAAATCTCATAATGTCTAGTTCTTTACCATGTTCCTAACAGCCATCACTTTCCAGACCTGTCTTTAAACTTAACCCAAGGACTAGCTTGCCCTGAAATGCTTTGCTTAGAGGAGGAGGAAGTGGTGAAGGAGACAGACATGTAAGTGTTCTTTTCTCTAAACATGGCTTCTTCTCAGCCTAAAATATGGAAATTAAGTCTTTCTTGACTTCAAGAATTATGATGTTCTGGGAAGAAAAATTCCTAAGAGTTAAAGGCCAGTTCTGACACTTTGTAACAGTTTCTCTTCAACCGAGTTATTTAACCTTTTGAAGTTCAATTTTAGCATTTGTAAAATGGGGCCAGTAATTTCTGCTTTACTTACAAGGTGATTGTGCCTGTCCAAACAGGAATCCTGCTCTTCTGACTTAATGGCCGTGGTGTCCAAACAGCAATCCATCTATTACCCTTTCATTTCTTCATTCTTCATGCAGTGTGTTGTATTTTCCAAGAATTAGATTTCCTGGTGGCTCAGACAGTAAAGAATCTGCCTGCAATGCAGGAAACCCAGATTCAATCCCTGGGTCAGAAAATTCCCTGGAGAAGGGAACGGCAACACATTTCAGTATTCTTGCCTGGAGAATTCCATGGACAGAAGAGCCTGGCGGGCTACAGCCCACGGGGTCACAAAGAGTCAGACATGACAGAGTGACTAACACTTTCACTTAGTGAACTGAAAAGTACATGTATGTTGCAGCTTGGGATAAGAAGAGAGGCACTCCAGAGTGGGACAGGGCATTGAAGACAGAGAAAATGAGGTAATTAAGAGCATGGTATGTGCAGGAACCTACAACATACCATGATACCATGTTCTATTTTATAAGCTATTCCAGTTCCTTTGAGGGCAATCACTATATATGGTAAACACACACACACACACACACACACACACACACACACACAAGTTGCTTTTTAAGGTTTCCTTAAGACAGAGCCAGTTTTATTAATTCAGGCGGGACTTCCTAGTTAACATCTTTTATCTCACCTTCTCTCAAGGCCCTTCTGCTAAAACGTACAATAACTGGTGAACAGAAGTAGGCAAGACTTACAAGTGAGGTGAACACCTCAGACAGCTATAGGAAAAGGAATCTGAAGTGCTTTAAATCTATGTCAGATACAAAAATAAATCTTAGGTATTACATACTGCATATAAAATACAGGTTCTACATGGCCCATTTTTAAGGTGTCCAACTTGATACAAGGGGCATGTATTAATAATACTTTGAATCTGTAAAGTGGTTCTCCATGTACCATTATTTTATCATTGAAGTAAGCTGAAAAGGGAAAAATATAATAGGAAGTGTTAGGTCACTGGCTCTATTTTTAAATAAGGAACAGAACTGGAAGCAAGGTATGGCAGATTACACAGTAAAATAAGCAGCTGGGCCAGAGCCAGCCTTCAGGTTTCCTGGACTCTGAGGTGGAGCTGACTTCCAATCTGAGGCGATTACTGAGCATTCACCTCAGATTATGGAGGGCTTCTATTCTGATAATATTGCTGAAAATTCTAGAAATAACTCATTCATTTATGTATTCATCTCACAAACCCTTAACTGAAGAAAGGCAGTGGAAGGTGACTAAAGCAGGGGCTGGGGCAGTAATCAGAGGTCACCCGCCACCCCAAGGCCTTGAAAGACAAGTTCAGCGTCAGGTCTTTATCTGAGGGTAATGGGAAATCTCCTGAGTTTTATGTAGGGGAATGTCCTGAGCAATCACTCTGGGCTGAGGTGGGCACCATAGGAACCGTTAAAATCTGGAAGCAGGAGACCAGTCGGAAGGATGGCAGCAAAGCACGTGATGGTGTGCGGCAGCCTAAGAAGCAAAGTGAATGGCTCACATCCAAATGTGAGAACCAAGGTGTCACTGTTTCCTCGAATACCACTGTTCTGAATTGCTCCTTCTGGGACTACTGCAAAAGTGTTTCTGGTAGGAAAACAGTTCCTACTCCTTCTCCTGCTCCTTCTCCAGCCTCCCCTTGTTCCCTTCCCCTGAAACATTCCGGAATGAGAGCAGAATCAGTAGGCCGGGGTCTTGGTCACAGAAATCAACTGTCCCAACACCTGGATTCCTGAGCCGGGCCAAGGAGGCCATTCGCTGCATGTAGTAACTTCACCAGCAGCCTGCTCTTCCTAACAAGGTTTCGCCAGGCTCTTTACACTAAGGCCAGGCCTCTCAGTGCTGGGAGCTAGCGCTTTGGCCTTTAAGTTCCACTGGCTTCCTCAGAGCCGACTCCTGGCGCGGGCAGCGCGGGACAGCTTCTTTTCCCACAAAGCCTCGCGCGTCCCAGGGGCGACCCCGCCCCTACCGCCTCCTGCTGCGCTACTGGCTGATATTCCTGCCACTCATCTGGGTGCCTGGCGGGAAATGGGCTCTCAATCCCCTCCGCCTGTGACAGTACCTTTTCCGTTTGTTCGTTCTTCCAGGTGCTTCTTTGTATTTGGAGTAAGGGTTCCAATGCATAAACACTTCCTTTGGAGTCTAACCCTGTGAGATGGACTTGGGAGGGAGATTCCAGTTTTACAGGCAGGATAAATAAAAGGTCGCAAAGTACATCATGAGAAACGCTGGGCTGGAGGGAGCATAACCTGGAATCAAGATTGCCGGGAGAAATATCAATAACCTCAGACGTGCAGATGACACCACCCTTATGGCAGAAAGTGAAGAACTAAAGAGCTTCTTGATGAAAGTGAAAGAGGAGAGTGAAAAAGTTGGCTTAAAGCTCAACATTCAGAAAACTAAGATCATGGCATCTGGTCCCATCACTTCATGGCAAATAGATGGGGAAACAGTGGAAACAGTGGCTGACTTTATTTTCGGGGGCTCCAAAATCACTGCGGATGGTGACTGCAGCCATGAAATTAAAAGACACTTACTCCTTGGAAGGAAAGTTATGACCAACCTAGACAGCATATTAAAAAGCAGAGACATTCCTTTGTCAACAAAGGTCCATCTAGTCAAGGCTAGAGTTTTTCCAGTGGTCATGTATGGATGTGAGAACTGGACTATAAAGAAAGCTGAGCGCCGAAGAATTGATGCTTTTGAAGTGTGGTGTTGGAGAAGACTCTTGAGAGTTCCTTGGACTGCAAGGAGATCCAACCAGTCCATCGTAAAGGAGATCAGTCCTGGGTGTTCATTGGAAGGACTGATGTTGAAGTTGAAACTCCAATACTTCAGACACCTCATGGGAAGAGCTGACTCATTTGAAAAGACCCTGATGCTGGGAGGGATTGGGAGCAGGAGGGGAAGGGGGAGACAGAGGATGAGATGGTTGGATGGCATCACTGACTCAATGGACACGAGTTTGAGTGGACTCCAGGAGTTGGTGATGGACAGGGAGGCCTGGCGTGCTGTGCGGTTCATGGGGTCGCAGAGTCAGACACGACTGAGTGACTGAACTGAACTGAAATGAAAGTTTGCAAAACTTTATGTAGAACCATGTGCTGGGGTTTTAAAACGAGATTTTAATAGTGGTTCCAGACCTGCCTTTTCCATAACATTGACTCAGTGGTTAAACAGATCTGAACTTATTTCTTCTCTGTGAAATGAGGAAAATAGTAGCAATCATGCAGAAGTGGTGTGAAGAATACACAAAGTAAGAAGAGACTAACGTGGTATGTGGGCTGGTTCCTATAGGCTATTAATGAATTAAATAGAAAATAGGTAACTACTGAACCCACCTCGCACCCCCTCAAGTCATCTGACTTCTAGTCTGGGACTCTTTATGCAAAACCTATGATTCTCAGAAGTCCAGAGAGCTCAGGTTGGTCCAGGGACATGCTCAAGGGCTTCAGTGAGTTCTTACATAGGAGAAGCACACTGCTGGAAAACATATTCCTCCAAATCAGATGCTCAACACTATTTTTATGACTGCTACTACTAATATAACAGTACATCTTTTGGTTAGTCTCTTCCCAGGCACTATTTTAAGTACTTTATATTCAATGTCATTCAATCTTAGCAATGACATGTGAGGTACATTCTGTTATAACTCCCCTTTTACAGGTGAGGAGATTGAGGCACAGGGAGTTTAAGTAACCTCTCATGTTTTTAAAGCTAAAAGTTGTTGGTGCTGGAATTTATACCCAGTCAATCTAGCTCATGGAGTCACACACATTAATATTTGTGCTATATAAAATAGCTCTCTTTGATAATGAATACTTTTGTTACTATCTCTAAGATGCTTTTGACTTTTTAAAACTCCCAAAGGGCAGGAGAAAAAACCAAAAACAATACAGTGAGTGGAACCTAAGTCTTGAATTATGGAGAGACTCTTTGCTGACTGATTATTAGATACTCATGTGTGGGGGCTGTGTCTGGAATTGTACTTTAGCTGAGTGCTCCGGACTCTCACATCCCTCAGCGTCTCTGTGGACATGCCCACTGTGGAAAAATGGCTGAATAATGTGATTGCAATGGAATGCAGTGGTTATCTTAACTGACCACACAGGTGCCTACCAAGAGAGCAATGCCTCACTTCCTCATGATAGTGTTGAAGACTTTCTGAGAAGGTGATAATATCATTCAGTTATCTCACAATCACAAGGTATACTGCAGTGACTGCAAATCCTGTGTGCCTCATTCAACAGATGTCACAGGACAAGGGGAAAAGAAAGACAGGGAAGTAGGTGGAAGCTGGTAGACCTCAGGGGACCAAGGACTCAAACTGAAGATTAAATACTATAAGATGGGAGCAGGGATTTATTTGCCTGGTGGACAAAAAGGGCTAATATCTCTACGGGAAAGCTGGAAGCAGTTTTTCCTGGAAGCCAGGTCAGGGTTCCTGTCAAAGTGACATTGGCCTCTGTAACTCTGGTGACCTTGAACTACACAGCACACTTTCAAACACAGCCTCTGTTAATCCAGAGCAGTCCTGATTCTTGATCAAGAAAAGTACCCAGGTTCTTGGGCTTCACCCCTCTCTCTTCTGCCTTCGGTTCCTCCGCCTTTTCAGGTAAGCCTGGGACATACAGAGCGTGAGGAGGGAGTAGGGATAGTTCGGGGCTTAGGTCCCAAGGGTTCCATTAGTATCCTAAGATGACATTTAGAGTGACCAGAGAAAATGCAGCCTCTGTCAAAGAGGGAAAGAAGTGAAAGTTAAAGTGCTCGTTGCTTAGCCGTGTCCCACTCTTTGCGACCCCATGGGCTATAGCCCGCTAGGCTTCTCTGTCCATGGAATTCTTCAGGCATGAGTATTGGAGTGGGTTGCCATTTCCTTCTCCAGGAGACCTTCCTGACCCAGGAATCAAACCTGGATCTCCTGCATTGTAGGCAGATTCTTTACCATCTGAACCACCAGGGAAGCCCATCAAAGAGGGAAATCTAGGGCAATTCTGGGAGAGAAATATTGGCTGTGTGATTCTAGTGGTAAACATACAAACACAGACAGGAGATGGGGCAAGATGCTGGGGGCCAATGATGCCATTTGCTTAGAAAATGGAATAAAACATGGAATGGTCAATAGAGTCTCTGGAAGACATTGTGGGTTAGATGGTTCAGAGGACAGCTTTGTTCTGTGGGTGTTGGACACGTGAGATGAGGGCAGGGCAGTGGGGTCAAAGGCCCAGAAACATAATCAGAAAGTGTGACTCTCATTCCAGAGAAGAAGAGGCTTCACCAAAACCATTGTCCATCAAGCCCTTCATCCCAACCACCTGGAGATTCTCATCATGATGTGAATAATGTCCACTGTGCTGCTTAGTGTTCATTCTGAGACATTTATTGTAACACACACTTTGTGTTGGGCTTTTGCTAATTGGCTATAAATGCTAATCTTTTCTAAATGATCCTAAAAATGATTATTTCTGCACTGTGTGCCAAACATTTATAATCTCTGGGAAAATGGAAGAAGCAGTGGTCTTTGCAGACTCTCCTGAATAACTTTGGAGACATAAGCCAGGGAGAAGATCTGGAGTGAGATAAGGAAAACAGTCCTCTCTTTTGGAATCTGAAACATTTAAATGTAGACTTTGATGTTCACCTTGGCACCATCATTCATGAGTGGATAAGTATTAGGTTGAGCCATGTGAAGTACTGATATTCAATTGTTTTTGATGCACAAAAATACTAGCTTCATATTACTGAATCTTACAGAATCCTGAGATAAATAGGGTATGATATTTAACTTACTTGACTGCATGGGAGGAAAAAACAGGAATTTTGTTTAGGTCTTTGTAGGAGTGAGTATCAGTAACCGCAAGCAGTCCATTAAAAAGAGTCTTGCACTACCTCTAGTTAAAAACACAAATTTTATTCATTTATTCTTTCATTGTAACCACAGCAAAAATAATTGTTGTTGTTCAGTCACTAAGTCATGTCTGACTCTTTGTGACATCGTAGACTGTAGCCCTCCAGGCTCTTCTGTCCTCCACTATCTCCTGGAGTTTGCTCAGATTCATGTCCATTGAGTCAGTGAGCTATCTAACCATCTCATCCTCTGCCTCCGCCTTCTCCTTTTGCCTTCAATCTTTGCCAGCATCGAGGTCTTTTCCATTGAGTCAGTTCTTTGCATCAGGTGGCAAAAAAAGCCATTGAGCATCTCCTATATCTAAATCACTGTGCTAGAAGCAGAATGATGTGATGTTTCCTGCCCTGCAGGCACACACAGAACAGGAATGAAGGTGTAAGGATGATGCACTGGATGGTGTTATGAAGACCAGTCCTGGGAGAACAGGAGAGCAGCACAGAGAAGGAGCAATGATTTTGGAGAAGGAGCGGTTTGATCATAATCAAAAGTTTTGATGTAGGAGAGAGAAATGATCATTAACTAAATGGTTATGACAGTAAACAACATTACAGACAGAACTGGGGAGAGATGACCACATGATTCAAAGAAATAGGTTGTGCTTAGAATGAATCAAAATTGATTAAATCTACGGAAAGGCATTTCTCAAAGGACTTTAAGAATCGGAGAGTCAGAGAGTATGCTGTACTCATGTTCGTATACCAGATGTTGAGTACAAGACAGTGCCTAGCAAAGAGTAGGTGCTCAGGAGATGTTGAGCCAAACTGATCTGGAAAAAAGGCTGAAATTGAAATTAACAGCACATTCAAAAGACCCAGTCTTCTCCTCTATTCTTCTTAGTTTGAATTAATGAAATCTCAACCTGTTGCTTAAAATATTATGCAAGAAAACATGCACTTCAGCCTATCTCGGGGAAGAGGTGCAATTATGTAACCTGTTAATCTGTGCATAAAGAAAATGTCAAAAGAATGTCTTGCTTTAGAAACTTTTTCAGTTCCTTATTTTGAATATGTATTTCGTACTCTGTGTAGGTAAGGTGATATGCCAGCCCCAGGAACACAGCAATGAATAAGACAAATAAGGCCCCTGCCCTTCAAAGAGCTTAATATTTAATGGATAAAACAGTTATCAAACAAATATTTTCTAATAATAATTGGGGTAAATAAAACAGAAAACCAACATTCAGATGCCATGGGAACATATAACTGGGGGCCTAGCCTAGTTTGATGAGTGTTGGAAGGGTGCTCAATGTAAGCTTCTTTAAAGAATGCACATTCAAGCTGAAATCATATGACAAGGAAGAAAGTGTGTTCTAAGAACAGCACATGTTAGGACATGAAGAAGGAGAGACTGTCTAACAGGTGGGACTGTATGACTGTAAGTATAAGTTGATAATAGTAATAATCTTATATGATCCTCCTGAAGACTAAGTGATTTATCTGTCATTTTAGTCCAGAAGATCCTAGCTCATGAGGAGGAAAACCATTTCATTCATTTATTCAACATATGTTAAATAATTGTTGTGAGTAGCAATTGTGCGAGGTTCTGAACATTAAGAGGAGTAAAAACCTCATGAAACCCTGGAAGCTCATAGTCTTGTGAGAAAACAGATGAGCCAACCCACCATTACAGAATGGTCATTTCTGTGCTAGAGGTGTCACCTCTAGGACACAGGGGAGATACGATCGTGTTTGCCTGGGCGAGGCAGGAGGGCTTTCAGACGAAGTAGCCTCCGAAGGATGAGATCATTGGAGTGGCATTGGAGGAGAAGGTGATGTAATCAGTCAGGGAAGAGCAAGTCAAGAGTCAAACACAGGGCTGGGAAGGAGAAGAAAGTGTGAAAAGAGGTAGGCAGGGGTTAGATCTTGAAGCATCCTGGAAAGAACTTTTATTTTATTTTATTTTTTTTTAAGAACTTTTATTTTTAAATGTTTATTTATTTAGTTTATTTTTGGCTGCACTGGGTCTTCGCTGCTATGCGCTGGCTTTCTGTAATTGCGTTGCACAGACTAATCCTTGTGATGGCTTCTCTTGTTGCAGAGCACAGACTCTAGGGCACACAGGCTTCAGTAGTTGGCAGTTAGAGGGCTCTAGAGTGCAGACTCAGTGGTTGTGGAACTGAGCATGTGGAATCTTCCAGGGTGGGATCAGGGATCGAACACATGTTCCTTGCGTTGGCAGGCAAATTCTCAACCAATGAACCACCAGGGAAGTCCAGAAAGAACTTTTTATTTTATTCTGTAGTCAGTGAGAATTTTGAACAAGGAAGTAGCATCCTTGGTGGGCTGAAATAGTTGAGACCAGAGGTGGGAGGCCAGTAAGGCAGCAGTTGTCAATCAATAGTCCAAGAAGAGACAAATGCCCAGACCCACTATCAGAGCCGTGATTAAGACCTGAGAAGAGGTGAGAGGAGTGGGATGCTCAAGAGATACACTTGATGGGCTTTGAGAGTGACTGGAGGCGGGCACAGAAGAAAAAGAGAGATGGAGGAATCTAGATCGACCCCAAGGCTTGTAACTCAGGAGCCTAGGCAATAGGAGGCATCCAGAGAGACAAGGATACTCCTTATCGTTCAGACTCCAGCACAAAATCACCAACAGAGCTGTCTTATGAGTGGAATGCTGGGGTTCTTGAATCACCAATTTTTTTTTATTTTTAGAATTTTAGGTGTTTTTAGAAATGTACATGGAAATTTTGCAAAGAGAACTTTGCAAACAAACAAAAAAAAAGAATGTCTCACAAGGAATGAATCCCAGCTCTTCAAATACCTCCTCCTATCTGACTATCCCCAGTTGTATGCTGCTGCTAAGTCGCTTCGGTCATGTCCAGCTCTGTGCGACCCCATAGACAGCAGCCCACCAGGTTCCTCCATCCCTGGGATTCTCCAGACAAGAATACTGGAGTGGGTTGCCATTTCCTTCTCCCCCCAAGTTGTATAGCTGAAGCAATAACAGCTCCTGTGCATTATGCCATTACCGTCTATAGCCAAACCGCATAACCACCAGAGGGCAATGAAAATGCCCATAAAGGCACAGAGTAGTAATTATTTTCCCATTAGCATCAACAACACTCCTATCAGCCCAGAACAATTAACATTCCTAACCTCATGGTTCGGCTACAACCTACGCATGTCTTGCAGGAATAGATTGATGAATGTCTCGGGAGGACTAAGCAGCAATAAGGAAGGCGTGCAGTGGGACCTCTGAGTCCTGGCGATACCTGGGGAGATCAGCCATGCCATCAGGTGAACAGGCAGTGGAAGAACTCAGTTTTGATTGCCACTGATCTCACCAGTCCCCAGGCAGAAACATCTAATTCAGCTGCTCCTTCTTTGGGTCCCCAGGAAGGGACCATTTGAGTGGGAGAAAAGCGATAGCAGTAATAACGCAGCAGGCAGAGTCCTCTGCATTTATGACTCTTTTTTCTGTCCATCACTAGGCAACCATTCTTTGTGCTTAAAACTACACATCTTTCTACATGTAATGTCTTAGTCTCTGAAGTAACCCACTTTGACTGACAGTGTGCTAAAGGGATATCCATTCTATATATTTCTGTTTAGGTCAATCACAATGTAGACCAAATCATTTTGAACCAATAGCCTGATTTAGGAGTCTCTTCTCTGTGTTCTTTTTTTTTTTTTTTTTTTTTTTTTTTAGCTTGAATGTAGGTTTATTAAATAACTAGTTGAGCTAATAACTGTTCTATGGTCTTCTCTGTGTTCTTGTAGCATTCTGTTCTAGTGGATCACAAACTCCATTGCAGTTGCCTATTTGTCCATTTTTCCCTCCAGACTGTAAAATCCTGGAGGCTAGGTACTGTATCTTTATGTTTGCAGCCACATCCCTAGCACCTAACACAGCACTCATTTACATGGACAATACTACATAATTGTTGACTGGCTAGATGGGTGGGTGAGTGAATGCTTTCCCTAAAATTCAAGCTTTAGTGATTGAAAGTGTGATTATTTGGTTTAAACAGGAAAGGCTAATTGAATAGAGTTGGCCAGGAAGAATTAGGCAAAATGTGAAATAAAGAGGACTTGGTGCACCAGCCTAGAGAGGTCTGATATGGATGAGCCAGGTGCCAGCTGCAGAAGCAAGGCCATTTTCTCTTCTGGCTAGGAACAGCATGTGGCCGAGGCCTACCCGGGGATCTGAATAGCAGAATCACATGAGCAAAATTATTGCACAGGTAGCGAAGGGTCATTCTTTCCAAGTAAATGCTCATGTCTTAAGTTGGGTTCCCTTGAAGCAGATCCTGAGACAAGGACTCTTATCCAAGTGATTTTTTAAGTGAAGCCATTCTTTCTGGAGAAAGGGAGTGTGAGAAGCAGAAGGGAGCAAGGGAAATGTCAGGATGTGAGTTCAGCTGGAGACTAGCTGCAGCTTTATCACCATGAGCTTTGGAGTTGGTCCCACCTTAAGGCAAAGAGGCTAACTCTTTGTCTCTCTTTATGGGTCAGTCATTGGCTGTGGGCTGTCACTTGAGGGCAAGAAACCCTATCTGCCTAGCAAACATAGATCTTGTTTTCATAGACAGTAATCCTCTCCAGGGGCATCTGTGGGTCATTGGTGCTCAACACTCAGAGCTGATACTTTTACCATACATGTCATGACTGGTAAAAATAGTGTGGGTGTGATGCCAATAGTGTCTCCAGGAAATGGAGAGTGTGAAATAATGCTGATCTTAGTTATTGAGCACGTACTATATGCCAGATGATGTGCTAAATGCTATATATATATAAAACATAAAACATGTATATATATGCTCATATAATTCTTGGAATATAGGTATTAGGTAGGATTTATACCATCACTTATTAGTCCCATTTCCACTGGACTGATGAAGAAAGTCAGACAGCACCATACTTCATGCTTAGAATATTTCCTTTCAGTGTCTACATTTTTATGGATAGAATCAGGATATTCTGATTCTGGTCTGAATTCCATGCATTCATTCAACTCATGAATCCTACCAGTGCTTTGGAGAAACTTTTACATGCCATGCATAGCTAGACTGGGCTAGGGACATATCAGTGAACTGAATGGCTTGGACCCTGCTCTCAAAGAGTAGGACTCGCCTTAGGCCCTGTTCCAATACCCCTGTGATGCAATTAAAAAATATTTTAGGACACCTGTTGTGTACATTCTGTTCTGTGTGTGCATGCTAGGGTCACTTCAGTCATGTCCTTACTCTTTGTGACCCTTTGGTCCATAGCCTGCCAAGTTCCTCTGTCCGTGGGATTCTCCAAGCAAGAATACTGGAGGGGGTTGCTCTGTGCTCCTCCAGGGGATCTTCCCAACCCAGGGATCAAACCTGCATCTCTTGTGTCTTCTGCATTGGCAGGCAGGTTCTTTACCACCTGGGAAATCCCCACATTCTGTTTCATCCAGCTTTAATCAAGAAAGGATGTCAACCCCAGGCCTCTATAACAATTCCCTGAATTCTTTACATGCAGCAGATCACTTGGTTGGAAAAATCAGTTTTCAAGACCATGTACAACAAAAAACTGTAGGTCCCTTCCCTGTGCATAGAAGAGACTGAATTTGGTGAGCTCTAAATCCCCTTCCACCTCTCACATCCTGGGATTCCTTCTTCTGATGACCCACCCTGATTATGGTTACATCTTTTGTAGGGACTGTGACTGTCAGATTAATGTGTCGACTTGGGCAGGCTATAGCCCAGTTATCTAGACTCTGGTCTAAGTGTCACTTGGGAGGCATTTTGTAGATGCACTTAACATTTTTACTTAAATTGATTTTAAGTAAAGACTACCTTTGATAACCTGGGTGGCTTTCATCCAGTCAGTTGAAAGGCCTTTAGAGCAAAACTTAAGTTTTCCAGAGGAAGAATAAATTCCATCTGCTGACTGTAGCATCAGCTCCCATTTGCTACTGGCCTGCCTTATGGATTTCAGATTTGCCAGCTGCCCCCATAATCACTGAGGTCAATTCCTTGAAATAATTATGTATGTGTGTGTTTGTGTCTCTGTCTGTCTCTCTCTATATATACACACGCACACACACACACGCACACACATATACAATTTCCTTGTTCTTTTTCTCTTGAGAACCTTGAATGACACAGGGAACCAACCACCATGTCTTTTTTTTTTTCCTTCTAATACTGCCTAGTGTGTATAGTCTTGGGTCTTGTGTGTATAGTTATGACCCTCCACCTAGATTACTAGTAGGCAGATGAAAACTATGCTTAAGGAACTAATAAAACAAGAGCACAAAAACATAAGAAAAGTTCCTCTTAAATTCAACCAATTTGTCCAAAATTTTGCAACCAGAAAATCCATAATTTTTATACACATGTGAGTTCTGTGTTTTACACTATCGGTTTTTAAATTTTTTTTAACCTGTACATGGGTGGTAGGGACCATATGTCCCATATGGCCCATATGTCTTTTCATGTTAGAGCCTGTAAAGGTATTCATCCTACTTTGTATATCCCCAAGTAGAATATAAGCTCCACAAGGTCAGAGGCCAAGCCTTAGTTTTTCTGTGACCCTATAGTACCTGTAGGGCTTCCCTTGTGGCTCAGGTGGTAAAGAATCTGCCTGTAATGCAGGAGACCCAGGTTTGATCCCTAGATTGGGAAGATCCCCTGGAGAAGGGAGTGGCTACTCACTCCATTGTTCTTGCCTGGAGAATTCCATGAACAGAGGACCCTTGTGGGCTACAGTCCATGGTGTCAAAAGAGTCTGACATGACTGAGAGTCTAATACATTAGACTGAGAGTCTAATGTATATATATGTATAATACATATATACGTATGTACATACACATAGTACCTATAATAGTGCCTAACAGAGATTATAGGAGGTGCTGAATCAATCTGTTTATTTTCCTTTTTTTTCCCCCTCAAGAATATGCTATCTTTGGGACATGAGAAACACACTCAGAGAAATGCAGTTTTGTTGGGTTGGTTGGTTTCTAGGCAAATCAATTTGCCATCTCCAAGGGAGAGGCTGAGCTTCACTGGTGGCTCAGATGGTAAAGAATCTGACTGCAATGCAGGAGAACAGAGTTTGAGCCCTGGCTTGGGAAGATCCCCCAGAGGAAATGACAACCCACTCCAGTATTCCTGCCTGGAAAACTTTATGGACAGAGGAGGCTGGCGGGATACAGTCCATGGGGTCACAGAGTTGGACACAACCAAGCAACTAACACACAGGGAGAGGCTGCTTCCTCAGTGCAGCTGGAGATTGATGATCTGGAGAGCATTCCAGAGACCAGCCTTTCTCCTGTTTCTCTTGTCAGTAGGGAGCTGGGAGTTCAGATGACTGGTGTGCTTCAAGCCTTTGCAAGCATTTTACAGAGATTAGTTTTCACAACAGCACACAGGAAGCCTGCCCCAAGCCAGCCACAAGTATTGTTGGCAGTAGGAGGGATTACAAGGGACTTTTGCTGCGACTCAGAGTCTAGACTCTTTCTTGGACACAATATAAAATAGCTGTGTGATATATAAGCAGGAAGCATCCCATAAATCTTTGACCACAGGTTGGGTGACTCTTGACCCCTGGGTTATTTACACCCTTGGTGGAGAAAGTGAGGAGAGGTACAGGTTTAGAGCTCTTTTTCAAGGTCTCCAAGAGAGCACTTGTACTTATCACCTTTCTCAGAAATGAACTGGAAACAACTACAGTAATTACCCTGGAGGCAGATGTTTGCGTCAGGAGTCAGGATGCTGAGTCATCAGAGTAACACCAAGCAAATAAACAGGGCTCCGGAGAAGGACAGACATCCACCATTAGCCCAAGGTTGGCGAGTTCAGCACCTTAACCTTCCTCCATGGCCTGAGCCTTCCTTTGGCTATTGAACAACACTCAGACTCTTTCTTGAACACACCCTGGGATAGTGATGTGGAGTATAAACACCACATGTCCAACAAATACATGTTCAAAGGCTGGCTGAGACTTGATCTCTGCATTACTAACACCCTTGATAGAGAAAGCAGAGAAAGATCCCGTTCTTCACACGGTAACTCTAGCTTCTGGTGAGAATTTATCACCTTGAAAAGAGAAAACATATATTAATTATTTAGAATATTGGACTTCAAGTTGAGTCCAATGCGTGATGTGAAACTTCCATTAACCTGAGGTGTACACCCTGGGGTCTCTTATCCCTAACCAAAGACAGAAAATACTGTGCACCCTGACATGGCAGAAATAGAGGACAAATCTCAGGACCCATGAAAAAATGTGGGGAAACGCTTCCAGAATGAGCAGATTAAGATGGTCAAATTATAAAACAGCTCTGTGTAGTAATGCCCCAAAAAAGAGAAAAGAGGGAAACATGAGGTTGAAATAGACCCCATGTTGAGCCAGCCCCACTAATTCTGTCACTTCCTCACGTGTCTCCTCTTCCCGCCCGCCCTCTTCTATCCACTCCCTTCCTCGCTGGCAGAGTCAGTCTTTTCATGTCCTCTCCCCACTTAAAGCCTTCGATGTAAAAGCCC
Source organism: Muntiacus reevesi (assembly GCF_963930625.1). Lineage (NCBI taxonomy): Eukaryota > Metazoa > Chordata > Mammalia > Artiodactyla > Cervidae > Muntiacus > Muntiacus reevesi. The sequence goes on from NC_089259.1 coordinate 13,192,057, forward strand.
ACCTCCTTCCCAGGACACTCAGAAGCTCCCTGAACTAGCATCATCTTCTCTCCAGCTCCTCAACCTCCCTCCTGTCTTTGGTCACAAACAACTGTTCACATCCCTTTAACTGCTTGCTGTTCTTCTGGTTTCCAGGCCTGAAATACCCTCAACAGACCTTTCAGGAGCTCCCCAACCCCACGAGTTCCAGTCAAATCCGAATCCCATATCCTCAGACGGAGTCCGTTCGTCCTTCCTGGATGCCTCCCCAGTAGTTTCTATTCTTTATGTACTACTTACTCTAATTACTTATTTGGTGTGATGTTATCGTTCAGTCATTCAGTCGTGTCCAACTCTTTGAGACTCCATGGACTGCAGCATGCCAGGCTTCCCTGCCCTTCCTATCAATTCTCTCTAGAGTATGAACTCCTCAAAGCCACAGGCAGTGGTTTATTCTTTAAACTCTCAGTGCCTCATTTGGTACCTGTTATTTAATAAGTCCTCAATAAATGGGGTTGGACAAATGAATTAAGTAATCAGTTAAGCAACTTAGATCGCCAGGCCTGATGTCCAGCTGGCACTCAGGTATTTCTCTCACACGTTCTTCAGGTGCTGCTGCTCCAAGAATCAGTTCTCTGTGCTGTGTTGGACTCTCACCACCACCTCAGATTTCCACGTAGTCTGTATATTCACGGTGGCTACTGAGCATAACCTGTACTCACAGTGCAGGAAGTAAGCTTCCTCAAAACTGTAAAACACCAAGCAAATGAATGCAGGATGGCTAATAAATACTATTTCATTTTGTCACCAATTCACCTTATTTTCCTGCCATTTAATTCTGTGCTTTGAAAAAAAATAAAAAGAGAGAGAGATAAACATGGGCAGGATCCAAGGCTGGTCTGAATTCCAGGGACATCTACTTATTAGTGGGGTAGGGACCTGCATGTACTTACTGCCTTCCTGCAGTGATTCTCCATCCTCTGCCAGCTCATGGCCCCCAGATACACAAGGACCTCATTTCCAGGTCCCATTTGGGGAGGGGCTGTTTTGTGATCTCCTGGAAAAGAGGCACAGCCCTTGGGTCAAGAGAGAAGTCTTGTTGGGTGAGGAGAGGGGGTTCTGCTCTTCAGAATAGAATCATGCCTAAACTGAGGCATGATTTGGTTTCATTCAAAATCATGCTAGGGACCTCCCCGGAGGCCCAGTGGTTAAGACTTCACCTTCCAGTGCAGGGGTTACAGGTTCGATCCCTGGTCATGGAGCTAAGATCCCACATGCCTTGGGGCCAAAAAACAAAACATCAAGCAGAAGCGATATTGTAACAAATTCAATAAACATTAAAAATGGTAAAAAAAAAAAAAAAAAAGAAAAGAAAAAGAAAAAAATCGTTCTGAACAAACAATAATGACTGAAAGTGTACCATTGTTGCTGTAGCTCCATGAGCAAGATGAACTGAGCAATTAGAGAAGGATGATTATCTAGCCTCAGATGGGGAGAAGCATCAGAACACAGCCAGCTGAAGCCGTGACACGGCAGATAATTTATTAGATGTTGAGTGGCTATTTCTCGTCTCTAGGCCTTTGTAAGAAAAACATCCAAATGCCACAAGTATATTGCCAGGGAACCTCAGGGTGGCAGGAGCCCAGGCTGTTGGCACACAATTGCCTCTTTTTTTTTTAATTAATTAATTTTTAAATTGAAGGATAATTGCTTTACAGAATTTTGCTGTTTGCTGTCAAACCTCAACATGAATCAGCCATAGGTATACACATATCCCCTCCCTCTTGAACTTCCCTCCCATCTCCCTCCCCATCCCACCCCTCTAGGTTGATACAGAGCCCCTGTTTGAGTTCCCTGAGCCATACGGCAAATTCCCATTGGCTATTTAATTTACATATGGTAATGTAAGTTTCCATGTTACACTTTCCATACATCTCACCCTCTCCTTCCCTCCCCCCATGTCCATAAGTCTATTCTCTATGTCTGTTTCTCTACTGCTGTCCTGTAAATAAATTCTTCAGTGCCATGTTTCTTGTTTCCATATGTATGCATTAGAATACGATATTTATCTTTCTCTTTCTGACTTACTTCAGTCTCTATAATAGGTTCTAGGTTTGTCCACTTCATTGGAACTGACTCAAATGTGTTCCCTTTTATGGCTGAGTAATATTCTATTGTGTGTATGTACCACAACTTGTTTATCCATTCATCTGTTGGATGGACATCTAGGTCGCTTCCGTGTTCTAGCATTTGTAAATAGTGCTGAAATGAACAGTGGGATACATGTGTCTTTTTCAATATTGATTTCCTCAGGGTATATGCCTAGGAGTGGGATTGCTGGGTCACATGGTGGTTTTATTCCTAGTTTTTTAAGGAATCTCCATACCATTTTCCATAGTGGCTGTATCAATTTACATTCCCACCAACAGTGCAAGAGCATCCCCTTTTCTCCACACCCTCTCTAGCACTTACTGTTTGTAGACTTTTTGTTGATGGCCATTTTGACCAGTATGAGGTGATATCTCATTGTATTGACTTGCATTTCTCTAATAATGAGTATGTTAAGCATCTTTTCATGTGTTAGCCATCTGTATGTCTTCTTTGGAGAAATGCCTGTTTAGATCTTTTTCCCACTTTTTGATTGGGTTGATTGTTTTCCTGGTATTGAGTTGTATGAGCTGCTTGTATATTTTGGAAATTAATCCCTTTCAGTTGATTCATTTGCTATTATTTTCTCCCATTCCAAGGGTTGTCTTTTCACCTTGCTTATAGTTTCCTTTGCTGTGCAAAAGCTAAGTTTAATCAGGTCCCACTTGTTTACTTTTGTTTTTACTTCCATTACTCTAGAAGGTGCGTCATAGAGAATCTTGCTTTGATTTATGTCAAGTGTTCTGCCTATGTTTTTCTCTAAGAGTTTTATAGTTTCTGGTCTTACATTTAGGTCTTTAATCCATTTTGAGTTTATCTTTGTGTATGGTGTTAGGAAGTGTTCTAATTTCATTCTTTTATATGTAGCTGTCAAGTTTTCCCAGCACCACATATTGAAGAGGCTGTCTTTGCCCCATTGTATATTCTTGCCTCCTTTGTCAAAAATAAGGTAGTCATAGGTGCATGGATTTATTTCTAGGCTTTCTATCTTGTTCCATTGCTCTATATTTCTGTTTTTGTTGTCTTGATGACTGTAGTTTTATTAGGAAGGTTGATTTCCTCCAGCTCCATTCTTCTTTCTCAAGACTGCTTTGGCTCTTCGGGGTTTTTGTGTTTCCATATGAATTGTGAATTTTTTGGTTACAGTTCTGTGAACAATGTCATTGGTAATTTGATAGGGGTAGAATTGAATCTGTAGATTGCATTTGGTAGTATAGTCATTTTCACAATATTGATTCTTCCTGCCCAGGAACATGGAATATCTCTCCATCTGTATATGCTGTCTTTGATTTCTTTCATTAGTGTCTTATAATTTTCTGTGTACAGTTCTTTTGTCTCATTAGGTAAGTTTATTCCTAGATGTTTAATTCTTTTTGTTGCAGTGGTGAATGGGATTGAGTCCTTAATTTCTCTTTCTGATTTTTCATTGTTAGCATATAGAAATGCACCTGATTTCTGTGTATTGATTTTGTATCTTGCAGCTTTGCTGAATTCACTGATTAGCTCTAGTAATTTTCTGACACCATCTTTAAGGTTTTCTATGTACAGTATCATCTGCAAACAGTGAGAGCTTAACTTCTTTTCCAACCTGGATTCCTTTTATTTCTTTTTCTTCTCTGATTGCTGTAGCTAGGACTTCCAGAACTATGTTGAATAATAGTGGTGAAGGTGGACACCTTTGTCTTGATCCTGATCTCAGGGGGAATGTTTTCAGTTTTTCACCATTGAGAATAATGTTTGCTGTAGACTTATCATATATGGCTTTTACTATGTTGAGGTAAGTTCCTTCTATGCCCATTTTTTGAAGAGTTTTAATCATACATGGGTGCTGAATTTTATCAAAGGCTTTTCCTGCATTTATTGAGATAATCATATGGTTTCTATCTTTCAATTTGTTAATATGGTGTATCACATTGACTGATTTATGTATATTGAAGAATCCTTGCATCCCTGTATTAAACCCAACTTGAACATGGTGTATGAGCTTTTAGATGTGTTGCTGAATTCTGTTTGCTAAAATTTTGGGGATTTTAAAAAAATGAGGATTTTTTCCATCAATGTTCGTCAGTGATATTAGCCTGCAGTTTTCATTTTTTGTGTTGTCTTTGTCTGGTTTTGGCATCACAGTGATGTTGGCCTTGTAGAATGAGTTTGGAAGTGTTCCTTCCTCTGCAATTTTTTGAAAGAGTTTTAGAAGGATAGGCATTAGCTCTTCTCTAAATGTTTGATATAATAATCCTGTGAAGCCATCTGGTTCTGGGCTTTTGTTTTTGGGGATATTTTTGATCACAGCTTCAATTTCAGTGCTTATAATTGGGTTGTTCGTAATTTCTATTTCTTCTTGGTTCAGTCTTGGAAGATTGAACTGTTTTAAGAATCTGTCCCTTTCCTCCAGGTTATCTATTTAATTGCCATAGAGTTGTTCATAATAGTTTCTTATAATCCTTTGTATTTCTGCATTGTCTGTTGTAACCTCTCCTTTTTCGTTTCTAATTTTGTTGATTTTCTTCTTCTCTCTCTTTCTTTCTTGATGAGTCTGGCCAAGGATTTGTCAATGTTGTTTATCTTCTCAAAGAACCAACTTTTAGATTTTTTTAGTCTTTACTGTTGTTTCGATCATTTCTTTTTCATTTATTTCTGCTCAGGTCTTTATGATTTCTTTCCTTCTACTAACTTTGGGGGGTTTTTTTGTTCTTATTTTTTCCAGTTATTAGGTGTAAATTTAGACTGTCTATTTGATGTCTTTCTTGTTTCTTGAGGTAGGATTGTATTGCTATAAACTTCCCTCTTAGGACTGCTTTTGCTGCATCCCATAGGTTTTGAGTTGCCATGTTTACATTGTCATTTGTTTCTAGAAATTTTTTTATTTCCCTTTTGATTTCTTCAGTAACCTGTTGGCTATTTAGAAACCTTCAGTAACCTGTTGGCTATTTAGAAACATGTTGTTTGATCTCCATATGTTTGTGTTTCTTACAGTTTTTGTTTTTTTCTTATAATTGATATCTAGTCTCATAGCCTTGTGGTCAGAGAAGATCCTTGATAGGATTTCAGTTTTATTAAATTTGCTGAGGTTTGATTTGTGACCCAAGATGTGGTCTATCCTGGAGAATGTTCCATGTGCACTTGAGAAGAAGGTGTATTCTTCTGCATTTGGATAGAATGTCCTAAAGATATCAATGAGATCCATCTCATCTAATGTATCATTTAAGACTTGTGTTTCCTTGTTAAATTTCTGTTTCAATGATCTGTCCACTGGTGTGAGTGGGGTGTGAAAGTGTCCTACTATTATCGTGTTACTGTCAATTTCTCCTTTTATGTCTGTTAGTGTTTGTCTTATGTATTGAGGTGCTCCTATGTTGGGAGCATAGATATTTACAATTGTCATGTCTTCCTCCTGGGTTGATCCCTTGATCACTATGTAGTGTCCTTCCTTATCTCTTGTAATCTTTATTTTAAGGTCTACTTTGTCTGATATGAGAATTGCTACTCCAGCTTTCTTTTGTTTCTCATTTGCATGGAATGTATTTTTCCATCCTCTCACTTTCAGTTTATATGTGTCTTGAAGTCTAAAGTGGGTTTCTTGTAGACAGCATATATATGGGTCATGTATTGTATCCATTCAGCCAGTCTGTCTTTTGGTTGGAGCATTTAATCCATTTACATTTGAAATAATTATTGATATGCATGTTTCTGTAGCCATTTTCTTAATTGTTTGGGGTTGATTTTGTAAATCTCTTGTCTTCTCTTGTATTTCTTGACTATATAAGTCCATTTAACATTTGTTGTACAGCAGATTTGGTGGTACTGAATTCTCTTGACTTTTGCTTATCTGAAAAGCTTTTGATTTCTCCATCAATTTTGATTGAGATCCTTGCCAGTTATAGTAATCTTGGTTGCAGATTTTTCCCTTTCAGTACTTTAAATATATCCTGCCATTCCCTTCTGGCCTGCAGAGTTTCTGCTGAAAGATCAGCTGTTAAGTATATGGGATTTCCCTTATATGTTATATGTTGCTTCTCTCTTGCTGTTTTTAATATTCTTTCTTTGTGTTTAGTCTTTGTTAGTTTGATTCGTATGTGTTTTGGTGTGTTTTTCCTTGAGTTTATCCTGTATGGGCCTCTTTGAACCTCTTGGACTTGATTGGCTACTTTTTTTTTCCATGTTGGTGGAATTTTCAACTATAATCTCTTAAAAAATTTTCTCATAGCCTGCCTTTTTCTCTTCTTCTTCTGGGACCCCTATAATTCGAATTTTGGTGCATTTGATATTGTCCCAGAGGTCTCTGAGACTATCCTTAGTTCTTTTCATTCTTTTTAGTTTATTCTGCTCTTCAGAAGTTATTTCCACCATTTTATCTTCCCGCTCACTGATTTGTTCTTCTGTTTTAGATATTCTGCTATTTATTTCTTCCAGAGTACTTTTAAGTTCAGTAATTTTGTTGTTTGTCTCACTATGTTTATTTTTTAATTTCTAGGTCTATGTTAATTGATTTTTGCATTTTCTCCGTTTTGTTTTCAAGGCTTTTGATCATCTTTACTATCAGTATTCTGAATTCTTTTTCAGGTAGTTTACCCGTTTCCTTTTCATTTATTTGGACTTCTGTGTTTCTAATTTGTTCCTTCATTTGTGTAGTATTTCTCCACCTTTTCTTTTCTTTCTTTCTTTCTTTTTTTTTTTTAACTTATTGTGTTTGAGGTTTCCTTTTCCCAGGCTTCAAGGTTGAATTATTTCTTCCTTTTGGTTTCTGCCCTCCCAAGGTTGGTCCACTGGTTTGTGTAAGCTTCCTATGGGGTGAGATTTGTGTTGAGTTTTTTTGTTTGTTTTTCCTCTGATGGGCAAGGCTGCGTGAGGTGGTAATCCTATCTGCTGATGACTGGGTTTGTATTTTTGTTTTGTTTGTTGTTTAGATGAGGGTGCACAGGGTGCTACTGGTGGTTGGGTGATGTGTTGGTATTGTGTTCAAGTGTTTTCCTTTGTGTGAGTTCTCACTATTTGATACTCTCTAGGGTTAGCTCTCTGGTGGTCTAGGGTCTTGGAGTCAGTGCCCCTATTCTGAAGGCTCAGGGTTTGATCTCTGGTCAGGAATGAGGATTCCACAAGTGGCTTGTTATAGCATTGAGTGAGATTAAAACAAGTACCCAAGAAGGAAAAACCAAAGATGAACCCCAGAGAAATGGCAGTTACTAAATCTGGAAAATAATAATTAAAATAATGGAATATACACATAAAAATATACATCCTTATGCAAAGTCAAAACAGTCCAACTAAAATAAAGTACAATAGATTGACCTGGTGAACAAAGGAAATCAAAAATTACTTTTACCTGTTAAGGAAAAAACTAACTAAAGCACAAACCAGAAAGCAAAATGAAAGGAAGGTGCCAACTGGGGAATAAAGCAATGAAAACAAAACTAATAAATATGTTGAGAGGAAAGGAAAGAAAGAGAAGAAAGAAAGAATAGATATGCAAAGTTAAATAGAGGCAAATGAAGAAGATTTATATACATTAAAGATTAACTCCAAGGGGAAAAGAACAGTAGGAAAGGCAAACAAAGGAATAAATGTAGAAAAAATATAATAGCTTAAAAAAAACTAAAAATTAACTCTAAAGAAGAGAAAAGGAAAAAAAAAGGAAGAAGAAAGAAAAAAAGGAAAACTCCACAGAACTGCAAAAGCCCAACGTAGAGGCAGAGGTTTATAACAATAAAAAGTGTGACTGAATATATACATATACATATACACCTATGAGCAAAATCAAAACAGTCCAACAAGAATAGAGTACAGTAGATTGACCTGGTGAAGAAAAGAAACCACACATTATAACTATCAGTTAAGATCAAAACTAACTAAAGCACAAACTGGAAAACAAACTAAAGCAAGGTGCCAACTGGAGAATAAAGCAATGAAAATAAAACTAACAAATATGTTGAGAGGAAACAAAAGAAAGAAAAGAAAGAATAGATACATAAAGTTAAATAGAGGTAGATAGAGAAGATTTATATACATTAAAGATTAACTACAAGATGAAAAGAACAGTAGAAAAAGCAAACAAATGAATAAATGTAGAAAAAATAATAACAAATTTAAAAATTAAAAAAGGAAACCCACAGAACTGCAGAAGCCAAACATAGAGGCAGGGGTTTATAACAACAATAAAAAATGTGACTGAGGAAAAAAAAAGCTCAAAAGCTTAATTAGATTTCATAAGTGCCAATAAAATCAACAACTACAGCAGAGGTGGAAAAAAGGGAGAAAAAGAAAAAAAAATCCAAAAGAATATACAGAACAAGTCAAAACATAAGAATAATAAATATTTTTCTTGAGTCACTGCTGTCAGAGTCCTTTCCCTCGCTGGGAGTCACAGTCCACCTCCCCTCCCTTGGACACCCTCTCACACTGTGCTGATCTCTGGACCTGTTGTGGGGGCAGCTCAGATTCTAATCTGCTCCTACTCCTCTGTGTTCTTGCCTCCAATGTCCACAGCTAGCAGAACTAGTGAGTTTTATTTTGTGGGGGCTCCCAACATCCTTTTATATATTCCATAGACACAGTCTGCCTAGTTGATCATGTGGATTTAATCTGCAGCTTGTACAGCTGGTAGGAGGGTTTTGGGTCTTCTTCCTTAGCCATACTGTCCCTGAGTTTCAATTGTGGTTTTATTTCCACCTCTGCATGTGAGTTGTCCACTGGGGGTTACTCCTAAGGCTGCCCTGGAGGGCTTGGGTTTGCCCCCATGAGGGCCAGGTGTGGAGGTGGTGCAGCTGCTTGGGTCGCTGGGGTTCTAGCAGCACCAGATACTCAGGGGAGGTGGCGGCCAGGGCAGCAGCGGCCAGGGCAGCAGCATACCCTTCTATAGTGCTCTAGAAGGGTATGGCAACCAGTATTGGCCAATATGCTCCAGTATTCTTCCCTGGAGGAATCCCCTGACAAAGAAGCCTGGCAGGCCGCAGTTTACAGGGTCATAAAGAATTGGACATGGTTGAAGAGACCCTGCGTGCATAGACGCAAGATTTTTTTGCCTGTGGCAGCTCTGCCCCAGTGAGAGTTGAGTGTGAAGGTGGCACAACTGCTTAGCTTGGAGGGACCCTGGAGGTGCCAAGTGTGCAGGGACATGGACTGCCTCTGCTGCAGGAGTTATGGCCCTATCGGAGTCTTTTCGAGCCTTTTGTAGCTGGCGATCAGAAGGCCTCTTTGGTCAGTCTCTCTCTGCAGCTCCACCCGTCCAGGCACTTAGAGGGCTCCCTTGCCTGGGGTCCTTCTCTGTTGTTCCGTGCACATAGAGGGGCCCCCCTGGCTGGGGTCCTACTCTATAGATCAGCGTGTCAGGCAATTAAAGGGGCACCCTGTGTGGGTCCTACTCTGTAGATCAGCGTGTCAGGCATTTGATGGGCCAGCCTCTATTGTTCAGCTGCCCATGCTGGTGTGTGGAGAGAGAGAGAATATGGTGATGGCTCCACTCACTACGTGTGACTCAGCAGTATATTCTTGCTTCCATGGCTGCCCAGCTTCCCTCCACAGGCATTTCCCACCACAGTCTCGTCCCTCACATCCCCTTGATCCGTCTCTCTGAAGTCAACAGCAGCCCTCATCCTAGGATTGCGCCACAATCCCTAAACTCCAGCTCCCAGCAGCTGAGCCTTCCAGGGGACCTGCATCCCTGTCCAGGATATGTATGGCTGTGGCAAGGACTGTCTGATTCTCATTTCAGCTAGACTGCCACAGATCAGCTGCTTCCCTCTCAGCCTTAAAGTTTCTCCTCTGGCTCAGACAATTGCCTGATGTGGGCATCAGACCCCTGCTTCAGTCCTCCCACCCACTGAGGGCAGGTCCAGTCATACTAACACTCCTGTTTCTCCCCCTAATTCCTTCATCCTACCGAGTTTTGTTTGGGTCTATATATTCTTTACTGCTGGTCAGGTACTCCTGTCCACTCTCAGCTGGTGTGCTGCATGCACTTCTGTGTCTGAAGGTGTATTCCTAATGTATCCGTGGAGAGAGATGTACTCCATGTCCACCTACTCCTCTGCCATCTTGTTCTCTCCCAGAATTGCCTCTTATCTGCTCTGCTTTGGGCTTTATCGAATCCTCTTGCTTCCAGGGCATCCTGAAGCAGAAGCCTTCGTGGTGTTCCAGCACTGGGCCCACTTCTGGTGGCACTGCTGGGAGCCCAGGAGCCTGAGGGACCACGGAGTCTCCCAGCCCATCCTCTTCCTCCCAGGCCTCAGGGCCTGTGCTGGCCACTCTTCTGATAAGCCCTGATCTGGCTTCTTGCTGAGTTCTTTGGAGACTCCCACTCTGTCTCATTTCATTCCAGACTGGTTTTGTCTGGGATCTGGGCCCATGGGAGACTGGCAGGGTTAATAATAAATTAATCATGGAAATACGAATTTTTCCCCTCAAAGAAGACTGGTGGGGCTTAAAGGCTTTTGTAGCACTCAGCATCCACTTTTCCATCTGTTTTTCCATCCATCCTTTCAGGAAAACACTATTGTATTCAGTCTGCTCAGAAAGTAGGGAGATTTTGCCCAGAGGTAGCTCAGCACAGAGAAAAATACAGACCAGAAACCACACAAATACCATAGGTGCTCAGAAGATCAGAGATCATAGCCCTCTACCATCAGCTGGGTGGGAGGCGGGGGGAGGTCCTAAGGAAGAATGGAGACAGCCACACTCTCCTCCAGTGACCAAGCAACAGCTGATCCATGCGGTTTCATCTTCTCGGGAAGATTTGAAAAAGTGAAACCTACTGTTGCCAGTGGGGCTTCCCAGGTGGTTCGGTGGTAAAGAACCCATCTGCCAATGCAGTCGATCCCTGGGTCGGGAAGATCCCTGGAGAAGGAAACAGCAACCCACTCTAGTATTCTTGCCTGAAACATCCCACAGACAGAGGAGCCTGGTGGGTTACAGTCCATAGGGTCACCAAAGAATCAGACATAACTTAGCAACTACAGAGCAACACTACTGTTGCTGGTGGTTGGTCATAAAGAAGACACTCTGAAATCTTTGGTGGTCAGCAGAAGCTGGTGATTGTCAGAGACATTCAGAGGTCTCTATGGTGCCCCTGCCTTCCCTCAACCCCAACGCTTCTCTCTCTCTCACACACACACACGTACACACAAACACACACACATACACACCCCTTCCATTTGCCCAGCAATATGCAGGTATCTGACACATTAGGCTGTTTCATCCCTTTGTCCTCACGTTCTGTCTTCCAAGTGGTCTGTCTGCTGAGACCTCCTGGGTAGGCTCAGAACCCACATAGGTAGACACCTCTGCAGAATCTCCTGGGCAGTGTCAACCACCCCCACCTCTGTGCCCTGCCCACACCTCACTCCAGTGTGTGTGTGTGACCACAGCTCTCATCCATGAGTACTCATGTGGAGCACACACACATCCTTGATCCTCGGGGCCCAGAAGGAAAGGCCTGAAATGTGTTGGAAAGGAACCAGTGTTGAATATTCAAGTATCTTCTGTTAAAATAGTCTTCTTTGTCTTTCTCTCATATTCATTCATTCCCTCATTCAATTTCAGATGTCTGCTGAGCACCTACTATGCACCAGGCATTCAGTTCAACCCAACTGTCATGGTTTCTTCCTTTAACAATCTCCTGAAAGTGAAAGTGTTAGTCGCTCAGCCATGTCTTGACTCTCTGTGACCCTGTGGACTGGAGCCCACCAGGCTCCTCTGTCCATGTGATTCTAGAGGCAAGAATACTGGAGTGGGTTGCCATTCCCTTCTCCAGGGGATCTTCCCAACTCAGGGATTGATTGACCGCAGGTTTCCTGTGTTGCAGGCAGATTCTCTACCAACTGAGCCACCAGGGAAGCCCTTAGCCATCTCCTAAGTATTCTTAAAGGAAACTTGAGGCTTGCTCACATAGTGTGTGTTCAGGTCTTGAAGTGAGGTCAGAGGAAAAAACATACCATCTTGCATTGGCACAAGTGATTTCATGTTTTCTGAAGCATTTTAAAGTCCTTAGGTTAAGAGGTCTTGTGGTTGAGTAAGGAAGTTCACACTCGTGCCCACTCCAGGGAGCCTTGGAGGAAACACGGCTCTACAGTCGGAGCTGTGTGTTTTCTGTAGAGCCAGCAAATGTACTCACCAGCTCCTGATGCCACTTTGAAGCGGGGATGGGTGACAGATGGCATTGGTGCCACTCAAAGCCTTGTGGGTGGTGCTCGGCCCCTCCTCCACATCACTCTGACTTCGTAGACTGCTTTTCCTCCTTTCCATCTTTCTCCCACTTACTCTGTGTCCCTTTTTCTCCTTTTGCCCTCTTTTAAAAAAATTTTTTTATACAATTTTTAAAGGTTACTTTCCTTTTGCAGCTACTACAAAATATTGGCTATGTTCCCCGTGTTGTACAAAACATCCTGGTAACCTATCTGATGACTTTATCATCTCCTCGTACATACATACCCTCAGGCATTGCTTGGCATCTGACACTTTGAGCTAAAAAGGCTTACTTCCCTTCACTCACAGGCTGAATGAAAGCCCCACCCTGAATGTGGCTCTGGGAGATTGTGGGGGATGGGCAGAAATGGCCCAGCCTCTGTGTTCCTTAGGCTATTGAGGACTCTGCTCCATGCCAGCCCCCCTGAAGGGGGACGAGTTCAACCAGCAGCTCAATCTGGGCTGCAGACTAGCAAGGACCCAGGAGAGGGGCGGCATTGCTGGATCTGGTGTAAACAAAAGAACTTGGAAGGTAGGCTCGGCTTTGGGCAGGTCAGACAAGGGCCTGGAAATGGAACCTGTGCCTTCTGCTTGGGTTTCACATGGCTGCAGAGCCAGGCAACAGGAGCAGACAGGCCCTGTTTGCTTTTCATCGGAGGCCTGCAGCAAAGCCCCCTTATCCCAGCAGCAGCTGCCCCAGACCTGCCAAGGGTACGGTGAGTCTTAACTGGCCCCGATTTACTGGAGGAGGAGAGGAGAAAAAGCAGCAGGCCCTAAATGTCAAGGTGAGGAGGAGGGAGGCTCGTCCAGAAAGGGGGTTGGGGAGTGGGAGAGTATTCTCTGGTGTGTAGCACGCGGCTGGGATCCTCAGGCCTGGAGAGACCAAGAGCCAATTCAAGTGGGTGGTGGCAGGAATGCAGAGTCGCCTGTAAGCTCAGCACATTAAAAATGTCAAGAACAAGGCAGGGAACAACGCAGGGGAAAACGTGCCTTCTGCTTTGTAGGAGGTGGGTTACAAAATGTTAGAAGCTCACGTTTGCTTTCACGTGTCTGCCTGGTTGCCAGTGGGATTCATTGTCTGCTGGAACCCAGAAGGACACGTGGATCAGTGGCATCCAGGAGCCTGCTCCCCCTTGGGGAGCCCTGGCTCTGCCTCCCATGCTACCGAGATTTGCTGCTGCATTAAGAGGAATTTAGAGAGCAATGCGGAGCTTCCTCGGGTGCTCAGTGGTAAAAAATCTGTCAGCAATGCAGGAGCCACAGAAGATGCAGATTCAGTCCCTGGGTAAGGAAGTTCCCCCAGAGAAGGGCATGACAACCCACTCCAGTATTCTTGCCTGGAGAATTCCATGGACAGAGGAGCCCAGCGGGTTACAATCCATGGGGTCGAAAAGAGTTGGACACGACTGAGCGACTGAGAACACACGCATGCAGAGAGCAAGATGACACAGGCCTGCCCAGGAAAGGGAGCAATTATGGCACCACTCCTGCTAAGTCGCTTCAGTTGTGTCCGACTCTGCAACCCCAGGTTCTCTATTTCTTCCCCATGCAGCCCCGATGCATGGGCCCTTCCTGGATACACAGGCAAAGAGACTCTTCCAGCCTAAAGAACTCCGTTATTGTAGCAGATCCACAGGCTGCCTGTCTGATGACTGAAAAGGAGCCGTGCCCACCAGGAAATGCACACTGCCACTCCCAGCAGGATCCTGGCTGTTCTGAAAGCCCATTATATACAAGGTGCTCCTGGGAGGCAGAAGCTTGTTAGGAGCCTGCGGTCTTAGTTTTTAGGCCTGAAACAGGAATCTGGTTGCACAGAGCTTTTGGGGGAGATGATTCCTAGAAACACAGTGAAGGATTGGGAAGTAAGATAGAAGAGGGAAGAGCCAAAAAGGTGACATTATAAGCAAGCTGCTGCTCAGAGCACTGGGGTTCACTCCCACTGGGTCCTTCTCGAAAACACCTCAATTGTCTTATCAACAGGCAAGGAATCGGGGACATTTCCTCCCAACTCCATTCCTCATTGGGTCTTAACCAGTGCTCGTGGTGCTGGAGAAGACTCTTGAGTCCCTTGCACAGCAAGGAGATGAAACCAGTCAATCCTAAAGGAAATCAACACTGAACACTCATTGGAAGGATAGCTGCTGAAGCTCCAATACTTTGGCTACCTGATGCATAGAGCCGATTCTTTAGAAAAGACCCTGATTCTGGGAAAGCTTGAAGGCAGGAGGGAAAGGGGGTGACAGAGGATGAGATGGTTGGATGGCATCATCGACTCGATAGACATGAGCTTGAGCAAGCTCTAGGAGACAGTGAAGGACAGGGAAGTCTGGCGTGCTGCAGTCCATGGGGTCCCAGAGTCGGACACAATCGAGTGACTAACATCAATAAGGACCATTAGCCCTGGGGCTTTTTTAGGCTGGCCCACTCAGGCGCACGCATGCTTAGTCGCTCAGTCGTGTTCAACCCTTTTACCCCAAGGCCTGCAGCACACCAGGCTCCTCTCTCCACGGGATTCTCCAGGCAAGAATACTGGAGTAGGTTGTCATTTCCTTCTCCAGGGGATCTTCCCAACCCAGGAATCGAACCTACATCTCTTAAGTCTCCTGCATTGGCAGGCGGATTCTTTACCTCAGCAAATTCCCATGACCAGAGGAAGCCTTCAGGCAGGGACTGCAGAAGCCTGAGGCAAGAAGCCACAGTGTGTCCTCCAGAAGCTGCAGATGACCTCCAAGGGGATCTATTCCACCTGTCTTCAACGGCCATCACAGCAGAGCAGCTGTTCTTCACCTGTGAATGCAGGCTCTGTGTGTGTGGTGTGTGTGTGCACACACACACACTCTCCTCCTTGGTCCACCTTTCTCTCTTTCAATTCCATCCCCCTCACTACAACCTCATAAACAGCAAGCACCTAAACAGTCTCAGCCCGTCCAAGTCAGGCAGCCTCGCCTCTCTGTACAGTGAGTGGAAGATGCACGTACAGCCTCCGGGGCCCCGGCCCCACCGATGGAAGCCCGTGCCAGCTTCCAGCCAGCCCCTGCCCAGCTGGAAGGGCCAGGACTTGCGCCGTTTGATGCTTGCTCAAGCCCTGCTGAAGTGCAGCATGGAGTCATGGAAAAAACTGGAGCAGATGGTCAGGAATTTGAAGTTTCTCAAGTCCACCAGTGATTTGCTTAACCTACCCTAAAGAAGTTAACAAAACATTCTGAAACTTATAGTTTCCCTGTTGATAAAATCAAAGTAATAACACCTGCCTTGTTTACCTCCAAGAGCTGTGTTGGTTCTCAAAGGAACCAATTTGTGTCCCTGAAAGCACCTTCATACTTAAGGTGGCTCTTGTTTAGCCTTGTGGTCATGACTTGGTTTTAGCCCCCAAGGCAGGGAGGGGGTCTTGCTGGCCAACTTCCCACAGCCTCACCCCCAAGGGCAGCACCTTATTCTGGGAGGGGAGAAAGTCTTCTGGTCTAGGCGGGATGAGGCCTTTGTTTGCAGGAGGTCCAGGCGGAGCAAGTCTAGGACTTGGCCATTCCCAGATGTGGCAGTCCCCCATCCCCCAGATAGGGCGGGCCGGCTTGCTTACTGCCTGGGTGAGGCTTGACCCCTCTTGTCTCTAAATTTAGTTCTATGTACAGCAGCAAATTCCTGAATTACTGTACAAAGGGGCAGATCAGGAACACAACCTTTCCCAAACCATGATGGGTACTATCGAGAAGGGCATCTACTGTGCTTAGCAAGTGTCATTAAGTCTGACTCGAAGACAACAGAGAATCTAGCGTCATCTGGACCTGACTCCTCCCACTATACCCGGGAGGGCTTGTCAGTGGCTCAGGGAGGGCAGCCCCAAGAGGGTGATGCCACACGCACACACCCCCTCCCCCTGCCACCCAGGGCTGGAAAAACCAAGGGTTCCAGGAGAGGCCTCAGGGTTTAGCTCGCAAATACTAGGGATGTGGCGTGGAGCTGTAACCATGGTAACAATACACATCCTGTTGTTCAGTGTGGACTCAGCCATGGTCTGGGGGGAGTAGGGGGTGCTGAGTCCTTCTACTGGGCTCTGAAAGAAAAGCTCTTATCATCCTCCAGCTACAAGCAGTGAAAGCAGAGTAATTTTCTGCAACAGAAACATGCTGTTTAGTGGGGAGACTTGGGGGAGCCTCTAGACTGTGCCCAGAATTAATCTGCATGTAAATCCCAAGAATGCTCATGCAGAGAAGCTACTGCTCCCTCTCTTTTATAAGCCAAAAACATCCTCCTGCCGGAAGAGAGTTGTTCTTGGCACTTGTGAGAAGAGAATCAAAACACAACGCCTAAGAAAGGCATCCATCAGAAATCTGCAGCCAGGGGCAGGGGGAGAAGTAACAAAGAAAGATGCGTTCATGGCAGGAATGAAGATTAACTGTACCAGGGAGATGGTTGGTGTCTTGGCTCCTAGAGCAGGGATGGGGCAGCCAGCACCTGGAGGAGAGGCTGGGTCAATGAGGTGTGGAGACACGCGGGCTCTTCCTGCCCTTGGCCTCCGCTCTGAGGGCTCAGAGGAGGGTCCCTGCCCAGCCACGTGGCGGCCCCAGGTCAGGCTTCTGGAAGCTGAGGCCCCAGACCTGCTGCCTGCTTGTGCCAATCCTGGAAGGACATGCCATCCCCACCTCCATGAGGCTTCACCGTGTGATGCAAAAGATCAACACAGAAATTAGGGAAATTTGACAGAGAAAGTCCTCCCTTCCCTCCACCTTCAATTACACTGGATCCGCCTCCGGGGACTTTGGCAAGTTTGACTAATGGCAGAAGAATTTGGAAAAATTTCTTCACTGGCCAAGGGGAGTCGATGGCTGGGCATAAACATGCTGCCATGGTTCTTTGTACAGTGGAGGTTTAGAGGCAGGAACAAGTGTCAGATTCTTTTCAACTCTTCCCCCATCTAATCCCCGAGTGCTCGTGTGCACACTCCTCATACTGATACTGTTGTTGTTGTTTAGTCCCTAAGTCACGGCCAACTCTTTTTGCCACCCTGTGGACTGTAGCCTGCCAGGCTCCTTGTCCATGGGATTTCCCAGGCAAGAATACTGGAGTGGGCTGCCGTTTCCTCCTCCAGGGGATCTTCCTGATCCAGGGGTGGAATCCACGTCTCTACTTCTCCTGCATTGACAGACAGGTTCTTTACCACTCGCCACCTGGGAAGGCTCATGCTGGTAGCATCTGGGTAAAGATGGAATTCTGTGCACTGGCAAGAACAGATTCATCACTAACAGTGTACATTCCAACCAAAGGCATCATTGTGTCCACATGAATCACCCGGCAGGGATGGCTATGCTTGCCCGACTCGGAAATGCTTGACTCAGGGAGCACTCATTCAGACTAGTTACCCACTAGTTATACAAGCATCTTCTCCAAATGCCCTGAAGCAGTTTATGAGCTGCTGGTTCATTCTGAGTTCTGTCTCTTGGAGGAAGAACACAGGTGGGGAGAGAGGAAGGGTAGACACGATCATCTGCCTTGTACATGGAGAAATTGAGGCTCAATCAAGTCCTCGAGTGAAATGCATAGACATTTGTGAGTCAGACTCTTCCCCTGGAGGAGCCAAAATGAACTGTTCTGAATCCTAAGCGAACTATTTTCTTGCCCAACAATTTCATGCAGCTGTTCTAACACAGCCTCAAAGCAAGCAAGCCAAAATGCAAGATTACAGAATTTTTTGTTTCTAAACAATTCCCCAGCCCTCACTCAATCTCTGACTCTTCTATTTCAGTTGGATTGACCCTTTCATTGACTTTAGAGACCTCTCAATGCTCCTCTACTCCTGACCTGCTTCCAGCTCTTACGGGCACCTTATTCCTGACATTCACGCCTTCCTGGACCATTACCTGACCCCTGGTATTGCTCCCACTTTGAATTTCAACCACACTTTTCCCTTACCTATGCTAGATCCATACACCTTGATGCCTAGGGGTAGGATTGGCAACGGAGCAAATCTCAGCGTTAGGGTAAAACTCACTGATGGAGTATAAAACGCCCATTTTACTCATCATTTATTTAAACTTGCTTCTTGTTGAAGTATAGTTGATTTACAATGTTTTATTAGTTTCAGGTGTACAACACACTGATTCAATTATTTTTATAGATTTTGTGAATGACTCTTTGCGACCCTGTGGATTGGAGTCCGCCAGGCTTCTCTGCCTAATTTTTCCTGTCCAAAAATTCCTTCTGGAATTTTTCAGGCAAGAATACTGGAATGGGTTGCCATTTCCTACTCCAGGGGGATCTTCCTGACCCAGGGATTGAACCCACATCTTCTGCATCTCCTGCATTGGCAGGCAGATTCTTTACCCATGAGCCACCTGGGAAGCCCTTTTATTGATTACACTCCATTTAAAGGTACTATAAAATATTGGCTATATTCCCTGTGCTAAAAAACTAACATTTATTGGCTGAATTTTTAGGCCAAATTGAAATATCCTCATGTTAAAATAGCTGTACAGTGACTTTATTGAAATGGCTGCATCCAAAGAGCTGAAAGTCTGGATGTCATCTGCTTCTGGCACCTGATTCTGGTCCTCTTTTGTGCAACTTTGCCTTCTGTTCCGCTGTATGCTGGGTGTGGTTAGCAGAAGAGGCGCTCGCATCAGGGCCGCTTTGAATTCTCTTGTTCCAAGTGAGGACTATGTAGGTGTCACAGATGACACTCGTCCAAAAGCCGATCAGGATGCTAATAGCAGGCCCACGTGTTTCCACCTCCCCGTGAGGCAGCCTGGGCTGGCATCAGTCCTCTCCCCAAAATCTTTCCTGCCCCCACTCACTCAGGAGCTCTACTTGGGTCAGAAATGCAATTCTCTGATGGTGCCAGACAGCCAGATGATGCTGGGAAAAAAGAAAGAAAAAGCAGATTTCTAAATTAAGCCCGAGCCTCATTTACAAAAAAAAAAAAAAAAAGAAAGCCACAGCCTAGCAACATGCTCACAGCTCAGCTTCCCTCTGTGATGAAGCCTCTGTGGCCAGAGCCGGGGATGACACAGTCGTTGGAGGCCCTAGGCCCAGCCCCTCCCCATCTGGAAAGTGCTGACAGCGGGTCGTTGAGGGCCCAGCCCAAACAAGGGCGGAGCTCCGAAGGAGCAGAGCGGATACAGAGCCTACTGAGGTCCAAAACTTAATGAGGTCCCTAGACACCTACAGACTCTTGGCAATGACACACCTGAAATAATAGCAAATGAATTTCCTTGGGCTGCTCTACTGAAACAGAAGCTGCTCCTTGAGATGGGGGTCTTCTCTGTTCACCACTGAATGCACAGCACCCAACTTAGCACATGGCACACACACGGTACCCAGTCACTAGATAAGATAAGACTGGACCGATGTGTGACTAGATGGACAGACTGATGCTGCCATCCCCTCATCCCTGCTTCCCAAACTCTCCACCCTAAATGAAGTCTGGAATCTCAAGAGAGCCCTAATCTCCTAAGTACCGCATGCACCAGAGAGGCAATGTTCCCTAACCTGGATGTTTAAGTGTCAGCCAACAGCTGGGGTGAGCACTTGAGAGGTGATTAAAGGGTGCAGGCTCTTGTTGCCCCAGGTGCAGGTGATGTGGCCATCACATATGCAGAGAGGCAAGGGCTGTGAGAAGTGCCCTTGGTAACAAATGTCAGTGTTCCTGAACCTTCTCTTATTTTTAAACAGTATCAGCATCAAAGATGAGGTATTGCTAAACAGAGAAACTACAGCACAAATAGTATTGGGTTGGCCAAAAAGTTTGTTTGGGCTTTTCATTAGATTCAGTGGAAAAATGGGAATGAAATTATTGGCCAACCCAATACATGAGCTTCTGGTCTGAGTCACAATGCCCTTTGAGACTCCAAAGGCCAAACTCATCAGAAATGGACCAATAGTACAGAAGACTGAATCTCTTCACCAACACTCCCAAGTCATGAGATGATTAAGAAAAGCTGGGGTGATCCTGGCACCCAGACCCTCTGAATATTGAAAATAAAGCAATCCTCTGAATCCCATGAGGATCCTGGTGATGTTGCAGGGGACAACTTTGACTCCTGGGAGCAGTTGCTCTGTGTTCTCCCTGGTGACCAGAGAGTGGTTGAAGACAGCATTGTCAAGATCATAAATCTCCGTCTCAGAGCTGGGGCCCTAGGTTTAAAAGATCGGGGAAATTAGTCCACAATTCAAAAATCTGTCTTCCAACTTCTTTGTCTGACCTGGCCAGAAACAGTAAAAGCACATCCTTGCCAGTGAGATAAAGATTCTTAATTAAATTCAGATACATATAGGAATATATTACATGTCTACTCGTGGAACAATCATCTATAGTGGACAAACCATCTAAACAGTATCAAAAGTGGTACAATATATCATCCTGCTTCACATGGTAGCACACAACAGAGAAGCATGAGCCCTCTCAAGACTCTGAGATCATTTCAGTCCCACGGCATCCCAGAGCACCAGTCAGGAACAATCAGGATGAGGAAGATGAGCAATGATCGGATTGGAGATGTGACCACGGGGACACAGCCCCAGCAGAGGCTACACACACAGATTACCCTCAGATCTAGTGTGTGTTGAAAAAGTGTTGCTCAGTCCTGTCTGGTTCAACCACCAGGCCCCTCTATCCATGGAATTCTCCAGACAAGAATACTGGAGTGGGTAGCCTTTCCCTTCTCCGGGGGATCTTCCCCACCCAGGGATAGAACCTGGGTCTCCTGAATTGCAGGCAGATTCTTTACCGTCTGACTCACCAGGGAAGCCTCAAATCTAGTGTATCTCTTTTTTCAAAAGTATGTATTTATTTATTTCATTTGGCCACTCTGGGTCTTAATTGCGGAACTCAGGACCTTTGATCTTAGTTGCAGCATGTGGTATCTAGTTCCCTGACCAGGGATTGAACCCTGGGCCTCTGGCATTGAAAGCTCAGCGTCTTAGCCACTGGACCTCTAGGCAAGTCCCTAATGTATCTCTTTGGTGCCCCACCACTCAGGGCATTCACAACCCCAGGCCTCTGCTCCAGTCTATGTTTCGGGGGTCCCTAATGCACCACACCTATGGCTCCAGCTTCTGAGATGGCTGCTCAGTGATAAGACCTCACTGACACCCTTCCCTCCACCCTCTGTAGAGTTTCCAGAGATTCATGGAAAAGCTACCCACTCCAGTATTCTGGCCAAAGAATTCCATGGACTGTATAGTCCCTGGGGTCACAAAGAGTCAGACACAGCTGAGCGACTTTCACTTTCAAGAGAACAGAGTCCAAGACTCAGCTCTGTGACCTAAACTCCTTGCAAGCTCAGTTTTCTCATCTATAGAATGGAGAGAATAGGAACTCTGATGCTTGCCTCCCAAGGTTGCATAAGGCTCAAATGCCACACTATTGTGTTCAAATGTATGTCAATCTGCAAGCTGTTGTTCTATGTAAAAATGTTTTCTAAACTGTGACTGTCCATAATGAGAAGTTTTCCTCTGATATGGGGAGTGAGAATTCCTTTGTCTCTAACTATCGCGGGTCTACCTGGTTCTCAGTGTCCTAGGGCTTTATCTATCCTGGTCAGCATCACAGCTTTCTCTGACCTCTTTGAACTATGGGATCATGGCAGTGTGGTCTAAACACACAGGTCTAGACTCTACGCCATTGCAAATCTAAAATCCACAATTCCCCTAGGTTTCTGGTGAAATTAGCAAAGCCTAGGTGAATAAACTCCCTCTGATGACTCAACGTTTCAGTGCTTCCCCAAAGGGCACTTCCTGCAACGGGACGGGAGTGTGTAGGTTCCTGTTTCCATTTCTGCTTCCTTGGTGCAGGCTTCCCCAGCATGTATGCAGGGCTGCAGGGTGAGCGATGACCTAATGACTTTGGGCAGGAAGTAATCATCAATCCCATTCAGTCTGCATTCAATTGCTGACCTGAGATTAGTCTTACAAAAACATTAAAAAGATATTTCCAACAATTAAAAGATTCAGAATTTTCTCATTGATAAATTCAGAGAAGCTTGAAAAAATGGGAAGATCTGACAGTTGAGGACCACATTATCCCCCATGGTCACAATTATCTGATAATTGAGGGCCTACCTAGTAAAGTGGATAGGAATATTGGTTGTCAGGGTTCAGATCCCATCCCTGCTCTTTACAGGCAACCACATTCATGAACTTAACCTCTCAAAGTCTTGGTTTCTCATCTTTTAAGACAATGTTAAACTACTAGCAATTATCTTTATGTATCAAAAATGCTTTAAACAGTGGCTAGCACATAACAATCGTCCAATAGATGTCAATGATTCTCCCTCTCCACCCCCTGGCACAAGTAGCTTTACCATTTTCCATACCTTCCCAGCCCCATGAGCATAACTGTTAACTGTTAGTCTAAGAAGTTCAACAAAATGAGTTTGGTACTTGTGGTCCTTCGGGTCACGAGGTGATAACTCATGTCTGCATCCTTTCTTAGCTTGATTGTCCTCATTCCCTGGCAAGCTGTCCCTCCTCCCTCTCTAAGATTTTCCCTCCTCCTGCTGGAGCTCACTTGAAACCCGACAGCAGAGCACGGGACACACAGCTTTGCTGAGGTCCTCCTACTTTCTAGACAGAAGAAATATAGTCCCCCTAATTGCTTCAAGGCATCTCAACCTCTTTCTAATGTTGAGTCTTTCCTGGCCATTTTACTCTTCAGTTCCCCCCCATCACATCCAAGGAGAAACTCTTTTGAGCAATTCAGTTGACAATCAACTGGAAGACATGAATCCATAGGAAAATGAGGAGGTGATTTCCTCCCAGACAGACAGTTGTTTTTAATAAACCAATGTCTGCTGCTAAGCAACCTTGATGCTGCCTCTTCCACAAGTACAGCTAGATAGAATACTCTATTATTACTGTGGATTAAGTTGACACTCTTGTGAGTCAGAGAAGGTACCAGAGAAAGTTTTACTCAGGCTGCAGATGAGTATATAATGCTGCCTAAGAAGCAAAATAAGAGCGGCATGCCTGGGCTGTGTTGTGCAAAGCACAGAATTAGTTTACTCATGCTTGGGGCTTGACACTTGTTTGGGGAGTTAGCTGCAAAGAGCTGGATTGTTCATTCAGGGTTGAGTGGACAGTCATGGTGTGGGAGACAGTCTCTCTGGCTCTCTCAAGACTACTAATTAAGGTTGTGGTTGGATCTTACACCAGACTAAGGGGAACTCCCTGGGCATGAGCAAAGTCTTTGAGGCAGATTAGATGTCGCAACTGTCAGATCCCACAACACAGTCATTATGCCAAGAATATGAGGTGAACTGCAAGCCAGCCAATCAGAGCAACGGGAAAGTGGGACCATTTCCAACTGCTCCCATCTCCTGACTCTGTTTAAAAGAGGTAGGGCCAGGGCAAAGCCAGTCACAAAGTTCCTTTTGCCAAATTTAGCATGCTGGGTGGCTATGCTTCCCATTGCCCAAAGCATGGAAAAATCCCTTGGTGTAATTTCCTAAGCCTCTAAATATATATTTCCTTTAATACCTAAATGTGGTTATTTCAACAAAAACAATCAATTAACCTAAAGAGCAATATTTAGAGGGAAGAATGTTTGGAGTTGAGATGGGAGATTTCCCCCCAAGTGATAGTCACTCAGTGGTGTCTGACTCTTTGGACCTCATGGACTGGAGCCCACCAGGCTCATCTGTCCATGGAATTCTCCAGACAAGAATACTGGAGTGGGATGCCATTTCCTTCTCCACCCCACCCCTCTTTCCCCCCCAAAATTTATCTTTTTTTTATAACTTCTTCATCATCATCTTTTTGATACTGCAAAGAGTGGAACTAAATTTTTCTTTTGCCTCTATTGAAATGAAACTATAGTGAAAGATGAAGAAAGTAGGCTCCCCTGGTGGCTCAGACTGTGAAGAAACTGCCGGCAGTGGAGGAGACCTGGGTTCAATCCCTGGATCGGAAGATCCCCTGGAGAAGGGAGTGGCCACCCACTCCAGTATTCTTGCCTGGAGAATCCCATGAACAGATGAGCCTAGTGGGCTTGCTAAGAGTCCATGGGATCACAAAGAGTTGGATACAACAGCAACTAACACTTTCTTCATTAAGCTGCTGAAGGTAAAACTGCAGGTAACACTACAAGAAGTGTGAGGAACCCCCATGCCCATCTTTTTTTTTTTCCTTTGGTTGTGCTGGGTCTTCGTTGCTGCTCGGGCTTTCTCTAGTTGCTTCAAGCAGGGGCTACTCTCTAGTTGCAGTGCATGGGCTTCTCATTGCAGTGGCTCCTCTTGTTGCAGAGAATGGACTCTAGGTGCTCAGGCTTCAATAGTTGTAGCACGTGGGCTCAGTAGTTGTGGTTTTCTGGCTCTAAACCATGGGCTCAATAGGTGTGGTGCATGGGCTTATTTGTTCCAAGGTATGTGGGATCTTCCTGGATCGGGGATTGAACCTGTGTCTTCTGCATTGGTAGTTGGATTCTTTACCACTGAGCCACTAGAGAAGCCCCCCATGCCTGTCTTTGACCCTTTGTTCTCCCTTTCTTGTTCCTAATCTCTAAATAAAAACACCACCAAGATCTGAGGCTTCTCACACCAAATCTCCCGGAGTCTCTTCCTTACTGCTGTGTCTCCTTCCAAGCTACAGTTTCCTCATGCCTGGACCGACCATGAAATAGCCTCTCAAGTAGAGAAAACTTGAGAGACTTAAAGAGATAACTGCCTGGGAACTCTACCATACTCTCTTTTGTTGCTGTTATTTAGTTGCTAAGTTGTGTCCTACTCTTTGCTACTCCATGGACTGTAGCCCACCAGGCTCCCCTGTCCATGGGATTTCACAGGCCAGAACAGTGGACTGGGTTGCCATTTCCTTCTCCAGGGGATCCTCCCGACCCAGGGATCAAACCCAGGCCTCCCACATTGCAGGCGGATTTGTTACCACTGAGACACCTAGGAAGCCCAGGATTGTATTAGACTGACCAGAAGGTTCTTTTGGATTTTCTATAACATCGTATAGGAAAACCCAAACGAACTTTCTGGGCAACCCAATATAATGACCAGAGCATAACAAGCACTCTGCAAGTATTGGCTGTTACTATTATTCTCCCTTGATGGCACCCGTCATTCTGAGTTGGAGACCATGCATGCTTTGCCCGGGTCTTGGCCTTTATCCCATCTGCCACATTGCAGAGCACGCAGTAAATGCCTGATAAATATTTGTTGAAACAGTAAGACTTTCAGTTACACAACTGGATAAACATGGCCAGGATGGCATGGGGGAGGGGGGAGGGAGGGAGGCGGCTAGAGCTCTCCTCCAATCTCCCAGAGACTGGCCCATGAAGCCAGTGCCAGTGTCTCTGCCTGGAGGAAGGTCTCAGCTTCCATCTACCTTGGCTGTTGTGCTCAGGATTATGTAAGCAACAGGGAGGAATTCCTTTCTAGCTTCAGAACCTGTAACTGAGAGGGCAGACAGGGCTGGTCGTGTGGGCAGGACCACTGTTCACAAGGGGATTCCACATTTTTTCTTAAGATATAGTACAGCCTATGGAATATACATGGGATTTGGGGTCAGACGAACTTGCATTCAAGACTATTTCTTTACCTATGGCCATCAGGTAATTTTAGGTAAGGGCAGAATCTTTGGGGCAAGACTTCCTGGATTTGAATTCTAGCTCCTACACTTCCCCTCTGGGTCTTGGTTTTTCTCATCTGTAAGATGGAAATAATTTCTCCTTCACAGGGTTATTATGAGGACCTAATGAGTTAATAATTGTAAAATTCTTAGAACAGGGCTTGACTTACATTAAGTACAATGTAAAGTGAAGGTGTTAGTTGCTCAGTTGTTTCTGACTTTTTTCGACCCCATGGACTGTCACCTGCCGGGCTCTTCTCTCCATAGGATTTCCCAGACAGGAATACTGGAGTGGGTTGCCATTTCCTTCTCCAGGGGATCTTCCCTACCTGGGGACAGAGGCTGTGTCTCCTACATTGACAGGCAAATTCTTTATCACTGAGCTACCAGGGAAGCCCTAAGTACAATGTAAAGGTATATCTAATCATTCTGAGCCTCATCAGAAAAAAAAAAAAAAAAAATTGGATATATGCAGAACACTTGATTCAGTGCCTAACAAATGGCATACTCCCTGTAACTATTATTAATGTTTTTATTACCATCACTTCCTTTGTAAGTGGAAGATAATTGGGTTAGCCAAAAAGTTCATTTGGGCTTTTCATAAGATGTAATGAAAAAATCTGAATGAACATTTTGGCCAACTCAATGCTTTCTTAGGGTGAACTTAATGGAATAATACAAACTTTCTTCCAATGGATGCT
Organism: Muntiacus reevesi; assembly: GCF_963930625.1. NCBI lineage: Eukaryota > Metazoa > Chordata > Mammalia > Artiodactyla > Cervidae > Muntiacus > Muntiacus reevesi. The sequence goes on from NC_089259.1 coordinate 13,218,624, forward strand.
TTGGGTCTCTACTGATGTTTGGGGGAGAAAAGGAGGTTTTTCTGTGTGATTCTGAGCCAGTCTCTTCCTTGCGCTTTGTCTTCTTTCCCTAATGTTCTGAAAACCTTCCTCATAGACCTAAACATTCAAATGCATATCTATTTCTCTCATAAGCTAACAAAGGAGGAGTGTATTAATCTTCTTGGACTGCTATACAAAGTACCCCATGCTTGGTGGCGTAACACAGTAGAAAGTTATTCTCTTACAGCTCTGGAATCAGAAGTCTGAAACCAAGGTACTGGCAGGGTCATCTCCCTCTGAAAACTCTGGGGGAGAATTCTGTGCCTCTTCCACCTTCTGGTGACTCCAGGCATTCCTTGGCTTGTGGCAGCATCACTCCAGTCTCTGTATTCATCTTCACATGGCCTTCTCCCTCTCTGCATCTCTGTCACAAATCCTCCTCTACCCATCTCTTTTAAGGACACCTGTCATAGGACTTAAGATTCACCCTAAATTCTGGAAGACCTCATCCTGAGATCCTTAACTTAATTATATCTGGAAAGACAGTTTTCTCCAAATAGGTTCACATTCACAGGACTTAGGACATGGATATATCTTTTGGGGCAGCCTTGTAAACCCACTAGAAGAAATAAAAGGGTCCTAATGGGTTCTAACCGTTTCACAGATGGTGCTAGTGGCAAAGAACTCGCCTGCCAATGCAGGAGACATAAGAGACATGGGTTTGATCCCTGGTTGGGAAGATCCCCTAGAGAAGGTCATGGCAACCCACTGCAGTATTCTTGCCTGGAGACTCCCATGGACAGAGCAGCCTGGGGGGCTACAGTCCATGGGCTCACAAAGAGCCAGGCACAAATGAAATGACTGAGAATGCACACATGTCCGTGCAATTGGTTCTAAACAGAATTCATCCCTTAACCTTGCTAGAACCTACATATATCTCCTTTTCCTTTCCCCTGCACACTTGTTCTAGTCTCATCAGGACCTCTTTTATGGGATGTTAACAGACAGAGGGGCAAGCAAGACATCCTGAGCGACTAATCAGCTCCTTCTAGGCTCCACTCTGGCCCTCGTCTGCACCTGCTCCCTACCTCAGCATTCGTGGCAGGCAGTGTGGTGTATACTGGAGCCCATGAAAGCGTACTCCAGTTGGCCCACCCAGTGGCCTTGCCGACATCCAGGAGAGTCAGATGTCACCCTGGGAACTCGCAGTGCCAACTTGCCCCATCTGGCTCTTCCCCAGGGTTGCCTTAGTCACACATCAGGTTTCATAGATGAGGCCAAAGCAGGAGACCCTGGTGAGCTGAAACAAGTAGGAGCAGTGGATCTGGGTCAGAGCAAGAATTATGTTTGCACTTGGACCAAGCATTAGGCTCAGAGAAGGAATCTAGGTCAAAAGCTTGGCAGACTGGTAGGAAACAAGAAGCCTGATACACAAATTAAAACGGAGACTAACTCTTCATCCGCACAGTCCAGTTCTTGGTTCTCCAAAGTCTGATTGAAGTAGGTCTGTTTCACGCGGCGTATCACATATTGTAAGGGGCAAGCATTTGCTTTAATGCCAGGATCTACGGATAAAGGGTTAGGACACAGCACATGGTATGTGCTGTGCTTTGTCACTCAGTCGTGTCCGACTCGTTGTGACCCTATGGACTGTAGCCTGCCAGGCTCCTCTGTCCATGGGGGTTCTCCAGGCAAGAATACTGGAGTGGGTTGCCACGCCCTCCTCCAGGGGAATCTTCCCAACCCAGGGAGCGAACCCAGGTTTCCCACATTGCAGGCAGATTGCACATGATATATATACATAAAATATAAAAAAAAACAAATTGTCATAAAATGTGGTAACTCTATGTGCAAGTGTTATAAGAGGTCCAATTCTGCCTTGCGTTAGGGGTCAGGTCATGATGGGGGCACAGAAGAGGAAATATTTGAGTGGGATCTTGAAGAATTCAGTAAGAAGAGTATGGAACGACAGCCCAGAAAGTACACTGTCTAGATGACCAAGTGGGAGCCTCTTCCTCTCCTCTTTCTTTGTGTTGATCTTATCCAAAGCCTAGACCTTGCATTAAAGGAAACTTTTTTTTTAACACAAGAACTATTCCTTTTTAAAAACAATTAATTAATTAATTTTTATTTAGAGCTCCACTGGGTTTTTATTGCATATGGACTTTATTTGCAGTGAGCAGGGGCTACTCTTCGTTGTGATGCAAGGGCTTTTCATCTCGATGGCTTCTCCTGTTGCAGAGCACAGGCTCTGGGTGCTCGGGCTTTAGTAGTTGTGGTGCTCCAGCTTAGTTACCCCTCTGCAGGTGTGATCTTCCCAGACCAAGGATCAAACCCATGACCTCTGTGTTGGCAGGCAGATTATTAACCACTAGACCACCAGGGGAGCCCCTGCACAAGATCTTTTTCTGATTAGCAATCTAAAGACAGATCTCAAGCATGTTCTCCAAATGCATCATGGCCTAGGGAAACAACCAACCAGAAAAGCCTCCGGTTGTGAGGAGCTGGTTTGGTGGGTAGCAGAGATTCCACAACCACAACAACTTCTGTCCATGCAGTGGTGAACTCTAGGGTGTTTCAATGATGCATCACTATTGAGATTATCAGGTGGCCTGCTTCTATATCTTTCTTTTTTTAACAAAGTTATTTAAGTGTTTTCTTTTTGGCTGCATGGCAGCATCCTAGTTGCAGCATGCAGGATCTAAGTTGTGGAGTGCAGGCTCTTTGCTCTAGTGTGTGTGGGCCTCTCTAGCCGTGTTGCGTGGGCTTGGTAGTTGTGGTACGTGGGGCTTAACTGCTCCCGGCATAGGGGATCTTAGTTCCTCGACCAAAGATCAAACCTGCATCCCCAGAGCTGGAAGGCAGATTCTTCACCACTGGACCACCAGGGAAGCCCATTGGATATCTTATTAATGCTTTTCCCATTAATTTTACCTATAGAATGTGTTGTCTCTCAAACCTCAAGAAGGCATTTCTGATCTCAGTCTCCGACAGAAGGGGAGGAGGCTGTCTCTCATTATTCCCTGTTCCATACTTTTTCAGTATTTAATGAATACCTCTTTGAACTTTCTTGGAGGTCTCTTGTAACCCAACATCTTTATAATTAATTGATATTTTTTAAATTAGAAAATGGGGCATCTTCATGGGGTATTCATTTTATCTCGTTATTATCAGGTCACATTTAAGTAATCTAGCTGTGTAGGTAGGTTTAAATGTTTCCCAGTATTAAAATAAATGTGGATATATCATTAAGCATTTTAAATATACTTGTTAAATGTGTATATATCATATATATCAGTATTGAATATAAAATTCAAATAAATTTTAGAACCTAAATACTGGACCTCAGAATAATGAAAGAGGCCAGACGTGTGAATCCACTTACATGACATTCTGAAAAAGAGAAGATTATAAGCATAAAATTCATTTCAGTGTTTGCCAGGGGCTAGGAGCAGAGGACAGAAATTGCAGTAGTACACAAGGAAATTTGGGGATGATGAAATGTTCTATATCTTGATTTGATGATGGTTACATGACCGTATACACTTGTTAAAATATAATTAGCTATACAATTTAAAAGGATGAATTTTACCTTATGTAAATTACATCTTAATAAACCTGACGTAAAAAAAAAAAAAATCAGGTTACTCCAGGCTTCTGGTGCAGACTAATTCACTGCTGCATCTACTCTTTAAAAAAAAAAAAATTTTATTTATTTATTTGACTGTTTCAGGTCTTAGTTGTGGTACACGGGATATTCCCGTGCCATGTGGTATTTTTTTTTTTATATAGGCAGTTTTATTTTAGATTATATGAGCTTCTGTTATAAGTGTAAACCAACTGAGTCATCACCATACAGCCCTCTTGCATACCCTGGGTTTTACTAGTCTGTTGTGGGTATACCCTGCAAGGCAGTGAAGCAGGAACAAGAGGCTTCCACAGGGCTGGCTGGCAAGAGCCTCCCACCCAAGCCCTGGCCCCTGGGTGTGTGGTTTTAAAGGGACGATCTATGTGGGATCTTTGGTTGTGTCGCACAGACTCTCTGTTTGTGGGTCACAGCTTCGGTAGTTATGGCGCTCGGGCTTAGTTGCCCCCTGGCACGTGGGATCTTTCAAAACCAGGGATTGAACCACTACCCCCTTCACTGGCAGATGGATCCTGAACCACTGAACCACCAGAGAAGTCCCTGTATCTACCTCTTCTTACTTGTTTTTAGGAATACCCGGATAGAAGAGTTTGAATGTTACCCATTTAATGTCCTTTTAAAAGGAGGAGTTTTGAGTATGATTCTGAATGAGATTGACCCCAAGATCTTGAACAAGTTGAACTTGAACAAGCATTTCAGGAGTTACAGGTACAGGGGATCTTCCCAACCCAGGGATTGAACCCAGGTCTCCCACACTATAGGCAGACGCTTTGCCGTCTGAGCCACCAGGGGAGTCCTTACACAATATTTTAGAGATATGTAATCATTTATCCTAGCTTTCCTAAACTTCCTTACTTGTGAAATGTTCACTGGTTGCTCTGCATGAATAAGGCAAGTCTATCCATTTCTAGGGAGTTTCCCAGGTGGTGCTAGTGGTAAAGAACCTGCTAATGCAAAAGACTTAAGAGATGCAGGTTCAATCCCTGGGTCAGGAAGATCCCTTGGAGAGGGGCATGGCAACCCACTCTAGTACTCTTACTTGGAGAATCCCAAGGACAGAGGAGCCTGGAGGGCTGCGGTCCATAGGTCTCCTCTGGGCAGGTTACTCTTTTCTGACTCCATAAGAGTCAGATATGACTAAAGCTACTTAGCATGCATGCAACTGTTTCTAGTAGTGCAAGCTTAGGTGGCTAAAACAACAGAAATACATTTTTTCACAGTTTTGAAAGCTGGAAGACTGAGACCAAGGTGTCAGCAGAGTTGATTTCTTTGGAGCCCTTCCATCTTGGCTTGTAGATGACTGTCTTCTCCTCTTTGTGTCTCCACATTGTCTACCTTCTATGTGTGTCCGTGTTCTGACCTCTTCTTACAAGGACAGCAGTCATATTGTGTTAGGGCCCACTCTAATGACCTCATGTCAACTTGATTAACTCTTTAAAGGGGACTTCTCAGGTGGCTCAATGGTAAAGAATCTGCCGGCCAATGCAGGAGACACAAATTTGATCCTGTCTGGGTTGGGAAGAGTCCCCTGGTGGAGGAAATGGAAACCCACTCCAGTATTCTTGCCTGGGAAAGCCCATGGACAGAGGAGCCTGGCAGGCTACTGTCCATGTGGTCACAAAAGAGTCAGACACAACTTGGCGACTAAGCAACAACTCCTTAAAGACCCTGTCTCCAGACATGGTCACCTTCTCATGGGTTAGGACCCCAACACATGGATCTGGGGGAAACACAACTGAGTAGAGAACAGCATGTTTCCACTCTTCCCCCCCCACCAACCCCCGCACTCTTACTTTCTCCAGCCATAGGACTGCTCCCAAGCTATAACCTCTTCCCTTTATTTTCACCTTGGCTACTCCATGCTCTGGTCAAACATTTTCAAAAGGTAACAGGAAACCCAACATTCTGACACTCTAAAGATGCCCTAACACTCAATGCAGGCCCAGATGGAAAAATATGCCATTTAACAGGTTTTTGTTTGTTTGGGTGTATTCTTACAACTCCTTTCCTCAAAAGGTTACATGAAGGAATTTCCCTGGTGGTCCAGTGGTTAATAATCTGTCTTCCAATGCAGCAGATGTGGGTTTGAGCCCTTGATGGGAACTAAGATCCCACATGCCCCAGGACAGCAAAACCTAGGTGCTGCAACTACTGAGCCCACGTGTTGTAAAAAAAAAAAACGTTATGTGGAGTGGCTTTAAACTCTCAGACTATATCAGGAATGCATCAGACACGTCAAATAGGAAGTACTTCCCAGAGTACACATAGCCTTGCACTTGCCACCACCACACACATAAATGGTAAGAGATGCTTGACTAGCAAATCCACAGTCAGGCAACAACAGTGCAGTTTTGAACCCCAGCTTCTGCAGCGAGTAGGGTTAATTAGTGGTCAGACAACAGTCAGATCCCAAAGTAATTAATTTCTGAGCAGTATAATCATCTCAAGCTGAAAGGCAGGGAGAACTCTTGAAATTCTGGCAGAAGGAGCGTCAGTGCTGGCTGACCTTCTTCAACCACAAGATGATATTCCCAGGCAGCTCTCAGAGAATCAGAAGCAAGTCCAACGGCCTTTGCATGTTCTCACAGAACAGCAAAGGGAAACTTCCATAGCTCAGGTTCTCTTTATAAAAGCAGTGGAGGCAAACCCTGTACTTTATGTTCAACTTCTGAGCAAACAAAATACTGACCGCCTTTTACAATTAATACTATTAGTAGGACTAAGAAGGGATGAGTCTAGCAAGGTTCTGTGCAATACACGAATGAGGATCAGTGAATGACCCAAGATCAGGAAGATAAAATGCAAAGGGGACCTAGACCAGAAAAAAGGCTGAGGAGACTTGCCCTGATGGTGCACTGGTTAAGAATCTATCTGACAATGCAGGGGACATGGGATCGACCCTGGTCCAGGAAGATCCCCTTGCTAAGGGGCAACTAAACCCATGTGCCACAACTACTGAGCCTGTGCTGTAGAGTCCATGCTCTGCAGCAAGAGAAATCACTACAATGAGAAGCCCGCATACCGCAACTAGAGAGTAGTCTCCACTCCCCACAAATAGAGAAAAGTCCATGCTCAGCAATGAAGACTCAGAACGGCCAAAAAGAAAAAAGAAAAAAAAAGGAAGAAAGGAAAAGGGCAGAAACATCCCAGGTTGTAGCATCAAATGTCATAAGGATGGGAACTGAACGGTAATCATGTGGAATCAGCTGCTCTTTATTGAGTGGCTCTTATCGTGCAAGGCTGTGCTGTGTACTCTGCATGACTCAGGGCCTAGAACAGCACTGCCTTTGCCTCTTATGATCCCTTGTTTGCAGATAACGAGCGCAAAGCTCTAACATGCAGAAATTAGAAAGTGAAAGTCGCTTAGTCCTGTCTGACTCTTAGTGACTCTGTGGACTATACAGTTCATGGAATTCTCCAGGCCAGAATACTGGAATGGGTTGCCATTTCCTTCTCCAGAAGATCTCCCCAACCCAGGGATCAAACCCAGGTCTCCCACATTGTAGGCAGATTCTTTACCAGCTGAGCCACAAGGGTAGCCCAAGAATACTGGAGTGGGTAGCCTATCCCTTCTCCAGTAGATCTTCCTGACCCAGGAATTGAACCGGGGTCTCTTGCATTGAAGGCAGATTCTTTAACCAACTGAGCTATCAGGGAATTTAGAACCCAATGCCAAGTCCTCCCTGATGCTAAACCCATTCTCTCCTGCTATCCACCATAATAGCCCCATAGTGTAGTGTTAGTCACTCAGTCGTGTCCATCTCTTTCCAATCCCATGGACTGTCGCCCACCAGGCTCCTCTGTCCATGGGATTCTCCAGGCAAGAACACTGGAGTGGGTTGCCATTTCCTCTTCCAGATAACAGCCCCTTACTCATTGGTAGTTCATGGTATTGAGTAGACAGAACAGATTTTTAGATACACAGAACATAATATTTTTTCCTAAATATAGTTTCAGTTCTTCTCAAGTGGTTGTTTCAATTCTCCTTATAAAGTTTAAAGAAACCATATTCCAGTAAGTTCTGCTAAGAAGGTGATGCTTCAAATAGGGGAAAACAGATAGATTTTTGCCTTCAAGGTCCTGATGTCCAGAGAGGACTAACTTATTAAAGAGTGTAGCTACATTATTGAAAGCGGTAGCGTTTGCCCCTTTCTGCTCATTCACAGCAGTTGGGAAGGTGTGATTCCTCCACGGAGGAAGTCACTGTTCAGTGGGAGACAGGACAGACTGGACAAGAAGTACATGGTATACATGATTACAATGTCTGCAGAATGATGAACAGGGGGCTATAATTCTTGGTACAAATTGGCAAAGTCAGTTGGAGTAACAGAAGCATCTGGAAGGGAAAATATCTGATGAAGGAAAGTATAGAAGAAGGAGCAATGGGCGATGGCAGTAGTTGTGTTTTTGTTTGTTTGTTTGTTTTGTTTTTCTTTTTTAATGTGTTGGCCGTGCCATGGAACATGTGAGATCTTAGTTCCCTGACCAGGAATCGAACAAGCACCGCCTGCAGTGGAAGCACAGAGTCTTAACCGCTGGACCACCGGGAAAGTCGCCGTAGTGGGGGCTTTAAGTGCTATTTGGCCCAAACACATAAGGGAGCACCTGAGCAAGGATGGGAAGAGCTGGGAAGGCTTCACTCCCTGGGTTGGAGTCTGAAACTTTCAGCCACACCTGCTTTTGAGTTTCCACAGGCTGTGACTCAAACCTGGTGTTTTCTTGGGTGGGGAAGGGGTAGGACAAATGATTAGGTCAGCAGGGAAAAGGGGATGACTGGCAACCATTATTCTGCAACCCTGGAGAAGGGATCCTGCCTCCCTGGCCCAACTTCTGATCTGACTCATGCCACGGCTGTCGTGATGCCTCTGACTCACCAAGGCTAGAAGCCCGAGAACCAATGCTGACACCTTCGACTCCCTCAGGCATCATATCTAGCCCCAACACGGAGGGATCTTACCCTGAGACTATTTTTAGAACCCATTCCCTAGCTCCACCCCTTGCTATGGGCCAGGCCCTCGTCCTCCTAAACTGGTCTTCCTGTCTCCAGCCTACTTACTGGAGTCCATTCACTGAACTCCCACCTGTGAGATCTTTCTGAGAAAGAAACCAATGCTGGCACTCCCCTGTTTCCTATTGCCATGACTGTGGTTCTCAACTGGAGGTTCCTCTGGGCTCCACAGACCCAGGAGCAAAATCACACATGCATGACACATGGCGTAGGCCGTCAGTGACGAGCAAGTGATGCACTCCCACACTTTCTACCCTCCCCTGTGGTTAGATTGGGGCATGTGACTTGTTGTTTAGTCGCTAAGTGATGTCTGACTCTGCAGTGGTTCCATGGCCTGTAGCCAGCCAGGCTGCTCAGTCCACGGGATTTCCCAGGCAATAATTCTAGAGTGCGTTGCCATGTCCTTTGATGGGAGATCTTCTCAACCCAGAATCAAACCTGGGTCTCCTGCATTGTCGGGTGGTTTCTTTACCACTAAGCCACCAAGAAACCCAGAATACTAAAGCCATGTCTTGGCATGTGACTAGTGTTATCCAATGAATTGTGAGCGCAAATGACAAGGTCACCTACAGGCTGAGACAGGATGCCTCCTCTGTGCTCTCTCTTCCCCTGATGCAGGGACCTTGGAAGATAATGTTCTCAGTGGTTTACTGTTACGTGAAGGGAGGCTATTGTATAGTGTAGACATGGTTTTTACATGCACTGGACCTCACTTGAGTAGAATAACCTCTGTCTTAAAACAATGAGATTTGGTGGGCTTATCTAAGGCAGCAGCTAATGTTCTATATTTGACCAACACATCCCATCATATGGCTCTCTGCATAGGAAAGTGCCTTTTCTCCTGAATGGTATTTTATCAACTCAGTTTTTGTTTTCTGTTTTTCTTTTTAGATTCTTTTTTGACGTGGACCATTTTTAAAGTTGTTATTGGATTTGTTACAGCATTGCTTCTATTTTATGTTTTGGTTTTTGGCCCAGAGGCATGTGGGATTTTAGCTGCCTGACCAGGGATCAAACCCACACCCTTGCCTTGGTAGGCGAAGTTTTAAGCACTGGATGGCCAGGGAAGTCCCTTTATCTCATGCTTATCTGCTGGATGTCATGGAGGTTAGATGACTTTTTTTGAAATAGGAAACAAATTATTTACTTTCTAGCAGAGTTAGAAATAGAGGAAGAAATAGAGGAAAACAATAGAATGGAAAAGACTAGAGATCACTTCAAGAAAATTAGAGACACCAAGGGAATATTTCATGCAAAGATGGGCTCAATAAAAGACAGAAATGGTATGGACCTAACAGAAGCAGAAGATATTAAGAAGAGGTGGCAAGAATACACAGAAGAACTATACAAAAAAGATCTTCATGACCCAGACAATCACAATGGTGTGATCACTCACCTAGAGCCAGACATCCTGGAATGCGAAGTCAATTGGGCCTTAGGAAGCATCACTATGAACAAAACTAGTGGAGGTGATAGAATTCCAGTTGAGCTATTTCAAATCCTGAAAGATGATGCTGTGAAAGTGCTGCACTCAATATGCCAGCAAATTTGGAAAACTCAGCAGCGGCCACAGGACTGTTTTCATTCCAATTCCAGAGAAAGGCAATGCCAAAGAGTGTTCAAACTACCACACATTTGCACTCATCTCAGTTCAGTTCAGTTCAGTCACTCAGTCGTGTCCAATTCTTTGTGACCCCATGGATTGCAGTACTCCAGGCTTCCCTGTCCATCACCAACTCCCGGAGTTTACTCAAACTCACATCCATAGAGTCAGTGATGCGATCCAACCATCTCATCCTCTGTCATCTCCTTCTCCTCTCGCCTTCAATCTTTCCCAGCATCAGGGTTTTTTCCGATGAGTCAGTTCTTCGCATCAGGTGGCCAAAGTATTGGAATTTCAGCTTCAGCATCAGTCCTTCCATTGAATATTCAGGACTGATTTCCTTTAGGATGGACTGGTTGGATCTCCCTGCAGTCCAAGGGACTCTCAAAGGTCTTCTCCAACACCACAGTTCAAAAGCACCAATTCTTCGGCTTTCAGCTTTCTTCACAGTCCAACTCTCACAACTATACATGACTACTGGAAAAAGCCATAGCTTTGATTAGATAGACCTTTGTCGGCAAAGTAATTTCTCTGCTTTTTAATATGCTGTCTTGGTTGGTCGTAGCTTTTCTTCCAAGGAGCAAGTGTCTTTTAATTTCATGGCACTCATCTCACACACTAGCAAAGTAATGATCAAAATTCTCCAAGGAAGGCTTCAACAGTATGTAAACTGTGAACTTCCAGATGTTCAAGCTGGATTTAGAAAAGACAGAGACAGCAGAGATCCAACTGCCAACATCTGTTGGGTCATTGAAAAAGCAAGAGAGTTCCAGAAAAACGTTACTTCTGCTTTATTGACTACGCCAAAGCCTTGACCATGTTGATAACAACAAACTGTGGAAAATTCTTCAAAAGATGGGAATACCAGACCACCTGACCTGCCTCCTGAGAAATCTGTATGCAAGTCAAGAAGCAACAGTTAGAATTGGACACAGAACAGACTGGTTCCAAATTGGGAAAGGAGTACATCAAGGCTGTATATTGTCACCCTGTTTATTTAGCGTATATGCAGAGTACATCATGCAAAATGCCAGGCTGGATGAAGCACAAGCTGGAATCAAGATTTCTGGGAGAAATATCTATAAGCTCAGATATGTAGATGATACCATCCTTATGGCAGAAAGCGAAGAAGAACTAAAGAGCCTCTTGATGAAAGTGAAGGAGGAGAGTGAAAAAGTTGGCTTAAAACTCAACATTCAGAAAACTAAGATCATGGCATACGGTTCCCATCACTTCATGGCAAATAGATGGGGAAACAATGGAAACAGTGAGAAACTATTTTCTTGGGCTCCAAAATCACTGCACATGGTGACTGCAGCCATGAAATTAAAAGATGCTTGCTCTTTGGAAGAAAAATTATGACCAACCTAGACAGCATATTAAAAAGCAGAGACATTACTTTGCCAACAAAGGTCCATCTAGTCAAAGCTATGGTTTTTCCAGTAGTCATGTATGGATGTGAGCGTTGGATCATAAAGAAAGTTGAGCACCGAAGAACTGATGCTTTTGAACTGTGATGTTGGAGAAAACTCTGAGAGTCTCTTGGACTGCAAGGAGATACAAGTCCATCCTAAAGGAAATCAGTCCTGAATATTCATTGGAAGGACTGATGTTGAAGCTGAAACTTCAATACTTTGACCACCTGATGTGAAGAACTGACTCATTGGAAAAGACCCAATGCTGGGAAAGATTGAAAGTGGGAGGAGAAGGGGATGACAGAGGATGAGATGGTTGGATGGCATCACTGACTCAATGGACATGAGTTTGAGTAAGCTCCAGGAGTTGGTGACAGACAGGGAAGCCTGGCGCGATACAGTTCATAGCGTTGCAGAGTTGAGTTGGACATGACTGAATGACTGAACTGAACTGAATTGTAGGATTGGGGAAGTTCTGAAAAGAAATCTATAAAGTTATGATCCACTGGAAAGGAAGTATAAAAAAGTTCTTAAGAGTGAATATCAGGGACCGCTGGCCTACAGAATAAACTCCAAACATGAAACTCATGTTAAAGCAGAGAAGACATGAAAGCCTTTGTGATTTTGCTAGCAGTGGCTTCTTTTTGCCCTGTGTTTCAATTGGCTTGGAGCTAATTATTTCCCAATTGCGCATTGCCCTTCCACGTGACCTTGCCCTTGAAAATACTAGTCTGTCATCTTCAGCCTGTTCAACTGTGCCTCATCCTTCAAGACCCAGCTAAATTTTCACCGTCTGCACTGAGCTTTCAGATCACTCAGCCACGACTTCAGTCATAGCATCTCGTTCATAATATTGGGGATTTATCTATGCATGTCTGTCTCTTCACTAAAACACGAACTTCTCCTGCACAAGTTGTGGTTCTTTTTCATCTCTGTATCACTGAACCCTTAGAATAGTGCCTAGCACACAAGATGTATTCACCAACAACTTTGGGCTACCCTTCTAGACACTTCCAGTGAGTTGGCTACATGTGACAATGAATGGACAACATCATTTTATGAAACTTCACATTTTTTTTACTAATTGAAGGTTTGGGCTCCATCCCGTAAGCCCATTGGCAACATTTTTCCAACAACATTTGCTCACTTCATCTCTCTGTGTCACAGTTTGTTAATCCTCAAAATATTTCAAACTTTGTCATTATTGTAATATTTTACGGCGATCTGTGATTGGTGATCTCTGATGTTAACTACTTTGCCTCAGCACAGGCTCAGATGATGGTTAGCAATTTTTAACAAAAAAGTATTTTTACTTTTTTTACATGTAATTAATACATGTACATTTTTTACACGTAATTAATGCATGTACATTGCTTTATAGACAGACTGCTCTTGCACACTTAACAGACTACTGTATAGCATAGACATAACTTTTATATGCACTGGGAAGCCAAAAAATTCATGTGACTTGTTTCACTGCAATATTTGCTTTTATTGCGGTTGTCTGGAACTGAACCTGTGATATCTTTGAGGTCAGCCTGTAGTGAAATTGTCTAGACCATCACTCATAAAATACATCTACAGTTAAGAATAATCAGTGTTTCAGCATCGAGTTCTTGGCACATATTCAAGGGCTATAAGCCCTAAATTATATATGACAGGGTGTAAATTACCAATCAAACACCTTCCACAATGGAGGACAAACATACTGAAACCTGAGTTTGGTAGAAACTAACAAAACTACTCATGTTACTTGTTCATCTCTCCTTTACGTGGAAACCAGCACCTTTTCTGTATGTTCTATGTACATTTCAGCTCCTCCCCTCGGATAGTCAGGAGTACAGTTTCTTTAAAAAAAAAAATTAGGGTATTTGATAGTCTGATATATGGTTGTGTAATGCAGACCCAGACACTACCGGTCCCTTGCCTGCAGCCTCAGCAGACAACCTCAAGGTCCACAAGTTCCCAACCATGAGAATGGAGCCCCCCTCACATCTTCCCAAGAGCTTCTGCTAGTCAATTGAAGCTGGCACTTGAAATGAATGATTCATATCCTAGGTTTTAGTTGTATAAATCCAGGACCCCAATGCATTCTTGCGTGCTCAATTGTGTCTGACTTTTTGCAACCCATGAACTGTAACCCACCAGGCATCTCTGTCCGTGTGATTCTCCAGGCAAGAAGACTGGAGTGGGTGAAAGTGAAAGTGAAGTCTCTCAGTCATGTCCGACTCTTTGCGACCCCTTGGACTGTACCTACCATAGACTGTACCCTACCATAGACTGTAGCCTACAGACTTCTCCATCCATGGGATTTTCCAGGCAAGAGTACCGGAGTGGCTTGCCATTTCCTTCTCCAGGAGATCTTCCCAACCCAGGGATCAAACCCAGGTCTCCCGCATTGCAGGCAGACGCTTTACCCTCTGAGCCACCAGGGAAGCCAGTGGAGTGGATAACCATTCCATTTTCCAGGGGCTCTTCCTGACCCAGGGACCGGAACCCAGGTTTCCTGCCTTGCAGGCAGATTGTTTACCATCTGAGCCACCAAGGAAGCCCACCCCAGTGCATAAACTATCCTATATCTTATATTTCCCTCTGGGTCATTTATTTCTGCCTGTTTTGTAGGATTTGTGTTCTTTATCTCTCTCTTTTTTTCCTAAAGGTACAAAGCAAAATATAAAATTCAGCCATTACTTCTCAGTGAACTGAGCATTAAACCACTACATTTTCAGTGCCTCCATGGCCTGGTATCTCTCCCTCTTGTCTTTTCCTGTTAAACAAAGGCAAGGGCCGCAGTCCCCTTAAGCGGCTTCCTCCGTAGGATTGTGCAGGACGCAATGCTTGGGTGAGTCGCTAGGTGGCATCTCCCGGAGGCGCTCGGCGAACTCTCCCAGAAAGCGCTTTTTGAGAGCCCTCCACCGTTCTCCACGTTGGCTGCTGCTGTCTGGTGGGCGGGTTGGAGTTAATCCATTGCCATCTGTCTTTATTTTGCTAACTTACTCAGTCGGACGCCACACAATTGAGTTCTGCAAATGTCGGCTCTCCAGCACGGCAATTACGAAGTCTTTCTAAACAATATCACTGCACAGCATTCTTCCTGCTGCCTTGAAGCATTCAGGCTCGTTTTGACTGGCTTGGCTTGTAGGGCTCTTCATCTTCAAAGATGAAGAAAGACTGGTCCGAACTCAAAGCCACAACAAGGCATGGCTTCTCTTTCCACGCTGAGAACGTGCCAATCCGCATGTTCCTATTACATAAAAACCCCAGGCAGCGCAGCTGAGGACGTGGGCTTGTCCACGCAGCCCACAGCGGCGCCACCACCTCCTTGGTGAGACAGGCGCTCAGAGTGCATTTTGGGGTGTTTTTCATGTTCTTTCAATATTTGAGGGGCTGATAGGAGGGGTGAGGAGTGAAGCATGCAGCAGTAAGCCGGGAGGCAGAAAGAGAAGATAAGAGGAGGGAGGGAGAGTGAGCTGATATTTGAATGGCGTTCTTCCATGACTGTTCCAAAAGGATGAACTGATACTCTCAGTGGCACAGGAATGGTACTTGTCCTTCCATAGATTACTCATTCATTCATAATGTATTAAAGACCTACTCTCTGTGTCAGGCACTGTGCTAGGTGTTCCAGATACAGATGCGATCAGCTCCCCAAGTCACTGCCCTCTTGGGGCTTATAGTTTGCAGGGAGATAGATACTCACCCAGTAAACAAGAGATCGAGTTGAAAGAGAAAGTTGAGGTGTTGTACACACATGTGATGGGGTCCCACACTTAGTTCGGAGGTCAGAGTCATCTCAAGTAGATGAAGATGAAGAGGGCTTTAGGACTTCCTGGAGGTCCAGTGGTTAAGGCTTCATGCTTCTAATGTAGGGGGCATGGGTTTTGATCCCTGGTTGGGAAATGAAGATCCCATGTGCTACACACAGCATGGCCAAAAAATAAAATAGTTTTAAAAAATGATGAAGAAGGTTTCAGAATATTCTTCTTTCTATGGGCTTTTCCTGGTGGCTCAGATGGTACAGAATCCGGCTGCAATGCAGACCTGGGTTCAATCCCTGGGTTGGGAAGATCCCCTGGAGAAGGGAAAGGCTACTCACTCCCGTATTCTGGCCTGGAAAATTCCATGGACAGTGGAGCCTGGTGGGCTACAGTCCATGGGGTTGCATGGACTACTTTCTATACTCCCATACGCTAAGTATTCTGCTTAGCAATTCAACTAGTAGGTCCTGGATTGGTATTTGGTGACCACTGGGCAAGTTTTGACTGCCCATGACGTGAGGAAGGTCCAGCAGAATGAGGCACAGCGAGAACCCAGCCCAGGCCCTGAAAAAGAGGCAAGAGCTTCGTTTACATAAGCAGAGATTTTGGCTTTCCCTACCCTGTTCACCAACCTCTGGATGTAGCTTGTTTTTCCTTACAAACTAGTTCCTCCTTAACCACTTGCTTTTGCCCTGTTTCTCCACCAAAATTGTATTAATGTCTTCTTCCACCTTCTATCTTTAGTGAAGTCCAGTTTGTTCAAAGTTTTAAAGTCCTGATCAACCAAAAGCAAATTAAACATTAACTCTGTTAGTTTACCCTGCTATCTTAGGGTAGTTCTTCAGATTTTATTCACAATCTAAGTTTTAGAAAATATGAGGCAAAGAGGAGGCAAGAAAAAACAGGAAATCTCCTACCATGTTTGTCTTCTCCATGTATTACTGTACTATCAGGAGAAAGTACTGTTTTATTCCACTGGACAAAGTTTCAGCTATAAATAGAGCAAAGGGAATCCATGTCTGGACTCACTGGCATACAATTCAAGCAAAAGTAGGCCTACTAATCTGTTGTTTTTAGGAACTGCACGTTTCCTGAGTTTTGTTTTAGGTACTGGAATAGATTGGACTTCTGGCAGAGTTTAGTGTGGCCCTCACTGCTTACCAGTGCATTTGTGAATGACCCAGTATCATAGGACTTTATCTTGACAACCATACTTGTTTGTCATTAAATATTTGAGGTCTGAGTCTTTTAAGGTCATCTCCTGGGAGAATGACACCAGCAGGTAGTTTGCAGACCAATCGCAGCTGCAACAGTGACACAGGAAGACTCTGTTTTGCTTCGTCTCAGCTTTACTGAATTCCTCCTGAAGGCTCACCCCAGGTTGACAGGCAGCTGCCCTTCATGACGGCAGGGTTTTCCTGCTGGAATCATAACCATCAGAAGGCTTGGGGGTTGGCGGGGTGGTCCTGGGAGAACGGTGTGGTCTGCGGAGTGGCCCCCAGTAGCACCCCGCGCCCTCCTGCTCCCCACCACTGGGATCTGTGTGACCTGCGGACCTGGTGTGGTGGGGGATACAGAGGGCAACAGGGACCTAGAGGGAAGAAGAAATGTTTTTGAAATTGTGGGCAGCCACCGGAGAGCCAGCTCGGAGTGGCCACAACCGTTACCATAGAAACCTCTGAGGAGGATGCTGAAGACCACTAAAAACAGCCCCTGAGGTGTTCTTCCTTTATTGACCCTTCGTTACAGACCACATAATTGGCCTAATTCCTAACTTGCCCTTCCTCAGCTTATGTGACATGAACCCTGTTGTTCCTGCTCCTTTTACCCGGAGTGACCTCTGTCGGCCTCCTTTGCAGACTCTCGTTTTATTCATAACCTTGGTCATAAAAGCCTTGGTCTTAGAACCCCTGCCTTCTTTCTCCTCTCTTTTCTGAGATGTCCCTCCATTTTCTTGGTCTAGCTGCAAGTTGTCTAGAGAAGAGACATTTGGAATTCAGCCAGGGCAGAAAGAAGTGAATGAATGTTGATGTGTCTAGTCTTGCTATGGCCTCACAGACCCTGGTGCTGGGTGTAGACGGTGCCTCAGTCAGTCCTTTATTGACCCCTCGTTACAGACCACATAATGGGCCTAATTCCTAACTTGCCCTTCCTCAGCTTATGTGACATGAACCCTGTTGTTTCTGCTCCTTTTACCTGGGCTTCCCTGGTGGCTTAGCTGGTAAAGAATCTAACTGCAACGTGGGAGACCTGGGTTCAATCCCTGGGTTGGGAAGATTCCCTGGAGAAGGGAGAGTCTACCCTCGCCAGTATTCTGGCCTGGAGAAGTATAATTCATGGGGTCGCAAAGGGTCAGACACGACTGAGCTACTTTCACTTCACTTCGCTTCAGTCAATCCTACAGTAACTCTGCAAGAGAGGAGTGTCATTACCCTTGGTGCTTTTGTCCATTTGTTCCTATTGTCTTAAGTTCTTTTTCTTCCTGCCACTTCTCATTTTCCAAATTTCTACTCCTTTTCAAAACCCAGTTCAATTACCGTTTCTTCCATGGCATCTCTTAACTCCCCAGGCATCATTCATCTCTTTGTCTGAATTCCATGATCCTAACATCATCCTTCTATTAGATCGGTTATCACATTACACAACACAAGACAGTTTGCAAATTTCCCTACCCACCCCCACCCCCCAACGCTGTCTTTGGGTGCTAGAGGACAAGATGGGATCTTATCTGTCTCATATCCTAATATCACGGTGCCGAACACGTAGGCAGGTGCTTAAGAAATATTCACTTATCAACAGCCAGCTAGGCTTCATTAGCGCTGTGTATCATCTCAAGCAACCCTCACAATAACTATGAGGTAGGTCATTATCCTCCCTTCACAGATGAGGAGAGTGAAGTTTAGAGAAGTTGAATAAATTGCTGAGATTCATGCAGGCTTTCCTGGTGGTTCAGTTGGTAAAGAATATGCCTGCAATGCAGAAGAACCAGGTTTGATCCCTGGATTGGGAAGATCCCTTGGAGAAGGAAATGGCAAAACCCACTCTAGTGTTCTTGCCTGGAGAATCCCATGGACAGAGGAGCCTAGCAGGCTAGAGTCCATGGGGTCATAAGAGTCGGCCACAACTGAGTGACTAATCCATCACCACATGCAGGCAGAATCCAGATATGAACCAGCATGCACTGAATCCAGGGTCCATACCCTGCTGTGAGGTCACCCTGACTGTGGTGAAATCTGCAGCTGTCACCTGACCAAGGAGAGAGTGGCGTGCTTAGCAAGGGCAAGGACACAACCCAGTGCTAAATGAAGTTTGCGTGAGCTTATGAATTAATGAACAAAGGCACAAATGAATGAGTCTGTGCCAAGAAGTCTTTCATTTGGTCCAGCCTAATTCCTGCTCATCCAATGTACCCCTCCCCCATTGCTCAGCCCTGTCTTCCAGTAAAGGGACCTTTAGCTCCTCCCTCCCTGGTCACTAGCTGACTACCTTCAACACCTTCTAGGTGAGTCCCTCAGCCCACAACCTTTCCCCCAACCCCAGACTTTCTACACACAACTTCTGAAAATTCATTCTCAAGCCTTGTTGGACTCGCTCTCAAGGATTGATTTCAGCTTCTGACTCATTGTTAAATAAAACCAAGGTCCTCAAGGCTGGCTATAAGAATCTTTTCCCTATATATATCCATAATTTAAAAAAAAATCAAACTACATTTTATTTTATTGAAGTATAGTTGATTTACAACACCCATCATTATAGACCAAGCAGTTTTATTTATGGCCCCTGGTCCATGATGCGCCTGCTTTGCGTCCAGATCTTTACCTTACCATTCTTCTGTGCTTGGAACACCTGTTGTAAATCAGGAACTGAGCTGGGTTCTGGGAATTCAGAGATTAAAGCTTCAGTCTTTAATCTCTGGTGGAGATTAAATCTCAGCAGAGAGACGGTGGAGAGAGCAATTACAAGGCACTATAATTGTGGGAGGCCATTCAGAGGAAAGCCCGGTTGCTATGGAAGCACTTAGAACATCCTCCCCCCCCCCCCCCATGTCAGCTGTAATCGCATCTCTGAGCTCCCTCAAGGCTGCAGTTACCTCTCCCAGGACACTTCCCGTGGCTGCCCCATCACCTGGTCCCCCCAGGCCCTCCTCCTCACACTTGCTATCAGACCAGTTTACTTTTATCTGTCCTTTTTGATTCACTCATCTTCAAAAAAGATGATTTATTTCTTTGAACTTTGCCTCCTTGACTAGTGAACTATAATGAGAGAGGCGAGGACAAAAGAAGGCAAACCACAGGAAGGGTTGTTGCCTCCTTGGGGAGAATGTTTCCCAGGGATGAAGAACCATGTGAGTGAAAGGCATGGATGGCTTTTGCTGGACTCACCCCAATCATCCCCTTTGGTGGTAAGCGATGTGCCCGGAAGTGAAAGGGTCAGATGCAACTCAACCCTGACCTCCTAAGCTTCCAACAGATTTGCAGGGAACCCCCTCAAACAGCAGCTCACAGGTGACAGGCTGCTGTTTCCATACAGATGGCCTATGGAGGCTGTAAGACATCGACTTGGAATGCTCAGAGAGACTGGAGGGGCAAGGACTGAAGGAAGTCCCATGGGGGACACAGCTGAATGAACAAAATTTGATCCTAAAAGCCTGACGATTTCAATAGTGTCCAAAGCTAACGAAGACAGGGAGCTTTCACACATACCCCAGTTGTAGCTCTATAAAGATTTAGCACTGATCAACCAAAGGGAACCAGGCTTACCAAGAAACGATCCCAGGAAAAAGACAGAACAGCCAGCAAAGCTAATCCTGGCCTGGCTGGTCCCACAAGCTTCCCCACCATTCTGCCAGGAAAACCCTGTCATTCCAGACCCTGGGTCTGGAACAGTTGGTTGACATGGAAACAGGTCAACAAAATTTATGGTTCAGCTTTATTGCTCTCAGGTCTCACTGTGTTCTTCTCTGGCTCCAAGCCCCTTTGACTCCAGCCTTCCAAAATCACACTTCTCCACTTCAATCACCTGTCCTTTGAACCAACCAGTCAGTAGGCTGAGAAGGTCTCTACCTCCCTGTCCCGAGGAGTGGGTGTGGGAGTTGGGCCGTGAATGGACACCTTGCCCAGCTCTGTCATCCTAGGGGCTCAAAGACATCAGATGTGGGAGCCTGGCAAAGCTCCCCTTCCACAGGAGATTTCATTGGATGTCCCCCTGGCTGAGGGAGAGGCAGAGAGAAGAGAACCATGAAAGGAAAAGAACACACCACAAGGCACTGAACTCAACAGAGCTTTGAAGCAAAGATGCAGCGATTTGATAAAAATCCAGAAATCTAAATGCTGGGCTGTGCTTACGAAGTCTGCCTGTATGTAGACTTAATCAAACAGATTTCCCCATCTCCCTGACAACCAGGATACAAGCACATTTTACCTGCATTATCTACTCTCTTTACTGAAGCCAAGGCATAATTAGTGGAGGAAAAAAAAACAAACAAACATAGGTCCTGGGTGAGAGTTCACATCTCTTAGACGGTGTTTATCTCTCATCCCTCTGTCCGGGAGTTCTCCTGTACACTCATTAACATCTCTCCTGTCGGATTGATCAGCCATGCCTTCTGCTTGCTGGTGGAAAGCTAATATAACTTTGCCTCTCCCTGTCAGTCAATATTATTTAAGGGACAGATAAGAAAATTTGCTTGGAAGGTTGTTCTAGAAAGTTCTATGTATAGACACACACCTAGGTGGCCATAGACACTAACTATAAATAGCCTCCATTGCGTGGGAGGGGTCAAGTCATGTTGTCGCCATCCTGCATGAGGAGGAGAAGACGTCCTCATCATGAGGGACCCCCAAACACAGGCGTGTTTGCTCTCTTGGCATGCAAGACACATCACGTAAGCCAGTTCCAGGGTACTTGATGTGAACCGAACCCAGGGATTTACTGAATAAACTGGACCATGTCAAGGAAATGGGTGGCAACAGCCTGTAAATGCTTCAGAATTCCAGGGGCACATTCTCATAAGAGAAACAGCAACCAAGATAAAAAGTCAGCCTAGGGATGATGGAATCTCAGACCTCAAATCTGGAATGCTCCGTTCCCCACGACTGTCCTTACCACCACAGTCCCAAGGCCAGCGGGGAGGACAGTCAGGATGGTAGGACAATGTCCTGACTTCCTCTCGGTTGGACATAAAGGGCCCACAAAGTTGCATTTAGAGCAAATCATCACCCTGAGCACAGCACATGCTCATATACCTGGGCTTTATGCACCCAGCTGGAATCTTCTCTGGGTGGAGGGGGCAGGGAACGGAACCCAGGGGGCAGAGAGGAAAGGAATAAATGTGAGTGGAGGGGCCCAGTATTCCAAACAAGTATCTGGCAAACAGGGCTTCCCTGGTGGTTCAGTGGTAAAGCATCTGCCTGCTAATGCAGGAGACACAGGTTCAATCCCTGGGTCAGGAAAATCCCCTGCAGAAGGAAATGGCAGCCCGCTCCAGTACTCTTGCCTGGAAAACCCTGTGAACAGGGGAACCTGGTGGGCTACAGTCCGTGGGGTTGCAAAGGAGTTGGACATGGCTGAGTAACTAAAACAACACCAGCAACAAATCTGGCAAACACAATGACACGATGAACGTGGATTTCTTTCCCCACTTCTCTCCCTAGACCAGGCCATTTCAGGATAAGTGGGGAATCTGTGCGAAGAAGGGGAGGGCCGTGTGAATGAACACGCGTGAGTGAACATGGGGTGCGTGCACAGCCTCACGTAGATTCATATCCGAGTGCTAGTGCCTCCGGGCATGCATGTGGAGACTCATGTGCTGCTGCAAACCGTACAAGCACTACACATGTCAGCCTAACCACAGAGCAGTTGCCAAACCCAACTCTGAAGGGAAAAGCCATTCTTTTCCAAGACTCGACAAGTGCCCTGTTCTCATTCCAGTTCACCCTCTGGGAACCACTAAGCATTGCTGGGGGAAAGGAGAAGCATGAAGTAACAAG
This sequence comes from Muntiacus reevesi, assembly GCF_963930625.1. NCBI lineage: Eukaryota > Metazoa > Chordata > Mammalia > Artiodactyla > Cervidae > Muntiacus > Muntiacus reevesi. The sequence goes on from NC_089259.1 coordinate 13,241,043, forward strand.
AGGGAATGAAACCAAGGAGGAGATCTACCAATTATCAGAAGCAACATCGTGATGGGAAGGTCACTCAGTGTGGGAAAAAATAGGGCCCATTAGGGACGAGTTGAAACTAGATCCCTGTCAGAACGGAAGGCCCTCTCAGAAAGTGTTTTGGGGGCTTATACTGAGAAGCAGGACGGGGTGATGGAGGGGCTGTCTGTGTGCCCTGCCTCCAGCCCTACTGGGGCAGCTTCAAGTGCGGGGCAGGTAGATTCATTCATTGATGGATGTGTTTCTTGGAAAGGTTAGCAGATTTACAGCGACTGATTACACAGTCATAGCTGGTCTGGGCAGATTTCAGTGCAGTTACCAGAATCCTATACTCCTAGTTCATATAACAAACATTTTCTACCTCCTTAATGAGAAGAGCTAATGTTTATTGAAAATCAAGTGCTTTTCTGAACTCTTCGTATCTATTAGCTGAATCTGCAGAAGATCCCTACAGAGTGGATGCCACTGTTGCCCTTTCCATTTTACAGAAAAGGAAATTGAGGCATGATGAGCTTAAGTGACTTCCCCAAAGACTCTCAATATATGAAGAGCCAGGATTTGAACATAAGAAGCTTTACTCCAAATAACCTGTTGCCTTCCTGCATTGTTTTGGCACAACGCACTGCACGAGGCATCTGAAAGAGGCGCAGTTCTTACCTTAAAGGACTTTATGGCCTGGGGGAGAGAGACAAGGACATCGCCTTCTGACTTAAGCAAAGTTTGTCACTTGGAAAACATCAGTTTCTTTTGGTAACTACTGGTAACTTCTTCCAGCTAAAGAGAATATGGGGAATTATAAATCCCCTCTCCCACAACCTCAAAAATGTTGGACTGAGCCCCGCCAGACAAACAGGCACATACTGACAAGCAAGTGCAAAAAAGGAGTTCTACTTACTCAGTGAGCATTGGGCATGTGAGGCTGGCACTGGGGAGAACATAGAGAGGTTCTTAGACAGCACTGAACAGTTCTGGGTCAGATCAGGAAACAGGGTCCCCCGGGAAGGGAAGGACAGAGGACCAAGGGGCGGATGGCAGGTCTACATCTGCCACTGTCTTATGTCTTGTTTATAAAAGGACAGGGGGTGAGAGGAACCTGTACAATATGCTTAACTGATCACTAGTCTTGACACCATTCCTTGTATCAAAGAAATGATTTCACTAAAGATATGGTGAATTCCCATTTTGCATGAAATGTTCCCTTGGTATCTTTAATTTTCTTGAAGAGATCTCTAGTCTTTCCCATTCTATTGTTTTCCTTTATTTCTTTGCATTGATCACCGAGGAAGGCTTTCTTATCTCTCCTTGCTATTCTTTGGAACTGTGCATTCCAATGGGTATATCTTCCCCTTTCTCCTTTGTTTTTTGCTTCACTTCTTTTCACAGCTATTTGTAAGGTCTCTTCAGATAGTCATTTGGCTTTTCTGCATTTCTTTTTCCTGGGGATGGTCTTGATTCCTGTCTCCTGTACAATGTCATGAACCTCCGTCCGTAGTTCATCAGGCACTGTATCTGTCAGATCTAGTCCCTTAAATCTATTTCTCACTTCCACTGTATAATCATAAAGTATTTGACTTAGGTCACACCTGGATGGTCTAGTGGTTTTCCCTACATTCTTCAATTTGGCTCTGAATTTGGTAATAAGGAGTTCATGATCTGAGCTGCAGTCAGCTCCGGGTCTTGTTTTTGCTGACTGTATAGAGCTTTTCCATCTTTGACTGCAAAGAATATAATCAATCTGATTTTGTTGTTGACCACCTGGTGATGTCCATGTGTAGAGTCTTCTCTTGTGTTGTTGGAAGAGGTTGTTTGCTATGACCAATGCGTTCTCTTGGCAGAACTCTATTAGCCTTTGCCCTGTTTTATTCTGTACTCCAAGGCCAAATTTGCCTGTTACTCCAGGTGTTTCTTGACTTCCTACTTTTGGATTCCAGTCCCCTATAATGAAAAGGACATCTTTTTTGGGTGTTAGTTCCAGAAGATCTTGTAGGTCTTCATAGAACTGTTCAACTTCAGCTTCTTCAGCATTACTGGCCGGGACATGGACTTACCATGGTATTGAATGGTTTGCCTTGGAAAAGAACAGAGACCATTCTGTTGTTTTTGAGATGGCATCCAAGTACTGCATTTCAGATCTTTTCATGCTGCTCATGGGGTTCTCAAGGCAAGAATACTGAAGTGGTTTGCCATTCCCTTCTCCAGTGGACCATATTCTGTCAGACCTCTCCACATGACCCCTCTGTCTTGGGTGGCCCCAAATGGAATGGCTTAGTTTCATTGAGTTAGACAAGGCTGTGGTCTGTGTGATCAGATTGGCTGTTGTCTGTGATTGTGGTTTCCATCTGTCTGCCCTCTGACGCCCTCTCACAGTGCCTACCGTCTTACTTGGGTTTCTCCTACCTTGGACGTGGGGTGTCTCTTCAGGGCTGCTCTAGCAAAGCATAGCCACCACTCCTTACCTTGGACGTAGGGTAGATCCTCTTGGCTGCTGCTCCTGACTTTGGACATGGGGTAGCTCCCACCTAGGTCTGGTAGGGACCTAACAGACAGAAGATATTAAGAAGAGGTGGCAAGAATACACAGAAGAACTAACTGTACAAAAAAGATCTTCATGACCCAGATAATCACGATGGTGTGATCACTCACCTAGAGCCAGACATTCTGGAATGTGAAGTCAAGTGGGCCTTAGGAACCATCACTATGAACAAAGCTAGTGGATGTGATGGAATTCCAGTTGAGCTATTTCAAACCCTGAAAGATGATCCTGTGAAAGTGCTGCACTCAATATGCCAGCAAATTTGGAAAACTCATCAGTGGCCACAGGACTGGAAAAGGTCAGTTTTCATTCCAATCCCAAAGAAAGGCAATGCCAAAGAATGTTCAAACTACCTCACAATTGCACTCATCGCACACGCTAGGAAAGTAATGCTCAAAATTCTCCAAGCCAGGCTTCAGCAATATGTGAACCATGAACTTCCAGATGTTCAAGCTGGATTTAGAAAAGGTAGAGGAACAAGAGATCAAATTGCCAACATCTGCTGGATCATCGAAAAAGCAAGAGAGTTCCAGAAAAACATCTATTTCTGCTTAATTGACTATGCCAAAGCCTTTGACTGTGTGGATCACAATAAACTGTGGAAAATTCTGAAAGAGATGAGAATACCAGACCACATGACCTGCCTCTTGAGAAACCTATATACAGGTCAGGAAGCAACAGTTAGAACTGAACATGGAACAACAAACTGGTTCCAAATAGGAAAAGGAGTACGTCAAGGCTGTATATTGTCACCTTGTTTATTTAACTTATATGCAGAGTACATCATGAAAAATGCTGGGCTGGAGGAAGCACAAGCTGGAATCAAGATTGCTGGGAGAAATATCAATAACCTCAGATATGCAGATGACACCACCCTTATGGCAGAAAGTGAAGAGGAACTAAAGAGCCTCTTGATTAAAGTGAAAGAGGAAAGTGAAAAAGTTGGCTTAAGGCTCAACCTTCAGAAAACTGAGATCATGGCATCCAGTCATAGCAAATAGATGGGGAAACAGTGGAAACAGTGGCTGACTTTTTTTTTCTGGGCTCCAAAATCACTGCAGATTGTTATTGCAGCCATGAAATTAAAAGACGCTTAAAAGTTATGGAAGGAAAGTTATGACCAACCTAGATAACATGTTAAAAAGCAGAGACACTACTTTGTCCACAAAAGTCCGTCTAGTCAAGGCTATGATTTTTCCAGTGGACATGTATGGATGTGAGAGTTGGACCATAAAGAAAGATGAGCACCAAAGAATTGATGCTTTTGAACTGTGGTGTTAGAGAAGACTCTTGAGAGTCCCTTGGACTGCAAGGAGATCCAACCTGTACATCCTAAAGGATATCAGTCCTGGGTGTTCATTTGAAGGACTGATGTTGAAGCTGAAACTCCAATACTTTGGCCACCTGATACGAAGAACTGACTCATTTGAAAAGACCCTGATGCTGAGAAGGATTGAGGGCAGAAGGAGAAGGGGACAACAGAGGATGAGATGGTTGGATGGCATCACTGGCTCAATGGACATAGATTTGGATGGACTCTGGGAGTTGGTGATGGACAGGGAGGCCTGGAGTGCTGCAGTTCATGGGGTCACAAAGAGTCAGACACGACTGACCAACTGAACTGATGGTGAATGCTAGATAAGCACTCTGCAGATGCTGACTCATGATCAAGCATGTCAAGTGCTTGTTAACCACCCTGGAATGTTGCTTCCTGGTTTCACAGATTTTGCCCAATGACCTCTGTGTTCAAAACCAACATCCATTGACTCATTTCAATCTAAGTCAGTGTGTACTTCTCAAATGGTACTTTGCTGTTCAAAAATAAAACAACTGAGAGAACACTCCATAGTACAGGGAAAATTGTAAGGACCTGAAAGAAAGGCACAACTCTTATATCAAAGGGTGATTTGGAGGGAAATATGCCTTACATTTATTTACTATCATGTAAAAAGCTCCTACTGGGCTTCCCTGGTGGCTCAGTGGTAAAGAATCCGCTTGCCAATGCAGGAGACACAGATTCTGTCTCTGGTCCGGGAAGATCCCATATGCCTTGGAGCAACTAAGCCCATGTGCTACAACTATTGAGCAACAACTGTGCTCTGGAGTTTGGGAGCCACAACTGCTGAGCCCACGTGTCGCAGCTCCTGAAGCTCACATACCCTAGAGCCCATGCTTGGCAGCAAGAGAAGCCACCGCAATGAGAAGCCTGCAGCAAGAAGAGTAGACCTCACTTGCTGTAACTAGAGGGAAGTCCACCCAGCAACGAAGACCCAACACAGCCATAAGCAAATACATAAATAAAATTATTTTTTAAAACTTGCATCTACTGTGGGCATGAAGCATAGCAGATGCTCAAAACTGTGTTTCCCTCCCTACATCACCCTCTGATTTGGTTTGCATAAAAAAACACTCTAAGGAAGTTATTATAATTTTTATTTTATAGATAAGGAAACAGAAGGTTAAAGAGTTTAAGTAAGATGACTACAGGTGGCCACTCTGGGTTCACATTGCAAAAGCGATACTTTCCTACTATCAGTGGTGCCTCTTCCACGGGCGTACCTGAGCTTTGCAGAATATTGCATTTGTAAACCACTTTCACCTGTCCCATTTCATCAGCACCTCAGAACAGTCCTGTGACATGAGAGTCATTCTTTTCTTCACTTCTAAGTGGAGAAAACAGATAGAGGGATTGCAACAATTTGCCCAAGTTTCTTGATGTGAATGGGTCTGCAGAAATTGATCCCATGTCTTAACAATGCCCAAATGTTTGCTCTGGGCCCAACACCATGTGACATCAAAGCGCAGAGCCCAAGGCTGGCCAAAGAGCTGAATGTGAGCTGAGCACCAGCGTGCTCCATTCATGATCCCCCAGGGTCCAGCTAGCTTGCCGGGTTACCAGAACTACCCTCAGATCCCATCTCAGCAGTGTGGAGTGGCCACTTCTGTTGAGAGTGATAGCCAACATGCTCATGACATTTTATAATCTATTAAGTACCTACCTCACATATTCTAGCTGTGAAGGAGCCACTCTGAAAATAGAACAACAAGGTGACCATGTTTTTCAGCCTGGTAGGTAGGCCCAGCCCTGGTGTTATTCTTAGATGCTAGAATCAGTTCCCACATCCTGTGAAGGCCACTTTGCTAAGTGACACCATGCGTTCTCATTGCTTCACTTAATCTCCTTGGGGCTATCTTGATCTCCTAGGTTTAATTTACTCAGGATCCTCTTAAAATAGATTTGCTGTATTATGACTATGAAAATAGTGTGTGACTTTTGAAAATAGTTTGGAAGAAAGGAGAAAATAAGCACTAAGAAGTAACCCACTTACCAAGATATGCTCATTTTATTATTTTTAAATATGACTATATTATACATTAATATGTACATATATATACTATTCTATTATATCTACCTGTTTGTAGGTACCATTATTTACATATTAATGAATGTTTGCTATTTGGATTGTCTTCAATGTATTAATGTATATTGGATCAATCAAAAAATCCATTCAGACTTTTCCATAAGAAGGTATAGAAAAAAATGAATGGAACTTTTGGCCAACCTAATACAACATTTCAGTAAAAATTCTTGAATATCCATCTATGGATACTTGTCTAATTTTCCAGAAATTGAATTATTGTTCATAAAAATGCACTTTTAAAAATTAATTTTTATTGCATGTAGTTGCTTAACAATATTGTGTTAGTTTCTGGCTGTACAGCTAAGTGAATTAGTCACATATATACACATATCTACTCTTTTTCAGATCTCCTTCCCATTCAGATCACTACAGAGCCCTGTGTAGAGTTCCCTGTGCTAGACAGCAGGTTCTCACTACTTATCTCTTTTATACATAGTATTAACAGTGTACATATGTCAGTCTCCCAATTCATCCTACCCGCTCCTTCCTCCTTGGTGACCACAGATTGTACTCTACATCTGTGACTGCTTTGCAAACAAGTTCACCTGTACCATTTTTTTAGATTCTACATATAAGCGATATTATATGATTTTTGTTTTTCTCTTTCAGACTGTTTCACTCAAAATGACAATCTCTAGGTCCCTCTAGATGTCCATCAACAGAGGAATGGATAAAGATGTGGTCCATGCAAATTCTTAGAAAAGTATAACTTTCCAAAACTGAACCAGGAAGAAATAGAAGATCTTCACAGACCCATCACAAGCAAGGAAATCAAAACTGTAATCAGAAATCTTCCAGCAAACAAAAGCCCAGGACCAGATGGCTTCACAGCTGAATTCTACCAAAAATTTAGAGAAGAGCTAACACCTATATTACTCAAACTCTTCCAGAAAATTGCAGAAGAAGGTAAATTTCCAAACTCATTCTATGAGGCCACCATCACCCTAATTCCAAAATCAGACAAAGATGCCTCAAAAAAAGAAAACTACAGGCCAATATCACTGATGAACATAAATGAAAAAATCCTTAACAAAATTCTAGCAAACAGAATCCAACAACATATTAAAAAAATCATATACCATTATCCCAGGAATGCAAGGATTCTTTAATATCCACAAATCAATCAATGAAATACACCACATTAAAAATTGAAAGATTAAAAAACATATGATTAGCTCAATAGATGCAGAGAAAGCCTTTGACAAAATTCAACATCCATTTATTACTAAAATTCTCTAGAAAGCAGGAATAGAAGGAACATTAAAAGCTATATATGACAAACCCACAGCAAGCATTACCCTCAATGGTGAAAAATTGAAAGCATTTCCCCTGAAATCAGGAACAAGACAAGGGTGCCCACTCTCACCACTACTATTCAACATAGTTTTGGAAGTTTTGGCCACAACAATCAAAGCAGAAAAAGAAGTCAAAGGAATCCAGATAGGAAAAGAAGAAGTGAAACGCTCACTGTTTGCAGATGACACGATCCTCTACATAGAAAACCCTAAAGACTCCACCAGAAAATTACTAGAGCTAATCAACGAATATAGTAAAGTTGCGGGATATAAAATTAACACACAGAAATCCCTTGCATTCCTATACACTAACAATGAGAAAACAGAAAGAGAAATTAAGGAAACAATACCATTCACCATTGCAACAAAAAGAATATAATACTTAGGAGTATATCTACCTAAAGAAACAAAAGACCTATACATAGAAACTACAAAACACTGATGAGAGAAATCAAAGAGGACACAAACAGATGGAGAAACATACCGTGTTCATGAATTGGAAGAATCAATATTGTCAAAATGGCTATTCTACCCAAAGCAATCTATAGATTCAATGCAATCCCTATCAAGCTACCAACGGTATTTTTCACAGAACTAGAACAAATAATTTCACAATTTGTGTGGAAATACAAAAAACCTCGAATAACCGAAGTAATCGTGAGAAAGAAGAATAGAACTGGAGGAATCAACCTGCCTGACTTCAGACTCTACTACAAAGCCACAGTCATCAAGACAGTATGGTACTGGCACAAAGACAGAAATATAGATCAATGGAACAGAATAGACAGCCCAGAGATAAATCCACAAACCTATGGACACGTTATCTTCAACAAAGGAGGCAAGGATATACAGTGGAGAAAAGACAACCTCTTTAACAAGTGGTGCTGGGAAAACTGGTCAACCACTTGTAAAAGAATGAAACTAGAACACTTTCTAACACCATACACAAAAATAAACTCAAAATGGATTAAAGATCTAAATGTAAGACCAGAGACTATAAAACTCCTAGAGGAGAACATAGGTAAAACACTCTCCAACATAAATCACAGCAAGATCCTCTATGACCCACCTCCCAGAATATTGGAAATAAAAGCAAAAATAAACAAATGGGACCTAATGAAACTTAAAAGCTTTTGCACAACAAAGGAAACTATAAGCAAGGTGAAAAGACAGCCCTCAGATTGGGAGAAAATAATAGCAAATGAGGAAACAGACAAAGGATTAATCTCAAAAATATACAAGCAACTCCTGAAGCTCAATTCCAGAAAAATAAATGGCCCAATCAAAAAATGGGCCAAAGAACTAAACAGACATTTCTCCAAAGAAGACATACAGATGGCTAACAAACACATGAAAAGGTGCTCAGCATCACTCGTCATCAGAGAAATACAAATCAAAACCACAATGAGGTACCATTACACGCCAGTCAGGATGGCTGTTATCCAAAAGTCTACAAGCAATAAATGCTGGAGAGGGTGTGAAGAAAAGGGAACCCTCTTACACTGTTGGTGGGAATGCAAACTAATACAGCCACTATGGAGAACAGTGTGGAGATTCCTTAAAAACCTGGAAATAGAACTGCCATATGACCCAGCAATCCCACTTCTGGGCATACACACCGAGGAAACCAGATCTGAAAGAGACAGGTGCACCCCAATGTTCATTGCAGCACTGTTTATAATAGCCAGGACATGGAAGCAACCTAGATGCCCATTAGCAGACGAATGGATAAGGAAGCTGTGGTACATATACACCATGGAATATTATTCATCCATTAAAAAGAATTCATTTGAATCAGTTCTAATGAGATGGATGAAACTGGAGCCCATCATACAGAGTGAAGTAAGCAAGAAAGATAAAGAACATTACAGCATACTAACACATATGTATGGAATTTAGAAAGATGGTAATGATAACCCTATATGCAAAACAGAAAAAGAGACACAGATGTACAGAACAGACTTTTGGACTCTGTGGGAGAAGGCAAGGGTGGGATGTTTTGAGAGATCAGCATCGAAACATGTATATTATCTATAATGAAACAGATCACCAGTCCAGGTTGGATGCATGAGACAAGTGCTCGGGCCTGGTGCACTGGGAACACCCAGAGGGATTGGGTAGAGAGGGAGGTGGGAGGGGGGATCAGAATGGGGAATACTTGTAAATCCATGGCTGATTCATGTCAATGAATGACAAAACCCCCTACAATATTGTAAAGTAATTAGCCTCCAACTAATAAAAATAAATGAAAAAAAAAAAAAGATGTGGTTCATGTATGCAATGGAATATTACTCAGTCACAAAAAGGAATGAAATAGTACCATATACAGAATGTGTTTTTTTTTAAAGGATTTGACATGTTGACAAATGAATCTCTGGAGAGCTGAACAAATTTTTGCTCTGACCAACAGAACATGAGATCCACCTTTCCCACACCTTTGCCCTCAGTGAGAATTAGCAAACTTATATTCTTCAACAAGCTGATGCATGCAAGCTAAACCGCTTCAGTTGTGTCCGACTCTGTGCGACCCTATGGACAGCAGCCCATCAGGCTCCTCTGTCCACAGGATTCTCTAGGCAAGAATACTAGAGTGGATTGCCATTTCCCTCTCCATCAACAAGCTGATAGGGGAAAACAATAACTTGGTTTCTCACTTTTCTTTCTCTGTGAAAGTTAAAATATTTTTAGCAAATTATCAGTGAGATGATGATATAACTTCTCATGAAATTTATAGTGTTGTAAGAGTAGAAAGGGGTGCTAAAAGGGAAACAAATGAAACTCAAGTCATACTACTTACCAGACATTGCATTTCTTAGTTTGAGAATCACTTGTTTGTAGCTTTTGCTTATTTTTCTATTAAGTTGTCTGTTGTTAATATTACATAAAGATCATGTTACAATATAATATTAACACCTTGTAATTTATGCTAAATCTATTTTCCCAGTATGTTGTTTATTTTAAATTACAAATTACAGATGAACATTGTTTTAGCTTGTTTCATATTTCCATATAACTGAAGTATGATTTTTTTCATTAAATTTTTGAGACAATTGTAGATTCACAAGCAATTCTAAGAAATAATATAGAGAGATTGCCTCTACTCATTGCCCAGTTTCCTCCAACTATAGTATTGGTTTGGCCAAAAAGCTTGTTTGGATTTTTCCATAAGAAGCTATGGGAAAACATGAAGGAACTTTTTGGCCAACCAATACACTGTTACAATCAGGCTATTGGCATCAGTTCAGCCAAGATACAGATCATTCCTAATATCAAAAGGATCCCTCATATTTCCCTGTTATAGCCATATCCACACTCCTCTCACCTTTACCATAATCCCTAGCAACTGTGAATCTCTTCTCCATTTTGAAAATTTTGTCATTTCTAAAGTGTTACATAATTGGTATCAACAGGATATAACCTTTGGGAACTGGCTTTTTTCATTCAGCATAATACTCTGGAGACTCATCCAGTTTGTCGTGTGTACTGATAGTTTGTTCTTTTTCCTGAGTGGCGTTCCAAGGTATCGATGTATCACCATTTGTTTAACCATTCACCCATTTAAATACATCTGGGTTGTTTCCTATTTTGGACTATTACAAATAAAGCTGCCATAAATATTCATGTATAGATTTTTATGTAAACATAAGTCTTCATTGCTCTAGGATAAATTCCTAGAAATGCAATTGGTATGTCATTTGATGGTAGTGTGTCTGGTTTTTTAAGGGTCTGACAAACTGTTTTCCATGGCTGTACCATTTTGCATGCCCACCAGCAATGTATGAGTCATCCAGTTTCTCTATATCCTTGGCATCAGTAGGTGTTGTTGCTATTTTTTATTTTAGGCATTTTACTGGGTGAGTAGAAATATTGTGGTTATAATTTAAATTGCCTTTATGGACAATGATGTTGAAAAAATTTTTTTTGATGTTGAACATTTCTTCATGTGCTTGTTGATATTTGTATATTCTCCTTGATGAAATGTGTCTTCATATCTTTTGCCCACTTTCTAATTGGGTTGTTTGGGTTTTCACTATTTGTTTTTGAGCATTCTTTGTATAGACTAGACACCAGTCCTTTGTCAGATAAATGATTTTTAAATATGTTCTCCCAATATATAGCTTACCTTTTCTTCTTCTTAAGAGAGTTTTTCACAGATTAAATTTTTTTAACTTTCTAATTTATCAATTTTTCATTTTATAGATTTTACTTTTGGTGTCTTGTCCAATAACTCTTCACCCTGGATCCTGAAAATATTCTTGTATGTTTTTTTCTAGAAGTTTTATAATCATACATTTTACATGCTCATGATCCATTTTGAGTTAATTTTTATAAAATGTGAGACTGAGGTTGAGTTTCATTATTTGCCTGTGGACGTCCAATTGCTCTAAAACCACAATTTTCTCTTTTCTTCCCTTTCTTGGGACACTTTTTGTCAAATATAAATAGGCTATATTTGTTTGGGTCTATTTCTAGGGTCTCTGTTGTGTCCTGTTCTCCCACCAATGTTGCACAGTCTTAATTACTGTAGCTATAGTCATTGTTGTTCAGGCACCAAGTCATGTCTGACTCTGTGACTCCATGAACTACAGCATGCCAGACTTCCCTGTCCTTCACTGTCTCCCAGAGTTTGCTCAAATTCATATCCATTGAGTCAGTGATGCCATCCAACCATCTCATCCTCTGTCATCCCCTTCTCCTCCTGCCCTCAATCTTTCCCAGAATCGGGGTCTTTTCCAATGACTGGTTCTCCATATCAGTTGGCCAAAGTATACTGTAGCTATAAAATGTCTTGAAATCCAGTAGACTAATTACTTTCATTTCATTCTTATATTTTAAAACAGTTTTAGTTATCCTAAATTAGTTTTCTTTCCATATAAACTTTAGATCTATGGGGTTCTTACTGACCACTAGAGGTAAAAATGCCCTACTTGGCTTTCTTTGACCATGCCCTAGTGGGGTGTTTGGGAGCACCTTGGTACAACCTCACAAAGGTCAAAGTATAGGTTCTCCACTTGGTCATCACTGACATGGGTGGCAGTTTTCCTACGGTCTTCCACTAAGAGAGCAGTTATCATCTAAACAGTTCTGTCTTTCTGAACCGATTGCTTCTTTCCTCTTCCTTAGACTAGAGAAAATTGACTTTTCTTAGGGCTTTTTTTTTTTTTATCTGCTCCTGTTGTACTTTCTGGGTTGCTGGTTTTGACAGAAATAGTCAATAAACAATCTATAATGGAAACACAAGTGTTTTATTCGATCCAAATTGAGTATTTTTTTTAAACATTTATATAATTATTTGGCTGCTTCAGGCTCCAGAGTGTGTGGGCTTCATAGTTATGGTGTGTGGGCTTAGTTGCCTTGAGGTATATGGGATCTTAGTTCCCCTACCAGGGATCAAACCCGAGTCCCCTGTGTCACTAAGCAACATAGCCCATGAGATACAGATTCAAGAAATGCCTAAATTGTGTGTTCCATTGCACTACAAAATGGGGGAGGCTTACTTAGCCAAAACCCACAAGGTTACAATTAGTTACTTGAGTTGTTTATCAAGAGTGAAAGTCGCTCAGTTGTGTTTGACTCTTTGTGACCCCACAGACTATATACTCCATGGAATTCTCCAGGCCAGAATACTGGAGTGGGTAGCCTTTCCCTTCTCCAGAGGATCTTCCCAACCTAGGGATTGAACCCAGGTCTCCCACATTGCAGGTGGTTTCTTTACCAGTTGAGTCACAAGGAAAGCCCAAGAATACTGGAGTAGGTAGCCTATCCCTTCTCTAGTCTTCTCCAGGGGATCTTCCCAGCTCAGGAATTGAACTGAGATCTCCTGCATTGCAGGCAGATTCTTTACCAACTGAGCTATCAAGGAAGCCCTTTTCAAGAGTAGACAACGGCAAGAAGTAAGGGTGTAAGAAGTAAGGGTGCTGTTAAACAGTAAGAATTGGTTGGGGTCTGAAATGGTGGCATAGTTACCAGGGGAGAACTTGTGACCATAACATGGCAGCTGGTAGCTGCCAGCAGGTATTGTTTTGAGAACAGCTGGTGGTGTTCTTGAGTCTGATACAGTTCAGAAGAGTCAAGTTCTCAGAGAGGCAGGAACGTGCCTGAAACCACACCCACAATGGCCACCCAGTTTCATTTCAAATGCTCAAACCACAGTTACCCCATTTTGATTGTTAACTACATTCTTTACTTTAATGGTTAAAGCCAATGTACAGTGTGTATTTGACAGGCCAAAAGACAGGCTGTTGCAGCTAGCATAATGTTCAAGCCAAATCACATATAAAACAGAACAACTGTTCATTCCTCAATAAGTGAAAATTTTTTCTGTCACTGGCTTCTTCAGCTCCAAGTTTGGGGCATATGAGGTAGAAAGAGAACTCAGGGAACTCATGACCATGTCATTTCTAGGATCCCTAGATGCCTAGCCAATCTGTCTAGGTCTCTATCTTCAGTGTCATTTAATCTTTGTTTTAAATATAATGTCCAGGGATTTTAGTTGTCCTTGGTGAGGAAATGGGGGGGGGGGGATGGAAGCAGAAGTTTTTCTTATTTTAAAAAAGTAACTAACAGGATCTAAACGAAACATCTAAGTGTCTCACTTCTCCTGCCTTACCCTTACTTCACTCTCCATAAATAACTAGTGGTTCTCCAAATGTCTCCCCAGTAATGACTTATTTCAAAATAAAAGGCTTACACCCCCTCACCCACTTTAAATTTTAATTTCAAGAAATTATTTTTAGTAGGTACTGTATTTACTTAGAGGGCTTCCCTAGTGGCTTAGCGGTAAAGGATCCACTTGCAATGCAGGAGACTTGGGTTGGGTCCCTTGGTCAGGAAGATCCTCTGGAGAAGGAAATGTCAACCCATTCGATTATTCTTGCCTGGAAAATCCTGTAGACAAAGGAACCTGGAGGGCTGCAGTCCATGGGGTGGCAAAAGAGCCAGTCAGTCACTTAGCGGCTAAACAACAATACTTTAAAGACCTTATCTCCAAGTATAGTCACCTTTTCAGAGGATTAGAACAACATAGGTATTACTGTCTTACAAAATTTCTGAGGGTCAGGAATCTGGTAGCAATCTAGTGGGGCAACACCAAGTTTAGTCTCATGAGGCTGCGGTTAAGCAGCCAAGTTGGTGTGGGGCAATCTGAAGACTTGAGTGGGGCTGGTGGATCTGCTCCCAAGAGGATCTACTCATGTGGCTATCTGTAGGAGGCTTGTCTCCACTCTTCACCACAGGTGCCTCTCTCTGGGGCTGTTCAGCATGGCAACTGATTTCCTTCAAAGCAAGGAATCTAAGAAAGAGTAACGCATGCCATGTGCCCATGATGAAACAGATAAGTCACCAAGAGTAACTCTGAGGCAGAGGACTGATTAGAATCTAGAGAAACCCCAGCCTAAGGTCACATGTAATTCTTCTCAGATCCATATCTGGGACAGGCAAGCATTCTCCCTCTGGGGTTGAATCCCAAAGCTACACAGCCTAGGGGCATCACTCTTGGTGTTCATTCAAGGAGAGTTCCTAATCCAAAGAGGAGAGTTGAGGAGAGGAGAGGTGACAGAGGCTTTTTCCTTAAAATTTATCTATTTATTTGGCTGTGCCAAGTCTTATTTAATTGTGGCATTCGGAATCTTTTAATTGTGACATGTGAACTCTTAGTTGGGGCATGCAGGATTTAGTTCTCTAATCAGGGATCAAACCCGGGCCCCCTGCATTGGGATCTCAGAGTCTTAGTCATTGGACCACCCGGGAAGTCCTTGATAGTTTTTTTGACAACAGAAATCCTTCCTGTCCCTCAGCACTGCCCTCACCATTTTTCCTGAATCTGTCCAACCACCCAGGGTGTAGTTAGTTTCTCTTCCCCAACATGTCAGTGTGGAGTATCCTGTTGACTTCTGCTCTTAGTCCCTTGAGATTCTGGGTGACAGGGGTAGGGTCTCCAAATAGGATACAAGTCACTCAGTTCAATTTCAATCTCAGATAAATAATGGATTTTTTTTTTTTTTTAAGTAAAAGTTCACCCCAAATAGGACTTCCCAGGTGCCTCAGTAGGAAAGAATCTGCCTGCCAATGTGGGAGACGCAGGTTTGATCTCTGGGTCAAAAAGATCCCCTGGAGGAGGAAATGGCAACCCTTATTCTTGCCTGGAGAATCCCATGGACAGTGGAGCCTTGTAGGCTACAGTCCATAGGATTGCAAAAAGTTGGACACAACTGAGCACGCACGCACCCCCCAAATATTGCATGGGACATACTTATACTAAACAATTTTGTATTGGTCATTTGAAATTCACATTTAGCTGAGTATTCTGTGGTCTTGCTTGCTAAATCTTACAGCCCTACATGGGTGAGGTTGAGCTTCTTCTTATCAGTGGGAACAGAAGCAGAGCCAAGAGCCCCACATGGAAGTCCTGATCAAGCCCACATCTTTACAAAGAACCTCAAAAGCCAGGCCACACTAAGAGATACATCCTGGAGAGAGGCATCCATGTAGAAGTTTCAGAGTTTCCCTGGATAGATTTATCTGTGCGTCCACAAATGACCTCATCTCCACATAACTCCAATACATTGCATTCAATGCATTTGTACTTGTTTAAACTTTTGTACATGCCATCTCTTCCTCCCACAGATCCAAATTCAGTGTTTACTGAATGCCCACCTTGGGATAGTGCATCATGTTAGGTGCTTTCTCAGACCCCATCTTCTTATCTTCACATCAAGCCCCGAGAGGAGCTTCTGGGTTACCATTGTTCCCATTTTCTGGATGTGGAAACTGAGATTCAAAAGGTCCCTGCGGGCTAAAAGACTCATCAAGAAGGTGTTGCTGGATTGCAGGGAGGGGAGAAGGAAAGGGTGGGCGGTATGGAGAGAGTAACATGGAAACATACATTAAGTTAAGTGTTAGTCGCTCAGTCGTGCCTGACTCTTTGCGACCCCCATGGACTGCAGCCCACCAGGCTCCCCTGTCCATGAGATTTTCCAGGCAAGGATACTGGAGTGGGTTGCCATTTCCTTCTCCAGGGGATCTTCCCAACTCAGGGATCAAACCTGGGTCTCCTGCATTGCAGGCAGATTCTTTACTGACTGAGCCACAAGGGAAACCCTGGAAACATACATTACCATATGCAAAACAGAGAGCCAATGGGAATTTTCTGTGTGACTCAGGGAACTCAAACCACCAGGGCTCTGTGACAACCTAGAGAGGTGGGCTGGGGAGAGGGGCGGAAGGGATGTTCAAGTGGGAGGGGACATGGGTACACCTATGGCTGATTCATGTTGATGTTTGGTAGAAATCAATGCTATACTGTAAAGCAATAATCCTCCAATTAAAAATAAATTTTAAAAAAAGAGGGTGTTGCCTAAGGCCCCAGGACTAATAAGTGCCACAGCTAAGGTCTAAACCCCTTCCTAAAGATGCCGTGCTTCCTGAATGCCCTGGAGACCTCCCAGACTTAACTATTCTCACTCAAGTCCCTACCACTCACTACTCCTACCCACAGTCAGGTATATTGCCCCACTCCCACAGGAACACTTAAGAAAGCAGAACCCCAGTAAAAGGAGAGAGGAGGGGACATTCTCTCCAGCAGGGTGGTGACATGAAGCTTCTGGAATTTGCTATCAGGACCATGGGGATCAATCCATTAGTGCATAGAAACAATGTTACAGAAGGGGCACAAATCCTACAGTTGTCTGAAGAAGCACAGGGACAGTGAGGTATGTCAGCCCAAGAATTTATGTAGCCTCCAGGGTCTAATTTATATTGCCAAGTGCAATCTGAATTCAAGCCATTGATTTGTAAATGAACGTGTACACCCAAGCATGCCTTGGAGGCTGTGCTATCTACGGCAGGTGTGGGCATGTGTGTGCCTGTGGGCACCCTGCTCTTGCATTCCTGTAATTTCAGTCGGGGCAGGGATCACATCTTCGATGACTCACTGTTTCCCTACAGCACTAGAGCCCAGCTTTGGCCAGTGTTGAGCTTAATCCGTGCTTCTCACCAATGGAGAAAGGATCAGAACCCTCATTTGTTTCCATCTGTAGCTTTCAAGATCTGCAATCACTTACCATCATGATTAACTGCTAGCTAACTGCAGCCATTATTCATCTTAATAGCAGAAATGCCTATTAGCCTTCAGTTTTCTCTGTAGAGAAAGCACTGAGGCTTACTTTACATCCACCCGATTCACCGAAAGAATCCAGAAAAGCGTGAAGAAAGGAAAACCATTTGGTAGGTCTCAGTCCGGGGCCTAAAAATGTCAGCTGGTTTGGGTCAGGCTTCAGGACTTAGTCTATGCTGTGAATTACAGAAATAAACAAAGCCATGGTACCCCCGTGGACTGGGGCAATATTCAGTTTCAATCTGGTGGTTAGAAAAGATGAACATCTTAGTGTTAATTTTATATCCTGCAACTTTACTATATTCATTAATTAGCTCTAGTAATTTTCTGGTAGAGTCTTTAGGGTTTTCTATGTAGAGGATCATGTCATCTGCAAACAGCGAGAGTTTCACTTCTTCTTTTCCTATCTGGATTCCTTTTATGTCTTTTTCTGCTCTGATTGCTGTGGCCAAAACTTCCAACACTATGTTGAATAGTAGTGGTGAGAGTGGGCATCCTTGTCTTGTTCCTGATTTCAGAGGAAATGCTTTCAATTTTTCACCATTGAGGGTGATGCTTGCTGTGGGTTTGTCATATATAGCTTTTATTATGTTGAGGTATGTTCCTTCTATTCCTGCTTTCTGGAGAGTTTTAATCATAAATGAGTGTTGAATTTTGTCAAAGGCTTTCTCTGCATCTATTGAGATAATCATATGTTTTTTATCTTTCAATTTGTTAATGTGGTGTATTACGTTGATCGATTTGCGGATATTAAAGAATCCTTGCATTCCTGGGATAAAGCCCACTTGGTCATGGTGTATGATTTTTTTAATATGTTGTTGGATTCTGTTTGCTAGAATTTTGTTAAGGATTTTTGCATCTATGTTCATCAGTGATATTGGCCTGTAGTTTTCTTTTTTTGTGGCATCTTTGTCTGGTTTTGGAATTAGGGTGATGGTGGCCTCATAGAATGAGTTTGGAAGTTTACCTTCTTCTGCAATTTTCTGGAAGAGTTTGAGTAAGATAGGTGTTAGCTCTTCTCTAAATTTTTGGTAGAATTCAGCTGTGAAGCCATCTGGTCCTGGGCTTTTGTTTGCTGGAAGATTTCTGATTACAGTTTCGATTTCCTTGCTTGTGATGGCTCTGTTAAGATCTTCTATTTCTTCCTGGTTCAGTTTTGGAAAGTTATACTTTTCTAAGAATTTGTCCATTTCATCCAAGTTGTCCATTTTATTGGCATAGAGCTGCTGGTAGTAGTCTCTTATGATCCTTTGTATTTCAGTGTTGTCTGTTGTGATCTCACCCTTTTCATTTCTTATTTTGTTAATTTGGTTCTTCTCTCTTTGTTTCTTAATGAGTCTTGCTAATGGTTTGTCAATTTTGTTTATTTTTTCAAAAAACCAGCTTTTAGCTTTGTTGATTTTTGCTATGGTCTCTTTAGTTTCTTTTGCATTTATTTCTGCCCTAATTTTTAAGATTTCTTTCCTTCTGCTAACCCTGGGGTTCTTCATTTCTTCCTTCTCTAATTGTTTTAGGTGTAGAGTTAGGTTATTTATTTGGCTTTTTTCTTGTTTCTTGATGTGAGCCTGTAATGCTATGAACCTTCCCCTTAGCACTGCTTGCAGGATATAAAATTAACACACAGAAATCCCTTGCATTCCTATACACTAACAATGAAAAAACAGAAAGAGAAATTAAGGAAACAATACCATTCACCATTGCAACAAAAAGAATAAAATACTTAGGAGTATATCTACCTAAAGAAACAAAAGACCTATACATAGAAAACTATAAAACACTGATGAAAGAAATCAAAGAGGACACAAACAGTTGGAGAAACATACCGTGTTCATGGATTGGAAGAATCAATATTGTCAAAATGGCTATTCTACCCAAAGCAATCTATAGATTCAATGCAATCCCTATCAAGCTACCAACGGTATTTTTCACAGAATTAGAACAAATAATTTCACAATTTGTATGGAAATACAAAAAACCTCGAATAGCCAAAGTAATCTTGAGAAAGAAGAATGGAACTGGAGGAATCAACCTGCCTGACTTCAGACTCTACTACAAAGCCACAGTCATCAAGACAGTATGGTACTGGCACAAAGACAGAAATATAGATCAATGGAACAGAATAGAAAGCCCAGAGATAAATCCACGAACCTATGGACAGCTTATCTTTGACAAAGGAGGCAAGGATATACAATGGAAAAAAGACAATCTCTTTAACAAGTGGTGCTGGGAAAACTGGTTAACCACTTGTAAAAGAATGAAACTAGAACACTTCCTAACACCATACACAAAAATAAACTCAAAATGGATTAAAGATCTAAATGTAAGACCAGAAACTATAAAACTCCTAGAGGAGAACATAGGCAAAACACTCTCCGACATAAATCACAGCAAGATCTTCTATGACCCACCTCCCAGAATATTGGAAATAAAAGCAAAAATAAACAAATGGGACTTAATGAAAATTAAAAGCTTTTGCACAACAAAGGAAACTATAAGCAAGGTGAAAAGACAGCCCTCAGATTGGGAGAAAATAATAACAAATGAGGAAACAGACAAAGGATTAATCTCAAAAATATACAAGCAACTCCTGAAGCTCAATTCCAGAAAAATAAACGACCCAATCAAAAAATGGGCCAAAGAACTAAACAGACATTTCTCCAAAGAAGACATACAGATGGCTAACAAACACATGAAAAGATGCTCAACATCACTCATCATCAGAGAAATGCAAATCAAAACCACAATGAGGTACCATTACACGCCAGTCAGGATGGCTGCTATCCAAAAGTCTACAAGCAATAAATGCTGGAGAGGGTGTGGAGAAAAGGGAACCCTCTTACACTGTTGGTGGGAATGCAAACTAGTACAGCCACTATGGAAAACAGTGTGGAGATTTCTTAAAAAACTGGAAATAGAACTGCCATATGACCCAGCAATACCACTTCTGGGCATACACACTGAGGAATCCAGATCTGAAAGAGACACGTGCACCCCAATGTTCATCGCAGCACTGTTTATAATAGCCAGGACATGGAAGCAACCTAGATGCCCATCAGCAGATGAATGGATAAGGAAGCTGTGGTACATATACACCATGGAATATTACTCAGCCGTTAAAAAGAATTCATTTGAATCAGTTCTAATGAGATGGATGAAACTGGAGCCCATTATACAGAGTGAAGTAAGTCAGAAAGATAAAGAACATTACAGTATACTAACACATATATACGGAATTTAGATAGATGGTGGCGATAACCCTATATGCAAAACAGAAAAAGAGACACAGAAATACAGAACAGACTTTTGAACTCTGGGGGAGAACGTGAGGGTGGGATGTTTTGAAAGAACAGCATGTATATTATCTATGGTGAAACGGGCCACCAGCCCAGGTGGGATACATGAGTCAGGTGCTCGGGCCTGGTGCACTGGGAGGACCCTGAGGAGTCGGGTGGAGAGGGAGGTGGGAGGGGGGATCGGGATGGGGAATACATGTAACTATATGGCTGATTCATGTCAATGTATGACAAAACCCACTGAAATGTTGTAAAGTGATTGGCCTCCAACTAATAAAATAATATTAAAAAAAAAAAAAAAAAAAAAAAAAAAAAGAAAAGATGAACATCTTAGTCTGAAATCCTACTTGTGAAAACACTGAAGAGACATTCCTCCAGAATACAAAATGAAATATGTATTGTTTGGGCGGGTATGATGGCCGGATGGTATTTCGATTCGAGTCCGCCCTCCTTAATGTCTTCATTTCCTAGTCTGGAGGCTGAAATCCGCTCTGCCATCACACGGGTTTAAAAGAAAGCTCCCCTTTGCAGGCTGAGATGCCCTTTTCAGCTCCGAAAGGAAAACAAATCATGTTATTGTCAAGGCTGTTACTGAGAACATTGTGCTGTCAGCCCCACTGCCTGGGCCGTACTCAGAAGAGCCAAACAGACCTGTTGGTTATGACTTTCAACACTCTGATTTTCCCAGCTGGGACCTCCCCCACCCTGACCCCAATGCTATTCCCAATTCAAATGTTCCAGAATTTATTCCAGGAGCAGGTTAAAATTCATGCTATTTTCAGACATACGAACAAGACAAATCTTTTCTCTCATCTACTCTTTTTAAGAAAGGAAGCCCTGGTTGCTGGAAGATCTGGGTAGACAGCTCCAGAGGATAAAGGCCCTGAGGAGAAACAGGAGATGGAATGATCGGTTTGTGGGACTGGAGGATGTACATGAAGGACAGGCCACTGAGCAAATGTCTAACTGCCTCCCAGGGCAGGGCCCTATGTTTGGTGCTGACATCTGTCACCACTGCTGAGTGGACCCAAGGGCCTGGTCTACTCAAGAACGGCATTAGGGTCCTGCCTCTTACTCTCTTGCCTTAGGGCCTATGCTATACTATCAACTCCTGCCCTTCTGAGGCAGAATGGGTTTGCAACCTGAATGATAACACTCATATGTGGAATCTAAAAAAGTACAACAGACTAGTAAATACAATAACATGGCAGAAGTAGATTCACAGATACCATCTAGAGAACAAACTAGTGGTTACCAGTGGGAAGGGGGAGGGGCAATACGGGGGTGGGGGCGTGGCCAGTATAAACTATTGAGTATAAGAGAGGCTCAAGGATGTAATGCACAATACAGGGACTATAGCCAATATTTTGCAGTAACTGTAAATGGAAAGTAACCTTTAGAAATTGTATAAAATTAAAACATTGAAGAATAGGACTGTTAGGTAGTTAGAATAGGGAAAAAGAGTCCAGAATGGAGGTGGCTAAAAGAACTGAAAGGGAAAAGCCTGCGAAAATAGAACAAAGGACGGTTCGAGGACTGGAGTGAGAACCTCAGGTAAAACAAACAACACTCCTGGCTGGCCCAATTTACACAGGACAGGCCCAGGGACAAAGAAACATATAAAAAGAGGAGCCAAAGCTCTCTTCTCTCTCTCTCTCTCTCCCGCGCGATGGGGCACTCTTCTCTTCGCATCTTTGGATCAACGTGCCCTCATGCCTCGAAGATGAATTTTCCTGCTATCATCTAATAAAATAGAGCTGTAGCACTGAGTTGTAACACTGATTTATTTAAGAGCTATAACATGGTCCGTTTGAGACCTGAGAGCTATAACACGGTCTGTCCAAGACCCAAGAGCTGTGAGTCGCCGAGGGGGCTTTAAGGTCTATCACTCCAAATCTTTGTTGTGACAAGACAAAGAACCAAGGAGCATACACTCACCTGATAGGACTATCGTGGTTGTCCTGAGAAATTGAGAAAATACAAAGAATAATGTACTCCCTCAAATAACGTTGTCTAAGAGTCCACTGGATTGGGAGTGGGGTGGGGAGGGGGAATGTTCTGGCAACTTTCATTACTTTCTTCTTTTATAATTTTATTTATTTATTTCTGGCCGTACCGGGTCTTTGTTGTTGCGAGTGGGGGCTGCTCTTTCCTGTGGTATGCAGGTTTCTCACTGTGGTGGCCTCTCTTGCTTTGGAGCACAGGTTCTCGGGCACTCGGGCTTCATTAGTTGCGGCTCCCAGGCCCCAGAGCGCAGGCTCAGCAGCTGTGGTACACGCGCTTAGTTGCTCTGCGGCACGTGGGATCGTCCTGGATCAGGGATTGAACCTATGTCTCCTGCATTGCAGATGGATTCTTTACCACTGAGCCACAAGGGAAGCCCAACGTTCATTACTTTTATTTTGATTGTGTGTGTGTGTGATTGATTGGGGGTGGGTGGGGAGGGAAGAGACTTTTTCCTTTTTTGGAATTTGTTTGGCTATTAAAATCTTCTTGAAAAGTGCCATTGGCTTAGAATATTCTTTCTAGCAATCTCCAAAATAAAATACAAGAGTCAGTACAGGGTAAGAGAGACTTTTTATTTATTTATTGTTATTTGGAGGATAATTGCTTTACAGTGTTGCGCTGGTTTCTGCCATACAACAAAGTGAATCAGTCATAATTATACCCGTATTCCCTCCCTCTTGAGTCTCCCTCCCATCCCACCCCTCTCGGTCATCACAGAGCACCGGGCTGGGTTTCCTATGTTATACAGGAGCTTTCACTAGTTATCTATTTTATACATTATAGGTATGCATGTCAGGGCTAAGAAGCAATACGTTTGGAAGCAGAAATAATGAGATTTGAAGGCTTGCTCAGACTTGGTGTGAGTGATTTGAGGCAAGCCTTTCTTTCCACTCTTCTCTAGGAAATGGGTTTCTTGTAATAAGCCTTACTTGACTGTGTGGTGTGAGCCTAAAATACAATAGAATATATAAACTGTGCAGCACAGTTTTACATACCAGTTACTGTCATCTGTGCTTTACTTAAAAGAGACATTTATTCCTCATTGCTGCCACAAGAGGAAGATCCTTGAATTGTGCCCATTATATGGAAAAGAGCGGCTTAGATGGGCTTGGCTGCTAAAGCAGCAGAGACAGAATTTGAGTCCCTGCCCTCAGCTCTTACCCACTTCGCCCTGGACAGTGGCTGCAAACTGTCCCAGGAACCAGATCTGGCCTGTGAGTGTGTTTAGTTTGGCTTACTGTGTTTATAGGAAAATATTTAACTTAGTTGTCAACGCTTAAGAATGGAGGATTTCACAATTCGGGTTCCCCAGCTTCTCTTTAAAAATCTGCAGCTCTGGCCATTCTGGCCCTGTGCTCCCACATAACATGTATGGCAGTATTTGAGGGTGGGTCCTCTCCCCCGACAGCTTTTTCATCCATCACCCTCACTAGAGGCATCAAGTTGCTAGGCTACAGACTGACATCTGTAAATGGTTCCTTTGTGGAATAAGTGTACTGGTCACCCTGGTCTCCATTTAGTTCTAATCGTGCCTGTCTATTGCAGCTCCCAGGACAATGTCAATGACATAGGATGTTCCAGATTCTTCCAGGGCCCCCTGATGCCTCTCCTTGCTCTAAATCTAGTAAGACCCTGAAGCATCCCTGCCTTTGAGCACACACCATCTCCTAGATTTGCCTGTTTCCTCCTTTATCACTGCCATGAAACCACCTTAACCAGGGGTCTCCTCACCTCCACCATCCTGGGTTATTGCCATCACCCCTTACTTCATGTCCCTGGTACACCCCTACCCCAGTGGTCCCCAACCTTTTTGGTATCAGGTATCAGTTTCATCACTTCAAGGCAAATAGATGGGGAAAAAATGGAAACTGTGACAGACTTCACTTTCTTGGGCTCCAAAATTACTGCAGACAGTGACTGAAACCATGAAATTAAAAGATGCCTGCTCCTTGGAAGGAAAGCTATGACAAACCTAGATGTATATTAAAATGCAGAGATATCACTTTGCTGGCAAAGGTCCATAGAGTCAGAGCTGTGGTTTTACCAGTAGTCAGGTACTGTGAGAGCTGGACCATAAAGAAGGCTGAAAGCCAAAGAATTGATGCTTTCGAACTGTGGTGCTGGAGTAGACTCTATTTTTTTTTTTTTTTTGGAGTAGACTCTTGAGAGTCCCTTGGACAGCAAAGAGATCAAATCAGTCAGTCCTAAAGGAAATCAATCCTGAATATTGATTGGAAGAACTGATGCTGAAGCTGAAGCTTCTATACGTTGGCCATCTGATACAAAGAGCCAACTCACTGGAAAAGACCCTGATGCTGGGAAAGATTGAGAGCAGGAGGAGAAGGGGACAATAGACGATGAGATGGTTGGATGGCATCATCGACTCAATGGACCTGAGTTTGAGCAAACTCCAGGAGATGGTGAAGGACAGGGAAACCTGGCGTGCTGTAGTCCGTGGGGTCACAAAGAGTCGGACACGACTGAGCGACTGAACAGCAACAAATCAGTTTCATGGAAGATAATTTTTCCATGGACTGAGGTGGGGAGTGGCTTCAGAATGATTCAAGTACATTACATGTATTGTGCACTTTGTTTCTATTATTATTCCATCAGTTCCACCTCTGATCATCAGGCATTAGATCTGGGAACATGGGGACACCTGCCCTACCCAATCAGCCCATTTCATACAACAACTTCATATCCATTTTCAACAAATCTTTCTTTTGTGATCAAGGTCTGCTTCTTGCAATCAATTACCCAGGACCACACATTTAGAAGGATCCCACACTTGGCTTAATGCTCTGCGATGGCCATCTTGAAATTCTGCATGATTTTGGGATTGTAGACTCGAATTGGGGCCCACAAAGTACATAGCTGGTCCTATGCATGTTTCACTTTCCAGAAGCTTTAATGATTCCTAACCTTGGCAGTATTTCCCTGCCCTTTTTAAACCACGGTACACAAAGAACCTAATAAGATATGGAAGCTGTAGTGGGCTGCTCTGAAGCCCCAGACCCTGGTCAGCCATTTTGGGGAGAGCAGATGTCATGGCAAACTGTCATCATTTCGCAGCACCACAAAGATGCCGAGTTCACCTGCTAGGAAAGTTCTGTCCTGCAGGAGAAGATCCTATTAGTTCACTTTAGCACTCACCTGGCTTTGTTTTGGGCTTTCCTGGTGGTTAAGATGGGAAAGGCTTTGTTTTAGGAACCCCAGTCTGCAATCATGCCGGAATTTATGAGTTCTTTACTCTCCTTCCCATCTCCAGGCCCTCATGAATATAGTTCCTGTTGCTGGGAATAATCACTCCCCTCTTCAGTGTTACCCAAGCCCTGCCCAATTTATCACACCAGCTCAAGTCTACCTCCTCCACGAGTTTATCCTGTGTCTTACCAGTCAAGAGTGCTTTATTCATGCCTCAAATGATTATTGACAGCCTGAGCCAGTGTTCGGGATACAATTGTAAACATATCCACACTTCTGCCCTCATGAGACTTTACAAGTCAGGAGAGCCAACATGCAAAAAAAGGCCACTTGGAAGCACTGTGATAAGAGGTCTCATGGAGGAAGGGGAGGCTGTGTTAGTTTCCTGTGGCCGCTGTAACAAATTGCCACAAACTTGGTGGTTTATTAGCTGAGGAAGTTTCTTTTCTCACAATCTGGAGGCTAGAAGTCTGAAATCAAGGGGTCAGCAGAGCCTGCTTCCTCTGAAGTCTCCAGGAGACTATCTTTTCTCACCTTTTCCAACTTCTAGCGGCTCCAGGCAATACTTAGCTTGTGGCAGCATCACTCCAATCTTTGTCTCCTTCCTCACATTGCCTTTCCCTTTTTTCTGTGTTTCTTGTAAAGACATTTGACATTGTATAGGGCTGGCCAAAAAGTTTTACAGTTTTACGGCCAAAACCTGAATGAACTTTTTGGCCAACTGAATATTTAAGGTCTATACAGGGTTTGATCCCTGGGTCAGGAAGATCCCCTGGAGTAGGAAATGGCAACCCCCTCCAGTATTCTTGCATGGGAAATCCCAAGGACAGAGGCAACTGTAGGTCTATTAGTCCATGGGGTTGCAGAGTCAGACATGACTGAACACACACACGTATTTAAGGTCTACCTGGATAATCCAGAATGATTCATCTAAAGATCCTTAATTACATCTGCAAAGACACTTTTTTTTTTCTTGTGAAGGTATGACATTCACAGGTTCTGGGAATTAGCATATGGACTTATATTTGGGGGGTGGGGGTGGGGAAGTGTCATCACTTAATCCACTATAGTGGGCATATGACAGAGGCAGTTAACCTCACACTGGGCAACTGGGGTAAGTCTTCTTGAAAAAATAACATTTAAGCTGAATAAGCCAGGAAAATAGAAAAAGAAGAGGGTGATGGTGGGGAAAGTGTTTCTGGAAATAGCATGTACAAAGATCCCAATACAAAGTTAAGCCTCCTGGATTCCTGGTACTAAATGAAGCTCATATAATTGCAGAAGAATGTACAAGAAGAAAGGGTAGGAGAAGCAGCTGGAGAAGGCGCCAAATCAAATGAGCCTTGTAACTACAGAAAGTCATTCCAAGCAGTCAAATGGGGAGGCACTGAAAGGTTTTAAACAATGGAAGGACATTATCAGATTTCAAAAGATTGCTATGGCTAGAGGGTGGAGGCAATCATTTGGAGGCAGCAAAGACTGGACCAGGGGAATGGATAGGAAATGGTTACATAATTTGGGCAGTGAATGGTAAACTAGGGCATTGTAGAAGGGAAGGGAGACAAGTCAACAAATTCAAAAGGGCATTTGGGAGGCAGTCAACAGATTTGATGGCTGGTGGAATTTCAGCACAGAAGTCAAGGATGATGCCCAGGTTTCTGGTTTCGGGTCTGGAAGGTGTGGCCCTTGTTGCAGTTAGGAGTTGAGAAGGAGGTGCCGTGTGGGTGGGCACCTTTGGGGTGAGTTTGCAGTATCTGTGAAACAGGCTATTAGAACTGATCAGTGGACATTTAAACTGAGTGGTCAGAAACACAGCAGAGAGCCTGGGGCTAGAAATAGACTGGAGAACCATCAGAATGTGGATCATATATGCCATCAGGGAGTAAACAGTAGCCCTCAGCATAATATATAAAGTGAAAAGAAAATACAGCCCAGGACAGAACTCTCAAGAGCATCTATCTATACTGACTCTATGTATTACCCACCAGGGTTCTGGGCCTCCTTAATCAGTAAAAATTGATCAGAGGCCAGACAAGAAATTCAGGCAAGGATTTATTGGGTCCTCTGCTGCAGCAGTGGGCAGGAAGAACCAAGAACAATTTCTCTTGCTCACTCCATCCTCAGGGGGCTGCTAGCTTGTTCCTTATATGGGGTGAGGGTCAGGGCAGGTCCAGGACTTTGTTAGGAGGGATGGCTGAGGTGTTTTGCCCACCCCTTTGATGGTGTTGAGTGCAGAGGGCATGCGCAGTACCTTGCTGTTGCTCCAAACACGTTGATTTTGCTCCCAGCTCTTCAAAAGTGGCGGTTGGACTTTTTTGGTCTTTTTGTATCTTGTGTCCATAATTTGCCCCAAAGGCACATGAATGGGGCTTGCACGCAGTTATTCTTAGTCCCTTATAATTTATTTGCATTTTGTGGCTCAAGGAGATGTTTGGCCAGGTGCAAGCACTGTAGCAAATGGTCCAGGTCCCAGCCTGTCCCAGATAGACTGAGGACAAGGGGCCGTGGCAGAAGACAGATGCCTCAGTGGGCAGTGACTGCCAATGTTTAGTTATATGTGATTTCTATGACACCATTTGAAATGCATTGTCAACGGTCTGGTTTTATGTCCCTCATTTATATTTCGCTGAACAAATCCAAACACAGTATTGTTCTCTTTTCTCTTATCTCGGTCCTGACTATTTCTTATACCCAGGAACCAAGGCAAGGATCCGGAGCAAGGGGCCCATGTGGGAATAAGCCCTTTAAGGTTGGCTGGATATTATCTGTCCAAGGCTGAGTCTGAAAACAGGAGGAGGGAACATGTCCCATCTCCTCTGACCCTCCACCAAAACCCAGGGTCTTGGTAGCAGGTCAAGAGGTGCCCAGAAGAGAGCAGAACAGGCAGAAAGGGTGGTACGTGCAGCATCTGATGGAGTCTGTGGATTCAGACTGGCTGGAGCTGAGTGGAAAGGGAGCATTTGAAGTCAGCGTGTAACGTCTGCATGGGTCTAGGACCGTCTGTGACTCTGCTGTCTTGTTGTGGCGCACACAATTTCTGAAGTCATTCATCTCAGGGGTCAACACCCAGCCCGTGTGGTCCCCTCGCAGCCCACTGGCTGGGTTTACTCTGCTCAGTCTCACCTCAGAGGAAAGCACTGATTAAACAGATAGCAAACCTCAGGCCATTGAGAGATGCAGACAGTCATGTTCTGAGACCTCTGGAAGCATCTGCAATGTCAAGCTGCCAAAAGGTCCCAACGTCTGGGTTTTAGTGACAAGCCCTTTTATCAGTGACCAACAGCAGGTCAGGTGCTGTCAAAGAAGGGGTTTCACTGAATCCTATCTCCAAAATCTTCCCTCCTCTCTCATCCTCAAGGACAACTGCTCTCATTCAAGTCTTCATGAGTCTCGGCTTCTAAATTCTCTAATAGTCTCTGACCTGGTTTCCCTGCCTTATCCACACAGAAGCTTGAGTGGCCTTGTAGATGTATAAATCTGATCAAGTCAGTCTCCTGCTTAAGGACCTCCTTGTCCCCAGGGTCGCGGGGTAGGGTCTGCTCTTGGGCTTGGCACTAAACACCCTGCGTCACTGCCCCGGGGCCTCCCCATCGGTACCCAGCTGCAGGGGGCGCTCTGCCTCACAGCCCCTTGTGAGAAAAGCCACAGGAAGCGCCCTTCTCCATGGCTGCCGGTCGGTCCTGACCTGTCCTTTGTGAGCTCCAGCACCTCGCTTTCTCCCTGAAGGCTTCCCCCCTGAAGGCTTCCCTCGCAGCACCTATCACAAATGGTCTCCCCCATCCATGGGCAGGCGCCGAGACTCTACAGCTGGTATTTCTTTCTCCTACTGCACCCACCACCCCCTTTAAAGTTTCCTTCATTGTCAACAGAGCGGATATTTCCTCAAGGAGATAAGTAATAGTTCTTGAAGGAGTGGTTGGAAAAAGCTTAGTTTTTATCATAAAGCACAGAAATGCCTACATATTCATCCAGTATATGTGTGGTATTAAAATGTCACGGAGAGGAGTTAGGGAATAAAATGTCTAATAAGGCCCTTTAGAGGCCAATACTGGAAAATCGGTTGAGAAATACAGAACTGACTTGGTTGTACATTTTCCTTACCAACTGGACTATGAATCTTGCAAGGGTCCCTGGAGCTATTAGAGTGGTTGACATGCTATAGTGTTGGGAATAAATGTTGAATGCTGTAAGCTGAGTGCATGTATGCATGAATGAGTCCTTATGATAATTGTGGTGGGGGGGGGTGCATTACTGTCCCATTGGGGAAAGATACAGAAATAGGTGCCAAGCTCCCCTCCCTCACCCCACAACCAAGTTTCCAAAGTGCTCCAGTAGAAATATTTTAAATTCAGGACTTCTAAAGTGCAAATCCAAGGTTCTTTTACCTCACTTTAGTATAATTGATATAATTTACACAAAAGCAGGGCTTCCTTGGTGGCTCAGATGATAAAGATTCTGTCCACAATGTAAGAAACCTGAGTTCGATCCCTGGCCTGAAGATCCTCTGGAAGAGGGCATGACAGCTTACTCCAGTATTCTTACTTGGAGAATCCCCTTGGATAGAGGACCCTGGTAGGCTACAGTCCATGGGGGTCACAAAGAATTGGACATGACTGAGCAACTAAGCATGCACACAAAAGTAGGAGAGTATGTTTTCCAATTTGCCTTTAACATTCAAGAAGGTTCTGGTTGAAATATTCTAAGTGAAACTGAATACCCAAGAATAACATTGGGAAATGAAGACTGTGGTCTTGCAGACTGAAGCGAAGATGCCTCAGCACCCGGCTGGGTTTTGGTGGGAATGGTGACCTTTTTACCCAATTCACCACAAGGAGAATTTGAAGCACAACCAGATATAGCCAAAACCACCCACTTAGCTTGTAACCCTGAGCCTTGCAGTTAATCCAATTAAATTATTATTTTTTTTAATCCAGCCTCAAGTTCCTCCTGTGTATTAAACTGAGCAGCACAGGGCTACTTTGCCCTAAGCAGGTAGGGATGGTAGAATAAGAAAAGAATACACACAATTATAATGCAAGATTCAACAAGATCATGGTCATGAGAGAGACTTAGGCAATTCTAACCCAGGAGATGAACTACAATGGGAGATAATGAGGACATGAATGTTATTAATAAAAATGCTTCCCATGTTGAAAGCAAAGGAACATCTATAAAATGGTTTTATGAATAAATTTGTTGAAGCAGGAGGAGCTGAGTAGCTCAATCCAGCTTAGCCTTTTCAAGGTCCAGATGAAGTTTAAAATCAGATTTATGGGTCTGTTTATTCAGTTAAACTTTCCTCATTTTCCACTTATAAGCAGTAGGTAAAAATCCCTGATGAATGACAGGTCATTGTCCTGGGACAAAACCTGCTTTTAAACATAAATACGTCTTACAAACAGGAAAAAAAAATGTACAAATCATAAGTACACAGTTCAGTGAATTGGCACAGAAAGAGCAAATCCTTGTAACTACCATCTAGATGAAGAAATAGATCATTATGCATTCATGAAAGTCCTCCTGGTTACCATAGATTAGTTTTGCCTCTTTTTGAACTTTAAATTAATGGAATCATGGAAAATATACTCTTATTAAGCAGACCTCTTCGACTTAATAATGTGTCTGTGAGGTTTGTTCAGATGTTTGCACATAGCAATAGTTTGCTCATTCTTGCTACTGAAAGAACTTCACTGTATGGATATGACACGTTTTGTCAAAGGAAGTGTGGATCCCCTGGTGGCTCTGTGGTAAAGAATCCACCTGCCAATGCAGGAGACTCGGGATTGGTCCCTGATCCGGGAAGATCCTCTGAAGAAGAAGATGACAACTCACCCAGTATTCTTGCCTGGAGAATCCCATGGACAGAGGAGCTTGGCAGGCTACATACAGTCCATGGGTCACAAAGAGACATGATTCAGTGACTGAATGAATGAAACAAAAGAACGATGCCACATTTACCTTCCTAATCTACAAGTAGTGAATATTTGAGTTGTTTCCACTTTTTGGTGATTACACCCAGTGCTTATTATGAATCTTCTTCCTACAGGTCCTTTGATGAGCAATCATACTCACATATACCTAGATGGAAGTGCTGATTCATATGCTATATTTGCTCAGATTTAGCAGATCCTGCTAAGTAGATTTGAAAAGTGACTGTGTCAACTATACACTACCATTTTATGATAACAGTATGCAAGAACTCCAAAGAGCTCAAATTCTCTCCAACTCTTGGTATTAAATGAATATCATTTTAGCTGCTCTGGTGACTATGCTTTGTAAGTTCATGTTTTTATTTTGTGTTTTCCTGAGGACTAACGAAATTAGACATCTTTTCATGTTTATTAGCCATTTGTATTTTCGCATTTGGAAACTACCTCCTTAAGTCTATCACACATTTTTCTGTTGAGATGTCCATCCTTTTTCTTATTAATATGTAGTTTGCTATATATTTTGGATATAAGTCCTTTGTCAGATATATAATATTTTCTCCCATTCCATGGCTCTGTTTCTCCTCTTTTCATGGTATCTTTGGCTAAACAGAAGTTCTCATTTTCTATGTCAATTTTATGTTTAGTGCATCATATAATTCATAAATGCATTATGAAATCTTTGCCTTTCTTGTGTTTGTGTAAATATTCTTCTGCATTAAAATATTAAGCCTTCCAATCCATGAGCATGGTGTATACCTTCATTTACTTAAGTCTTTATCTCAGTAGTTTTTAGTTATCTCTGTAGTTTTTAGTCTAAAGATTTTGTTCTTTTGTTAGATTTAAGTTCAGTTCAGTTCAGTCGCTCAGTCATGTCCACCTCTTTCCGACCCCATGGACTGCAGCACACCAGGCCTCCTTGTCCATCACCAACTCCCAGAGCTTACTCAAAGTCATGTCCATTAAGTCGGTGATGCCATCCAACCATCTCATCCTCTGTCATCCCCTTCTCCTCCCACCCTCAATCTTTCCCAGCATTAGGGTCTTTTCCAATGAGTCAGTTCTTCACATCAGGTGGCCAAAGGATTGGAGGTTCAGCTTCAACATCAGTCCTGCCAATGAATACTCCAGACTGATATCCTTTAGGATGGACTGGTTGGATCTCCTGACTGTCCAAGGGACCTCAAGAGTCTTCTCCAACACCACAGTTCAAAAGCATCAATTCTTCAGCGCTCAACTTTCTTTATGGTCCAACTCTCACATCCATACATGACTACTGGAAAAATCATAGCCTTGACTAGACAGACCTTTGTTGGCAAAGTAATTTCTCTGCTTTTTAATATGCTGTCTAGGTTGGTCATAACTTTTCTTCCAAAGAACAAGCGTCTTTTAATTTCATGGCTACAGTCACCATATGCAGTGATTTTGGAGCCCAAGAAAATAAAGTCAGCCACTTTTTCCACTGTTTCCCCATCTATTTGCCATGAAGTGATGGGACCAGATGCCAGGATCTTAGTTTTCTGAATGTTGAGTTTTAAGCCAGTTTTTTCACTCTCCTCTTTCACTTTCATCAAGAGCCTCTTTAGTTCTTCTTTGCTTTCTGCCATAAGGATGGTGTCATCTGCATATCTGAGGTTGTTGATATTTCTCCCAGAAATCTTGATTCCAGTTTGTGCTTCATCCAGCCCAGCATTTCTGATGATGTACTCTGCATATAAGATAGATAAGCAGGGTGACAGTATACATCCTTGACGTACTTGAAGTATTTGATTTAAGTTCAACTTTTAGAAAATCTCAAGTACTTATCTTTCACGTTACAAGAGATGTAAGAAAGAAAGTCTGATATATATGCCCTGACTTCAAAATGCTTTGGGACAATTGTGGGACACCCAAGTGCAGAAAAATAAAAGATTGAATATTCATGAAGTAATGATTGCATGATGGAAGCAATGAGAAAAGAGACACGCAAGCAACCAAAGTGTACTGAAGTTCTTGGTCAGGTTGCCTCACACTGAAGTAAGAAGATTTGAGATGGCCTTGGGTAATGAATGGCATTTGTAAAGTGGAGTGGAAAGAAACATTCCAAGGAGGAAACTGGAATGAGTGAAATCTTGAGGTTCTAAATGAACACAACACATTACGGGGCCAAGAGGATACTAGTTGATAAAAGTGCTACACTCTGACTAATGAGTAGTAAGAGATAAGATGAAGTCTTGTGCTGAGAGTTCCCATGAACAAAAGAAAGAAGAGCCTCAGGTCTGTTTTGGTGAAAAAGTTTGGCATCCTAGCCCATGGAAGGTAACTCAGCAAGTATTAAAAGTTGCCTGACACTAATTGGCAACCACATGACTATCTTCAATTAAGAAGTTTCTCATAGAAACTCCCATACTCTCACACTTGAACCAGACTTCCTATCCAAGATGGTCTCCCTTTTAGAAATGAACTACCTCTTACAGAATGTATAATCCAGAGAGATTATCATAGGAACCCGGAGTTCACCACCCAACCAAAAGGTTTAGACCCCGCAGCTACCACCAAACGCTTCTGAGAGGGCCACAGCTGTAAAACCAAGTAGGATAGCTGTTGTTGTTTTGCCGCTAAGTCGTGTCTGACTCTTGCAGCCCCATGGACTGTAGCCTGCCAGGCTCCTCTGTCCATGGGATTTCCCAGGCAAGAATACTGGAATGCATTGCCATTTCCTTTTCCAGGGGATCTTCCCAACCCATGGATTGAATCTGCAGCTGGCAGGTGGATGCTTTATCACGGAACCACCAGCAAAGTCCAAGTAAGATAACTATTCGTGCATAAATTCAGAAGCAAAAATTGAACTTCCTAGAAGAAATGAGGCTGGAATTGGCTGTTCAAGGCTTAGATCACTGGTGGGTTTTTGATGCTCTGTTTTCATCCTAACTGAGACGTAGTTGGAACAAGCAGACCCAGGGCAGCTTTAGAACACAGGGAGCCTGGTCTTCAGGCCTCCTGGGAGCTACTGGAATGAATAAGGCATGGAGGAGCCAGCACAGAGTTCAAATGATAAAATTCCTAATGGGACATGAATATGCATTTTGCCAAGATTTCTTCTAATTTTGGAACTCAGTTGGAAACTTCTGGACATCATGTTCCATTTGGCTCTGGCAAAACCCAACTCTGCATTGCTTTGTGTTTATTTTATCCTTCAAAATCACAGCATAATTTACTTGTAGCTAGATTTTTGTGTTTAGCACAAACCTCCATTTAGATGGAAAAACAAGCTATTTTTTTTTTCTTATATGTCCCTAGGGGTGGAAAAGATGTACACAATGCAGAAAGGTTCCACTGAAAAAACGTGCATACCAAATATAGATAATTTACACAAACAGAAGCACCCAGAGGAGAAATACTTTCTAAAGCTTAAAGTATGATGAGTC
This sequence comes from Muntiacus reevesi, assembly GCF_963930625.1. Lineage (NCBI taxonomy): Eukaryota > Metazoa > Chordata > Mammalia > Artiodactyla > Cervidae > Muntiacus > Muntiacus reevesi. The sequence continues at coordinate 13,276,272 of NC_089259.1, forward strand.
TTCAAACTCGGAGTGAAATAGAAGAGATTAGATTTAGAAAATCCTCAGGACTCTCCTACATTTAGGCAGGATGGCATCTACCCTAGTATCTCATTCTTATGAAAATTTCTTACCACATTTAAACAAATCTTTTGAGAAGAAATATTATAACTTTCCTTGGAATTATGTCCTCAAACACTTACAATTAGAGTGTATCCTTATTGGTACCCATTCGTCATCTTTATATTATTTTTCAAATGCTCTCAGTTTTCAAATGAACTTCTTGGTCTTTATTGGTACAAAACCAAATTCTCCTATAGCTAGGGAGACCTATAGCTAGGTTTATTGGGACCTACAATAAAACAAAAGAGGTGAAGAGAATAAAACAAAAGAAGAGAAGTGAAAGGCAAAAGAGAAATGAAAGATACACCCATTTGAGTGCAGAGTTTCAAAGAATAGCCAGGAGAGAAAAGAATGCCTTCCTCAGTGATTAGTGTAAAGAAATAAAGGAAAACAGTAGGATGGGAAAGACTAGAGATCTCTTCAAGAAAATTAGAGATATCAAGGGAATATTTCATGCAAAGATGGGCACAATAAAGGACAGAAATGATATGGACCTAACAGAAGCAGAAGATATTAAGAAGAGGTGGCAAGAATACACAGCAGAACTATACAAAAAAGATCTTCATGACCCAGATAATCACAATGGTGTGATCACTCACCTAGAGCCAGACATCCTGGAGTCCAAAGTCAAGTGGGCCTTAAGAAGCATCACTATGAACAAAGCTAGTGGAGGTGATGAAATTCTAGTTGAGCTATTTCAAATCTTAAAAGATGATGCTGTGAAAGTGCTACACTCAATATGCCAGCAAATTTGGAAAACTCAGCAGTGGCCACAGGACTGGAAAAGGTCAGTTTTCATTCTAATCCCAAAGAAAGGCAATGGCAAATATCAATATCAATAGATATTGAGAAATATCAATAACCTCAGATATGCAGATGACACCATCCTTATGGCAGAAAGCAAAGAACTAAAGAGCCTCTAGATGAAAGTGAAAGAGGAGAGTGAAAAAGTTGGCTTAAATCTCAACATTCAGAAAACTAAGATCCTGGCATCTGGTCCCATCACTTCATGGCAAATAGATGGGGAAACAGTGGAAACAGTGGCTGACTTTATTTTCTTGGGCTCCAAAATCACTGCATATGGTGACTGCAGCCATGAAATTAAAAGACGCTTGCTCTTTGGAAGAAAAGTTATGACCAACCTAGACAGCATATTAAAAAGCAGAGAAATTACTTTGCCAACAAAGGTCTGTCTAGTCAAAGCTCTGATTTTTCCAGTAGTCATGTATGGATGTGAGAGTTGGACCATAAAGAAAGTTGAGCGCTGAAGAATTGATGCTTTTGAACTGTGGTGTTGGAGAAGACTCTTGAGGTTCCTTGGACAGTCAGGAGATCCAACCAGTCCATCCTAAAGGATATCAGTCCTGAATTTTCATTGGCAGGACCGATGTTGAAGCTGAACCTCCAATCCTTTGGCCACCTGATGTGAAGAACTGACTCATTGGAAAAGACCCTAATGCTGGGAAAGATTGAAGGTGGGAGGAGAAGGGGATGACAGAGGATGAGATGGTTGGATGGCATCACCGACTCAATGGACATGAGTTTGAGTAACCTCTGGGAGTTGGTGATGGACAAGGAGGCCTGGCGTGCTGCAGTCCATGGGGTCGCAAAGAGTCGGATATGACTGAGGAGCTGAACTTAATAATAAAACAAAAGAGGCTTCCCAGGTGGTTCAGTGGTAAAGAATCCACCTGACAATGGAGTAGACGCAGGAAACAAGTTTTGAACTCTGGGTCAGGAAGGTCCCCAGAGGAGAAAATGGCAATCCACTCCAGTATTCTTGCTGAGATAATCCCATGGACAGAGGAGCCTAGCGGGCTACAGTCCATGGGGTCACAAAGAGTCAGATGCTATTGAGCAAACGAGCATGCACTCACAATAAAACAAAAATTGAAAAGATCTGGGGAGAAGTTTATATTATTAATAATCAGGACTCTTTCAAAAACTCAACATGAAATAAGACCTCCTAAAAGGTGATATTTTGGCTCATGTAATAGTCTGCTTACTATCTTCAGTTGGAAAGGTCTCAGGGAAGGACTCTGATTGGCCCAGCTGAATCACCTGCCCAAGTCTGTAGCAATCACTGTCATTTGACTGGGCATGACATAGCCAAGCGACATGTAGTCATGGGAAGTGCATTTATTTCCAGAAGAAAGAGGAATCACTTAGAGAACATTGTAAACTGGCAAATGTGAAAGCAGCAAGAAAATGTTTTCACAGTGCCTCAAATCTAGTACATTAGGAGTTTAGAGAAAGAATTATTTTTTAAAGAAAAGCAAAGATATCAACAGAAGGGGATGCCATCACCGTAAGTGGTGTATTAGCACTGGTTACACATAAAACCTGCTCTGGAATTCATACCTACTTTCACCGGGCACATCTCATTGGCATCAAGAAGGCAACAGAGCTTACTGGCTAACAGCCTGAACCTTTGATTCTAACTCTCTCAACTTCAAATCTTCACAGTATCCAATGTTGGCTTTGGTATTTGGGCAAGTTACTAACACTGCTTAAGCAAAATTGGCACAACAATGAAATTTACCTCTTGGGTTATTGTGAGCATTAAAAGAAATGATACAAATAGAGAGTTTGGTGCAATATCCAGCCCTTAGTTTAAAAAACACAATCACTAGATTTTTACTACAGTTACTATTACTTTCATTACAATGTTCATAATTATTATTATTTACAAGAGTGCCCAGGAATCTCAAGGTCAGAGAGTTTTAGAATGGTTAATTATGATAATGTTCCATTCTATGATTCTGAAATAAGAAATATATCACCAGAGATATTCTCCATTGATATCTAGCCCCACCCTTTGCCTGAATCTGTTTAAAATCTCCCTCTTTCACATTCCATAATTTCTCTTCTTATCCACTGATACATGAAACACTAAGATTCCTGGGCAGAAAAAGCAAGAAAAGGGTACCCTTGATACTTCTTTTGACCTTTCCAAAAGAGACTTCACAGGTAATTGAAGTCCAAGCAATTTCAATCTTTGGAAGAATCTGTGCTGTGACCAACAAAAGATAACTCCTTGGAGAGATATCAAAACAGTTGACCAACTTCTGGAACCAATTGACAAAGTAATGAATAACCCCACCTAGATGCTGTTGCAAAGAAAGGAACTGTGAGGCCCTCGAGGAAAAATTGGAATCTTCAAGACTGTCCTTCTACCTTCTCAGGAACTCCAGTATATCTTGCTTCCCATAAAAATTTCCACAGAAGGCTCCAGAAAGGCAGACATATCAACAGAGACCAGTTCCTTCACTTCCACTGCAGCTGTAGTCCATAGATTTAAGCCAGAATTTTTTCAATCAAGGAAAAGAGTTTAGACAAGGAAATAGGCTATTACCTTTGAGTTTGACTTCTATGCTCTATCGAATGTCTATGACAACAATTACTCAGGATTCAAAGTCTCATTTTTTTTAAATAAGAGGTTTCATAATATTTTTTCTTGCTAGTTATGAAGGGCAGGAGAATTGCACCTTATATTTATATAGGGCTGGTCCTTGGAAAGTGCTACAAATAATGTCATTCTCTCTCCCACCAGAATTCCTGGTGGAAGCAACATATTTTCCTCACACCACTTTTATAGATTATATAGTCTGTCAGAAACACTGCGGAGGCCAAAACTTGGGTTTTCTTTGGATTTAAAATGTAGTATTAGGTTTCCTTTCTATTAGAAAAACAACATTTCTACACAAAAATGGGTTTTTATGCATAGTCCTTTGGATAATTGCCATGGGAAAGAGCTCAGTTAAAACTTCTTACTTTTCAACACAATAAAATCATCATTTTCCCATTTTCTTACAGAATTTTTATCGCCATAACTTTAATGATAGAGTAGTATCCCAACTATACTAAAGTCATTTGCTCAGAGTAATAAGTATTGCTCTGTGAAACTCTTGTGTGTGTCCTGGACCACGATGTATTTTTGTCTGTGACTTGCAGTCTTAAGTGTTTGGAAGGCATGTGTCCAACATTACTTCTTTTCAGATAAGAAAAAAAACTAAGGCTCAGAGAAGTTGAATGATTTATGGAGAGTCACACCATCATGAGTGGTGCTAAAGAGACAAAAAGGTTGTGGTTTTAGTTGCTTTTGTTTTTTGCTTATGTCATTAGCCTAGTGTTGGGCTGGCTAGAGTAATAGCTGCTGTAACAAAGAAGCCCGTAATGGTACATTAGTGACTTGAGACAATAAACGTTTATTTTACTCATTGGACACTACGATGTGTTTTTTTCTGGTCAGCAGGTGGTGGCTTTTCTCTATGCTGAGGTTCTGTTCTCTTTCATTTTATTGCTTCACCATCCTCCAGAGCTGTGGTCCCCAACATTTTTGCCACCAGGGACCAGTTTCGTAGAAGACAGTTTTTCCATAGATGAGGCTAGGGGGTGGTTTCAGGGTGATTCAAGTGCATTACATTTATTGTGCACTTTATTTCTTTTATTATTACATCAGCTCCACCTCAGATCATCAGGCATTCGATCCTGGAGGTTGGAGATGTTTACTCCAGGGTAGTGGTTTTCAATCGGAAGTGGTTTTACCCCTGGAAGACATTAAGCAATGTCTGGAGATATATTTTTTTTGGTGTTTATATATTCATTTTTGATGGAGCTGGGTCTTCATTGCTGCGTTGGCTTTTCTCTAGTTGCTGTGAGTGGAGGCTACTCTCTAGCTGTGGTGTGTGGGCTTCTCATTGCAGCGGCTTCTCTTGTTGCCGAGCACTGGCTCCAGGGCTTTGGGCTTCACTAGTGTGGCACGTGGACTCTAGAGCACAGGCTCAGCAGATGTGGGGCACGGGCTCAGTTGCCCTGCGGCATATGGGATCTTCCTGGGTCAGGGATCGAATCCTTGTCTCCTGCACTGGCTGGTGGATTCTTTACCACTGAACCACTAGGAAAGCTCTGGATATATTTTTGATTGTCACTATTGTGGGGATACTACTGGCATCTAATGGGTAGAGGTCAGGAATTCTCCTATACATTCTTCAATGCACAGGAAATATCCTGCAACAAAGAATTTTCTGGCCCAAAATGTCATTAATGCCAAGGCTGAGAAATACTGCCCAGGGGACATATTATCTTCTGTAACCAGCCAGCTAAACAGGGAAGAGACAGACTCAATAAGATACAACTACTCTCTATTCTGTGACTCTCTTTCTTGGCCTAGCTTCCCAGGTGGTGCTAGTGGTAAAGAACCTGCCTGTCAATGCAGAAGACACAAAAGACTTGGGTTCTATCCCTGGGTCAGGAAGATCCCCTGGACGAGGGCATGGCAATCCACTCCAGCATTCTTGCCTGGAGAATCCCATGGACAGAGAAGCCTGGTGGGCTACAGGTTCATAGTGTTGCAAAGAGTCAGACATGACTGAGCAACTTAGCACGCATGCACTCTCTATTCTGCGACTGTCTTTCCTTGGCCTGGAAACTTGAGTCACTGATTTCTGTCTAAGAAAGTGTAAGAGGGTCAGAGAAATGAGTCCTGGTGGGCAGTTCCTTCCATCAATAACTCTTCTTTGTTCATTTTTGATGAGCAACTGTCAACTGGTCACAGGTGGCAAAGGCAACATTTGAACTATATGTTTGTCTGGCTGCTCACATCATTGTTGAAGAATCAATGCTGTTGTTTAGTTGCCAACTCATGTCCAACTCTTTTGCAACCCTATGGACTGAAGAATCAATAGGAACTGACAAAACCTATAGTATAGAAATTCAGTCCCGACCCTCTCTGTGGGCTCCAGGCCATCCATTCTGTGCCTCAGTAATTAGATATTGCAAACACACACCGCCAAACTTTGCCACTCAAATTCTCTCTCTCTCATCTTCTCTTTTTCATCAATTGATAACCCTATCCTCCTCCTCACTTTTGTATATCCTCTTCCAAGTGTTTAGCAAGTCTTCTCAGTTCTCCCTCCGAGATACGTACCTGCAAGTATTACCGTAACAGAAAAGAACAAACCTAACTCCATATTGGACCTATTTCTTTAGCTTTAACCTTTGTGCTTTGTTGTCTGCTTATCATCATTTTTTGTCATTCCTTTCCTACTCCTTTTCTACCCTCTACTCCCTTTTTCTCTTGTATGTTCAGTCTATCTTCTCACCTTCACTAACAGCCAAAATGGCTTAGTGCTTTTGGAAACTATCATGGTAGAAAAACCAGATCTCCACCGTGTGGCAACCCTCGAACGTTCCTGGAGCATCTCAGACCGACCACCTGGCTACTCCCTTGGACCCATGTTAGACTGAGATGCTGCTTATCACACACATGGCTGAAAGCAGCCACACCTTTGATGTCCCTTTTCCTCATTCTTCACTGTCTTTGCCAGATTAATTTCTTCAGTTAAGAGCTATTCATTAAGCACTGAACTGGGCTTTAAAATAGATCCGAGCAGAGGAGGATTGACTGTGATGCTAATGAAGCTACAAGGCCCATGGTCACAAGAGTTTTGCAAAATTTGCAAAAGTGAAATATTTTAACTTAGATCAGTTTAGACTACCTCTTCTGCTCTGACTTCCCTGTCATCACACTCACCCTTGTACAGGTTGGCTTAAAGTGGCTACAGCCTTTGGGATTTTGCGGAGGCAAAGATGAGTCGGAGATACGTTTGGTTTGTGTTTAACAGGATATATTTATATGGTTCACAGCTGCCTCTGTGTAAAATGGTTACAGGGCTTCCCCAGCTGCTCGATGGTAGAGAATCTGCCTGCAGTGCAGGAGACCTGGGTTCAATCCCTGGGCCAGGAAGATCCCCTGGAGAAGAAAATGTACCACTCTAGTATTCTTGCCTGGGAAATACAGAGAAGCCCGGCAGGCTACAAGTCTATAGTGTCGCAATGACACTATAGACACAACTAAAGCAACTTAGCACACATACATAATGGTTAAATTTTTGCAGTGTTGGAATTTCTTCTAGAAATTTTCCTAGAACCTATGGAGCCAACTCATCCATCACTGTGATATGAAGGCACACGGCCAGGTGTCATATCACGAGATAAACATACTGTGTAGTCTCTCCTGTGAACCTATGGAAAATAGAGGATCACAAAGGTTTGAGATTATGAGCTGAAGCTGGTCTGTGGGAATTCCTCCAACTATTAAACATGTAATATAGTAAGCAGAGACTTTAATTCTCATGGATGTCTTGTCAAAAAGGAAGTTCTCACTGTGTGTCTAGGGCACAAACTTCTAGTAGTACTATAAATAGCAAGTGTGTTCCTGTGAGTTGATATGTTGTTTATACATTCCAATTATTTAATTTAAAATTGAAAAAATGTTCTGATCAACCATGTTAGAGGAAAGACCAAATTATCCTCCTATTGTTTTTCCACAAAATTATTGTCATGTGAAAAGATGATCAAAGAATATGTAGGCCAAAAAAGTGTGGGGAAAACAGGATTATAGATGTATAACGGGGCTTCCTTTGTGGGTCAGCTGGAAAGAATCCACCTGCAATGCAGGAGACCTGGGTTCAATCCCTGGGTTGGGAAGATCCCCTGGAGAAGAGAACGGCCACACACTCCAATATTCTGGCCTGGAAGAGTCGCGAAGAGTCGCAAAGAGTCGGATATGACTGAGTGACTTTCACTTCACTTCACCAGGCAGTTAGCTAATAAAAACAGTATGGGATTTTTCTGGATTTTTGTCAATGTTTGTGGTATTTGTCATTACATTGAAATTTGCACTTATTTTTATTTCTATCCTAATTTTGAATAAATATTCAAATTTCTTAAATGAGGCCCCCATAGTTGCTAACTTTCAAGCCCCAGGAAAGTGGGTTGGTTCCTAGGTATGGGTACAGACAACGTGTTTCTGTTTATTCTGGAGCTTATGACAGACACTAAATGAGTATCATGTAGAAAAAGAGCTTTCCAGGTGGTTCAGTGGTAAAGAATCTGCCTGTCAATGAAGGAGATGTGAGTTTGATCCCTAAGTCAGGAAGATCCCCTGGAGAAGGAAGTGGCAACCCCCTCCAGTATTCTTGCCTGGAGAATCCCATGGACAGAGGAGCCTGGGGGGCTACAGCTCACGGGGTCACAGAGAGACTGATACACACACACACATAGAAAAAAGGTAGGAAAAGAGGTGAAGAAATGATTAGAGTGTGTCTGACACTATCCCCATCTACCAGTCCCTGACTCCCATCATCGCTCCTAAAAATAATCTCCAAGAATTTGGACTCTTGGCAATTATGCTTTTGAGGGAAATGACGGGGCTGGTTGTCATGACCAGTTATAGACCAAGTTCCAGAGGTGTCCTCCTGCCCCTTTGCCGTTGCCGTAACAACAAAAGCACGGCCGGTGCCCAAGGAGACTCTGACCATGGCATCTTCTCAGGAAAGATGCTGACAGGTCCTGGCGGGGGACCCCCTGATCTTCCAGGGTCCACAGCTCCAAAGGCTGAGGACATGGGTTGGGGTCCTCCAGTGCAGTCCTGGTGTGGCGTAAATGAATGTGCTCTCTAGAAACCCGCATCCTCCCTTCCTGCCCTGCTCTGGCCACGGTGATTACTCAACTGGTTGCCAACCATTCTTTGACTTGGGTGGGACAACTTACACCAGAATTTGAACTTCAAGTGGAGTACCATGCCGCCAACCCCCAGCCTTCCATACTACCCAGAGCTGTTTGCAAAGGATCCGTGAAAGGAAACCAGCTGCACGTTGACTGCGGTTACCATCCCATAGGTTACAGTCCATGGGGTCACAAAGAGTTGGACATGACTGAGCAACTAACAGAGCAAAACGAAGCACATCGTGGTTTTCCGACAAAAATTAACCAGAAATGTAAAGGCATTAGGATGGGAACAGTATGCGCAGCAGTCAGCAATTAATCATTTACTACAGATTGGGTGACCTTTTCGTTGAAAGTAACAGATATAATTAAACAGCCTCTTGCAGAGCGGGTGTTGAAATTGAAATTCTCTCGGCCTGACTCATGGCTGTTCCACCTGGTTCCCTGACCCCAGAGCAGAGTGCCTCTGACAACAAATCCTGGGAAATCCCTGCCTCAGGCCTGCCTTAGAACAAACACACTGCCAGTATTTTCCTTTGTCTGGTCGTCTGTGCGCCGGGCCAGGGAAGCCTGCAAGCTGGTACTCGGACCGGGTGGACGGAAAGCTGTATGGATCAAATAGCACTCTGAATCCCAGGGCAGGGGCAGAAGTCTAATCACAGCAAGCGGCTGCGGTGTTCCCCAAAGTTGTCATTATGGTCTTGCTGGGGCCCCTGGAATCTTGTTGATTTCCTGTTTCAAAATTTCTGGAGGTGTACTGTTCAGGACAATTATTATGGGATAATGTCACAGCAAAGAGGGCCAGCCTTACGTCGTGTGTTTCGTTTGGGCTATACCATCTTCAATATTATTAAGCCCACAGCAAGTTTGTCTTTGCAAAGGCCTTATTATATGTAGATATCTTCTGAGCCCCTGCTTTGGGAACCCCCCCACCCCCACATCTCCTGATTCCCAGGCTTCTCCTGTGAAAAGAGAGACTTCAAGATGATCGAGTTAATGACTTGACTTAATTCAGACCCAAAGTTTCTCTTAAGTCTAAAATCCTTTGAATCTGATGGGAGAGGAGAAGGAAGTGAAACTGGAGAGTCTAGATAATTTGCAGTTTAAGTCAAAATTTATGAGGGGAATTATGGCGCAGAGCTCGGTTTTGAGTGTCTTTGGATTCTGGGAGCCAAATTCTCCCCCTGACTGGACACGTGTGTCCCTCTTGGCTGTGTGTGAGCAGGAGGTGGAGCAGTCTCCAGCCTCTTGGGGTGCAGGAGTCCCAAAAGACCAGGGCCTCGGCCCTGGGAGTCGGAGCAGAGTGAGGGCGTTGGCACACAAGGTAATTAAGATGTGGCTTTTCACCAGGAAAAGAAAGACTTTTTGGCATCAGAGGAGGAAGCCAAATAAGAGGAAGCGGGGAAGGAACCACAGATTCTGATAAACACCCCCAGAGAGGTCAGATCTGGGGAACTCCAGGGTGGGCCTCCAACCCTTGTGTCTTGTCGGGCCCCCCTCTTTGCCAAGCAGACAGCCTTGAAAGCAGGTCCATTTTGGGCGCCACAAGTAAGAATTAGATTCTGCTTAGGTCCAGCCCTGCTAAAAATAATTCTGAGAAGTTCAAAGACAGGAGCAGGAGAAAACTGAAATTCTAGCTTTCTTTGCCACATACACAGATACGCATGCACACTCACACACACAAACTGCTTTATGAATACATGGGCAAAATTTCAGGGAACACACCAATAATAATAGCTGCCACATAGTAGATGCTATCACTGACTCAATGTACTTGAGTTTGAGAAAACTCGGAAAAACAGTGAAGGACAGGGAAGCCTGGCATGCTACAGCTGATGGGGTCGCAAAGAGTCAGACACAATCTAGTGACTGAACAAAACAAAGCAAAATAGATGCTATAGAAGTGCTGTTTGATTCCCTACTTTAACTATAAATAATAATTATTATTTTAATATATTAAATATGTTAATACTTACATTACATTAGTATTTACTTACTTGGCCGTCAGACCCTAGTTGCAGAGCATGGACTTAGTTGCTCCACAATATGTGGGATCTTAGTTCCCAGACCCAGGATCAAGCCTGAATTGCAAGGGAGGTACTTAACCATTGAACCACCAGGGAAGCCCCTATTATTATATCTTGACTTGATTTTCAAACAGCTGATTTGAACATTAAAAAATAGCTAAGGAAAATCACAGTCATATTCTTGCTTTTCTCAGGCACCACACCTAAGTGGGTAAAGCAATGAGCTACAAGAAACCAGGTACCTGAGGTTAAGCCCTCTCCCCTGGTAGGGGGTGAGGGGGTGAACAACTGCAGAGAGGATGGCAGGAGGCATGCTGGAGACAGCAATAAGCCTGGCTGATTGCTCTCATCTAAGTACTGCTGTTTGCCTCGTTCTCCACTGGAAGTGAAAGAGCCAGAAATATAGGATACCCGTATGTGAACCACTCACCCGTGAACTCCCTTGCTGTGAAAATTACAAGGTACCTCCAAGTCACCATTTCCTCTGTTACAAATGGATATGATTATACCACCTCCTGGAGAGAAAGAGAAGGCTAAGTGACTATGTGTCGGTCAACCGGCTTCTGCTTCTCACCATATTGGAAATGATCTGTTAGCTAGAGATTCTCACGGGGTAAAAGAGACTAGGGAAAAAAAGGCAAAATCCCCCAGTGCCAAATGACATTCTACTGATCTACACTCAGTTGACTTGAGTGTAAATGAACACATATATAATCGGTTACAATTAAAATTCACACCTAATGAGAGAGCAGGTAGTTCTGCTGGTCTTTCTGAACGCTTCTCAGTAAGGCATCTTGGGGCCTCCCTGGAGGCTCAGATGGTAAAGGATACGCCTTTAATGCAGGAGACCCTGTTCCATCCCTGGGTCGGAAAGATCCCCTGAAGAAGGAAATGGCAATCCACTCCAGAATTCTTGCCTAGAGAATCCCAGGGACAGAGGAGCCTGGGGCGCTACAGTCCACGGGGTTGCAAATAGTCAGACACATCCGAGTAACTAAGAGCGTGCACACACACACATACACATAGTAAAGCATCTCAGGAAAATTTTTTCCAGGTGGACCTAACCCAAAGACACACCTGCTCTGATTCTTTTTCTGTCCTAATCCTTTCAGGACACTCTCTCATCTTCATCACTTAACTATTTTGGTCTCTGGTCCTTTCCCATGTACTCCACCAACATCCAGCCCTCACTGATCTGCCTGGAACCATCCTTCCACCTCAGACAAGTTTCCAATTGCAGCTAATTCTTGTTTTCTTTTTCAAAATTATATATACACATATGTGCACATATATATTAGAGTTGCTCGACAATGCTGTGTTAGTTTCTGCTGTAGTGAATCGGCCATCCATATCCATATATTCCTTCATTTTTGGGTTTCCTTCCTGTCTAGATCACCACAGAGCATTGACTGAGTTCCCTCAACTGTATCCCTGTGGTATACAGTAGGTTCTCACTGCTGTTGCTGCTGCTAAGTTGCTTCAGTCGTGTCCGACTCTGTGCGACCCCACAGACGGCAGCCTACCAGGCTCCTCCATCCCTGGGATTCTCCAGGCAAGAACACTGGAGTGGGTGGCCATTTTCTTCTCCACTAGCCAGTTCTTAATGCTTTTAGTTCAGAGTTTAAGAATCATCACCTTTCTCTCTTACAATTGCTGATCCAAAATTCATTTTATCTCAGTAAAAAGAGAACGCTCTCATAAGGTTGTGAGAAAATAATTATTTTTATTCAGTTAGCACAATTCTTGACATATATAGTAAGAATATTTTTAATGTTAGCTAGCATCACCTTTATTATCCAATCACGCTCTTCAAAATTGACTCCCAGAAGATGCCCTTCAAAATCACCTCCTGCAGTTTCTGTGTACGTCAGAAGATGAGTTCTCTGAACCACCCTGACTTTTGGCAGAGAGAAGACAGCTTTCAAGTGGAGGTTTACAAACAAAACAAAACAAAAACTAATCCCCTGATGATGCAGAAGTCATTTAGTTTACGACTACTTCCTCAGTCCCACTTGAAACCTGTTCCAGTGCAGTTTGTGGTTTAATTACTCAGTACCACTCAGGTAGCAGCTTTTAGGGGGTTGATTTATCTCCAGGGAGCCAGCCTGGCATCTTTTTCCTACATTCATGATGCAACCGATACAATCTCGTTTTAGCGTTAATATTCTGCTTCTCTTCGGAGCTCCTTAAATGCAAAGTTTAGGCAGCACATAGATGGCCAGATTCAGTTTGTCCTTGGAAATGGAAGCTGGTAGAAATCAACAGGACTTCTGTGGACTGAGCCACCTCAGAACTGGTCTGTAAATAGCCTACTTCCAGGATCATGATGTTTCGGATCAAATCCCAGACCTGAAAGCAACAAAGAAAGGGAAAACCCACCTCACCTGGCATGAGGTGGTGGAGGTGACACCAGGCATGGTGGGACAGAGATTCTGTACTCAGCAGACGGGGGCACTCTACCCACCAGGAAGAAGCGAGTTAAGCACAAGGAGGATGGTTTCCCGGATTTTGCGTTAGTCTGGTCAACATCTCCCCTGAGATTTTGCCATTAGCTTTGCTTTGATTCTGTGCTCACTGAGAAGCCTTCTGACTTCAGTCACCCCAGGTACCTTAATACCCAAAGGGGTGCCCTGAATTACGGAACTGAATATTTCAATTACCGGAATGATAGTGTCTATCACCACGGAGGAATAAACATGCTTTGCAGCATAGAAATCAATTATCCATGAGTGCAGCATGATTCAGTCCTTCTGTGTCTGCTAGGGTTCAGGTAGACTTGGAAAACAGAGGTCAAGTAACACTGACATATATACCCTACCATATGTAAAATGGATAGCTAGCGAGAAGCTGCTGGGAGAAGCACAGGGAACTCAGCTGGGGCTCTGTGATGACCTAGAGGGGAGGGATGGGGTTGGGGTGGGAGGCAGGCTCAAGAGGAAGGGGACATGTGTATACATACAGTAGATCCACGTTGTTGTACAGTGGAAACTAATGCGACCTTGTAAAGCTATTATAGTCCAATAAATTTTTTTAAATAAATAAAAGATGAGTATCTACTGAAAAAAGAAAAACAGAGGTTCTGTATCAGAAAGCTGAGAAGTAAACTCTCAATGTTCTCTTAAATTCTGTTGCACCTTGGTTTCGTCATCTGTAAAGCAGAGGACAGTAACAGTACCTGCTCGGTATGGCTGCTGTGAGGCTTCATGATGTATAGACGTAAATTACATGTATGTATGTCTATGAAATGACTTCATATATGGAAGTACTGAGAATGGTGCCTGCTATTCAAGGTGCCCCCATGAGGCCTTCCCCACTCTGGGCACCCTGCTAGAAGCAGCCAGCTGACTACTTCTCTGTCATACACTTCCTTACACAGGGTTCAAAGGACTTACCTCTTTCAGCCACTCCATTCAGAAAACTAGAGATTTCAAGTCAGGCTCCATGGGTGTATGACTTGTGTCGTTGCATGGGACTTAACTCTTGCCTTACCATCTTGAAGTTCTTAATAATTTTTTTTTAATGGGACTCTACATTTTAATTTTGCACTGGGCCCTGCAAAATTAAAATTATGTAGCAGATCTTAGGTCTATGTGACCAAGGATGAGTCAAATGGTTTTGCATGAGCCTCTTCCATTCCAAGTAATGCTATCCTTGTCCTGTGGATGTTGTGGAGACCAGGGTGAGCAGGGTAGGACGCGCATAGACTCAGGTCCAGCCTTGACAATGAGCAGAGTGAAGGCTTCTCAAGAGTGTAGTGATAAGTCCAGGGTACAGGCAATGAGATCTCTCTCAGGGCTCTCAGGAGACTCAAGGAAATCTCAGAGAGACTCTGGGTGTGTTTCTAATCCATGCCACCACCCCTGTGCATGTCAGTTGCTCAGCTATGTCAGATTCTTTGCAACCCCATGGACTGTAGCCCTCCAGGCTCCTCTGCCCTGGGATGTTCCAGGCAAGAATGCTGGAGTGGGTTGCCATCTCCTTCTCCAGGGAATCCTCCTGATGCAGGGACTGAACCTGAGTCTCTTCCATCTCCTGCATTAGCAGACGGATTCTTTACCACTGGGCCACCTGGGAAGCCATCACTCCTCCCCACCCCGCCTCCACCCACCGCTGAAAAATAACAAATGCATTTGATAATTCATTGTGCAATGATTTGTATTACTCAGAGAGACAGAGAAATCAGCCTGACTTTCAGCACAGCGAGGGCCCCAAGAGCAGCTGGTCACTGCTGGGAAAGTGGGGGCTCGCTCGTTTTAGCTGGGGCTTCCCAATGGAGACTACTGAGGTGGGGGTTGGGGGGGGGATGGAGGGGTTAGGGGGAGGAAATGACTACTTCAGACAAGCAGGGGAAGCCAGGTAGCCAGCCTCACAGTTGATGTCTTGTCAATCACAGGAAGCCCAGGGCTGCTCCCTGGTGAAACAGGAATCTGTCTGATTCCCCTGTCCCTACCGCAGAAACTGCTCACTTGGGTGGAATTTCCACAAAATTCAGTAGCCAGAGTTAGAGGCAGAGTGTTTTAAGGCAGTATTGGAAATTGCCCTTCTTTTGATTTTCTCAGACGGAGTGGTCCAAGGAAAAATGGTGTCTGCAAATAGTCCTATTTTTCTCATATGTTTGAAACCTGTTCAGGCAGACAGCCTGACTTTGACTCAAGAAGACAAGACTTAGTAGCCACAAAGTCATTTCTCCATTCCCAGGTGAGTTCTGTCACCTTCTGGGTTCCCCATCTGAGGTCCTGAAGGACCATGTAACTTACCAAGCAGCTGTCAGCAGCACAGCTGAGTGGACAAGCTTGCTGACACGCTGCTTCAAATACCCTTGCAGAGAAAGCCATCTCAATGTTCCCATGCTCAGACATTTTTTTGCACACTGTGGTTCACTCCGTTCTGATTTTAGAATCTGGAAATGCCGCGCAAGACATTTCTAAGCTGGGAATCTGCCATCCTGGGGGCAGAAGAGCTGCAGTGGCCCCAGAGGAAAAAAAAAATTTTTCAAGACGGCAAAGAAAACAATGGCTGGCAAAATGTTTGTTTACTGCCAGTGCTCCCCGCAGCCACTTACATAAGAGCCCGAGCTCGTGCTGAGACAGGCTGTCCCGCTCAGACGCGGCACCAAGAGTTTATGCTTCTTGGGATGATGACAGAAACAATGTGGGAACCGCGGGGCTCCGGGCCTGTGACGCAGTCCAGGAAGGAAAACCGAGTGGTCTGTGGCGATTAGTCCGCTCACAATGCCGGGATGGTTTCCTGGGGCGTTTGGCGATTGCGCAGTCTGCAGGAGGGAAGGGCCCTGGCAGAGCAAGATACGGCCAAAGAATGGGTCCCCGTTTTCCCAGGTTGAAGACAAAACAATGCACAGAGCAGCGTGCAAGCTCAAGGGCAGAGTCAAAAGTTCAGGTGTCTTCTGACCTTTCGGATCCTTTCGGACTTTCTGAAAGCTCCGTAAACACTATATCCAAATCTGAAAGCAACTAAGGAGTTTGGACAACGTTGTGTACATCTTGTTCAACTGTTTACTGCAAAAAGTTTTATATATATATATATATATATATATTTGCTTGTGTGTGTGTATATATATATAAATCTCTTCTTGACAAAATAAACATGAAAAACTACCTCTGCCAGGAAAAAAGTATGCAAAAGCCTCAGACAGATTTTGTTGAAGGATCCAAAGGACAAATTGCCCACCCCCACAGTGGTACTGAAAGCAGATGTGACAGCCGAGCTGTAGACCTGTAATCAAGCCTGAGAAGCCGTCATGAGGCAGTCTAAACTATTCCCAGTAGCCTCCCTCTGAGGGAGACGCCGCAGTCTTTGTATAGACTGTTCCACACTTTAAACGAATATTTAAACCATTTTTCCATGTGTTTTAACTTAGCGTCTAGTTTCAATGCGGGTCCATTCATCCCTGTTCTCTCCCTAACAGCTGTTATGAGTCATTCTCCACTTTGCCGTCTGTCATTCCTACCTGGGTGTGCATTTTTCTTCTGCTGGACACACCTAACTCTTAGCGTCTATCGTCACGAATAAGGTGTCTGCTTGGTGCTTTGGAATGACAAGTTGAAACTAGCACAGACTAACACTCACAGGAGATAGTCAGCATCTTGGTGGTGGAGTCATGTTTCTTTACTTATTCTAGACTGTTCTCTCACTTCCCTCCCCTTCCCTTTGGGCTTAAGAGTGAATCTCTCTAAAGCTCTGGTTTAGCCCCAAACAAATAGTACCATATCCACAGAGTAGAAAAATACTGCCTTTGGGAAACCGGAATTGGCTTGAATCTATGAGTTCGGGGTCATGATTTATTTTAAGTGAGTTGAGGTCCAAAAGGATCAAAAGAAAGGAACCCCATGAATCATGCACAGATTCCACCGTACTGCACTTCACACAAGAACCTTTATGTCTCACCTGTATGATTTTCCACTCTTTCTTTCTACTGATTCTTCTCCAAATCATCATGGACAAGTTGGACTCTGATAGGAATCCTTTCCAATCTTTAGTTCACTTTTCAGAGTCTCTAGTAAACAGGAAAACGGAGGAAGGTCCTAAATTATTGAGAGTGTATGGGTTACAGGTGGAAGAAATATATCTTGAGCCAGTTTAAGCCTACAAAAGGAATTTATTTGTTCATATAACCAAACCATAAAGAAAGATGGTTGGATTGAGGGGCTCGAAAATACCCTCAGTATACTCACTCTTTCTTCTCTTCACTCCTGCCTGATGCCATTTTCCCAGACCAGCTTCTCCATGTGGTGGGAAAGTGGCTATAGGCAAAGCTCATCTGCTCACAAGCCCAGGATCTGAGCCAAAAGTCACTTCCTCCCCTTCCCCCCACAGATTGGAACACAATCCCCAAGAGATGATGCTGATTGAGCCACAGCCACAGTGACTAAGCAAGTGAGGTATGGGATTGGCTCTCCTGGGTCATGTATCCCAGGTGACCAGGAGACAGGGTCTGTTACCAAAAGAGGTGGAAGAAGGGTGTGTATGTGTGTGTGTTAGTCACTCAGTCGTGTCTGACTCTTCACGACTCCATGAACTGTAGCCCACCAGGCTCCTCTGTCAAGGAGGAGCTCCTCCTCCTCCTCCAGGCAAGAATTCTGGAGTGGGTAGCCATTTCTTTCTCCAGGGGATCTTCTTAACCCAGGTATTGAACCAGGGCCTCGTGCATTGCCAGCAGATTCTTTAGTGTCTGAGCCCTCAGGGAAGCCTCACAGTCCCACAGTGCAGGTTAAATACTACACGTGGTGCAGGGAGGTCTCAGAGTCCCCACGTGAACACAGAAAAACAGTCAACACCCTAGCACCTGACAGAGAAAAGATCAGGGGGAAACATTCCCCTGTTTTTCCCACCAACACCAAAAATTCATTAGAAATAAAATTGGGGATTCACAGGAAATCAAGGAGTCAGAGAACTGGAAAATACATAAGGGAATCTAAATGGTTTTCTCTCTCCTGGTCAGAGCTCCACAAAGTAGGGTGATGGTGGGTGATCAACAGTCTTACAGAGGACTTTACATGAGCTATGAGGTCAGACAAAGCCTCTTAAGGCCCTTTGTTTCAACTCTGAGAGGCCAGGAGCCTATGAAAGCAGCCCATAATTGGTTGATTCCATCCTTTAATTGTCCAGGACATTCCCTGTCTTCCCTCACTCTTACTTACTGACTTTAATGACAAACAAGCCTTCAAGTCAGGGATTCCATCTAAATGTCTCATGTAAGCTACCTTCAGTACTTTGGCCGCCTAATGGGAAAAACTGACTCACTGGAAAAGACCCTGGTGCTGGGAAAGAGTGAGGGAAGCAGAAGGGAGTGACAGAGTGTCAGATGGTTGGGTAGCATCATCAACTCAATGGATATGATTTTGAGCAACTCCAGGAGGTAGTGAAGGAAAGGGAAGCCTGGCATGCTGCAGTCCATGGGTTTGCAAAGAGTCAGATATGACTGAGTGACTGAACAACAACTTGTAAATTAAGCCCACACCCTTGAAGCCTGGAAATTCTCAGACCCTTAGAAACTAGAAAGGTCTTCCCCTGGTCTTCATACCATTTTAGTCAAATTTGGAGGCTTCTTTTTTGTAAATTTTGGCATTTTCCTTTCCTTTATGCCTTGATCAAATTAATCAGATCATGGCTCAGAAGAGAAGCCTAATCTAGGATATCTTCAAATTTAATTTTTTCTGGTCACAGAGAATTGGAGAAATGAAGAAAACAAGACAGTTGGCCTTCGTTCTCATTTCTCTGCCCCCTTCCTGGAATGTGTGAATATCTTGGCTTTACTTGGCTATTAAGGTTGTTATTAAACTGACCTTACAGTAAGAAGAGCATCCCAGTGGACACATTGTAAACACAAGGGAATTTTTATTAAAAAAAAAAAAAAAATTGGCTGCATCATATCTTAGTCCTGGCACGTAGGATTTTCTTTGCATCATATAGAATCTTTCACTGCGGCACTCAGACTCAGTAGTTGCAGTTTGAGGGCTTAACTGTAGCATCCCTGTGGTATGTGGATCTTAGTTCCTTGACCAGGGATCAAACCTACATCCTCAGCACTGCAAGGCAGATTTTAACCACTGGACCACTAGAGAAGTCCCACCACAGGGGTCCTTGATAGTAGAAGAGGGAGGCAGGAGAGGAGGCTGGAGTGATGTAATTCGAGAAAGACTCAACACTCCATTGCTGGCTTAAAAGGTGGATGAAAGGGGCCATGAGCCAGGGAATGCAGGGAGCCTGTAGGAACTTGAAAAGGCAAGAAAACAGATTCTCTTTTGAAGCCTCCAGAAAAGAATGAAGTTATGCAAACCCTTGGATTTTAACCCATTAGATCCACATCAGACTTTTGACCTATAAAACTGTAAGACAATAAATTTGTGTTGTCTAAGCCTGTAAGGGCTTCCCAGGAGACTCGGTGATAAAAAATCTGCCTGTCAGTGCAAGAGACACAGGAGACATGGGTTTAATCCCTGGGTTGGGAAGATTTCCTGGAGTAGGAAATGACAACCTGCTTCAATATTCTTGCCTGGGAAATCCCATGGACAGTGGAACCTGGCGGGCCGCAGTCCATGGGATTGCAAAGTCAGACATGATTGATGAACTGAGCACACGTACCCTTAAATGTATGCTTCTTTGTTACAGCCATAATAAGACACTAATGTGTTTCCTATTCCTTTCATATGTATCCTGAAATGGTAGATTATTTAGGATTCCAACTGCTGGACTGTCTAGAGTCAGGATAGTTTGGTAGACAAGGAGAACAGATTTGACTTTGGTATGACTTCACCTTGTGACTTAGAGTAAATTGAAGGAGAGATGGGCTTTGGCTTAAGATACTCTATGCCTCAGTAATGACACGAGGCAAGGCCCAGAGTGGGCAGGCCATGGTGAATAGACCAGGATAGTAAAGAGGGAAGGTTTCACAGTGGGTGTAAAGTCAGAAAGACATGTCAAAACCAGGCAGTGGGGGGAACTTCCCTGTGGTCCAGTGGTTGAGAATCCACCTTGCAATGCAGGGGACGTGGGTTTGATTTCAGGTTGGGAATCCTACAGATCCTACATGCTGTGGAGCAACTAAGCCTGAGTACCATAACTAGACAAGCCCTCGAGCCACAACAAAAGATCCCTCATGACACAATGAAGAGACCCATGGCAGCCAGATAAATAAATAATTTAAAACACACACACTGATAGTAGGGGCCTTGAAAAATTCCAGGACAAGGACATGGAGACTGATACCCTTGAGGCACTATTGCACTTTGTACCACACTGTGTGGTGGTGCAGTGGTAAAGAATCTGCCTGCATATGCAAGAGATGCAGGTTCAATCCCTGGGTTGGGAAGATGCCCTGAAGAAGGATATAAAAACCCACTCCAGTATTCTTGCCTGGGAAATCCCATGGACAGAGGAACCTGGCGGGCTACAGTCCATGGGATCACAAAGAATCAGACACAACTGAGTGACTGAGCACCCACTATGCACAAAGCTTAGTACAGTGTCAGGCTCAACACAATAGGTGCTCAATATTTGCTGAATGAGTGAACCATTAACATTTTTTGAGCAGGACCCTGCTATAACCCAAGATGAATTTAAGGAACATAAGTAGGACCTCAACATGTAAAATGGGTTGGAGAAGGTAGAGATGGAATGTCTTGAAACAAACCAAGAGCCTGCCAAACTGACTCAGACAGACTGGCCAAACTGAGCTGTTGGGCTGTGAGACCTGAAGGGAAGAGACCCATGTGGCATCAGGACTTTCCCTAAACCATTCCAGCTGGGAGGATGTCATTTTCATTCATGCATATCTCCACGGAAGGAGCCCCACCACCTCATGAATAAGTACAGTGCATCAGCCCAGACGGGCCAGCACACTCTGCACAAAATCCTCAGGCAGCAATTTAAGCCTCACTAACCCACATCATATATTCAGCAGAAATGACCACTAATCTCTGTACAATTATTCTCCCTGTAATCAAAGCTGGTTCTTGGTTCACCCTTGCCTTTCCTAGACTCAACAACTCTAATTCCCCTAACTGCTTTCAGAGGTCCATTCACCGAGTCTTCTAATTATTTATATTTTTCTCCTCTGATGCTTCTCCGATTTCCCTCTCCCTGGAGTCAGTTACCTGAATTTTGCTTGAGTCTCACTCATCTGATGGGCCTGCTTTTTCTCTAAGTAGTTGACAAGGAGGGAGACTTGCTCTCATGGGAGCATCGCAGTTCAGTTCCAAGTCCAGCCAGCCAAGGACTCAGACTGTCCTTGCCTGGAGGATTCCCCATGGAGATCAGCAAGGAGCCCACCTCCAGACAGTGTCTGGCCCCAGATCCGGGGGGTGGGAGATCTCGCCATCTTCTTCCTCTCCGTCATCCCCTTGAAGACTCCCTGTCTTTGTATCGGCCAAAGGCCATGGCCGTAGGGACAGAAGTGTAATTGATGGCCTTGAGGGATATCAAAGTGCCATTGAGCTAACCCACAGCTCAGCAGCCATGCAGGTGCTTCCTGCAGCAGAGAGGGAAAGAAGTGTCTTTAGAAAGCCCTAAACAACGCTGCGCACGGACGTCAACTTGACAAATGACTGTTAAGAAATAGCCCCGTTGTTCTCTGTTGTGTGATTCATTCCAGGCGGTGCTGGGATGGGGAGGGGGTGAGGCCCAGCCCTGAGTCCCACGTTGTCACTCAGGGCCACTCTTTGGTTCGCCTCTCAGGAAGGATAGGAAGGCACTTGTCTCAGTCACTCTGACCTTGCTTTCCGGTGGTTTTATTAAGTGAATCATGATTTGTGCTCATTTGGTGTGAGGTGCATTCATTGGTGGGTGGGAACTGTGGGGATGCTCTAAGCTTTTGGACATCTCTCTGCCTTTGACGTTAGGGCCCAGCACTTCTTGCAATCAGATTTACAGAGACCACAGTCTCCCTAGGACAAGACCTCCCCCCCGTCGACTCCTTTCCAAGCCGTCAGTTCCTCAAAGAACTGGCTTGAGTGCTCATCCAGTGTTGCATGGATGAATGAAAAGATCCCAAGACCAAGAGTCATGATGACTGGATTCTAGGACTCTAAGGATGGGTAGCTGGGACCTTGGCCAGGTGCTCAAGGTTTCTGGGCCTCCCTGTCCTCACCTGTAAAATGAGAAGGCAAACTCTCAACTGCATTCAAACTCAGACCCTACAGAGGCTTCTAAGACCCACAACTAGCTATCGTGACTCTTGGACTTGGGATCTTTTCACTTATCCATTCATCATTTGACCTTGGGGCTTGCACTTGGCTCAGGGGAATGATGGTAAGGTGAACATACACGTGTGTGTGCTAGTTACTCAGTCATGTCCAACTCTTTGAGACCCCATGGACTGTAGCCCACCAGGCTCTTCTATCCGTGAGGATTCTTCAGGCAAGGATACTGGAGTGGGTTGCCATACCCTCCTCCAGGGGAATCTTCCCAAACCAGGGATCAAACCCAGGTCTTCCACATTGCAGGTAGATTCTTTACCGTCTGAGCCACCAGGGAAGCCCTGGTGAACATCAGGCAACATAAGAGTGTAAGGTGAACATAAGGCCACAACAATTGCCTGGTACACCCGACAACAGGAGTAAACAGCAGACTGCTGAAATCCAGGTAAAATGTGCATACTAATTCCAGTTAGTAGGTAGGCCTGGAGGTCCTCTCCAGTGAAGCTAGATGCAGGTATTGTGAGCAGCACGTGGGCTGGCATGAGGCCTTGAGCTTGTGCCCAACAAAATACAGCATGATCAGCACCCCTGAGTTTGTTGGCTGCTCTTTACCGTGGTGTCTCAGCCACCAGTCTATGACACGTACATCAGTTCTTTGGCTTCAGACTTCCCTGGTCGTCCAGTGGATAAGAATATGCCTGCCAATGCAAGGGACATGGGTTCAATCCCTGATCCCAGAAGATCTCACATGTCACGCAGCAACTAAGCCCGTGTTCCACAGCTACTGAGCCTGCACTCTAAAGCCTATGCTCCGAAACGAGAGAAGCCACCGCAACGAGAAGCCTGCACATCGCAAGGATGAGTAGCCCAGGCTGACTACAACTAGAGAAATCTCACAAGCAGTGAACAAAAACCCCAGCACAGCCAAAATAAGCAATTTTAAAAAATTCTTTGGCTTTTGTTTCTTCTGTGAAACAGCACAGCCAAACCATCGTCTGGGGAAGGAAGTTCCACGGCAGAGGCAAGTTTGTTCATGTGAGTTGTGCAGAAGAGTCTACATAAGAAGTGTATGTGGTTGGTCATGAGATCCTGGGTGTGCCTAAGGAGACTCGCCAATGTGACCCAACACAGAGCCCGTTTCTCAAAGCAGTCATCATCTGATTGATTTCCCCAGGCCAACAGACACGCTCTGGGTTTTAATGTCCTTGATGTCCATCAATAGCAGCTTTGTTAGTTTTAACAGAAAGCAAGACAAATTTGTTTGAAATCAAAGACTCTTAGATGTCTGAATATTCTTCTCTGAATTAAACATGGTTACAACATTGAGACTGAAGAGTTGAGTAAAAATGGCTTATTTATGGAAAGGCATTTTAACAACTTAAATTAATGGTCATGAAAGTTTTCGGAAGTTTTAACAACCCCAACTTTCCCCTGGGAATCATTTTCAGTTCTCATGTATAGATTGCCCATGCCCCTGACCACTGAGCTGCTTAGCACTGGTAGAGGTCAGATAGTTAGGGCTCTGGCTTCCCCTTCATTTTGCCCTTCCTTTGATTAAAGCTTCTAGTTACTCTCACACCTTGGCTTGGCTCAGGCAAGGGCTATAGCCTGAATTTGTCCACACCCCCAAATTCTTGTGTTCAAATCCTTAATCAAGGATGATGGTGTTTGGAAGTGGGGTTTTGGTGAGGTGCTTGGGTCACGAGGGTAGAGCCCTCATGAGTGGGATTAGTGCTCTTGTGAAAGAGACCCCCGCACTGCTCAGCCCCATCCACCATTTGAGGATGCAATGCGAAGTCTGCGACCTGGAAGACAGCCCGCACTAGAGCCTACCATGCTGGCGCTCTCATCTCAGATGGCCAAACTCCAGAACTGAGGGCCGCAAACATTTGCTGTTTATAAGCCACCCAATCTGTAATATTTTTTCATAGCGGCCCAAACAGACATAGACAGCAGGTTGGACAGGAAGGGACTTTGTTTCAGCTATGGATCTTTGCCAGAGTCTTGTAGCCTCTGGAGGACAGACAGACCTTCCTGCAGAATTGAGACAAATAAAAGGAAAAAGAGATGCTTTTACACTAAGAGGTCAACACCTGCACACGTCTGCACAAACATACACTCACACACACACAAGTGTGCCTCCACCACTTATTAGCTGGTGAGCTTTCTTAAATTAATCAACCTTTCTGAGCCTTGGTTTTCTTGTTTATGATGTGAGAAAAATAAATAGGACCAAATCATAGTTGTTGTAGGAAGTGATAGAAACAGTATCTATAAAGCACTTAGCACAATGCCTGGAATATTCTGAGTATGCAATAATTGATAGATAATAGTAGTGCTACTACTAATAAAAACCTCCTCTTTCCTGACAAAGAATTGCCAGCCCCTTAGCACTGCATAAAGTCAGGGGTGATGTCACTGGGGTTTTCCATAGGGTTAACTATGAGGCAGAAGAACAATGTAGATTAGAGGCTATCCATATGGACTGCTGCAGATTCCTGGAAGAGAAACCATCTTCAGCTGCCTAAGTTTGAGGGAACTTGCCTTCTTGTTATGGGGGCCCAGGGACACAGAACACCTGGGGTAAGCTGCTAAGACCCAAAACTGACTATCATGACTCTTGGACTTGGGATCTTTCCACTTAGCCATTCATCATTTGACAAGCACTTAAATAAGTCAGTTTTTTGAGGAACCAGGCATAGGAAGAGGAAAGGCACCCCTGTGGTCAGGAACCCTTTTTTCGCTATGATTGCAAGAAGCATGGGGAGCCGACATCAAAGTGAGCGTGACCTCCACATGCTGAGAGAAAACGTTCCCATGGTTCTCATCCTCTGCTGCACGCAGCTCAGATCGGGTCCAGAGAAGCAGGCTGCCGTGTGCGTGGGACCGAACCAGGGCGTCCACACTGAGAGCTCAGCTTCAGGCTTTCATTCCCTGAGTTCCCCTCTGCCACTCTGATTATAATGAAGTTTCTGCTCTGTTGCACAAAGAATCTTAATTATATAGCAAGGAACCAAGAGTGCCTCAATCTTTTTAAAATTTATTTATTTAATGTTTTCCGGTTGTGCTGGGTCCTTGTTGCCGTGCGCAGGCCTCCTCTAGTTGTGAAGAGGAGGGCTTTTCAGTGAGCTGTCTTTCCATTGAGGCGGCTCCCCTTGATGCGGAGCCCGGCTCTCGAGTGCAGCCTTCGGCAGCTGCGGCACTTGGGCTCAGCAGTTATGCTCCATGGCACGTGGAATCTTCCCGGACCAGGAATTGAACCCGTGTCCCTGGCACCGGCAGGTGGATGCTTATCCACTGTACCCCCAGGGAAGTCCATTATAATCCTTAAAAAGTGTCAAAATTTCTCAAACACCCTTCCCACTCATACTTACTTGAGGGAAAATGAAAGACTTCAATATCTGTTTACTCTGGAACTCACAGTGTAAAATCATTTCACAACAACAAACCTCCACGGCAAAGATCTAGCTAGCAATCCACAGGTGTGAATTTTCACACTTCAGAAAGTGAGGAGTCCAGTTAAATATGAGATTTGTAGTTTGGGAGTTGCCCCCTGACTCAAATGCCAGCTCCATAGACACTGGGATTAGCAGTGGATTTGTCCACTGCTGCACTGCAGATACCTAGAATAGTGACCAGACTTCATAGCCAGTAAATAGCTATTGAACAAATAAATGTTTATGAATGAGTTTGGGTGAGTTACTTGGCTTCTCCTCATCCTGAAAAATATATAGAATTGTTGTGAGAACAGTTGGTTTCATCATGTGAACCTGTTAAAAACAATGCTGATTAATGTTAAATATTTTTGAGCATAGGTCTTTCTGTTAATGGTTCTTTTCCTGAGTTCTCACAGAGGACTATCAGATATTCAACAATTTCACAGATTTATCTTATGGCTCAGCTGGTAAAGAATCCACCTGCAATGCGAGAGACCTGGGCTCGATCCTTGGGTTGGGAAGATCCCCTGGAGAAGGGAAAGTCTACCCACCCCAGTATTCTGGCCTGGAGAATTCCATGGACTGTATAGTCCATGGGGTCGCAACGAGTCAGACATGACTGAGCGACTTTCACTTTTTTTTCACATCTTATAATTATTTCAGTCAAATGATGCTATCAAAAAAGTCTTGAAAGGATTGGGGTTGTTTGGCTTGATTCTTTTTACATAAAGGTCAGATATGCCCAGGGTGCTTTGGTTTTATTCCCACTGGGCTTCCTAGCTGGCACAGTGGTGAGGAATCCCCCTGCCAAAGCAGGAGATGAAGGTTCCATCCCTGGGTCAGGAAGATCCCCTGAGGAGGAAATGGCAGCCCATTCCAGTATCCTTGCCTGGGAAATCCCATGGACAGAGGAGCCTGGCGGGCTACAGTCTATGGGGTCTCACAGAGTCGGACACGACTTAACAACGAAACCACAACATGGACATGAATACATCAAGTCTTACAAAATAAGTTTAAAGGCAAGTGGCATCATATTTACTTCTTCAAAGAGAAAAACAGAAAATGGAATTGAGAACCAGAAATGGGATACAGGCTCTGGCTCCTGGCCCACCCACCCAGACTTCTCTATAAAAACCTAATACAGTGAGAAAATAGCCATTCCCATATCCCACTGCTGAATATCGATCTGGCTTGTGACATTGTATTAGTAAGAATAAATATTTGAGCACAGAGAGTACAGCAGAAATGGATTTTGGAGTCTGAAAGACTGAAATACCAGCGGTGTGCTCTTAAGAAAACTACATAGGCAGTCTAAGCATCAGTTATGTCCTCTGTAAAATGGGGTCAAGGGTAGCAACTTGGCAGTGTGGTCATAAAAGTGATAGATGATGTTTGTAAGCTTTCAGGAGATGGCCTGTTTATAAACTGTGCTTAACAGAGGATGACGATGATGGCAAGGAGATGAGCATGATAATGACGACGATAATCTTCCCTGTTCAGGAAACACAGGCTCAAGCTAAATAAACACTGTGCCTTTCCCCCAGGAATGTCAGTACATGAGAAAACTTCAAGTGCTGAGGTTGTGCAGCTGATTAGGTCAGCTTTTCAGGGAGACAAATTTATAGAAGTTTGACCTGGGTTTGATCCCTGGGTAGAGAAGATCCCCTGGAGGATGGAATGGCAACTCACTCCAATATTCTTGCCTGGAGAATCCTCATGAACAGAGGAGCCTGGCAGGCTGCCTGTCCATGGGGTTGCAAAGAGTCAGACACGACTGAGGCTAAGAGCAGCACACAGTCACTTGACCATACCTTTCGATGGTCCACACTGAATATTCCCATCTGAAAAACAGGGCTTTTCTTTCCCACCAGCTTGAGACCACACACACACACACACACACACACACACACTCACCAGCAATTCATTTCTCATTTTGGTTTGGTATGGAGCCAGCTGGTAAAAGGGTTCAGAGCATGTTTATTGTCTTTGTTCTCGAGCGTTTTCTGGGGCTTCCTGGCAGCTCGTGGTTCTGCAGCAAGGAGCAAAGCTCTCCAGGATTGCAAAACCCAGAGAAATCCCGGACTCGGGCCATTGCCCACGGCTGGTGCAGGGCAGCTGAAAGCCTGTCCCTTCCCGCCTCCAACTCCTGCCCAGAACTCAGCAAACACAGGGCGGGAGGGAGCATCTGGCTCCCTAGGGCTTGTTCTTACTAGTGTTGCCGCGGCGATGACTGTGCTATCTGTCTCCAGGCCCCACACAGGACCTCTCCCCCTTGGTACTGACTGGGAGACACTCTGGAGTCTCTGCTGTGGGGTCTTCAGGGGGGATATGCTCGTGTGTGTGTGTGTGTGCATGTGTGAAGCCCTTCCTACTGGGTTAGCAGAAACTAACACGACATTGTAAAGCAGTTTCATCAATGTGTGCCTGCTCAGTCGTGTCCGACTCTTGCGACTCCATGGACTGTAGCCCGCCAGGCTCCTCTGTCCATGGGATTCTCCAGGTAAGAATACTGGAGTGGGTTGCCATTTCCTCCTCCAAGGGATCTCCCCATCCCAGGGATCAAACCCACATCTGTTTCCTGCATTAGCAGGCGGGTTCTTCACCACTGAGCCACCTGTGAAGCCAGTAAAGCAATTATACGCCAATTAAAAAAAAATCTAATGCAAAAAATAAACAAACTACAAAGATAAATTGTGCAGCACAGCTAACACTTTATAAATGGAGTGTAACCTATTAAAATTGTGAATCACTAAGTTGTATACCTAAAACATTATATTGTACACCAACAGCTCAATAAAAAATAAATACAATTTTTTAAAAACTGACACCTCTGATTGCAGACACTGCAGATGTCCTGGTTTCCAAGCAGATGACCTGAGCCCCAGTCCAGTCCTCAGGCCTGATCCACTGAGGAGTCTTACTCTAAGCCTGGAGGTGAAAACAATGCTCAGTTCAGGCTGAGCCATCCCTTCCCAGCGTTCTCTACCCACTGCCATCAATGTACCCTTGAACGCAGCCCGGGACGGATGTGTTAAAGGGCAGTGAATACAGCTCAGCGGTCCAGAGCATCACCTTTAGCTTTCAGCCAAGGTCCAAATCTGGCTTTACACTCTGCGGAGTCCTGTGACCTTGAGCCACACAGGTAACCTCTCTTTGCCCCAGTTTCCTCAAACATAAAGGAAGGATTTTAACACCTAGCTTGTAGTGCTGATGTGAAGATTAAATGAGATGGTGGGGAGAAAGGGTCTGACCCACATTGACAGTGATGAGTAGAATCTGAATGCAAAATGCTGGCGCTCTGCACGCCTTCCGCACATACCTGGTGGTGGGGTTTGTCTCTGTGGGCTCCCAGCAACTCCCCCAAGAGTTCCGTTGTAACCGGGGTGAGTTAATACAGGTTTCTATGGGACTTGTTATGCCGCTGGTATGTTTCCAGCTTGGAGAACGGCGAGACTGATCTAATAATTAATCAATTAAAAACCATATCTTCTCTATGGCTGATTCATATCAATGTATGAGAAAACCCACTGAAAAAAAAAATTAAATAAGAAAAAAAAAAAAAAACCATATCTTAAATGCCAAGCATTGTCGAGGTGTCGTCTGCAGAAAAGAAAGTTGTACACACCGGACAGGGAGAGAGGGAGGTGTCTGTCCAGGTACAGACAGCATGCAGGGTGATTGGAGCTGGATGGGAAATGTGGCTGGGGCATCTGAAAAGAGATGACCACAACGAAGGGCTTGAAGAATGAAGAGGGACTTATCCAGAAGAGAAAACAGGAAGGAATTCTAGACGGAGTGAATAGGCAAAGGCACAAAAGCCAGTCAAGCAAATGCCACGTTTGGAGAAAGGTCACTAGTTCTCTGTGGTTGGAACACACCGGGGAGGAATTCTTCTGGAAAGACGGAGGACGGTGGTTGATCTATCCTGTGCTATGGTGGTCTGGCCTCAGCTACTCAGTAACCCGTCAGTGAGACGGTCCACCTGGCGTATCACCCACTCTCAACATCCCCCTCACCTGCAGCCCCAGAGGCAAGAAGACAGTCAGGGGGCAATGGTCAAGCCTTGACTCCAGGTTACATGGTTCCCTCCGCTCCTGCTCTGCTACGTAAACTTTGAGTGCAGTTTCTTCACCTGTAAAATGAAATTGGAGTGTGATGACTGTGCTTCCTTTTAAAAGAACTTCAGGCAAATCCGTTTCTCATTACCCACTGATGAGAATATCTATGGGCATCATTTAGATGAGCGCTTCCCTGATAGCTCGGTTGGTAAAGACTGCCTGCAATGCAGGAGACCCTGGTTCAATTCCTGGGTCGGGAAGATCCCCTGGAGAAGGGAACAGCTACCCACTCCAGTATTCTTGGAGCACCATGGTGGCTCAGCTGGTAAAGAATCCGCCTGCAGTGTGGGAGACCTGGGTTCAATCCCTGAGTTGGGAAGATTCCCTGGAGAAGGGAAAGGCTACCCACTCCAGTATTCTGGCCTGGAGAATTCCATGGACTGTATAGTCCATGAGGTCACAAAGAAACATGACTGAGTGACTTTGACTTTCACTTTTCATTATTTAGATGAAGCAGCTATTTAACTTAAGCTATCTTAACTTTCTAGAAGATCCTGTGAAGCCATTTGGTAAAAATCAGTTCAACTTTTCATACATAGCGATGAAGACCTGGAGTGGATTTTTCCCACTCTCCTCATGGCCCTGCGTGACTTTTCCAAGTCATGCTCTGCTCCCTCCTGTAGGTTAATGAGCTATCAAACGTGAACCATTGCTTCCACTTCTGATTCCTCTGAGAAGGGATCTTATATTATAGCTCAGAAGAAAGAAACTTGAGCAGAGGTGAAAGTACTTGACTTTCTCCCAGCCCTTGACCCCACCATCCTTTTCTCCTGAACCCCACCAAAAGACAGAACCCAAAACAACAGCAGCTGAGCCTTAAGCACTATCAGAGCCTTAAGTGATGCTGGTGGAGCTATTACATCACTTGAACCATCAAAGAGAGCCACCTGACATGGGAAGCTTCTCTCCATTCTCCTCCTAGAAAGGCATTTTCTGTATTCTGTCAGGAGTGAGATTCTCTCAGTGCCCAACCTGACCTCTGCACCTTCCAAAACCACAGCTTGGCTTCCTGAAGACTTGGTGGCCCAGCAGTGTTCCCAGCACAAGCTGGCTGAAAATTGCCCTTCAGTAAGTCTTCAGGGCATGGAGGAATCCATGGAACTGAAATAACAATTCTGCTCTTCACATAAGGAAACTGAGCTACAGTAAATACACAGGCATGTTTCAGACCCAGATCCCCCAGCAGAAAAGGAAAAAAACATTCAGTGCCCTTATTTATGGCCCAAGGTCCTGGAGTTTCTTTCTCCAAGGCAACCTCAGAAATGCAACACACATAGTCTGCAAAGAATCCTGATAAGTAGGTAGATGGCAGAGAGAGATAACATAAGTTACAGGAAAATATTTTGAACTACATGTACAAGTATTTTTTTAATATATATACATACATATATATATATATATATATATATATAGAGAGAGAGAGAGAGAGAGAGAGAGAGAGAGTTGCTGTTTAGTCGCAAAGTCATGTTCGACTCTATTGCTTTCCCATGGATTGTAGCCCTCCAGACTTCTTTGTCCATGGGATTTCCCAGGCAAGAATACTGTAGTGGGTACCATTCCCTTCTCTAGGGGATCTTCCCAACCCAGGGATCAAATCCATGTCTCCTGTATTGGTGGGCAGATTCTTTACCGCTGAGCCACCACCAGGGAAACCTATATATGTATCTATATATCTATATATATACACACAAACACACACATACCTATGTATACACATACATATGTATATGGGCTTCCCAGGTGACACTAGTGGTAAAGAACCCACCTGCCAAAGCAGGAGACATAAGAGATCTGGGCTCGATCCCTGAATCAGGAAGATCCCCTGGAGGATGGCAAGGCAACCCACTCCAGCCTTCTTGCCTGGAGAATCCCTTGGGCAGAGGAGCCTGGCGGGCTATAGCCCATAGAGTTGCAAAGCAATGGAGACGACTGAAGTGATTTAGCAATCACACACACACATATGTATATATCTATATGTGTGCGTGTTTGTTCATGGTACACAGCTCTTGGAATCTCAGCTCCCAGATCAGGGATTGAACCCACACCTCCTGTATTGTAAGTGTGGAATCCTAACCATTGGACTGTTAGGGAAGTCCTCAAGTTTTTTTTTTTTAATTATCAAAGTGCCATTGACACCACAGGAAGTGACACATTTCACATCAAAACTCATTCCTTCCACCAAGATAACAATAAGAACATTTTTCTCATGAGAAAGTGAAAGGTCTGAGAAAAAATGCCTCTTTAAACACTGATTAACTGAAAGAGGTTGTTCTGCTTCCAGTTCTTCAAACTTTCACAAAAGTTCTCCTGATATTTGAGGGGTTGGTTCCTGGTTCTTGATTGTCCTCCCTGCTTTTTTTTTAAAAGTCATTTATTAAACCCCCACCCTGCTCTGGGAAGCCAGCATCTTGCAAACAATGCTTGGACAGGTCTTTAGAAAACAGACTCAGCCTGCCCCTGCCCCAAGGGGAAAGCACAATGAAAAGAAGGATTCGACAAAACTGCTGCAGAAACAATGGTGCAACAAGTTTGCTTTCTTACACGGAATTTTGCTTGGCTTTGATGTCAGTGAACTGTAAGCTCACTTCAGAGTACAGTGCACACACCTGGAGCCCAGGAAGGTTGGTGAAAGAAAAGAAAGTCTCTGAGATCTACATCTGGGTCAACTAAGCGGACACAGGGGCAGCACCCACAGGTGGGAACGTGGTCCTGCTGCCACGACTCTTTGCGACCCTGTGGACTGCCAGGCTTCTCTGTCCATGGGATTTCCCAGGCAGGAACACTGGAATGGGTTGCCATTTCCTTCTCCAGGGGATCTTCCTGATCCAGGGATCGAACCTGTGTCTCCGGCCTTGGCAGGTGGACTCTTTACCGCTGAGCCACCAAGGAAGCCCTGAATCAATTCTAGCTAGTTCTTAAAAACAAGGAGTAGGAAACCCACCTCCCGGGTTAAACAGGAAGCTGAGCCAGTGACTGTTTCCTCTGCCGCTCCCCCTGAAAATCCAGGCAGGGCCTGAGGCAGACACTGCAGACAGACCCCAGGGAGCCCTGTCCCACTGTGCATCCCCTAGCCACTCTCACCGTAGAGGTCTCAGCTTAGCGAAGACTCCTGGATGAGTCTACCAGGATCAGTTTTCCTATTCTGAGCAGAAGGGACCGTGTTGGCCAGCATGACCCCGCCACTCTTCCTTGTTTCTGCCTTGAACCTGCTGCTTGAAGGTGCAGTCACTTTACTTACAACTGAAGCAGAATTTACACTTGGGTCTCACCCACCCCCAGAGTTGTGCTTCTCACCACTGTGCCCTCCCGCCTCCTTCAAATCACTTTTCTGGCTCATAAATGACAGCCAGCAGAAAGAAGCCAAAATGCTGGGCAGTGAGAGACAGAGGTCTCACTGTGTGCGGGACCGGGCACCTGCGGAGAGATCTGAGCTCTAGTGTTTGCTCTCTGTACTGGCTGCGTGGCTTTAGTTCAGTCAGTTCACCTCTCTGAGTCTCTGTGATGTCGTGATTCATGACATGAAATATATTATTGTGTCCCATTTCTGGCACAGAGTTGCTAAAAACCCTGTGAAGTGCCTAAGGAAAGAGAGCCATTGGAGTTGTCTTTTGTCGTGTTAATGAGGTGACTTTTGGAAAGCCCCTGGGTCACCGAAGGATGGGAAACTGGTTGCCAGGGGAACCAACCACGTGATTAATAGGTCGGAACTTTCAGCCCCACCCCCAGAGCTCCGGAGAGGAAAGGGGCTGACAATTAAATTCAATCCCCAGTGACGAATGTTTTTATCAATAATTATGCCTATGTAATGAAGCCTCCATAAAAACTCAAAAGGATGGGGCTCAAAGAGCTCTGAGGCTGGTGAACAGGTGGAGATTTAGAGAGAGTAGGGTGCTCAGAGAGAGCGTGAAAGCTTCCACATACCTCGTCCCAAGGGGCTCTTCCATCTGGTTACTCCTGCATTATATCCTTTGATAATAAACCAGTGATCTATGAGTAAACATTTTTCTGAGTTCTGTGAGTTGCTCTAGAATTTCAATCAAACCTAAGAAGGGGGCCATGGGAACCTTCGATACAGAGCTGGCTGATCAGAGGCACTGGTAACAGCCCAGCCTTGTGACTGGCAACTGAAGTGGGGCAGGAGGGAGCAGTTTTGTGAGACTGGGTCCTTCAGCTGTGGAATCTGATGCTCTCTCCTGGTCGATAGTGCCGGGACTGAGTTAAATTGTACAACACCCAGATGGTGTCTGAGAACCGCTTGGCATGGGGGGAAAAAAATCCCACTCGTTGGAATTGGGTGCAGAATTAGAGTCTCATCAGCGATTTCACTTTCTCTCTTTCTTCATCTCTGAGAATTAGCCTGGGAAGCCTCTAATGTCCCTTCCAGTGCTCAGGCCGTTATGTTCCTAGAATATGGGCATATCCCTGCCCTCCTGATATGCCGCACTTAATCCCTAAACCCTGCTGAGTTATGTTTAAATCTGTTAATCACAAAGTCACGTCTGACTCTTTGCGACCCCATGGACTATAGCCTGCCAGGCTCTTCTGTTCATGGTGTTTTCCAGGCAAGAATACTGGAATGGATTGCCATTTCCTACTCCAAGGGATCTTCCTTACCCAGGGACCGAACCTGCATCTCCTGTATTGGCAGGCAGATTCTTTACCACTGAGCCATCTGTGAAGCCCAATGCTCAGAGAGGCCTAAGTAAACAGCTGATTCTATGACTGGCATATCCAAAATTCACACACAATTCATCATAAATGGTGCATAGACTCAGATCAAGGCAGGCCCCCGACACTCCTCTATCTAAAATTTCTGGCCCATTATTGTGAGCGCTCATTCTTTACTCAAACAAGCAAACAAAATCCAAAGGCAACGAAACCACAACAAAGGAGCCAGGGGATGTGCAGGGAATGTACCTCTTCCAAGTGCAGTTGTTTAAACACCGCCACGTTCCCCACCCACCACCCTCCAGCCGACACCATGAACTCTGGTGCAATCACATTTTTTTAAAAAATGCTATTTCCTCATCAAGTACCTTTCCAGTGTGGTTTGTAGTTCATTTGTTTCTTTAAATGAACCGTATATCCGCACAGGCCCTGATGTTTGCATCCATGGGTCCCTTAGGAAAGAAATAGCACCATTCAAGAATCGAATTGAAATTACTTAAACTTAAGGACCGCCTGCAGAGTAAGGATTTTGGTGTCCCATTCAGATCTTTTTTCTCCTTTGTTTTGCCAGGATCTCAGATCAAAAGGTGCTCTAGCTTCTGAGCCCCACAGGGCTCCTCCCTTTTGGATGCTGCAGTCTACATCCATGTCAGAATCAGTCAATGCAAGTAAGCCTTTCAGGAGTCAAAGGAAAGGTGGCCACTTTCCCTCATATCACACAGCTCTGTCTTCTTTCCATTAGAAAAGCTGTGCCAAGGGAAAATATCACAATGATCTCATGCTGCTGGGTTCTCATACTGAGCTTGTCACCTGTAAAATAATAATCTTGGCAATCCTATGGACTGTAGCCTGCCAGGCTCCTCTGTCCATGGGATTCTCCAGACAAGAATACTGGAGTGGGTCACCATTCCCTTCTCCAGGAGATCTTCGCTGCTCAGGGATCAAACCCAGGTCTCCTGCATTGCAGACAGATTCTTTACCATCTGAGCCACCAGGGACCTCCCTGAGTTCTTGAGAGGGTTAGACGAGCTGATTCGTATGACACGCTTGGAATCGTTCCAGCTATATAGAAGCACTCAACAAATGTCAGCCATAATGATTTTTTTAATGTGGAGAAAAAACTATCACTTTCTGAGCACCCCTCTGGGTCAGGCGTAGTGCGAAACACTTTACGTCATGATTTAATCCTCACAGTTACTCAACAAGGTACTAATTATTATGTGCACTTTTACTGAGTGAAGAGGTTAAGTTACTCATCCAGGATCAGAAAGCTAGTGAATGCTACCCCTGGGGTAGGATTTGATCCCAGGTCTGTCTAATCTGAAGTCCTACTTGGAGTCCTATGTAAAGAAAACAGTTTTGTTCAAGAGGACAATAGTGGAAGAATTCCCATGGTGACCAGCAGCAAAGCAAATGACAGAGAAGGACTTTCTGTGAGAAACATCTGCTGGGGACTGCAGGGAGGCAGTTCAGCAACGAATGTTAAGACAAACATGCTTTTTCTCAAATATACTCGAGGGAAGCACGGCTGACACCATTAAGTTAGCCCACCCATTTGCCCCTTCAGTCCCTTTCCTTTTTCTCACAGAATCTCAGTTTTAATACAGTAATGATACATCCATCCCCAGGAAAGGAATCATGACACTCTCATTCTCCTTTGCTAAATACTCACATTTCTGTTCTTCCTTATAGCTAGCCACCCAGTTCAGACCATGGGGATATAAGAACATTTTTCTTGGGGGTTATAGGAAAAACTTTTGTTCCTAGAGACTAATAAAGAAAAGGTCTTTTGCCCTTGCTGATTATTTTAAGCTCTGAATGCTCATGTGATATCTGGAATTGCAGCAGCCATCTCAAGACCATGAGGCAGGAGAATAAAACACCATTAACACTGAAGATGGCAAAGAAGGATGGAAAAAGCATGGAAGGATAACCAAGTAACCGAAGAAACACTGAGATCCGCTCCAGACTTCTGGAGCGGAAGTAAATAATAAATGTAATTATGAGTTCATTTGCTCACAATATTTAGTCAAGTATTTTGTTCCTAACTGAAACAGAAGGTAGCCTTAAGGGAAAGAAGCTAAAGTTTAGCTTGATCAGAATTAAAACCCCTCCATCTGCCCTTTCATGACAGGTGAACTTCACCTCATTCTGCCTGATGTTTTCAAAGTTAACTGCTTACATAATTTGCCTCTTCCCCTTTTTATAACCACCCCCATCTCCCACTCCCAATATCTCCCATGATAAAGTTATTTGAAGGCAAGAGGTTTGAATAATATTATAATGCACTGTGCCCTCCCCCATCCTACACCGCTCTATCCTGAATTATCATGTCCATTGCAGGCAGAAAGACCAAAACACACACATGCACACACATGTATACACGCACATACACACACAGAACCAAATATGTTTATTGACCTTAAGCAGGAATCAGTGGACTACCAGTGCTGAACCCCTATTCAAGGTCAAAACACGCCAGAAAGAAGAGGGAGAGACGAAAATAAGTAGAAAGAGACTGGAATTAACTAAGACGCAAAAGAAGAGAAAGAGAGAGAAAATAAACCAACAGCAGCAGCTCAAGGGCTTGACAACAGCGAGATTTACTGCACTAATATGCCAGGCTGCCTGTGGTAATTAGTTTCTGTAAAACCATATCTCCTAGCTCAGATTCAATTAAATCATACAGTGTTTGTTTGAGACGGGAGGGTTGGCAGGGCCCCAAGCTCAGCCAGCCCACCTGTCCCTTGCCTGGCACAAAGTGTGTGTCAGTCACATTGGTTTCCGATGGTCAGGCAGTGAGGGGATGAGGGGGTGAGTGTTCGTGCTGACAGAGATACAGAAAAATGCCGCACGAGGCAGCTCTGGTACTGAATGACGTCATGCTCTTCTTGGCTTGAAAACACACACCAGAAATAGTTAACCCAGTGTTTGATCCTACCATTGATTATTTTCAAATCCCTCAGTGTGGAGGAGGTAAAATCAGAGTGATTGTTTCTTAAAAATCATTTGTAAGAACAGGCTCTCAGTTTGTCAGGGAAGATGCTAATGGTACTGGAAAGAAAAGCATCTTATTCAGGAAGTTTGTCTATTTCCTGGTCGCTGCACAAAGGTGCTTTTGACGGAATGCACTTAATATGCCCCCTCCATCATTTTAGAATGAATGGACAGCCCTTCAAAACACCCTCAGTGTAAGACACGTGCGTGTGAGGAGGTGATTGGGAGGAGCAGAGAGTGTGGTCAGAATGAGAAAACAGAGATTTCTGCACAACAGCATGCTCGGCTGCAAGGGCAATTTCTTCCTCCTGAAACTGAAATCAATATTAAATTGAATCTGTGTGCTTCAGCTCCACAGGTAACTTCCCAACCTTCTTTATTGGCCAATTGCAATCTCTCATCAATCCACTTGCATGACTTTTCTTTTCTTTTTTTCTGTGTTTCCTACCAGCAAAGTGCAGGTTTCCCTAGGAGGGAAACAGAATAACATGTCAGCTGCTCCCTGTTCCTAAAGAATTAGCAAGAAAATGACCTTTGAAAACTAAGATCTGCAGGGAAGAAGAGTAAACGATGTTTTAACTCTTAAACCATCCATCTCCTGCTAACCAGTTCTGCCACCTGGGGCAGGTCTGTTAAGCAAATCTTGACCTCAAGCAGTATCTGGTCTGAAGAATTATTCTGAGTTTGTGAGGATGTTCCTATCTCCTTTTTCTAGTTCTTATGGCTGATTATTTGCTACGTTTTTTTTAAATTATTTGTTTATTATTTACTAAACCATCACCATTATTTATATTGGCTGCTCTGGGTCTTAGCTGCAGCATGCACGTGGGACCCAGCTCCCCGACCAGGGACCGAACACCCGATCCCCTGCATTGGGAGCACGGAGTCTTACCCACTGGACCAACAGGAAAGTCCCTGATTTTTGGTTATTGTCTTGATCTTCTAATTCCTTAATTTCACTTGCCTGAATTTTCCTAGGAGACAGTGATTCTTTATTGAGCTTGTATTTGAGAACATGACATAAAATAGTAATTTTAAAAGCCCTCCCAGACTTAAAACAACAGGATGAAGTTCAGTGCAATTTTCCACCCAAGGTAACTTTTTCTCTTTTGAAATCATGTTATTTTTTCCACCAATGGGTGTGCCTTACATTTCCTTGACTATCCTGAAACCCCAGCTTGGCTTCTTCCTTGGTTTAACTTCTGCTTCATTACCCAGAAGCGTGAACGCATCTCAGTTCTAAGAAGATTCACGGTCAGAGGCAAACAAACAACCCACTGAAGAAATATGACATCAGTTAAACTCTAGCAGCCGTATTTCATTATGTGAAAATGTTCAACCTCCAGTACCAGAGTGGGGAGGGGGGGACCCTTACATTGTTGGGCTCTGACCAAAAGGCGGACACCTTAAATCAATACAGACAACAGCCTGCAATGCAGTTGCTGTACTTTGTAAGTGAAGTAGCTCAGATTTGGAAAGGTAAAGTCACTTGTCCAAAGTACCCCAGTGACCAGGCAAGACTGAACGCTGGTCAGTGTGACTCCTAAATGTGACACTTTGACATCTTGTGGGCTGGCCAGCCCGAAGTAACAGCTGATGATAAGAGCCCTGGGAGGGATTGACATCAATCAAGGTCCAGATGAAAATTTCAACAGCAAAGGACAAGTCTAAACTGTGAACACCCAGCACAATGAACATCCTTGGTGACTACCGAATGTCACCCCAGAGGAAGAAGGGGAGATTATCACCCCTAAGGGGTAGACATGACACTGAAAGGTCTCAGGTGGTTTAATAGTCCTTGCCTAGTCCCTTGAGTCTGTGATCCTAGGTCAAGAAACCCCTGACCTACATTCATCTAGAACACAAGAAATTGCCACTATGAATGACTAGAATAAGTCTGTCTACTTCATTATTTGACTTTAGAAGAAGCAGAAAATTCCAGTCTGTGCCTAGTTCAGTTTGGAAAAAAAAACCAGATGCCGATTACTCTTGGATTTTTTCTCACGATCAGCTTCCCATGTCACTCCAGCGCTGACCAGGAGATGGTCAATGTATTCCACACACTCAGTCCAAGGGAGGGTGACTCTTGCCCATCTCCTGATTATGGGATTGTCTGTTTCATCCCGAAGGGTGGTCCTGATTAAGAGCACAGACTCTGGAGCCAGACAGCCTGGGTTCTACTTCTGGATGTGCTGCCTTCCTGCTGGGTGACTTTGCACGATCATGTGGTGTCTCTGTACTCTGGCTGTGAAATGAAGAGGAGAGAAGAATGCCTTATTCCAGGTTACTGTGAGGCTTCAATGAGATACTTTCTATGAATTTCTTAGGACAGTCAAGGCTTTGCATATGATAACTGTTTCTAATATAATCATTAACTTTGCACCTATTGAGACTTGGAAAAGGCAGCCTCCAGAAATCCTTCCTTAAACCCACACAGCCCTTAAAAGGGCAGAGGGACTGAGGAAGTCTAGACCCAGGGCAGTTGCTTTGCAAGTCCAGGCTGTGCAGTAGAAGATGAGAAGGCCTGGATAAACAACATCACCTAAGAGCAAATCCCCCATCACAGGACTTCCCGAGAGCCACATTTATGCCCCACCAAAATCCACACTGTTGTTGCTGTCCCGTCATGTCCAATTCTTTTTGACCCCATGAATGGTAACACGCCAGGCTTTATTGTCCTTCACTATCTCCCAGAGTTTGCTCAAATTTGTGTCCATTGAGTCAGTGATGCTATCTAACAATCTCATCCTTTGCCATCTCCTTCTTTTTTGCCTTCAATCTTTCCCAGCATCAGGGTCTTTCCCAATGTCGGCTCTTTGCATCAGGTGGCCAAAGTATTGGAGCTTCAGCTTTAGCATCAGTCCTTCCAATGAATATTCAAGGTTGATTTCCTTTAGGATTGACTGATTTGATCTTCTTGCAGTCCAAGGGACTCTCAAGAGTCTTCTCCAGCACTGCAGTTTGACAGCATCAATTCTTCAGCTCTCAGCCTTCTTTATGGTCCTACTCTAACATCCACAGAAGCCCTAAACTGCAAATGCAAAGGTATTTGGGCATAAGATCTTTGGGAAGTAATCAGGGTTAGATGAGGTCACAAATGTTGGGCACTCATGATAAGATTAGTGCCCTTATATGAGGAGACACCAGAGATCTCTCTGCCTCTCTTCATTCCACGTTAATGGCCAATGTGCTCAGTTGTGTTGTTAGACTTTGTGCAACCATACAGTTGTACCCCATCAGGCTCCTCTGTCCATGGTATTATCCCTGCAAGAATACTGGAGTGGGTTGCCATTTCCTTCTCTGAGGATCTTCCCGACCCAGGGATCAAACCTGTGTCTCCTGAGTCTCCTGCATTGGCAGGAGTATTCTTTACCACTGAGCCATCAGGGAAGTCATTCCATGTGAGAACATAGATAGGAGATAGCCATCCACAAGCCAGTAAGAGAGTTCTCACCAGAAACCAACCATGCTGGCACCTTGATCTTGGACTTCAAGTTTCCAGCACTGAGAGAAGGTAAATTTCTGTTGTTTAAGCCCCTGTTTTTGAACTGTGGTACTGGAGAAGACTCTTAACAGTCTCTTGGACTGCAAAGAGATCCAACCAGTCCATCCTAAAGGAAATCAGTCCCGAATACTCATTGGAAGGACTGATGCTGAAGCTGAAACTCCAATCCTTTGGTCACATGATGTGAAGAACTGACTCATTGGAAAAGACCCTGATGGTGGGAAATACTGAAGACAGGAGGAGAAGGGGATGACAGAGGATGAGATGGTTGGATGGCATCACCAACTCGATGGACGTGAGTTTGAGCAGGCTCCAAGAGTTGGTGATGGACAGGGAAGCCTGGCGTGCTGCAGTCCATGGGGTTGCAAAGAGTTGGACATGACCAGGTGACTGAACTGAGCTGTAGTGTTTTGTTTTGGCAGCTGAGTTGACTGAATCACCACCTGAATCTGAAACCAGCAGTTCTTACAACTC
Source organism: Muntiacus reevesi (assembly GCF_963930625.1). Classification (NCBI taxonomy): domain Eukaryota; kingdom Metazoa; phylum Chordata; class Mammalia; order Artiodactyla; family Cervidae; genus Muntiacus; species Muntiacus reevesi. The sequence goes on from NC_089259.1 coordinate 13,317,765, forward strand.
AGTTCCTTCCCCATAGGCTAGTAGAGAGAGGTGTGTCCGTATACAGGTGAGGCTCCTGCATAAGATTCCACTGCAGAAAAGATTCCAAGGCTGATTGTTATTTTAAAGCCACCATAATAAATGATCACAAATATCCCTGCCTCACTAGCAGTGTTTCTGTGACATCCACATATAAGAACTCTTAATTCCACTGGTCTTGTAACAGAAAGTAGTTCTTATCACACAGAATACACATAGTAATAGTTCACATACCTTAATTTTCCATAAAACTAATGTTTTTCCCTTTCTTATTGTATCTATTTGGTGGGAAATCTTCCTGAAATGCACTATGTAGTTCATCTCCTTAAAAAACAGGTGTGTGTATATGTAAATACGGGAAGTGAAGTGATAGTCATTCAGTGGTGTCCAGTTCTTTGTGGTTCCATGGAGCCTGCCAGGCTCCTCTGTCCATGGAATTTTCCAGGCAAGGATACTGGAGTGGGTTGCCATTTCCTTATCCATGGTATCTTCCCTATCCAGGGATCGAACCTGGGTCTCCCACATTGCAGGCAGATTCTTTACCATTTGAGCCACCAGGTAGGCCCTACATGTGTGTATATACACTTACAAATGTAGCCTTTCTTGATGTTGTATTGATATTATTCTGAAAACCAATAGAACAAGACCTTTGGTGGCTCCTGAGATAGGCAATATTCTTTTCCTCCAGTATCAACAATTTTCTTTGGTGTTAAATGACCTCAAGTTATGGGTAGCCATCACAAGCATTTCATATTTAGAATACAGATGATGAGCTACTTCTTACTCACTGTCTGTGGCAACAGTTGTGAAATCTCTGAGTGCCATGGGCCCTCTGAGCAGGTCCATCTGCAATAATGCCCAGAGCCTGCAGTTAAATGGCAAATACCTCAAGTCACGGAGGGTGGCTCAGATAGTAAAGAATTTGCCTGCAGTGCAGGAGACCATGGTTCAATCCCTGTGTCAAGATGATTCCCTGGAGAAGAAATGGCTACCCACTCCAGTATTCTTGCCTGGAGAATTCCATGGACAGAGGAGCCTGGTAGGCTACAGTCTATGGGGTCGCAAAGAGCTGGACAAGACTGAGCGACCAATGCTTTGCTTTCAAGTCATGGTGGGCAGGGGAGTTCCCAGGTGCAAGACTAGAGCTAAGGACTGTCTAAAAGCTATGGCAGTCAAACAGCTAGTCCCCCAGGGCCTGTGCATTTTATTCTGTATAAGAGATGTGAAGCCATTCTGAGGGCCTCTTCCTGGAACCCATGTGAAATGAGGCAACACGCAGGGTTCTGGGGCAAAGGATCACATTTAACACAGAGAGTAATGTCTAATAGGACACTGGAAGAAGCAGAAGCTTCAAGTCTGTGCCAGTGTTCTCAATTTGGGAAATACCCATAGCCTGGAATCATTTGACACCAAAGAATATTGGTCCCATTGGGAGTGTGATGACTAAATGTGGGAGCCCAGAACATGAGAGGGTCCTGACATCAGAGCAGTCAGAAGCATCTCTGCTGAAGTCACACATCAAGGGCATGTAAGGAGCAATAAACAAATGTATTCTGAGAAGATGGAGAAATAAAGGGGTGACCCCAGGAGGCTCTGCGAAGCCTTATGACAATCCAGCGTGGCTGCTACCCTAGCAGTGACACGGGAGCCTGACTGGGACCCTTCCTGCACCAAAGTGCATAGTGCTGTGGGTCCTTTTCGTCCACTTAACAACGCCCTGTTCAGATGGATTGTCTAAATGGTGGTCTCCATGACAACAGGCTGACTCACAGAATGCCAGAGTCAGGAGGCAACAACCAGGCCAGAAACAGACCTGAAATTTGTTCCTGATGAAGATGAAATGAGGTTCTCCGGGCAGGAGAACAAAGGAGAGCCGAGGGGCAATCCTTCAGAGAAACTCTGCTCCCCGTGCAGCCCTTTTCGGGGAAATCCTGACACCGTGTTCCTTCACACACCTCCTGGGGTTGATCTTGTTTCGCAGTTGGCCTTGGCGATGGCTTATACTTAGGGTTCTGACTTGATATTTCTTCCCTACTGTAAATGTCAGAAAGGCTGCCCTGCTGTGTCTCAACGGAGTGGAACAATAAAATGTCCACTGTTTCACCACCTCCTCCCCAGCCTCCCGGAGAACATCAAGAACAGGGAAGCTGCCTTATTTCCTTTTATTTTCATTTTGATACCTACCCTTCTCTTTGGGGCGGAATATTTTTCTTAGTGACTTTTGGTTGGGACAATGAATTCGTTCAGTGAGACTGTGTCTCAATTGCTCTCCTTCTCTCTCTAAAATTATTCACTTTGCTTCCCCAGAGACAAGATAAAATTCACGGCTTTCTCATGGCAGCGTTTCTTTCTTTTTTTTTTTTCCTCTCTTTGGGCAAAATTGCATGGGGTTTTTTAAAACTTTAAACGTGGAGAAAATGACCATTTCTTAAATCCAATATTTTGTCTTTAATCTCCTGTTTACTCAGCCTAAAGCCTCAAGGTCAGGTTAAAATTAAAATCACACTAAATGGCTCTGGTTTGTTTTCCTAGTTCCAGGAATATCTGCTTAGTCAATCCTTCACCAGGATGTGATTTTGAAAATACATTAAAACCAATCATTTATTTATCCATTCATTTAAGATATTCTATTGAGAGCCTTCCATTGCACACAATGTGCTAGATGCTAAATGCAGAGATGAACAGACATCATCTCTGCCCTTTCAGGGATCAAAATCAGTATTGAGAAAGCAATGTTAGTATCTGAAAAATGGTGTGATAGAGAAATGACACAGGTTCTAATGGAGCAGAGGAGGAGCCCCTAATTCAGGGCTGGGAGGAAAGGGAGAAAGGTATGTAAAAGGGATAGGGAATAATCTGGGTATCCGCCAAGAGATGGAACTGTATGCCAGGCCAAGACCTATGGGACAAATGGGACTTAGACCAGTTTGGCACCCGGAGACGTGCTCACCTAGTTCAGTAAATGTTGTACCAAGTCAAGGATTATGAGTAGAAAATAGAACATTTGGTAGAAACCAAGGGATAAAATACACAAAGACACGGAGGCATGACAGAGCACAGAAGGTTTGAATCTTCGAACCATAAAGATGAGAGATTTAGGAAGAGCTGCCCACAAGGTCACAGTTAAATCCTTTCCCTAAGATGCCTGGGAGGAGCCACAATGTCAGATAAAGCTTAATTCAAGCAGGTCACAGCCACAAGGCATGGCCAAGAGATTTCCCTGAGGCAGACTTGTCATCAGGCTCCCAGAAAGCTGCTTACATTTTGAGAGGACGCTGGCATTTGATACCAGTCAAAATCCAAGGAGTGTAAGTTGAGAGTCACCGGCTGGAGAAGCTTCCGTGGTTTGCTGATGTAACCAATGGCAACACCTCGGGGCTGCTGCTTCTGGACATGAGGCCAGACGGCCCGAGGGCAGTGGTACAGAGACACCATGGTGGGACAGCTGAGTCCAGCACAGAAACCATTCACACACACAGGAGGGGTTCCCAGCTGAGGAGTTTTAGTTCAGCTTTGAGCTTTAAGAGGGCCACACCGATCAGAAGCCACTGTAAGAGAGAAGGTGTTTTCGCTATGTCACATGCAAGAGCACCATTCAGGGCAATGTCAGTGGAAGGTGGGGGCCACTTGAGGTTGGGGCTTACACCCTTGACCCATGCGTCCAAGGATACTTTCAGCTATCACCTGCTGTGTTTTCCCAGTGACTGTTTGTGGCCACCAACACCACAGCTCATCCAGTTGAAACTGGATCATGCTATTGAGATAGACAGCCCAGGAAGTGGAGGCACCAACTGGAGAAAAGAAACCATTGCTTCTGCTGTGAATTTCAAACTGTATTTCACTCTGAAGGCAATGAAATTTGTATGACTGCTTTAAAAAAAAAAAAAAAGGTTTCATCAGGACTCCAAAGGTTTTTGCTTCGAACACACAAAGATCCAAAAGCCTTGTGGTCTGGCCATCACAGCAAGGCGCGAAGGGAGGAAGCCAGTGACATGAGGGTTCCCACCCCACCGGAAGAAGAGGAGCCTGGTAGAACCACGGTTTCCCCCCTGGGAACCTCCCCTCCTCTCTCACCAGACCTGTGGGTTCAAAACCCTGCTGGTGGTGCCGGACCGTAACTGCAGACTGGTCACCTGGCTTACAGTGCACTCATGCTACCCATGAGGGGCCTGTGCGGGTGGGCTCCCAGCGCCCTGCACTCCCTGCAAGCGTGGTGAAGAAAGAGGTCACAGGGAGTCCCCGGGCCTTCCGAGGAAGGCATCGTCCTCTAGGGCGCTGAGCAGAGCCCATCACAGGGCAGACAGGTAGTGGTAAGACTGAATGACGAATGAATGACCAGGTGGATGCATCAATGAATAGATGGATAGATGGATGGACAGACCAAGAGAGGGTTCAAAAACAAAAAACTTCAGAAACCCAGGTTTGAAGAGAAAGCTAGATCAAAAATGAAAAGTAGTCATAAGGTGCTAAGGAGAAAAGGATTGTTAGACGACTTTCATTCAGGGTCTCTTTGCTGAGACCTAGTATTATTGGCTTCCTTGATGGCTCAGCAGATATAGAATTTGCCTTCATTGTAGGAGATGCTGGAGAGGTGGATTCAATGGCTAGATTGGGAAGATCCCCTGAAGAAGGAAATGGCAACCCACTCCAGTACTCTTGCCTTAAAAATCCCATGGACAGAGGAGCCTCGTGGGTGACAGTCGGAGGATAGCAAGAGTCAGACAGGCCTGAGCCTCCGAGCACAGCGCAGTGTTACTGAAGGAGCTAGCCCTACAGCAGCTCCCCTAGGGGAGGCAGGGAGGGAGGGATGAGGGCTCTCAAGACATCTAACCACGGAAGTGGCTGGTCACTCAGCTGTTATTCTCTCTTAAGTGAAAGTCGCTCAGTCGTGTCCGACTCTTTGCGACTCCATGGACTGTATAGTCCATGGAATTCTCCAGGCCAGAATACTAGAGTGGGTAGCCTTTCCCTTCTCCAGGGGATCTTTCCAACCCAGGGATTGAACCCAAGTCTCCCACATTGCAGGCAGATTCTTTACCAGCTGAGCCACAAGGGAAGCCGTTAAATCCCACATAGAGTGTAAATGTATCTATTTTTATATGACCCCTCTGCCACATAACCATGGGTTGAGAGAACCATGAGAAACATCATCTTCACATCCAGAAAGTAGTGATGTGTGGAAAGTACCCAAACGGAAACTTCTTTTTTAAAAACACTATTGTTGCTGTAACCTCCAAACCCTCACCTGCTGTGAACTTTGGGTATTTACTTAAAAAGAAAGACTAAACTCTGTTTACATCCACCCAGGAATTCCCCCAGGTTGCAATAAGGCTCTCCAAATCCCTGGTCAAATTTCATTTACATAGAATGATCCAGATGAAACCGTCCACTCTGTGTTTACCCCACACACTCTGCCAAATTTCAACATTCCTGCCAGAAGGCAAATGCACTGTTTCTGTGATTTCATCCTGAGAGTCTGAAGGCATTCCTCATATTTCCAAAGAAGAGCCCCACATGCCAGGCCAGATTTGGTTGGTTATAGAGCCACACAGGAAAAAACTGGCCTCATCCACTTCAAGATTTCCTCAGTTGCTGAAAGTTATTCACTGAAGTAAAACCCAGGTTAACGTAAATTGTGTTCACAAGAGAGTCGTTTTGTATTGCTGAAATGAAACAAACAAGAGTCGCCCAGAAATTCCTCTTTGTTTCAGTGCTTGTAAACTTTTGTCCTATAAAAATAAAATAAAAATATAAAAGTTAAAATATACTGCTAATAACCACCAAGAACATGCACATTTGATGTTCCCTTGATGAACGCAGAGTCCTGTTTGGACAAGCATGTTGGACACTGTCCATTAACAGCATCCCATCTAGTCAGTACTGAGTCAGGGTTGACTGGCAGAAGAGTGTGGCTGCTAAGACCATTAGCTCTGAAGCCAGATAGCTTGGTTCACTCCAGGCTTTGCCCCTTACTCGCTGTGTGATCATGAACATCTCTTGACCCCAATTTCTTTAACTTGTAAGCACACATGTGTGCATGCATGCTTAGTTGTGTCCGACTCTTTGTGACACCCTGGATCATAGCACACCATGATTCTCTGTCCCTGGGATTTTCCAGGCAAGAATACTGGAGCAGGTTGCCATTTCTTCCTCCTTCCCAACCCAGACAGCAAATCCACGTCTCCTGCGTTTCCTGTGTGGCAGGCGAAATCTTACCACTGAGCCATCTCAGATGCCCCAATAGCAGATTAAGAGCGGTGTCCACCTCCCAAGGCTGTTATGAGGATTAAACGAGTGTGTTCGTAACATGCTTAGCCTAGTGCCTGGTTACCTGGTGTGCCCATTGTCATGACCTCTAGGGACTTCAGCGGTTCCCTGTGGGAAGAAAGATGAAGGACACTTCCAGCCGTGGCCCAGATGAACCCCACTCTCCACATCTCGCCACCCTGAAGCCTGGCTGTCAGCTTTCCGTCCTGCTCCACCTCCAGCTCTCCAAGCTCCTATGGTGCTAAGATGTAGATGCTGGAAACTGGGCTGGATATCACTTGACCTCATAGCCACTCCTGGAAATTGCATTTCTAAAATAAATGCTGCCAGTCACACAGCCAAGGGTAAGTTTAAAAACAGATTCAGCTTCCCAGGAAAACATGACTTGTGTTTATCTTCCTTCATACCGATTCTGAGGAATAATTCCCAAATTTTAATCTCAGTACCGATTTGGGGCTTCTGATCTACTAGCATCATACAGAGAGTGAACACGTCCTCTGAAAGTCCTCGGGCCTGGTGCTTGCTCCGCTGTGCTGGGGCAGAGGGAACCAATCGCTATTGGGGCCAGGAGCCCCGTTTCCTGGACTTCAGCCCTGCTGGGAACTCCACACAACTATTTCTGTCCAAGGGCTCAATGCTGATCTGGAATGTGGACAGAGAAGGAGTGAAGGCACCACGATGCAGCAGACCCAGCGGTCTCCACCAGCTCCCCAGTCTCAGGGTGGGTCCCCCTCCCTCTGACACTCACATCCCCCACAGATCTTCACCTCTCTCTTCTGCTCCAAGGACTTGCAGTCAAGCGGCCCTCAAAGACCTGTCTCCTTCCTCAGAATGAGAAAAAGTGGGATAAAATGAGTAAAACACAAAACTGTCCCAGGTAACCACAATCTTCCACTCCAGTACAAAGTAATTCCAGTGAACGGAGGGTCCTGGTCATTAAGGTTTTACTAATCATGCTTCTCGGGCTTCCCTGGTGGCTCAGCAGTAAAGAATCCATCTGCCTGCCAATGCAGGAGATGCAGGTTTGATCTCTGGGTCGGGGAGATGTCCTGAAGAAGGAAATGGCAACCCACTCCAGTATTCTTGCCTGGGAAATCCCACAGACAGAGGAGCTTGGCGGGCTACAGTTCATGAGGTCGCAAAAGAGTTGGACACAATTTAGCAACTAAGCAACAACAACTCATGCTTACCAGTCCTTTATTTTCAGCACAGAGGTAGGAGCACCAACTGCTTTTATGGTCTGACCAGCAGAAAAACCTGATCTTGTTCATTAAAGGATGACAAACATCATCAATGTTCAGTTTGGGGGCGGATGTACCAGAAAAGTACATGTCTATTTGTACACCTGGAGGTATCTCCCCTAAATGTGCAATGCTGGCAGAGCAGCTTCCGCTGATCCTGTCCTTGAAGCAGACTGCCAAAACTCCAGCGCATCTGGGTCACTGCTCAGCAAGGCCAGGGGCCCTCTGCAGGTGCCTGGAGTCAGAGGGGCTCTTGCCTTGTACACTGACAGTACACACACGCCTGTGCATATGCCCTGAGTCAGAGGTGGGGCGACGAACTGAGAGGAGGAGAGCAGGGAGCAGAAGCAGAGACAGACCTGACACGCTCATCCCACCTTCTCTAATAAGATCAGGGCTCCAGTTCACAGACCTGAATAATCACCCCATTACAATACACCAGAGTCATGTATATTAGCTCTTTGGATCCTCACAAGGACCCTGGGGAACAGAATTGACATTTTTGTGACTGACAAGGAATCTATGACAAGCCCCAGATCATGCAGATAAGATGTTGAGGGCACTGCTTAGGGTCTTGGCTGTCTCAGGTCCCAGGTCAAGATGCTTCTTTCTACTAATGACAACACTTCTCCTGCGTAGAACTCATCCCAGTTGGGAAAACATGTCCACGTCTAGTACATCATTCAAACTACTCCCAAAAACCTAGAAAGAAAGTAGTATGATCACTTCCTCAGTAACAAAAGTTCAAACTTGTTATTTGCCTGAAGTAATAGAAACAGCTATCAGGGCTTCCCTGATAGCTCAGTTGGTAAAGAATCTGACTGAAATGCAGGAGACCTGGGTTCATTTCCTGGATTGGGATGATCCCCTGGAGAAGGGAAAGGCCACCCACTTCAGTATTCTGGCCTGGAGAATTCCATGAACTGTACAGTGCATGGGGTCGCAAAGAGGCACACGACTGAGTGACTTTCACTTTCAATGAAAACAGAGAATCAACAAAGGCATCTTTGGCCTTCAAATCCTTTACTCCTTCCCCTACCTCCTTGCTGTCTTTTTTTTAGTAATATTTTAAATGCTCTTTTTAACGTTTTTGGCTGTGCTGGGTCTTTGTTATTGCGCACAGCTTTCTCTAGTTGCGGCAAGTGGAGGCTGCTCTCTCGATGTGGTTTCATGGGATTCTCATCACGGTGGCTTCTCCTGTGGCAGAGAACAGGTTCTAGAGCATGTTGGCCTCAGTAGCTGTGGTGAGCGGACTTAGTTGCCCTGTAGCATGTGGGATCTTCCTGGACTAGGGACTGAACCCAGGTGCCCTGCATCGGCAGGCAGCTTCTCAACCAACTGGACCACCAGGGAAGTCCCTTGATGTCTTTTGATGAGCCTTTGGCTCTATTCTTTTGTCAGTTGGCAGCCAAAAGCATCATCCCTGAGAATCAGGATGACCACTCAGCATCAAACCTGGGTTTACTCTGTGTCAGGCCCCATGCTCACACTGAGGATACAACTGTCAACAAGAAAAGTTCCACACTGGGGTTCCAGGACCAGCAAAGGAGATGGACTCATGAGCCAATAACACCCTGCAAGCAACAGCTGCTGTAATAGAAGCGTGTATGGGTGCTCTGGGTATTGAAGGTGGGGGAGATGCGTGCTACCTGCCCAGGAAGAGGGCGGGGGTGATACTAAAGCTCTCCACAGTATTACTTAAACACGAGACTCAATGTACACACGACATAAAAGCTGAAAGGACAACACAGTTTTACTCCAGCAGTTCACTGACAGTAAAGACAATTATAAGAAAAAAAGATGGGTGCGATCAGCTAAACTGCTGATGGTTTCTATTCTTGACACTTTAATTTGAATTGTCCTGAGTCACGCTTATAACCCTTGACATTTCTTGGTTCCGACACAGGTAAAAACCCTCCAGCACCAAGTTGTTTATCTAAAGCCATCCCGGAATTTGTGCCACACTTGCCATTGTATCCTGTGCAAGGAAAATGAAAAGGCCAAATTTAGCAGCAGATGACAAGCGTCAGGACCAGGCGTTTCCGAGAAGCTTATGAAATCCTCTCTCCTGTTTACTCTGACTCTTAAATCTCCCTTCCCAGAGCCCGTCTTTCTCATGGGGCTGAGGTGTGGGCTCATCCCACAGCTGCTACTTCCTGTCTCTTTGAAAGAAAGAACTCAGACGTGCCTGCCTCGGGGTGCCCTGGCTGCTTTGCAGCCCAGGGCAATCTGAAAGGCTGGCAGCATCATTTCCCTGAACTGAGTTCCCCAAACAATGCAGTGATGAGAAAAGAAAACCCAAACGGCATAGGCATTTCGTGTTTACACAGCATCCTGGCCCTGGGTCTTCTTTAGCAGCTGGCCTTCCACATAAAGACCAGATATAGATGCCAACAAAGGCAAAGAAGAGTCCCTTTCCAAGGCCGGGTTCATTTTCCAAACAAGACATCACATGTCTAGAGACAGTAACCTAAGGAGAATGACTGAATGCTTCCCAGTTCAGGAAGAAAGATGAGGGGGGGGAAATCATAAAACTAAAAAAAAAAAAGAAAAATTAGAAAGCTGCCTTCAGACTGTTACCTCTCAAATATGTCCAGATAGTAATATTTGAAATATCCTTTTGGTACTCATCTATTTAAAAAATATATATTTCTCTGATAATGACTGATGTTGAGCATCTTTTCATGTGTTTGTTAGCCATCTGTATGTCTTCTTTGGAGAAATGTCTGTTTAGATCTTTGGTCAGTTTTCTTGATTGGGTCATTTACTTTTCTGGAATTGAGCTTCAGGAGTTGCTTGTATATTTTTTAGATTAATCCTTCATCTGTTGCTTCATTTGTTATTATTTTCTCCCATTCTGAAGGCTGTCTTTTCACCTTGCTTATAGTTTCCTTTGTTGTGCAAAAGCTTTTAAGTTTCATTAGGTCCCATTTGTTTATTTTTGCTTTTATTTCCATTACTCTGGGAGGTGGGTCATAGAGGATCTTGCTGTGATTTATGTTGGAGAGTGTTTTGCCTATGTTCTCCTCTAGGAGTTTTATAGTTTCTGGTCTTACATTTAGATCTTTAATCCATTTTGAGTTTATTTTTGTGTATGGTGTTAGAAAGTGTTCTAGTTTCATTCTTTTACAAGTGGTTGACCAGTTTTCCCAGCACCACTCGTTAAAGAGGTTGTCTTTTTTCCACTGTATGTTCTTGCCTCCTTTGTCGAAGATAAGGTATCCATAGGTGTGTGGATTTATCTCTGGGCTTTCCATTTTGTTCCATTGATCTGTATTTCTGTCTTTGTGCCAGTACCATACTGTCTTGATGACTGTGGCTTTGTAGTAGAGCCTGAAGTCAGGCAGGTTGATTCCTCCAGTTACATTTTTCTTTCTCAAGATTGCTTTGGCTAGTCGAGGTTTTTTGTGTTTCCATACAAATTGTTAAATTATTTGTTCTAGTTCTGTGAAAAATACCATTGGTTGCTTGATAGGGATTGCATTGAATCTATAGATTACTTTGGGTAGCATAGTCATTTTCACAATATTGATTCTTCCAATCCAGGAACACGGTATATTTCTCCATCTATTTGTGTTCTCTTTGACTTCTTTCATCAGTGTTTTATAGTTTTCTATATATAGGTCTTTGTTTCTTTAGGTAGATATATTCCTAAGTATTTTATTCATTTTGTTGCAATGGCGAATGACATTGTTTCCTTAATTTCTCTTTCTGTTTTCTCATTGTTAGTGTATAGGAGTTCAAGGGATTTCTCTGTGTTGATTTTATATCCTGCAACTTTACTATATTCACTGATTAGCTCTAGTAATTTTCTGGTAGAGTCTTTAGGGTTTTCTATGTAGAGGATCATGTCATCTGCAAACAGTGAGAGTTCTACAATCAAAACTACCATCAGGTACCATTACACACCAGTCAGAATGGCTGCTATCCAAAAGTCTACAAGCAATAAATGCTGGAGAGGGTGTAGAGAAAAGGGAACACTCTTAACCTGTTGGTGGGAATGCAAACTAGTACAGCCACTATGGAGTCAGTGTGTGGAGATTCCTTAAAAAACTGGAAATAGAACTGCCATATGACCCCTCAATCCCATTCCTGGGCATACACACTGAGGAAACCAGAACTGAAAGAGACATGTGCACCCCAATGTTCATCACAGCACTGTTTATAATAGCCAGGACATGGAAGCAACCTAGATGCCCATCAGCAGATGAATGGATAAGAAAGCTGTGGTACATATACACCATGGAATATAACTCAGCCATTAAAAAGAATACATTAAAAAAAAAAAAAAGAATACATTTGAATCAGTTCTGATGAGATGGATGAAACTGGAGCCCATTATACACAGTGAAGTAAGCCAGAAATATAAACACCAATACAGTATACTAACACATATATATGGAATTTAGAAAGATGGTAACGATAACCCTGTATGCAAGACAGAAAAAGAGACACAGATGTATAGAACAGACTTTTGGACTCTGTGGGAGAAGGCAAGGGTGGGATGATCTGAGAGAATAGCATTGAAACATATATATGTGAAACAGATCACCAGTCCAGGTTGGATGCATGAGACAAGTGCTCAGGGCTGGTACACTGGGATGACCCAGAGGGATGGGATGGGGAGGGAGATGGGAGGGGGGTTCAGGATGGGGAACACATGTAAATCCATGGCTGATTCATGTCAATGTATGGCAAAAAACCACTACAATATTGTAAAGTAATTAGCCTCCAATTAAAATAAGTAAATACATTTTTAAAAGAAAAAAAATCCTGACCAAAAATAAAATAAAATAAAATTTAAAAAAATAAAAAAGAAAATATTTTTCCTACGGCATTCAAAAATCCTTTGCATTTTGAAATTTTTTTAAAAGAGATGGCCTTTTTTGGGTCATATTTTTTGGTAACATTTGCTGAGCTGGGACCCAGGCAGCAACATTTTCTTCCTTACTTTCTAGAAGGGATCCCTCCCCTTTTCTCACCCTTTTACTTGCCTCCCCAGGGTTACAACCACACAAACCAGCCCTCCAATATCCATCTGGTCAACCCCCAAGAGCTATTTTGGGTTTGGCCTGCTTTTAATCCACTTTTCCTGCCAGCGCAGGCTCAGCCCCTCAACCCTCCTGGGACTCTTCTCTAAGGAAACTTTTGAAAAATACAGGCTTCCCCTAGGGCAGGAGTCAATGCCCATCTCAGCTCAGAGAGCTCCCAGGAGGTACTAAATACCAACCTACGTGCCTCTGGGGAGAGACAGGAAAGGCAGAGCTGGCCTCTTCATCCTCACCTCACTGTTCTCCACTCTCTCCCCCTCTCTTCCATGGCCTCTGGCCCAATCCTGCAAATATCCTGCTGCGTGCATGAAGCTGTACCTGATCTTTAGCTGGAATGCATCTGCATTTGTCTAGCTGTCTCCTGCTGGTCCCTCCAGCCTCTTCCTCATCCCCAACACAGCTCAGATTCTCCCCTTTGATGCTCGGTAAACTCTGCCCCAGTCAGCCCCTCCCTCACCACGCAGAGCTGGCCTCTCCACGTGACCGTCCTCCCACACCTCGGGCCAGACTGTGAACCCCTTGAGGCTAACCACTGTACTTGGCTAAGCCCTGCAGCCTAAGTGGCAAGCACATGGTCGCTGTCCCATTTGCCTTTGCTGAAATGAATTTAATTGAGCTAGGAAACAAACTTGATGGCAAGGCAAGAGACAAGGAGGAGGATGGAGGAAAAGAAAAGGAAGCATTGGATGGGACATAAGAAGGCACCTCCAGACACCCCCTCAACTCTCATGCTTGTCTTTGAATATAGTCTAGTGCCAGAGTGATGATGAATCAGATGGAAGCCATGATGGCATCTCTCACCTTTGCTGCCCAGGGATGGGGTTCCAAGTCCAGTGTCTCCAGGGACCAAAGGAGGCAGCATCAAAATGAAGTGGGCCAGGTGTTAAACAGCAGGGAGCGATGGAACCATGGAAACACTATGATAAGAGCCTTAGAGGACCAAACACTCAAATCCAAACACCGGAAGTCAGACAGAGAAAGACAAATATCATATGATATGTCTTACGTATGCAGTCTTTAAAAAAAAAACTACAAATGAACTTATGTACAAAACAGAAACAGATCCACAGGCATAGAAAACAAACCTAGGATTACCGAAGAGGAAGGATAAATTAGAAGTTTGGAATTAACATATACACACTACTATATAAAATATATATATACTATATTTAAAAGATGTCCTTTTCATTATAGGGGACTGGAATGCAAAAGTAGGAAGTCAAGAAACACCTGGAGTAACAGGCAAATGTGGCCTTGGAGTACGGAATGAAGCAGGGCAAAGGCTAACAGTTTTGTCAAGAGAACGCACTGGTCATAGAAAACGCCCTCTTCCAACAACACAAGAGAAGACTCTACACATGGACACAACACTGAAATCAGATTGATTATATTCTTTGCAGTCAAAGATGGAGAAGCTCTATACAGTCAGCAAAAACAAGACCAGGAGCTGACTGGGGCTCAGATCATGGACTCCTTATTGCCAAATTCAGACTTAAACTGAAGAAAGTAGGGAGAACCACTAGACCATTCAGGTATGACCTAAATCAAATCCCTTATGATTATACAGTGGAAGTGAGAAATAGATTTAAGGGACTAGATCTGATAGAGAGCCTGATGAACTATGGACGGAGGTTTGTGACATTATACAGGAGACAGGGATCAAGACCATCCCCATGGAAAAGAAATGCAAAAAGGCAAAATGGTTGTCTGAGGAGGCCTTACAAATAGCTGTGAAAAGAAGAGAAATGAAAAGCAAAGGAGAAAAGGAAAGATATTCCCATTTGAATGCAGAGTTCCAAAGAATAGCCAGGAGAGATAAGAAAGCCTTCCTCAGCGATCAATGCAAAGAAATAGAGGAAAACAATAGAATGGGAAAGACTAGAGATCTCTTCAAGAAAATTCGAGATATCAAGGGAACATTTCAGGCAAAGATGGGCTTGATAAAGGACAGAAATGGTATGGACCTAAAAGAAGCAGAAGATATTAAGAAAAGCTGGCAAAAATACACAGAAGAACTGTACAAAAAAGATCTTCACGACCCAGATAATCACAATGGTGTGATCACTCACCTAGAGCCAGACATCCTGGAATGTGAAGTCAAGTGAGCCTTAGAAAGCATCACTGCGAACAAAGCTAGTGGAGGTGATGGAATTCCAGTTAAGCTATTTCAAATCCTGAAAGATGATGCCGTGAAAGTGCTGCACTCAATATGCCAGCAAATTTGAAAACCTCAGCAGCGGCCACAGGACTGGAAAAGGTCAGTTTTCATTCCAATCTCTAAGAAAAGCAATCCCAAAGAATTCTCAAACTATCGCACAATTGCACTCATCTCACACGCTAGTAAAATAATGCTCAAAATTCTCCAAGTCAGGTATCAGCAATACATGAACCGTGAACTTCCAGATGTTCAAGCTGGTTTTAGAAAAGGCAGAGGAACCAGAGATCACATTGCCAATATCCACTGGATCATTGAAAAAGCAAGAGAGTTCCAGAAAACATCTATTTCTGCTTTATTGACTACACCAAAGCCTTCAACTGTGTGGATGACAATAAACTGTGGAAAATTGTTCAAGAGATGGGAATACCAGACCACCTGACCTGCCTCTTGAGAAACCTGTATGCAGGTCAGGAAGCAACAGTTAGAACTGGACATGGAACAACAGACTGGTTCCAAATAGGAAAAGGAGTACATCAAGGCTGTATATTGTCACCCTGCTTATTTAACTTATATGCAGAGTACATCATGAGAAACGCTGAGCTGGAGAAAGCACAAGCTGGAATCAAGATTGCCGGGAGAAATGTCAATAACCTCAGATACGCAGATGACACCACCCTTATAGCAGAGAGTGAAGAGGAACTAAAAAGCCTCTTGATGAAAGTGAAAGAGGAGAGTGAAAAAGTTGGCCTAAAGCCTAACATTCAGAAAGCTAAGATCATGGCATCTGGTCCAATCACCTCATGGGAAATAGATGCGGAGACAGTGGAAACAGTGGCTGACTTTATTTTTCTGGGCTCCAAAATCACTGCAGATGGTGATTGCAGCCGTGAAATTAAAAGACACTTACTCCTTGGAAGGAAAGTTATGACCAACCTAGACATTATATTAAAAAGCAGAGACATTACTTTGCCAACAAAGGTCCGTCTGGTCAAGGCTATAGTTTTTCCAGTGGTCATGTATGGATGTGAGAGTTGGACTGTGAAGAAAGCTGAGCGCTGAAAAATTGATGCTTTTGAACTGTGGTGTTGGAGAAGACTCTTGAGAGTCCCTTTGACTGCAAGGAGATCCAACCAGTTCATCCTAAAGGAGATCAGTCCTGGGTGTTCATTGGAAGGACTGATGCTGAAGCTGAAACTCCAGTACTTTGGCCACCTCATGTGAAGAGTTGACTTATTTGAAAAAACCCTGATGCTGGGAGGGATTGGGGTCAGGAGGAGAAGGGGACGACAGAGGATGAGATGGCTGGATGGCATCACCAACTCGATGGGCATGAGTTTGAGTAAACTCCGGGAGCTGGTGATGGACAGGGAGGCCTGGCGTGCTGCGATTCATGGGGTCTCAAAGAGTTGGACATGAGTGAGCAACCGAACTGACTGAACTGAACTGATATAAAAAATAAACAACAAGGATTTACTGTATAACACATGGAACTCTACTCAGTATTTCATAATAACCTATAAGGGGAAATAATCTGAAAAAGTTATTTGTATATGTGTGTGTAATCATCAATGCATATTTCTTCTGTGCAATAATCTCCATGGTTATTGATGGAGAAGGAAATGGCAACCCACTCCAGTATTCCTGCCTGGAAAATCCCATGAACAGAGAAGTATGGTGGGCTACAGTCCATGGGGTTGCAAAGAGTCAAGACTTAGTGACTGAGCACACATGCACCATGTTATTGAGGTGATTATATTTATTTCACAACAAAAGTAAATAGAAGATCAGAAATATTAAACAACTTGCCCAGTGTCACACAGCCAGTACATGGCTGAGCCCCAAATTCCATCCCATGTCCACAGACTGTAACACTTGTAGTTTTCAGCACTCCAGGCCACTCAGAAGCTGTGGGCTCAGTGATATCTGAGGATAAGTCGGGCAGCCACCGCTCCTGGCTTTGGGATTCCAGGTTCACATGGCTGATCCTGCTCTTAGGAGACGTCAACTCCCAGATCAGATTCTGGGTCACAGCTGTGATGATGAGGTGAGTTGATCTTTAACCTCTGGTAGAAGTTTCATATCACAAAGCTGAGATTCCTGGGAGCACTAGGCATTCCCTCATTTTATTGTATTTATTGGAGGATAATTGTGTTACAATGTTGTGGTGGTCTCTGCCATACATTAACACAAATCAGTCATAATTATATATATATATCCCCCTCAATCACTCCCCTCTAGGACATCATTGGTGAATCTAGTAAAGTCACAGGGCATAAAATTAACACAGAGAAAACACATTCATTCCTATACACTAATGATGAAAAATCAGAAAGAAAAATAAAAGAAGCAATCCCATTGACCAGCGAAAGAAAAAGAATAAAATGCCTAGGAATAAATCTACCTAAAGAGACAAAAGACTTGCATGCAGAAAACTATAAGACACTGATATAAGAAATCAAAGATGACTACATACAGATGGAGAGAAATACCATGTTCTTGGACTGAAAGAATCAATATTGTGAAAATGACTATACTACTCATTGAGCACTTTTAAAACCATTCAAGGACAACCACAAGCCGCATGCCCAAATTGTCCCAGTGAAAATATTAGGAGAGACTGGGACAAATGGAGAAAGTAGCATCGACAGACACCCACTACCACATGTAAAATAGATAGCTGGTGAGACGTTGTTGTATAACGTGGGGAACCCAGCTTGCTGCCTTGTGATGACCTAGAGGGGTGGGATGAGGGAAGGGAAGGGAGGTGCAAGGAGGAGGTGGCATATATATACAATTATGGCTGATTCGTGTTGTTATACAGCAGAAACCAACACAACATTGTAAAGTAACTTTCCTCTAATTAAAAAAAAATAAGTTAAAAAAAGAAAAATAATTAGCTTCTGAAAAATAAAATAATTAGAAAAATAAAATATTAAGGGAATATTTGGAATCATAGTTTGATAAATATAAGTATGAATAAGAGAAACAGAGAACAGAAAGAGAAAGCAGAGCTATAAACAACAGACACTTAAAATATACTGTCTGTTATAATGACGCACGTTGCTGAAGAAGAGAACAAGAGGGACAGAGCTTTCTGACGACTATGTACCTTATAAAACTATTGATTAAAACATTCCTTAAAGCCTAGTAGTATTAAGTGACAAGCCACTCTAACTACAATAGTGTGAGTTAACTACCGAATATTTTGTTCTATTTTAACATCGAAAACTAGAATGATTCATTCATTTCATATCATTTTCTAAACAGATTTAAAACCAAATCTTCATGGAGGAAAAGAGGGAGAATCTCTAGACTGCAACTCAAAATGGCAACCAGGCTTTATGAGATTCTGTCTCAGGATCTATAAAGCCCTGAGTCAGCTGCGTGGAAAGGACACAGGGCTGCCCTCCCTGGCTGAAGCGGTCTTTGAGAACATGCCAGCAAGGCCTGCAGAGAAAGAAACCAGACCTTTTATAGAACTCAGCAGCTCTGCACAGCGATACAACAAAATGGACAAGGGCCATCCTGATGAAGCTGCAAATGTAGAATTTACCACATTTGTGAAAACAGTTCCCGGTACGGTGTATGCTCCTTACCAGTTCATCGAGGCTGTGCTGGAGAAGAAGCAATTTTGTGTGGACCTGATATCAGGCAGAAGGCTCATAATGAAGCAAGTAGCATAGATGCCAAAGTCAGTGGTGTTTTTTCATAGAAGCTGTGGTACCACAGCCGTGAGAAAAAGAGGGATCATCTCTACTCACCAGTCTACAAAGACATAAACTGCCAGCCATGGGATTCCAGACTCTCTAACCATTTTGTAAGAGAAATATTTACACCTGGGGAGCCATGGTCCCAGAAGGAAATGTCTTAAATAAAACTTTATGCCTTTTTAACTTTGCCTTTTCAGAGTCCCCAAATACCCTATCATGGTTTTTTGGGTTTGGTTTGGTTTTTTTTTTTTTTTTTTTGTCTATTTCTTTTTCTCTCCCATGAATGCACCATTTCATTGCAAGTTTGTTCTCAATTGCTTCAGTCATGTCCAGCTCTTTTCGAACCCCTGGACTGTAGTCAACCAGGCTCCTCTGTACATGGAGATTGCCCAGGCAAGAAGACTGGGATGGGTTGCCATTTTCTCCTCCAGCAGATCTTCCCCACCCAGGGATCGAACCCCTGTCTCCTGCATTGGCAGGCAGGTTCTTTACCACTAGCGCCACTAGGGAAAATCTAATTGCTGCTCATTCTGCAATTGCTAAGGAAAATACCCCGTGCTGAATCAAAGAAGCCAGTCACAAAAAGCCACATGCTGTATGATTCCATCTAGTTGAAATGCCTAGGATAGGCAAACCGATTGAGACAGAAAGTAGATTATTGATTAATTAGGGCTGGGGTGGAGACGATGGGGGTAGGAAGGTTAACAGCTAAAGGGTCTGGGTTTTCCTTTTGGAATGATTACAATGTGCTAAAATTAATTGTGCTGATGGTTACACAATTGTATGAGCATACTAAAAGCCACAAGTTGTATGCTTTTAATAGGTGAATTTGAATAGGATGATATTTGAACCATAAAGAGATTTAAAAGAAAGAAAAAGGGACTTTCCTGGTGATCCAGTGGCAAAGACTCTGGGCTCCCAATGTAGAGGGCCTGGATTCCATCCCTGGTTGAGGAACTAGATCCCACTTGCCACAACTAAGACCTTGGTGCAGCCAAATAAATAAATAAATAAAAATATTTTAAAACAAAGAAAGAAGGGAGGGAGGGACGGAAGGAGAGAGGGGGAAGGAGGGAGGAAAGGGAAGTGAAGGAAGGAGGGAAAATACAGCAGCCCCAGGCAGGAATGGTATACACTGTGGACTGGAATAAGGCTTGTTACACAGTTGCCTCTACTTGGCCTGGAGTCTAAGCCTCTTCTGAATCTACATCCTTCACCCTCATTCAACCACAGCTCATATGTACACACACCAGAATGTATACTCCAACCATCCCAATTTGCATTTCTATTTAAACTCCAGGAAGCTTTGAGCTTTTGCATAACCTCATCTCTGACTTGCATGCCCACCCACCTTTGTTTCCCACCAAAGGAACTCCCCTTCATCCTTCAAGAGGGGTTTCAGGGTCACTGCCTCAGGATGTCTCCCCTGACCTCCCCATCAGTGGTTAGGGGGCTCCTCCTCTTCACCCCTGGAGGGCTAGTGTATGATATTATATTATGTATATAATGTACATATAACATGTATTATACATAAAATATGTATTATAAGGTAGTGCATTTGTCATAAGGCACTGCAACCTATTTAGATGCATGTGGCACCCCCAACGAGACCACCAGTTCATGAAGGACAAATGCTACTTATTCATCTGGGCATGGACAAAACCTGAAATTGTGACTGTCATATAGAAGGTACCTCATAAATATTCGCCAAGTGAATGAATAGCATGGAGGCCTTGGTGACGCAGGTCATGGAAAGTCAACCATCATACAGCTCGTAACCCCTTTTGACAGCAGAAACATTCATGGTTTCTCAGAGAAAGTGTCTGGGTGCCTAAGATCTCCTCTAAGTGGGAAATCATTTCTAATTTGGCTCCCACTCAGGGAGCGACTTCCTGTCCAGAGAACCCCTTGAGAGAGAGCAAAGGAGGGACAGCGTCTGGTGAGAGAGCTGTGAAGTGAAGCAGGATGCAAAGCATGTCGTGGGGGAACTGGCGCAGTAAGAAAGCAAGTCTGCAGTGTGTGTTCTAAGGAAGCCAAACTGCTTCATGAGAACAGTGTTTATAGTGAAACACATGGATTGACGTGGAGAACAAACATATGGATACCAAGAGGGGGAGGATGCGTTGGGAGATTGGGGTTGACACTTATACACTGTGTCTGTGTTAGTCGCTCAGTTATGTCTGACTCTTGTGACCCCATGGACTGTGGCCCGCCAGGCTCCTCTGTCCATGGTATGCTCCAGGCAAGAATCCTGGAGTGGATTGCCATTCTCTACTCCAAGGGATCTTCCCAACTCAGGGATTGAACCCGGGTCTCCCACACTGCAGGAAGATTCTTTACCGTCTGAGCCACCAAGGAAGCCCCATATATACACTATTATGTATAAAATAGACTAGTGAGAACTGACTGTTCTCTAACCTAAATGCTGAAAGAATTGGGAATACCAGACCACCTGACCTGCCTCTTGAGAAACCTGTATGCAGATCAGGAAGCAACAGTTAGAACTGGATATGGAACAACAGACTGGTTCCAAATAGGAAAAGGAGTACATCAAGGCTGTATGTTGTCACCCTGCTTATTTAACTTATATGCAGAGTACATCATGAGAAACGCTGAGCTGGAGGAAGCACAAGCTGGAATCAAGATTGCCGGGAGAAATGTCAATAACCTCAGATACGCAGATGACACCACCCTTATAACAGAGAGTGAAGAGGAACTAAAAAGCCTCTTGATGAAAGTGAAAGAGGAGAGTGAAAAAGTTGGCTTAAAGCTTAACATTCAGAAAGCTAAGATCATGGCATCAGGTCCCATCACCTCATGGGAAATAGATGGGGAGACAGTGGAAACAGTGGCTGACTTTATTTTTCTGGGCTCCAAAATCACTGCAGATGGTGACTGCAGCCATGAAATTAAAAGACGCTTACTCCTTGGAAGGAAAGTTATGGCCAACCTAGACAGCATATTAAAAAGCCGAGACATCACTTTGTCAACAAAGGTCCATCTAGTCAATACTATGGTTTTTCCAATGGTTGTGTATGGATGTGAGAGTTGGACTATAAAGAAAGCTGAGCACTAAAGAATTGATCCTTTTGAACTGTGGTGTTGGAGAAGACTCTTGAGAGTCTGTTGGACTGCAAGGAGATCCAACCAGTCCATCCTAAAGGAGATCAGTCCTGGGTATTCACTGAAAGAACTGATGTTGAAGCTGAAACTCCAATATTTTGGCCACCTGATGCAAAGAGCTGACTCATTGGAAAAGACCCTGATGCTGGGAAAGATTGAGGGCAGGAGGAGAAGGGGACAACAGAGGATGAGATGGTTGGATGGCATCACCAACTCAATGGACATGAGTTGGAGTAAACTCCGGGAGTTGGTGATAGACAGGGAGGCCTGGTGTGCTGCGGTTCACAGGGTCTCAAAAAGTCGGACACGACTGAGTGACTGAACTGAATTGACTGAACCTAGATGGGAAGGAAGAGGGGATATATGTAAACATACAGCTGAATCACTCAGCTATGTGTTAGCAGAAACTAACACAACATGGTAAAGCAAGTACACTCCGATGAAAAGAGAAAAATGAAATCTGGGGTAAGCAACAAGGTCCTAATGTGTAGCATATTGGCTATCTTGTGATAAATCATAATGGAAGAAGTATTTCAGAGAATACATGTCTCTATATAAATAAGTCACTTTTCTGTACAGCAGAGATTGGCACAACTGTGTAAATAAGCTCCACTTCAATAAAAATAAATTTTTTTTAATAAAATCTGAGCTTTGCTGGCCGAAGCTTCGGTACATAAAACAAGCATCCTGAACAAAAGAAGTGGCCAACTTCTAGCTTCCAAAGAGAAAGGACAAGAAGGGGGTGAAACACAGAAGAGGGTCAACTGAGTCTGAAATAATAGGCCAGACACTCAGAGCACTGCTTTCTTCACTAACAGGAATAGGAAGCTATTATTTATATTGTAGGCGTTTATGTATCAGTGTTGGAGACAATGCGTAGAACTCCTAAACACAAATTAGCTCATCCTCAATAAGCCACTGTGTTGGCCTCATAAAGTCCTGAGTTCCTCCCTCTAAATCTGATCAAATATAAGTGGAGCCTCTTGACCCTGCATGTCATGGGCTTCTAAAACCAGAAGCTGTAGAAACATCTAAAGAGAAGGCAACTTGGACCCTGAGGGTTAACTTGACCTTATTACAAATTAACCTCTTTATGAAGCTATTTAAAAATACACCATGATTAGGCTAGACAGAAATGCTTCCTGCTTATAACTCAAATATAACTGAAAAGCAGCAAAAGTCCACAAGTTAAATGGAAACCAAATCTCAAAAGCCAATAAAATTAAAAACCACATTATAGTAATGGCACCACTAATATTTTGCTGAAACTAACTCACAGCACAAATACAATGACAGTGTTGTGACGATATTGGCAATTGCGAGTGTGGCAGGCCCATGCTATCCTGTGCAGTGGGATGACTCCATCCCCCCGCCACTTTCCTCAGTTTGAGTTGGTGCTACACCTCCGTTCATGCAAAGCTTCAAGATGTCACTTGCCCTTCACTGGAGTGATGACAATCCTAAATGTAGAAGCTGGAATTACACGAGCATACACACGCTGCTCATCCGGATGCTCCAACTATTCAATTAAATGAATAATTTTAAATTATATTTATATCATAAAACTTGTTTAGTCACTAAGTCGTGTCTGACTCTTTCACCATCCCGTGGACTATAGTCCTCCAGGCTCTTCTGTCCATGGGATTTCCCAGACAAGGATACTGGAGTGGGTTGCCATTTCCTTCTCCAGGGCATCTTCCCGACCAGGGATCGAATCTGCTTCTCCTACATGGGCAGGCTGATTCTTTACCACTGGGCCACCTGGGAAGCCCAGTGTTTCCGAAACATTGTGTTAGATCAGCCACCAACCCAAGGAAGCATTTCCCAATCTGTCTGACCAGCCTGGTAATCTGTGTCCAAGGAAACACAAACCTACCCCAGCCTCCAGGAATGTTGATGAGATAGCAGGTCCCTGCCCAGGACAGTGTAAAACCGAGATTTAGAGTAAAACACGGAGATCAGAGACAGATACTTTCACACTGACTTTTCTCCAGAAGTCACGGATGGAGGGGTCAACTCCCAGGAAGGCAAAGGGCACAGAATGTTCCTACTCTCTTCTCCAAAAATGTTCCCCAGGGCAGCTTCCCTCCCCGCTGAGCTCATCACCTCCTTTGACCCCACTCCCTGGCTAGCCACTCCTGGCTGCGTTTCCAGGAAGTTCAAACAACCAGTTAACAAAGCTCTGCTGTTATGCAACTGACTTATCTTGCCTTATTTTTGTTTGTTTTGTTGGTGGTGGTGTATCTGTGGTAAAACACACATAACAAAATTGACCACCTTAAACATTTTTAAATCTGCCATGCAGACGTGTTAAGTTTCTACACACTGTTGTGCAATCAGACTCCATAAGCTCAGCTTGCAAAACTGAAACTCTCTCCCCATTAAACAACTTCCCATTTCCCCCTCCTCCCAGTCTCTGGCAACCACTGTGCTATTTTCTGTCTGAATGAGTTTGACTAACTAGGTACCTTACATAAGCTGGCTCACACAGCAGTTGTTCTTTTGTGACTGGCTTATTTTACTGAGCATAATGTCCTCAAGGTTCATCTAGATTGTAATAGTTTGTGTCAGAAGGTCCTTCCTTTTCATGGTTGAATAATATACATATACATATACATATATATATACATATACATATATATATATATATATATATATATATATATATATATATTTATGGAATTCCCTGGTAGTTCAGATGGTTAAGAACCTGCCTGCAATGCCGGAGACCTGGGTTTGATCCCTGGATTGGGAAGATCCCCTGGAGAAGTAAATGCAACCCACTCCAGTATTCTTGCCTGGAGAATTCCATGGACAGAGAAGCCTGGTGGGCTATATAGTCCATGGGGCCACAAAGAGTCAGACATGACTGAGTGACTAATATTTTCACTTTCATGTGAAAGTGAACTCTCTCTCTCTCTCTATATATATATATATATATGTGAACTATATATATATATATAGTTGTTATTCAGTCTCTCAGTCATGTCCAACACTTTGAGACCCCATCGACTGGAGCACGCCAGTCTTCCCTGTCCTTCACCATCTCCCGGAGCTTGCTTAAACTCACGTCCAATGAGTCAGTGATGCCATCCAACCATCTCATCCTCTGTCGTCCCCTTCTCCTCCTGCCTTTAATTTTTCCCAGCATCAGGGTCTTTTCTAATGAGTCAGCTCTTCACATCAGGTTGCCAAAGTATTGTAGCTTCCGTTTCAACATCAGTCTTGCCAAAGAATATTCAGGATTGATTTCCTTTAGGACTGACTGGTTTGATCTCCTTGCAGTCCAAGGGACTCTTAAGAGTCTTCTCCAACACAACAGTTCAAAAGCATCAATTCTTTGGTGCTCAGCTTTCTTTATGGTCCAACTCTCACGTCCATACATGACCATTGGAAAAACTATAGCTATGACTATATGGACCTTTGTTGGCAAAATAAAGTCTCTGCTTTTTAATATGTCATCTAGGTTTGTTGTAGCTTTTCTTCCAAGAAGCAAGCGTCTTTTAATGTAATGCCTGCAGTCACCATCTGCAGTTATTTTGGAGCCCAAGAAAATAAAATGTGTCACTGTTTCCATTGTTCCCCCATCTAGTTGTCATAAAATGATGGGACCAGATGCCATGATCTTAGTTTTTTGAATGTTGAGTTTTAAGCCAGCTTTTTCACTCTCCTCTTTCGCTTTCATCAAGAGGCTCTTTAGTTCCTTTTCACTTTCTGCCACAAGGGTGGTGTCATCTGCATATCTGAGGTTATGGATATTTCTCCCAGAAATACACACACACACATACACTACATTTTGTTTATCCATTCACCTGTGTCCATGGATGGACATTTGAGTTGCTTCCACCTTTTGGCTGGGGAGGAGGTGTGAATTTGCAGATAGCATTGCTACAATCAAGGACGTGTCTTTTATTCTTTCTTTCTTTTTTTTTTTTTTTATAACTGCATTGACTGGTTCTTTCGGTTTTACCACACCAACCTCAAAATTGTTTCGATTTCCCAATCACCTTTGAAACCTGAAGAGAGCTCACTTCTGAGATTTGATGCTTTTTTTCTCCTCCAGGGTACAATTTCATGTGCTTTCTGCTTCCAGCTGTGGACACAGGGCTTCAAGATGATGGATTACAATGGGCTGGAGTCCAGACATCCCTCAGTAACGTGTGAACATGTGCGTAGATGATGTTTGAATCAGCTCCCAGAGGAGAACTGGGTGGGGTAGGGTCCTGAAGTGTCATTCTCAGCCACCTGCCCCAGGGTTCACATCACTGTGGAAAGATCCTGGTGTGACCTCAGAAGGACCCCGCCAAGGAACTCTGGCTCTGTCCCTGCCAGCCCTCCAGTTCAGGGATTTCACAAAGGCTTCAGTGGACGTTACCTCCCTTGTGAGTGACCAAGTCACCCCAAAGTTAGCTGAAATTATAGGAGGAGGTGTCATCCCACTGGGACATCTTTCCAGTGAGTGACACGTGAAATATGCTTTAACTATGGATGATCACTTAGAGCAGTACCCCCTAATAGCTGCCTGAATAAATATGCACATACATACACACATACACATACATATATATACATACATGTATACACATATGCATACACATATGCACACACATACACACAAACATACACTATGCACCATATATACACACATGTATATACCACACAGTTGCTCTCATCTCACACACTAGTAAAGTAATGCTCAAAATTCTCCAAGCTAAGCTTCAACAATACGTGACCCAAGAATTTCAAGATGTTTAAGCTGGATTTAGAAAAGGCAGAGGAACCAGAGATCAAATTGCCAATATCCACTGTATCAAAGAAAAGCAAGAGAATTCCAGGAAAACACCTACTTCTGCTCCATTGACTATGCTAAAGCCTTGACTGTGTGGATCACAACAAATTGTGGAAAATTCTTCAAAAGATGGGAATACCAGACCACCTTACCTGTTTCCTAAGAAACCTGCAGGTCAAGAAGCAACAGTTAGAACCAGACATGAACAAGAGACTGGCTTCAAACTGGGAAAGAAGTACGTCAAGGCTGTATATTGTCACCCTGCTTATTTAACTTATATGCAGAGTACATCACGCAAAATGCCAGGCTGGATGAAGCACAAGCTGGAATCAAAATTGCCCGGAGAAATATCAATAACCTCAGATATGCAGATGAGCTTGAGGAAAGCAAATGAAGGGCTGAGGCATCATCTTACCAAATGCCAAAGCCACATTCCACCTGTAGAAAAAATATCCACAAAAATTTTGTGAGAAAAGAGGGATGAGCAGTGCGATAATGTCAATATCATGTCTGTGGAGGTAGGAAATGGGTTTTTTAAAAATTAAATTCCAAACAGATAGTAATGACATTGATATTGAGACACTTGAACAGAGAAAACCCTGAGGAGTACAAAACTTTGTTTTCTAATATTAATCTTCTTTACTTCTAGGAAGCAAAACTGATGAACTTCAGAATTCAGTTCAAGGGATATAGTTCTTGGTATACTGGAAATATTTACTGGCAAATATGTCAGACCCTAAGATAGATGGGTCTGACATATTTCCATGGGAAAACACTGTGTCTTTTTTATTCTTTTCAAGTCAGGCATGTGAAATACATTTCATTAACCTGGACACACTAGGGTTCTCAGCTCACATATTTTATTTAGCAAAAAGTCAAAAAATATACCTTTCTCGCATAAAGTCTGTTTGCTTGGAGAAATCTTTTTGCCCTTCACGCATACCTAAGAAGACATCTCCAAGGTACATAAATTTCCCAAATATGTTCTCAACCAGGTGAATTGCAAAATGGATCAGCCAGTCCTTCCAACCAAGAAAAGAAATTGTCATTGGAAGTTTCCGTTCTCAAGGCTGGGGTGTGGAGTAGAGGGTGGGGAAGGAGGGTGGGCTTCTGTTGGGACATATGGTGGAGGTTTGTGTAGCTTTCCCCTCTGTGGTTGATGAAACCCTCTCATCTGAGATAACACTCCTTTGGCCAGTTGTGCTGAATTCCAGGGTTGCAGGGTGAATGCTAATGAAAGTCACGTGAAGAAAAGCAGTCAAGGAGAGACAAGAGAGGAAGGAGGGTATTTTCAGATGAGGTTTGAAATGAGATCACGAGTTGATGAGGTGGAGACAGACAGGATGTTTGTTCCAAATGACAGACGCCGCCAAAGATGTCCCTATGTGTTTGTCTTTAGAAAGATAGAAAGCTTAAAGGGGGAGGAACATCAGATATTAAAAGTACCACATGCAGCACAGAACACTGTTTTAAAATCTGAAAATGCTGTAAGAACACAGATTTCATCTGAAATGAATTTGCTGAACATGATTTTCAAAAGAAGTAATTTTATGTGGTATAGTGGTTGAGTTGTCTCAAAAAAGATGTGTCTACATCCTGATCCCCAGAACATGTGGATGTGAACTTACTTGGAAAAAGCATATTTGCAGATGTTTAATTAAGCTAAGCGGCGGCTGACGTTGAAGCTGAAATTCCAACACTTTGGCCACCTGATGCGAAGAGCTGACTCATTTGACTCATTTGAAAAGACCCTGATGCTGGGAAAGACTGAAGGCAGGAAGAGAAGGGGACAACAGAGGATGAGATGGTTGGATGGCATCACTGACTCAGTGGATATGAGTTTGGGTGGACACCAGGAGTTGGTGATGGACAGGGAGGCCTGGTGTGCTGAGGATCATGGGGTCGCAAAGAGTTGGACATGACTGAGCAACTGAACTGAACTGAACTGAATTAAACTAAAGATCTTTCCATGAGATTATCCTAGATTACCTGGGTGGGTCCTAAATCCAGTGACAAGCATCCTCAAAAAGAGAAGACACAAACATACCGAGGGAAGAAGTTATCGTGAAAATGGAGGCAGAGACCAGTGTGATGGGCCATAAGTTGATGAATGCCTGGAGTCATCAGAAGCTGGAAGAGACAGGGAAGGATTTTCTCTGCAAGATATCAGAGAGTCTGCCTTGCAAACACCTTGATTTTGGACTTCTGGACCCCAGAACTGTAAGGGAATAAAGGTTTTTATTGCGAGCCACTCAGTTTGTGGCAATCTGTTACAGCAACCCCAGCAAATAGACTTGTGGTTGTGGCAAGGTCTTAGCATCAGTCAGACCTGGGTTTGAACTGGGATCCCTCCTCTTTCTAACCTTTTGAAAGGTTCTTAGCATCTCTAAATATAGCTTCTTCATGTGTGAAACTGGTAAGACAATAGTACCTACTTGATAGATTGTGGGGAGCAAAGAAATCCATATGTGAAAAGGTGGAAACATGGTGAATGTCACCTAGGAGATGCTCGGTAATGGCGGCTGATGTTATTCTAGTGATGAGTAGCTTCCTTATCCTCAATCCACTTGCACTGGTGTTGACACATAGCCCGCCTGGGCTGGTTAGGACGTCTCTCTCAACTCCAAGCCCACGTTCCTGTTCTCTGCTCCACTGGGCTGCGTCCAAGCCTCTGCTGACAACATGTCTCCTTTAGCAGTTAGTGACACTACAGGGAGATCAGGTGTTGCAAGGAGAGGAAAAGGACTTGCCCTTTGGGTTTGTTCCCTTTTTCTGTCAGCATCAGTATCAATATCGGGCTTTCCTGGAAGCTCAGACGGTAAAGCATCTGCCTACAATGCGGGAGATTCGGGTTAGATCCCTGGATCGGGAAGATCCCCTGGAGAAAGGAATGGCAGCCCACTCCAGTATTCTTACCTGGAAAATCCCATGGACCGAGGAGCCTGGTAGGCTACAGTCCAAGGGGTCGCAAAGAGTCAGACTCGACTGAGGGACTTCACTTTCACTTTTCACTTTCCGTCAGTATCTCCCCACAGTGACCTTTCAACTCGGAAGCAGTTTCGGTTCTGATTGACTGCTGTTTCCAGCCTTTTTCAGCAGTTCCGGAAGGAGCCCCAGGACGTGTGCTCTGAGGTGCCAGCACCACTGCGGCAGCGTCCCCTGCTCAGAAACCTGAGTCGTAGTTCCCAGAGCCCCCTCTCCAAGCTTCTAGGGTCTGAGGACCCTAGCCTCCTCTCTTAGACATGTTAGTGAGCTATTTCCTACATTTACCTTAAGGCTTCCTGCTTGCCTCTTTGGTTTCCCTATATCGATCTCACCAATTCTCTATATTAAGTTCTGTCTGTTAAAATCACTGGTGAAGTTTCTGTTTTCTGACCATACCTGGGGAATACAGCACTCTGTGTGCGTTTCTTGGTTGGCTTAAAGTGAGAAAGGCTTGGTACAGTCCACCCAGCACCGAATTGAAACCAGAAAGACTAAGTTTCATTATCTTGGCTCCTTCACTTTCCAGCTGAGAAATCTTGGCCAAAATACTTGGCTTCTTTGAGAGTCCAATTTTCTTATTTGTGAAGTGGGATAAATCCTGTTTATCTCCAGGGTTATATGTAGTTGAATGAGATAATGTCTCAAAAGTGCCTGGCACCTAACAGATATTCAATGCAGATGATGGTTTAGGGGTATAGAAGAGCAGCACTTAGCCCAATCTGGAACTCCTGGGAAGGCTTCAAGAAGAGGTAGAGTGTTGAAAGGTGAGTAAAGAAGTGTTGTTGTTTAGTTCCTAAGTCGTGTCCAACTCTTTGGATCCTATAGGGTCTGTAGCCCTCCAGGCTCCTCTGTCCATGGGATTTTCCTGGGCAAGATTACTGGAGGGGTTTGCCATTTCCTTCTCCAGGGGATCTTCCCAACCCAGGGATCAAAACCATGTCTCTTACATTGCAGGCAGATTCTTTACCACTGAGTTAAAGGTAGTTACGTCAAAAAAAAAAAAAAAAAAAAAAAAAGACCAAAACTTCCAGGCTGAGAAAAGGGTAATAGCACAGAAACTTGAAACAACACCAGGCATATTAAAAGCTACAAGTGTTTTAACACAATTAGAGCATAAAGTGTGAGACATGAAGGGGCAGAAGAGGAGATAGGAGGGTAGAGGCTGGTTCGTACATGACCCAGTGGGCCAAGCAAAGTGCTTAACTCTATTCTGTCGTGTTGGGAAGCCATAGAACAGTTTCATGTTGGAGGGGGGTGGGTGATATGCTTAGATGTCCAGCTGCAGAACAGAAGATGGATCCAGGAAAGAGATGTCAAGATTTGGAGCAGGGAGTCAGTTAGGAGTCTTGTTCATTAGTCTGGATAAGAGATGCTGAGCTCCAGAGCTACAAAACAGGTGGTAGGATGGGGTGGGGAGGATGGAACAAATCTAAAGGGTCAGTTAACAAGCAGAAGATTGGGTTTGGATTTGGATTTGATGATTGGATTTGGTGATGGACTGGCTAACAGAGGGGAGATAAAGGAGGAGGCAGGATGAGTTGGGTTGAGGCTTGACTGAATGGGTGGAAGAAGGTTTGATGAACTGAGACTGGGAATACAAGATCGAGAGCAGAATTTTAAGACAACGAAGGTAGGCTGAGTTCAGCCTTGGTTTCCTGAATATAAAGGACTTGGAGGGCCTGAAAAAGGGTTTGCTCTGCAGAGTTATGTTTGAGAGTTAAGTTTGTTAGTCACCCAGTGGTGTCTGATTCTTTGCAACATCATGGATTGTAGCCTGCCAGGTCCTCTGTCCATGGAATTCTCTAGGCAAGAATACTGGAGTAGGTTGCCATTTCCTTCTCCAGGGGATCTTTTCAACCTAGGGATCGAACCCGGGTCTCCTGCACTGCAGACGGATTCTTTACCATCTGAGCCACCAAGGAAGCCTAGTTTGCTGCCATATAATCTGAAGCTCTTAGGAGAGCTGGGGTGAGTTGTGAGCATCGTCAACATATAGGTGGGAAATGCCACTGTGACAGCGACTGGAATCACCGTGAAGAGAAAAACAGGAAGTACAAAAAATACTAACACGTTTTTCTTCCCCCTGAGGGAATCCAGTCTACTGGGAGAGAAAAACTTGTACACAAATCACTAGAATACAAGGAATGTGTAATAATTCCTGCTGTTATAACAACTGCATTTTCCAGGTCAAATATGGGGCCATGTGTTCTCACCAAGGCCTGAACACAGAAACAAATGTTGAAGGAGAATTGTGTCAGAAGTCCAGATGTCTTAGTTCTGATAGAGGTACAAATAGAAGAGCTTTAAAAGGGCAGAAGCAGCAGCCATAAAAAAAGAACAAAATGTTGCCATTTGCAGCAACATGGATAGAGTTGGAGGGCATTATGCTAAATCAGACAAACACTGTATGATATCGAAAGACAAATAGCATAATATCTCTTATATGTGAAATCTAAAAAATATACCAAACTAATGAATATAACAAAAAAGAAGCGGACATACATATGGAGAACAAACTAGTGGTTACCAGTGGGGAGAGGGAAATATAATACAGGAAAAACTACCAATGGGAAATACAGAGGGAGGGGATTAAGAAGTACAAACGATTAGGTATTATAATGATTATCATAAGCTAATAACGATTAGCTTATTATAAAATAGGCTATGGGGATATATTGTACAACACAGGGGATGTTGCCAATATTTTATAACTTTAAGTGGAGAATAATCTTTAAAAATTGTGAAACACTATATTATACACTTGTAACCTACATAATATTGTACAGGAACTATATTTTAATTGAAAAAATAAGAAAATGCATGAGGGACTTCCTTGGTAGTCAAGTGGTTAAGAGTGCACCTTACAATGCAGGGGACACAGGTTCCATCCCTGGTTGAGTAACTAAGCTCCCACATGCCTCAGAGCAACTAAAAGCCCCTTTACCACAGCTAGAGAATCCATGCGCCTCAACAAAAGATCTCACAAGACACAACAGAAATTCTGACTTAGAACCCAACCTAGACCTGATGCGGCCAAATAAATATTTTAAAAAATAGTTGTGAAGCTTTAAGTTGCTTTTATTAATAAAAAAATAATAAAGTGCAGAGTAAAAAGAACTTCATGTAGAAAGAGGAATTTGAGTCAATCCCTGACAGTGGACTTGGAAAACCTCAGCTCTACCTATATTTAATGTTATGTTGAATGTTATGTTGTCCTGGAGCCACCAAGAATACGGTTGGCCCCGTTGGAAAAATATGCTGTGTCCTCAGCAAGTGTGGACGGTCCATGGTCTTGAGAGAAGATATATTTTGGGCTCCAGATTCCCTTTTGGACTTCTGGGTCCTGGTCATTTGTATGGCATCATCTTTTTTCCACCCCGTGTCAACCAGTGACGACACATCCAAATGGAGACAATGAATAAATACCATTATTTATCAAAGTGATGGTGTCTTGAAAGTGAAAGTGCTAGTCTCTAAGTCGTGTCTGAGTTTTGTGACACTTTGGACCATAGCCTGCCAGGCTCCTCTGTCCATGGGATTCTCCATGCGAGAATACTAGAGTGGGCTGCCTTGCCCTTCTCCAGGGGATCTAACCGGGGTCTCCCATGTTGCAGGCAGATCCTTAACTGTCTGAGCCACAGGGATGCCCGGTAGGGTCTCAGTTATATTCAAATTGGAATTCAGAGTTTATCTGCAGAATAAATGGGCTATTGATCAACTAGCACCCCACCCCCTGTGTCTGTTTCATGAATGGTTTTGTGTGAGGTGGTTTTTTTCCCCTTTGAAGGTTAATAGAGGAAGTTTAGTGCATAGGTTTCTTAGAGAAGGATGGGAGAAATATCAATGGTGGAGAAATGTAGCAATGTCTCTCTCCTCTGCTTGGTATTATGAACCTCAATTTGTTATTATGAACAATCTGAAACCCTCAAAAAGTTTCCAGTATGGTGTACCATGTAACTGCCCTTCATTTAGATTCATCAATATTAGCATTTTGTTACATTCCTCTCTCTATATATTTATTTATGTGTGTAGCACGCACGTGTGCACACGCGCGCGCGTGTGTGTGTGTGTATGTGTGTTTGTGTGTGCTCAGTGGCTCAGTCATGTCCGACTCTCTGCGACTTCCTCGACTGTAGCCCACCAGGCTCCTCTGTCCATGGGATTTCCCAGCCAAAAATACTGGAGTAGGTTGCCCAGGGATCTTCCTGACCCAGGGATCAAACCCATATCTCCTGCATCTCCTGCATTGGCAGGCAGATTCTTTACCACTGAGCCACCTGGGAAGCCCATGTGCACACAGGTGTTTTATTTCTTGCTAAGCTGCTTGAGCATTAGTTGTAAGCATCATAAACTTTCACTTCCAAGTACTTCACATTCTATGTAACTACAGTACAACCTTCACACTCAGAACTTTAAAGTTTATTCAACACTATTATATAATATGCAGCTCACAATCAAATTTCTTCAATGTTCCCACCAAGGCCTTTTATGGCTGTTTTATCCTCTTGTTTTTTTTTAATCCTAGGACTTTATGCAGGACTGCCCACTATCTTTTTTTTTTTTTTTTTGGCTTCCCCGAACCGCGCGCCCAAACCGACCCGCTGGCGGGCTCGGGGAGCACCTGCCCACTATCTTTGATTGTCACATCTCTTTAGTCCTGTTTAGTCCAGCGAACAGTTCCTCCAACCTTTTATGGTTTTCCATCTCATGGAGATTTTTGAAAGATCCAGGCTGATTGCTTTACAGGTCCTCAGCGTGGATTTTCCTGATTGTCTTCTCATGGTTAGATTCAGGTTAGGCATTTGGGTCAGACTGGTTTTTGAGCTCCGGGGTCACCTGGCCTGGGTAACAGAGGGGAGCTTTTCCTGATCAAGTACCATCTTCAGCCTGGCTCCAGCATCCTGAGAAGGAAACAGCCTTGGTGTGACTGCCGGTGCCAGAGTTCTGCGGCTTGGATGTGACCAGGGTTAGCAGCACAGAGCAGACATGGGGACCGCAGCCTGGAACAGCCTGGCAAGAGACTCAGAAGGGGAATGAGGAGGCTGGCCAGGGACCAGGAGCATCCCTGAAGTGGGCACATCTGTAAAATGTATGCGGCTCCACTGGGGTTTCAGAAGTCTGGGACTAGTATTCTTCAGAGTGGAAGTTTGTGAACTGTTGCTACTCTTCCTGATTCAGTCATGGGGTAGAATTTCAATGTCGAGTGACTCTTGGCATTTATCTTCTGCAGAGGAGGAGAAGGTACTAGATGGGACATGAATGAACAATTGGAAGAAGCTACTGAGATCTGGGCTTCCCAGGTGGTGATAGCAATAAAGAACCCACCTGCCAATGCAGGAGATGTAAGAGATTCAGGTTCAATCCCTGGGTCAGAAAGATCCCCTGGAGAAGAGAATGGCAACCCATTCCAGTATTCTTGTCTGGAGAATCCCATGGACAGAGGAGCCTAGAGGGCTACAGTCCACAGGGTCTAGAAGAGGCAGGCACACTGAAGCAACTTAGTACTAAGTAGTAGTACTAAGTATGTACACATGTACTAAGTAGTACGTATGTACTTAGTATGCATGTACTAAGATTTCCATTTTCCTGAGAGGAGTAGGGGCACTGTGACAGGGGAAGGGCTGGGGATGTGTTCTTGTCAGAGATCTCAGGAGAACCTATTTTTAGGAGAATTTCTATCATTAGAGATTCAGGACAAAACAGGAAAGGCGCACTTGTATTTCCTTCTAAAAGAGAGACTTCCTGTTCCTGAGATTTCCATTCATCATTTTGAGAGACACGCAGGAGGCAAAGAGGATGCCCTTCTGTGTCCACCGTGGAGAAGCCAGGTCATCTGTCTGCCCTCCTTCCTCCTGAACTTGCCCGGAGAGAGCTGTGTGCCTTCTTCACTTTCTGGGTTTGGAAGGAAATAAAAATGGAGGCCAAGCTCACTGGGGAGCAAAGAGGAGGGAAGAGTTGCTGTTTGGAGGAGCGGCTGGTCCTCTCTAGGAGGCCGAGGGTGAGGCAGAGCCAGTTTCTGGGTTTCTGGACTCTAGAGTCTTTTGATCTTAAAGCAGCCCTTTGATCCCAGACATAATTCAGGCCAGTGGGGCGGGGGGATGTAGCTGGTGGTTTAGGTAATCATATGCTCATCCCTAAGACCAAATCCTACAAAATGTTTCAAAACAGGAAATTACTTTTTGTTCATTTTTAAAACTAAAGCAGCTTTAGTTTTGTAAAGCATTTTACTGTCTACAAAATATTTTCACAAATCATGTGTGGCTTTCACATCTGCTTCAGAATGCAGGTGAAAGGAGGAAGCCGCCTGTCCTGGGACCCGGGGCTTCTATTAGGGCTCTTGGTCCAGTGTTCAATCTGCCATTTGCTGCCCCCTCTCAGCAGTGGGGACCATCTAAGACCTTTGCCAAGAGAGCTGAGTCCTCCATCTTTCACCCTTCAGTCTCCTCTGAGTTCTTTCTTCCGCTTGGTACCAGGTCTGCATGGAGACATGGCCAGTGAGCACCAGGGAAAAGCCCAGGCCTTCTTGAGCAGCTGTT